>NC_066618.1:202899014-203535107 GCF_025201925.1 Gopherus flavomarginatus
GTTTTGGAACCAATCTTGTTTAATCTTTTTATTACTGACCTTGGCACACGAAGTGGGAATATGCTAATAAAGTTAGCGGATGACACAAAGCTGGGAGGTATTGCAAATATAGAGAAGGATTGGGTTATCATACAGGAAGATCTGAATGACCTTATAAACTGGAGTAATAGTAATAGGGTGAAATTTAATAGTGAAAAGTGCAAGGTCATGCATTTAGGGATTAATAATAAGAATTTTGGTTATAAATTGGGGACGCATCAGTTGGAAGTAACAGAGGAGGAGAAGGACCTTGGAATACTGGTTGATCACAGGATGACTATGCACCGCCAATGTGATATGGCTGTTAAAAAGGCTAATATGGTCTTGGGATGCATCAGGATAGGTATTTCCAGTAAAGATAAGGAGGTGTTAGTACCATTATATAAGGCACTAGGGAGATCTCATCTGGAATATTGTGTGCAGTTCTGGTTTCCCATGTTTAAGAAGGATGAATTCAAACTGGAACAGATACAGAAAAGGGCTACTAGGACGATCCGAAGAATGGAAAACCTTTCTTATGAAAGGAGACTCAAAGAGCTTGGCTTGTTTAGCCTAACCAAAAGAAGGCTGAGGGGAGATATGATTGCTCTTTATAAATATATCAGAGGGATAAATATCAGGGAGGGAGAGGAATTATTTAAGCTCAGTACCAATGTGGACACAAGAACAAATGGATATAAACTGGATATTAGGAAGTTTAGACTTGAAATTAGACAAAGGTTTCTAACCATTAGAGGAGTGAAGTTCTGGAACAGCCTTCCAAGGGGAGTAGTGGGATAAAAAGACATATCTGGCTTCAAAACTAAGCTTGATAAATTTATGGAGAGGATGGTATGATGGGATAGCCTAATCTTGGCAATTATTTGATCTTTGATTAATAGCAGGTAAATATGCCCAATGGTCTGTGTCCGGGATGTTAGATGGGGTGGGATCTGAGTTACTACAGAGCATTCTTTCCTCGGTGCTGGCTGGTGAGTCTTATCCACATGCTCAGGGTTTAGCTGATCACCATATTTGGGATCAGGAAGGAATTTTCCTCCAGAGCAGATTGGCAGAGGCCCTGGGTTTTTTTTGCCTTCCTCTGCAGCGTGGGGCCTGGGTCACTTGCTGGAGGATTCTCTGCACCTTGAGGTCTTTAAACCACGATTTGAGGACTTCAATAACTCAGACATAGGTTAAGGGTTTGTTACAGGAGTGGTGGATGAGCTTCTGTGGCCTGCGTAGATGATCATAATGGTCCCTTCTGACCTAAAAGTCTATAAATCTATGTGATTCCTACATAATCACTTTTCTAGCACTTACAATATTGCTTTCCACAGCAAGAGCACTCTTTAAAGAGTGTATATTGTGCTCCAAAGGAATGCTGCTACTATGGAAAAAGCATAACAAGGTGGTGTTTATTCTTGTTGTTATTTATTTTTGTTCGAGTGGGCTATCAATAATGACCTTGGCTCAGGAATATTTCCTAGTGAATTAATAACTAGCTGGAGTAAATGGCACATGGAAAAGCCTTGACCATCAACTGTCCCAGCTGGTCATTAATCCCCAAGAAATGCCATGGGCCTTGATCATTATTGCTTAATTAATGTACTAATATAATGTTCAAATGCTGAACTGTATTCACTGTCATGTATTATCAACTTTTGCAGCATGCTTTAGGAATGGAGAAATGTGATGTATGTTTTGCCAGTGAAATGCAGTTTTTTTTTTGTTTCATTTAGAGTAAACAAAGCAATATAATAAACCATGGAAGGCATTTCATGTATGTGCACATTTCAAATATTTGAGAGATGTTGATTGTATATGAAGGGCAGTGCCATGATTAAAGATGAATTATCATAGAAATACTCATTACACATTGGTACAATAGATAAAATACTATTGTAGCTGTGAATATAGTACAGCACTCAGCTGTTAGTGATGTGAGGCATACAAGTAACCTCATCAGACGTTGCCAGACTGTGGCTCATGGTAGTCCAAGAACACATGAGCAGTGTTTCTCAAATTGGGGCCGCCACTTGTGTAGGGAAAGCTCCTGCTGAGCCGGGCCAGTTTGTTTACCTGCCACGTCCGCAGGTCCAGCCGATTGCAGCTCCCACTGGCCGCGTTTCACCTCTGCAGGCCAATGGGGGCTGCTGGAAGTGGCGCATGCTGAGGGACATATGGCTGCCACTTCCAGCAGCTCCCATTGGCCTGGATCAGCGAACCGCGGCCAGTGGGAGCCAGGATCAGCCATACCTGTGGACAGAGCAGGTAAACAATGGGAGCTGCTGGAAGCGACGGCCAGTACATCCCTCAGCCTGCGCTGCTTCCTTCAGCCCCCTTTGGCCTGCAACTAGGATGTTGGATTATATACTGTAAATAAACAAGTTAAAATTTTGCCAGTTTGCAGTATTTAGCTCCAGTGCCCCATAGAGCCTACAAGTGGTGGAGTTGAGTTTTTTCTTTCTGCCATTAAATGGTGTAGGGTGGAGGGAAGGCAACAATTTTAGTTTCAGCCCAGGAACACAGAAAGAGTTCATCCATTATTGTGTCTTGAAGCTTATCTTTCTCTATTCTCTTCTTATTGGTCTTTTGCTCCCAGTCTGGAAGCAGACTTCTGTCACAATGATTTTCTTCTATCCTTCTCATTACATTTTTCCTGTTCAGTTTGCTTCTGAGCTTGCAAAACAAACAAACAAAAACTCAACAAACAGGAAAAAATACCAACAATTTCTGACCTATAAATAAGTTTCTGTATCTTATATACTGGTCAGTATATATATGATGGCTGTTCTGTGGCCTGTGTGGAATAAGAAAGTGATCTGGGTACCATCTTTAACTGATTGATATCCACATCACAAACCCATTGTATCAATTGATACTATCTGACAACCGACTTGTCTTTCTGAAAGAGGTCAAGGTTTAAGAGGCTTTGGAGACTATCCAGTAATTCAACTGTGCTCATCATAGTATCTGACAATATTACATGTTTTAGCCAGGATTCAGGGACGTTTTTCTGCTAAGTCCTTTCCTATTTTCCTTTGTTTTGTAATAGAGGGTAGCTAAAAGAAATTGGCTTTGCATTTTGATCAGAAGGTGGTGAGATTCTGGAGGTTTGTTATCCTGTGGGAGTTGGTTCTATATTAGCAGGCCTGCTGCTATGAATGCCTTTGTCTCATGAGTCTCACTCTTGAGATTGATAGTTCTGCTGCTCCACTATTCCTCCAAGTATACCTTTTAGAGGAGATTATCCTGGGAACTGAGGTTCCATGGAGGATTTTGAGTATAAGGACTGAAACTTTGATGTTATTGTGTAGTCAGTGGAAAATAACTCAGGGCAGGATCACTTGGAGTTGTCCTCTTGAGGAGTCTGTGTTGCTGAGTAAGTGTTCATTTGCATTGTGAATCAATTGAAGTTATGTTTTAAAGACTGAGGTTTTATTCCCAGCTGCCATGCATTGCCGTGATCAAGTCTGGATGTCACAAATGCATGAATCAGACTGGCAGAGTTGAAGGCTGGTAGGATGGGACACAGACCCCTGACTGACAGGTGGAAGATGCCGCCTTAGACTTAGACTTAAGAAGACTTAGTACGGGCATTGATATAAGCTACGGCAGCCCAGCAGGAGGCTACTGGGTCCAGGCAGCTGTCCAACAGGAGGCACTGCGGCTGCAGAAAGAGACTAATCACTTGCTGATGGACCAGGCTTCTCAAGAGCGGGCTATGTTGCGGGAACTGGTAAACCAGGTAAATACCCAGTAGTACAAGAGAAGTTCAAAAGGATTCCTAAGTGGTGGAACATCATGATAATCTTCGTGTTGACACAGCACTGAGTGAGGAAATTTACATGAGCAGTGCCAGTGCTATAGTCCCTATTGTTCTTTTATTGTTGTTTGTATATCACCTGTGACAGATCCAGACCAGTGGGGTACAGGAGTCTGGTAGAGGGCAAATATACTGGTCACTGGATGAGTAGTTTTCTGTTCCCTGAGTGACCAGAGCAGGGGCTGCACTAGAATAATCAGGAACCTGCTAGAACCAATTAAGGCAGACAGGCTGATTAGATCACCTACAACCAATCAAGGCAGGCTAATCAGGGCACCTGGGTTTACAAAGGAGCTCACTCCAGTGAGGTGAGGAGGAGCCAGAGGAGAGGAAGTGCGTGTGAGGAGCTGGGAGCAAGAGGCAGAAGAAACTGAGAGTGAGAGGGTGTGCTGCTGGAGGACTAAGGAGTACAAGCATTATCAGACACCAGGAGGAAGGTCCTGTGGTGAGGATAAAGAAAGTGTTTGGAGGATGCCATGGGGAAGTAGCCCAGGGAGTTGTAGCTGTCATGCAGTCGTTAGAAGAGGCACTATAGATAGCTGCAATCCACAGGGCCCTGGGCTGGAACCCAGAGTAGAGGGCGGGCCTGGGTTCCCCCCAAACCTCCCAACTCCTGATCAGACACAGGAGGTGTTGATCCAAACTGTGGGGAAGATCACTGAGGTGAGCAAATCTGCCAATAAGCGCAGGACCCACCAAGGTAGAGGAGGAACCTTGTCACAACTGGTGTGAGAGGTAGGATTTGGTATGCACAGCGCGGCAGAAGAAGGAGGGTGATTTAAAAAAAAAAAAGGTAGAGAGTTTTTTGTTTTTTTTTCCCACCACAATGGATGACTTAGTACGGGCATTGATATAAACTATGGCAGCCCAGCAGGAGGCTACTGGGTCCAGGCAGCTGCCCAACAGGAGGCAGTGCGGCTGCAGCAAGAGACTAATCACCTGCTGATGGACCAGGCTTCTCAAGAGCGGGCTATGTTGCGGGAACTGATAAACCAGATAAATACCCTTACAGAGCTGAACCACGGCCATGATGGCATGCAGATCATACGGGCTAGCTATTGGCTGCAGAAAATGACGTGGGAGGATGATGTAGAGGCATACCTTCTGGCCTTTGAGAGGACAGCCCTATGGGAGGCCTGGCCTCGAGATCAGTGGTCTGGCATCCTTGCCCATTCCTGTGTGGGGAGGCCCAGAAGGCTTACTATGATCTGCCGGAAGAGGCTTCAGCAGACTACCCCCAGCTGAAAGCAGAGATCCTGGCTACATCTGGGGTAATGACCGCAGTGCGGGCCCAACAGTATCACGAGTGGAGGTACCAGGAAAACAAAACCCCGCGATCCCAATTGTATGACGTTATCCATCTCACACGAAAGTGGTTGCTAACAGATTCCCGGAGTCCGGAAGAGATACTAGAGGTTCTGGTCATCGACTGATACATGAGGGGACTACCGCCAGACCTTTGTGCCTGGGTAAGCCAGAACGAACCCTCCACCTATGATGAGGTTGTTGCACTGGTAGAGAGGCGAAGGACGACGAGGGAGCTGACCCGACCAGTTAAGGAAGAGGCACCCCGAGTTAAACTAGCAGCACCAAGCCCTAGAGCTCGAGTGACTGGGCCACCAGGAGGGCCCAGGTGGAAAAAGAGAGGGGCTGAAGGCCCACCAGAGGCCACAAAGAGTCGGAGCACGGGGGGAGAACAGGATCATGATGTTAGATTGCCCGAGACCAGGGAATGCCTAGGGCTCCATACAGATGTTATGCCTGCGGGAAGTAGGGACATAGAGCTTCACAGTGTCCCAATGCTGAGGAGCCGATGCAGTATAACTTGGGGAACTGGGCAGACCCATGCTCCCTAATCCATCTCATGGGGGTGTCACTAACCCCACGTTTGTACACCAGACCAGTGAAACTAAATGGGGTAGAGACCATGGCACTGGTTGATTCGGGGAGTGCTATCACGCTTGTCTCAGGGAAGCTTGTCAAGTGTAGTCAGCTGTTGTGGGCCAAGCACACAGGGATAACATGCGTCCATGGGACAGTTGGTTATTACCCCACCATCCCAGAAAAACTCGAGATTCAGGGGAACACTACTGAGGGAGCAGAAGGTGTAGTCCCTAAACTCCCATGACCGGTGCTCATAGAGAAGGACTTCCCAGGGTTTGGAAACTTACTCCCAGTAGGAGGTTTGAAGGAAAAGGGGAACCCTGAAGTTAGTGAGGCTTCCACAGTAGACTGTCAACCCCCAGTCTTCTCTGAAATATCCCCAAATTTATTTTCCATTCCCAGACAGGGTAGAAAGTCAAAAAGGGAAAGGAGGGCAGCTAAGGCCTTGGGAGCCCGAATACTGACCCAAAGCCAGAGGGTGGCTCTCGTAGGTGAGCAGACCCGAGCAGCTGAAGAGGAGGCCACCCAGGAGGGAGAAGCAACCGAGTCTGACCCCCACCCTAACACTTCTGAACCAGTAGAGGCAACAGAGAGTGGGCCCCTAGATCTTGGGCAGATTAGCCCCAGGAGAGGAAATTTTGGATGGGACCAGGCTGAAGACCCAAGGTACGACAACATTAGGAAGGAGGTGACTGAAATAGATGGGGTCCCCGTGGAAGGGAAAACCCAGGGACCAGGACCCTACTTCATAATGAAGAAGAATCTCTTATACCGTGTTGCACCAGTACAGGGGCAGAAGGTACAGCAGATCTTAGTACCTCAAAAATACTAGAACGCTGTATTAAGTCTTGCTCATAGTCATCTTTTCGGGGGGCATTTGGGGGTGGAGAAGACCCTGGCACGAGTCCTACGACGGTTCTTCTGGCCCGGAGTACACGAAGAAGTGCAGAGGTACTGTGCGTCCTGCCCAGAGTGTCAGCTGCACAGTCCCCGTCCCCACCTGAGGGCACCTTTAGTACGCCTTTCCATCACAGAAATCCCTTTTGAGTGAATAGCCATGGACCTAGTGGGATCCCTGAAGAAGACGGCTCGGGGCCACTAATATATACTTGTTGTTTTGGACTATGCTATTCGCTACCCAGAAGCAGTCACCCTGCAGAACACAGCCTCTAAAATGATAGCCAAAGAGCTGGTGGGGATCTTTGCCCGAGTGGGGCTACCAAAAGATATATTAACACACCAAGGAACCCCATTTATGTCAAAGCTAATGAAGGACCTCTGTACGCTGCTCCATATACATACCCTGGGAACTTCAGTCTACCATCCGCAGACTGATGGGTTGGCAGAAAGGTTTCATCGAACCCTCAAGGGTATGATACGGAAGGTGGTAAGTCGGGATGGGAAGGATTGGGACACTCTACTACCCTATCTTATGTTCACTATCTGGGAGGTACCTCAGGCCTCAACTGGGTTTTCCCCCTTCAAGTTATTATATGGGCATCACTCTCGTGGCATACTAGATATCGCCAAAGAGATCTGGGAAGAGGAACCCAATGAGGGGAGAAATATAATAGAACATGTCATACAGATGTGAGACTGGATAGCCCGGGTCACCCCTATTGTACAGGAACATTTGGAAAAGGCATAGGAGGCCCAGAGAGCCCATTACAATGGCTAGGCAAAAGTCCGACAGTTCCAACCAGGGGATCGGGTGATGGTGTTGGTACCCACAGGAGAAAGCAAGCTTCTGGCCCAATGGCAGGGACCCTATGAGGTGGCTGAACCCGTGGGGGAAGTAACCTACAAGGTGCGGCAGCCAGGATGCCGAAAACAAGAACAGATTTATCACATCAAACTTCTGAAACCCTGGCATGCACAAGAGGCGTGCATAACTGTCCAAAAAGACCTAACCCAGGAAAACAAGCCTTCCAAACAAGTGAGAGTGTCTCCCGATTTAACACCAGACCAGAAGAATGATGTGTCTGAGATGATCTTCCGGAAACAAGATGTGTTCTCGACAAACCCAGGTCGAACAGCCGAGACTTATCACCACATTGTCACAAACCCTGGGGCCAGAATAACAATGAGGCCCTATCGGGTGCCAGCGGCCAAAAGGGAATAAATAAAAGCAGAAGTAAAAAGAATGCTGGTGTTGGGGATCATCGAAGAATCACACAGTCAGTGGTCCAGCCCAGTTGTGCTGGTGCCCAAACCTGATGGCATCACAAGGTTTTGCAACGACTTCCGGCGACTAAATGAAGTATCCCAGTTTGATGCATACCCCATACCTCGCATAGATGAGCTAGTGGACTGTCTGGGTAATGCCTGGTATTTGACTACTCTAGACTTGACAAAGGGGTACTGGCAGATTCCCCTTGCAGAAGATGCAAAAGGAAAAGACTGCGTTCTCTACACCAGAGGGTCTTTTTCAATATACTGTCCTCCCAGCTACTTTTCAGCACCTCATGGACAAGCTATTACGCCCCCATAACAATTATGCTGCTGCCTACTTGGACGATGTGGTCATTCATACTCCAGACTGGGAAACCCACCTAGAGAAGGTGAAGGCAGTCCTTGATACCTTCAGGCAAGCTGGACTTACAGCAAACCCTGCCAAGTGTGCTGTAAGGTTTACAGAGGCCAAATATCTTGGGGAAAAGGTCTGGTAAAACCCTAAGTGAACAAGTTGGAGGCCATTCAAAATTGGGCCCGACCACGTGGCAAGAAACAAGTCCGGGCATTCCTAGGTGTAGTGGGGTATTACCGATGATTTATCCCCCACTTTGCCACAAGGGCAAGCCCCCTGACAGACCTAGTGAAAGCCCATGGACCTGAACTGGTGAGATGGTCTGACGCAGCAGAGGAAGCATTCACAGACCTACGGACTGCCCTCTGCAGTAACCCTGTACTGATAGCCCGATTTCACCTAGGAATTTATCCTGCAGAGAGGTGCATCAGAAGTAGGGTTGGGGGCCGTTCTATCACGGATGGTCGGGGAGGAGGAACACCCAATTCTCTACCTCAGTAGGAAACTCCTTCCGAGGGAACAGAAATATGCACTGGTGGAGAGAGAGTGCCTTGCCGTAAAATGGGCCATGGAAGCATTGTGCTACTACTTGCTCAGGTGCAGATTTGTCCCCGTGACTGACCATGCCTCTCTTCAATGGATGCAGCGGAACAAGGAGAAGAACACAAGGGTGACCAGGTGGTTCTTATCCCTCCAACCTTTCCAGTTCCGTGTGCAACACAGAGCAGGGAGCCATCACAGCAATGCCGATGGCTTGTCACGTATGCATTGTCTGGCTTCCCAAGCTGCCCAACCCCTTGGTGTTGAGCAGGGGGGAGGGATATGTGACAGATCCAGACCAGTGGGGTACAGGAGTCTGGTAGAGGGCAAATCTACTGGTTGCTGGATGAGTAGTTTTCTGTTCCCTGAGCGACTAGAGCAGGGGCTGCACTAGAGTAATCAGGAACCTGCTAGAACCAATTAAGGCAGACAGGCTGATTAGATCACCTGCAACCAATCAAGGCAGGCTAATCAGGGCACCTGGGTTTAAAAAAGAGCTCACTCCAGTCAGGCGAGGAGGAGCCAGAGGAGAGGAAGTGCATGTGAGGAGTTGGGAGCAAGAGGCACAAGGAGCTGAGAGTGAGAGGGTGTGCTGCTGGAGGACTAAGGAGTACAAGTGTTATCAGACACCAGGAGGAAGGTCTTGTGGTGAGGATAAAGAAGGTGTTTGGAGGAGGCCATGAGGAAGTAGCCCAGGGAGTTGTAGCTGTCATGCAGCCATTAGAAGAGGCACTATAGACAGCTGCAATCCACAGGGCCCTGGGCTGGAACCTGGAGTAGAGGGCGGGCCCGGATTCCCCCCAAACCTCTCAACTCCTGATCAGACAAAGGAGGAGTTGATTCAGACTGTGGGGAAGATCACTGAGGTGAGCAAATCTGCCAATAAGCGCAGGATCCACTAAGGTAGAGGAGGAACCTTGTCACACACCGTATGTGTGTCAGGTGTTTTATGAACAAGGGCAAATATAGTCCATGTCTCAGAGTGTACTACTTAAATTCAGCGATAACCTAGCTAGTGGTGGGAAAATGACAAAGAAGAGTTTAAAAAAATCTTGTGGTTGCTTTGCATAGTTAAAAATCTATTATCTTGAAGGTTTCATTCGTTTTGTTCTTCACTTTATACACGTTACTGGCAGCACAGGTTATAACACCTATAGGTAAGGTTGTCTGACAATTTCCATTATAAAACCCTATTTTCATTTACTTATGATTTCACCAAACTTAAAACATTTGAACTGACATTTTCCATGCTGGGTATCTGCCTCAGGAAGATTTTTTTTTTTCATGGAGGAGGAGGAAGAATTTCAACATTAATGATGCACCAGTTTCTTAGAATGAGGTACAGGTAAAATACACTGTTTTCATAGAATCAGAGAAGATTAGGGTTGGAAGAGACCTCAGGAGGTCATCTAGTCCAGTGTTTCTCAAACTGGGGTTGCTGCTTGTGTAGGGAAAGCCCCTGGCGGGCTGGTTTGTTTACATGTCCCGTCCACAGGTTCGGCCGATCGCAGCTCCCACTGGCCACAGTTCGCTGTTGCAGACCAATGGGAGTTGCTGGAAGCAGCGGCCAGTATGTTCCTTGGCCCGCGCCGCTTTCAGCAGCTCCCATTGGCCTGGAGCAGCAAACAGCAGTCAGTGGGAGCCGCGATCGGCTGCACCTGCGGACGAGGCAGGTAAACAAACCGGCCCAGCCTGCCAAGGGCTTTCCCTACACAAGCGGCGACCCCGGTTTGAGAAACACTGATCTAGTCCAACCCACTGCTCAAAGCAGAACCAAGCCCAACTAAATCATCCCAGCCAGGGCTTTGTCAAGCCAGGCCTTAAAAACTCACAAAGATGGAGATTCTACCACCTCCCTAGGTAACCCATTCCAGTGCTTCACCACCCTCGTATCCAACCTAGATCTCCCTCACTGCAACTTGAGACCATTGCTTCTTGTTCTGTCTTCTGCCACCACTGAGAACAGCCAAGCTCCATCCTCTTTGGAACCTCCTTTAGGTAGTTGAAGGGTGCTATCAAATCACCCCTCACTCTTCTGCAGACTAAATAAGCTGAGTTCCTTCAACCTCTCCTCATGTCATGTGCCCCAGACCACCAATCATTTTTGTTGCCTCTGCTGGACTCTCTCCAATTTGTCCACACCCTTTCTGTAGTGCAGGGGCCAAAACTGGACACAATACTCCAGATGTGGCCTCACTAGTGCTGAATGGAGAGAAATAATCACTTCCCTAGATCTACTGGCAATGCTCCTATTAATGCAGTCCAATATGCCGTTAGCCTTCTTGGCACCAAGGGCACACTGCTGACTCATATCTAGCTTCTTGTCCACTGTAATCCCCAGGTTCTTTTCTGCAGAACTGCTGCTTAGCCAGTCGGTCCCCAGCCTGTAGCAGTGCATGGGATTCTTCCATCCTAAGTGCAGGACTCTGCACTTGTCCTTGTTGAACCTCATCAGATTTCTTTTGGCCCAATCCTCCAACTTGTCTAGGTCACTCTGGATCCTGTCCCTACCCTCTAGCTTATCTACCTCTCCTTCAGCTTAGTGTCATCTGCAAACTTCCTGAAGGTGCAATCCATCCCATCATCCAGATCATTAATGAAGATGTTGAACAAAACTGGCCCCAGGACAGACCTCTGGGGCACTCCGCTTGATACCAGCTGCCAACTAGACATTGAGATGTTGATCACTACCTGCTAAGCCCAATGATCTAACCCGATTTGTATCCACTTTATAGTCCATTCATCCAATCCATACGTTTTTAACTTGCTGGCAAGAATACTGTGGGAGATTGTATCAAAAGCTTTCCTAAAGTCAAGATTTATCACATCCACCACTTTTTCCATATCCATAGAGCTAGTTATCTCATCATAGAAGGCAATCAGGTTGGTCAGGCATGACTTGTCCTTCGTGAATCCATGTTGACTGTTCCTGATCACCTACCTCTCCTGCAAGTACTTCAAAATGGATTCCTTGAGGACCTGCTCCATGATTTTTCCAGGAACTGAGATGAGGCTGATGAGTCTGTAGTTCCCTGGATCCTCCTTCTTTGCTTTTTCAAAGATGGGCACTATATCTGCCTTTTTCTAATCATCCAGGACCACCTCTGATGCCACGAGTTTTCAAAGATAATGGCCAATGGCTCTGCAATCACATCAGCCAACTCCCTCAGCATCTTCGGATGCATTCAATCCGGCCCCATGGACTTGTGCATGTCCAGCTTTTCTAAATAGTCCTTAACCTGTTCTTTCTTCGCTGAGGGCTCCTCATCTCCTCCCCACACTGTGCTGCCCAATGCAGCAGTCTGGAAGCTGACCTTGTCTGTGAAGACCGAGGCAAAAAAATCATTGAATACTTCAGCTTTTTCCAGATCATCTGTCACTAGGATGCCTCCCCGATTCAGTAAGTGCTGCACACTTTCACTGACCTTCTTGTTGCTAACATATCTGAAGGAACCCTTTTTGTTATCCTTGACATCCCTTGCTAGCCGCAACTCCAGTTGTGCTTTGGACTTCCTGATTACACCGCATGCACGCTTGACCAATATTCTCATACTCCTCCCTAGTCATCTGTGCAAGTTTCCACTTCTTCTAAGCTTCCTTTTTGTGTTTAAGGTCATAGAAGATTTCTCTGTTAAGTCAAGCTGGTAGCCTCCCAGATTTGCTATTCATTCTGCACATCAGAATGATTCCTTCCTGTGCCCTCAATAAGGCTTCTTTAAAATACCGCTAGCTCTCCTGGACTCCTTTCCCCCTCATATTAGCCTCCCAGGGTATCCTGCCCATCAGTTCCCTGAGGGAGTCAAAGTCTGCTTTTCTGAAGTACAGGGTCTGTATTCTGCTACTCTCCTTGGTCATTGTTGCCCAGGTTGCCACCCACTTCTACTTCCCCTACTAATTCTTCCCTGTTTGGGAGCAGCAGGTCAAGAGGAGCACAGCCTCTAGTTGGTTCCTCCAGCACTTGCACCAGGAAGTTGTCCCCAACACTCTCCAAAAACTTTGTTGATGGTGTTTAGTTTTCTCCTTCAGTCTTTTCATTGAAAAGCTCTAGTGCCCTCATGGTTTACAGCAGGGACTTGAAATTAGGCAGAGGGGTAACTCTGATATCAGGGAAGTACCCTTTACTCATCCTATGAAAATCTGCCAGATGGGCCCAGTTTTAAGCCTTTGAAAAAAAAACCTGTTTGCAAATGATCAGTAGAGTCATGTTAGAGTTTGGCTGCTAAATTTTCCGAGGATTCTGTCTGTACCAGGAATGCTCCAACCCAGGGATGCAGAGGGTGAGCATGACCTTCCCTGAATTTGCACTTGCTAGCAGCCTGGGACAGCAGTGATGCCGGACACTGAGAGAGGTAAGCCTGTCTGTTCTGTGCTGCCAGTGCTCTGCATGCTGGCACACAAGCCAAAAAAGAGGATGAGGAAGCAACCAGACTGGAATGCAGAGGGATGAGGTACGGTGGGAGTAGAGAATGCTGTGCGGGGGGAACAAGAGAGGCTCTTTGGTTGTAGGAGTCTCGGGGGTAGGAGCAGAATCCAGGATGTGTGGATGGGACAGGACTGGAGGGAGTGGGAGAGGGGCAGGAATCATGAAGGTAGGAAGGATAAATGTAGGCGGGGCCCAGGTGCAGGATCCCGGGAGGGGGAATGGTCAGGAACTGAGAGAGATTGCAGGAGGGTGAGGGACAAAGGCAAGAGCTTAATAGGAGTTTCAGCAGTGATAGTTCTGTGTGACTGATGTCATGAAGCTGAGAAGTTATCATGGTTCTTATCACTGATACTTGGTTGCTAGCCATAGCTGAATCTACATCCCATTCTTATGAGGTACAGAAATACTTTACAGGCCTTTTCTGGAGGGGGAGTAGGTAGGAAAGAAGGCTGCCTGGTGGCTGAACTGACTGTGAGGTAATCATTGGTGATGTTGAAATGCCAGCAGTGATTCTGAAAGACCCAGCCTACCCCAGCTCATGCAACTTTACACTGGCCACTGCAACAGTACCAAGGAAAGAGTCAACTAACAGCTCAGCAGGTACAGAATGACAGTTGAATGCACGTTTGGTAGATTGGGGTTGTGCTGGCAGTGTTTCCTCACTAGTTGGGATGTCACTTAAAAAAATCCCAGCAGCTGTAGCTGCCTGTTGTATCCTGCATAATATCTGTGAGGCAAAGGAGGAAAAGCTGCTGCCAGAGCAGAGGTGGAATGGCTGTCTGCTGACATTGAATAGAAGACAGAAGGATTATTAGAAGAGCCCAGTGTGGAGCTATGTGCTTGAAGGAGGCTTTGAAAAAGCATTTTAACAGTCAGCTGCAGCACTGTTCTCTACTGCTTTCATGGACTTGTAATCTACATTATTTATAGGTGAGTCTTTGCATGCTGGTACCCATTCCACTGGGCCTGGAGCTTTGGTTGCTGCTGTGAATTGTGGTGTTCTTGCTGTACATTTCTGAGGATGACTAGGAGTTCTCCTGAAGCCATGATTTTTGTGGTGCCTGGTGTACATTTACAAGTACTGTTTGTTTTCTTGAGTACCACTATATATTGTGCATTATTTGTTGTGAAGTAATAAAGATAACTTGAATCTCCAAAAATAGAACTTTCGTGTGTGTGTGTGTGTGTGTGTGTGTGTGTGTGTAGAACCTGCAGAAAATCAATGTGAAAAAGATGAAAAATGTTATGCACAATTTTAACATAATTTAAAGGAGTGAGAATTTAAATTTTAAAAGGAAGCAAATATGTATGCCTATTTGTGTAAACACGTAGTCAGTTGTGGCTACACACACACCATTTATGGTTCTTATGGGTCAATGTAGGTGAAGCAATTATTTTTCTTGATGTCCCCCAGGGTGAAGTGGTGGGAGCAAGGATGCAGGCTGCAGTACCAGGATATGGTATGTCAGGTTGCGTGTGAAACAGGGATTGTGAATTTCTGCGTGGATTGCAAAGGGAGTCCAAGAATGGCAAAGGATGGAGTTACCTGTATATCCATCAGAGAGAATATGCAGCATTTGGATCTGCTGACTGTAAAAACCCATTTTGCATTTCCTGCTCCTTGTCCTGCTGGGGCCCCCAGGCCTTTTTCCTGTTATGAATTTCTCCATGGTTCCTGTCATATTGGCCCTCCATATCCTTTGGTCATGGTTTGATGCATTGCAAGATTTCAGGATCTCACAGAATATGTCCTCCCTAACCCTCTTCTTTCTCCTCCTCATCAGGGTCAGGTATTCTGCAGGTGTGGAGGGTATACCCTGCAAGGCCACCATGCCAGAAGCTGCTGATAAAAACAGACAGATGCACCATTAGATTTAGAGTCACAAGGGAAAGAAAAAAGGTAAGTTTCAAAGCTCCATTCCCTTAGTCCCATAAATACTTTTATTAAGAAATGCTTATTAACATTCAGCTTTGAGGCGCCTTGGAACAACACCTCTTTCAAGCCCTGGTGGACAGACTGGCAGGGCAACCCTTTTTCCCCTTTCTTGTCCTTTAATAGTGTTATATGGAATCCTCTGGGTGAGCATGAATGGGTTATGAAACAAATAAAGGAGGTGTGAAGAGCATGTACATTACAGTAACTGTGCAGTTGGCAGAGTAAAGATGTGTGTGTAAACAAATCATATTAGGGCATTAGTGAAATAGGGCAGAGTTAAGATTGCATGGGAACCCTTAACTTTGCATGTCCTGGTATTCTGACATTTGAATTTTGCTCAACTCAATGTTCTACTTCAACCCACCAGCCTAGTATGTTTACCCCTTGCCTACATTCCTGGCCTTTCCTTATCTACTCTCAAAAATCCAAACAAAATGCAAATAACAAGACACTTTCCATGGGGCTTTAGATCTAAATACATAATATTTTAAAACACTGCTTTGTCTCTCTGCTACTTTTTTTTTTTGCTTGTTAATGCCACTGTTTGTTCTTATGCTTATTTTTGTTTGAGTGCAACTCTTAATTGGTATATTCACTGAGGTGCCTTCTCCCAAGGGTTCACTGTTGTGGAGAACAGTTCAATGAATCTCTAATCAAATGTCTTTTGAAGAAAGAGCTTGGTATCTTTAAACAAGATTGGGAAATTTCTAAACAAGTATGTAATATTAAACAATGTGGGCTGGAGAATCAGACTGAAAGCTATCTGCAAAAAACAAAAGTACCAAAATCCAGTTTGTGGTGTTTTATATTTTCTGATACTAGAATATTCCAGTATTTCATTAACTGTTCATTTCTGCAATTGTTTATTCCATTGCCTTAAAGTAGCTGCATTTTCATACCAGTGTTGTGTCTGACCTCAGAGCAACAGGGTATGTTTTTGAGGGGGGAAATCAAAGAAAGAAGGGATGTGATCGTTTTTCAGAAATAGAACTTCTTATGGAAGGATATTCAGTACTGGATATTCTCCAAGTTTCTCCGTTACTGTTTGTGGCAGTAACAGTAGCGGAGTAGCTCAAAAATAATAGCAATATTCCCTATTGCTTAAACTGATCTGTTGTTTCTTGCTAAGATGGCAAAAAAAACCTTACTAGTGAAGTATCTAAGTACCCACAAAGTTAATGCTTATGCATAAAAAGATGTCATCAAAACCAAATCAACTCTCATTGGAAGTTGTTCCATGAAACCAACAACATTGTTGCAGCCATTGTTTGGTCTTTAGTGTCAATTTTCCTCTTTCTTTGTTGCTGCTTAGTTCCTGTGGTTTGGGGATTTTGGGGGGGGAGTGTAATATATTTTTTGGGGGTGTATGTGTGTGCAGCTCCCATTGGCCCAGTGCAGTGATCCGAGGCCAGTGGGAGCCGCAATCGGCCAGACCTGCGGACGGGGCAGATAAACACACTGGCCCGGACTACCAGGAGCTTTCCCTTCACAAGCAGCGACCTCTGTTTGAGAAACTCTAAACAAAACAAAGGCTACAGCCAATATAACCACTAGCTTTCCAGTCTAGGACCCCAGAGCTGTATTGCCCTGCCCTGATCAAAACCCTGACCAGTATGAATTAATTATCCAGTTCATCTCCCCCTCAATGTGGAGAGGAAATGCAACAGTCCCGTGAGCTAAGATTCCCAAGCACTTCACTCCCAAACTAACTGGTTTAGATTAAAACATAAAATAGGTTTATTAACTATAAAAGATAAATAAATTTTAAGTATTATAAGGGATAGCAAACAGATCAAAGCATATTATCTAGCAAATAAACAAAAATGCAAATTAAGCTTAACATACTAGATAGATTGGATATGAATTAGTAGTCTCTCACCCTGACTGATGACAATACAAGCAGGCTCACAGATTCTTAAGGGACTAACTGCATTTGCTATGCAGTTTGGAATCCAAATCCACATCCCCATTTCAAGTCCTTTTCCTTAGGAACTTCTCTTAGGTGTTCAGTTGTGGGGGAGTGAGGAACAACAGATAATGTCACTCCCTGCCTTATATAGCTTTAGCAAATGATGGGAACCCTTTGATTTAAACTTGGTTCTCAGAACAGTTTGTAGAAAAATACAGACATCCCAAAATGGAGTCCAGAGTCATGTGGCCTGGTCATACCCTTGCATAACTTGCTGAATCATAGCAACCATTACTTACAGGCTGTCTGGTGCATTCTTAGGAAGTCTCACCCGGTGAGAGATAAACTTCTCCTAAGGCCTATTGTTTTTCCTAATGGTCTATTACTTGAATAGGCCCTTCCCAGTCAGGTATATAGACTGGAAGCATTTTGCCTAGTGGGTGTTGCCCAGGTGTGACTATATGTGAAATTCAGATACAGAGTCAATATTCATAACTTCAGATACAAAAATGATATATGCATACGAATAAGATAATCATATTCAGCAAACCATAATGTTTCCAGTGACACCGTTCTTGCGCCATCTTGTACAAAATGCATCATAATTATGCCATAATCACATCATAATATTACCACTAGGACTAATATGAGTTGCAGTGTCACAGATACCTTTGGGAAAATTGTTTTTTATTGTTGAAATCTAAAGGAGTAAAATCATGAGTATTTTAAACAGAGAGAACATGTCTGTTGATCAGTGAGATCTATAAGCGTCCATGATGGCATCTGCCTGTCCTACGCATTTCCCACCAACAGAATAAATCATTCCCTTACTGGAATATATATATATAATCCTTCTTAGTTCTTTTATCTTTGAATTCTGTTGCATAGAACATGCATTTGAGTGATTGTAACTTTTCATTTCTATGAATAGAAATATAAAGTTTCCAGGACCCAAGGCTTTTTCACTATTGTATTTATCCTGTGAACATATCTCAAACTTTTAAAAGCCTCAAAAAAGAAAACATGGCCTTTTGTTTCATACATGAATTGTTGACATAACAACCTATCAGCTGCAGCGTGGACTGTTACAGGTGGCCTTGTCATAGCATAGTGCAGGTGGCAATCAGGATTACTGCCTTAGAGGCATAATTAATACTTGATGCAATTATATTGTATAAAGGATTACAGTATTAATTGTCATGACAAAAAACTGCTTACATAATCTTTATAAATGGCCATTGTATTTTCTCACTTTTCCAAACAAATGAATGCCATAAAAAGCTTCCTGCTTTAATAAAAGATTGAATTTTTAGGTCACTGAATTTCTCCCACTAATTCCTTCATCTAGCTCAATATTTTGTAGAAGAAATAGAGCATATCTTTTTAGGAAGACATCCAGTCTTAAGTTAAAAAACATTCCATCTAGTGATGGAGACTCAACCACATTTTTGATACAACACAGTAGTTACTTGCCCTTACTGTTAAAAATTTACATCTTATATCTAGTTTGAATTTTTCTAGCTTCAACGTCCAGCTTTTGATCTTGTTATACTTTTCCTTGCTTCTTTAAAGAGCCTGCTGGTATCAGATATGTTCTCTGTGTAGGTACTTGCAGACTGATCAAGTTGCCCCCTAACTTTCTCTTCCATAATCAATATAGATCAATCCCCTTCAGTCTCTCATTGTAAGGTATGTTTTTCAGACCTCCAGTCCATCAGTTAAAGTTAATAAATACAAATATTACTGTAAGCAAAATAAAACAAATAGATAGGAAGAAATCTCTGGCAATATTTGAAAGGCAAAGACACACAAGTTGCTAGTAACACTCAGCAGGACAGAGCACAAATAGATAAGATTCCTGAACAGACATTAAAAGCAATTCACAGTTCTAAACATTCCAAAAAGAACCTTATAAACTATTAGTCTTTTAAAATCAAATTGAAAAGGCAGCCTACTTAATATAAATGGGATTTTCATAGGTTCAAGTCTGTTTTCTACTGAACAGCTTGGCTGAATCCAAAATCTGATTTTTCCATGATCTGGAATTTTAGTGCTAGGAGACAGGCTGGATTTTGTCAAGTGATTTCAGGCTAAATCAAGTAGGGACCGGTCAACACATTGATTCATTTAGAGCCATATTTTCAAAAGAGCTATCTTTTGTCTGTAAACAAACCCACATTGACAGGTAGACATCAGATTGTTAGGGACTCAGTAATAGAATTTATAGGCACATATATGAGTTAATATTCAAGCTTTGTATCCCACAAAGAGAGAGAGCTCAAAAATGCGACCTTCAGAATGATGCAGATATTACTGGAGATTACTTTGTGTCTTATAAACCATGTGGTCATGTTCCCCTTTGATTTTCAACACATCAAAATTTCAGAACTAGTCACTATTTACATTTTGGGAGGGGACAACAGTAAGTTTCTAGTTCTCTTCCTGACAAAGATAGCCTTGAAAACAAAAGAATCATTAGGTGTAAAATGTACCATCAGTTTTCCCTAAAGCCTATTGGTGCTGCATGGTCTCCTCCCTCTAGCATGGGGTTGATTTTTGGGATCTGTGAAATACATGATCAAATGTCATTCTGTTGGTGTCACTCTGGCATAACCCTAGATAACTCGGAAAGGTGATAGACCACAAGTGTCAATGAAGCCCTCCTGTTGTAGGCCTCAATGAACCAGTGTTCCTCCATGTTAAACACTTTGTGTAACCTAGTGTAACTTAATGTACTAATAGCTGCAAAAATGTAGTGTTAGCAGTTAGTTTTGGTTGTAACAGCAAGTTCTCTGCTGTAATACACTGAAGCTCGGCTAAAGCCCGCTCAAGGCCGTTTTAAGATACTGTGTACATGTCTCAGCAGCGGAGAGGGGGGAGGAAGGGGGAAGTCAAAAGATTGAATGAGAGAAGATACTGCAGCTGGATGGGAAAGGAGTGGGGAGTAAGAAATCAGCTAGTCAGCAAGAAAGTTTTGTAGTAAACAACTGGGATATAAAAGGAAGAAACTGCTTGTTTTAGGGGTGCAGGATCTGAGATTGTTATTTCTCCCTGGCACCTTATTTGAGCTCAAATAAATTTGGTTGTTTGCTTCTCCACCCTAGTGTGTTTATTGGCGCTTAAGCACTCTAGGCAACGAACCACTGTTGCTTGCCTCTGGCATTGCTATGTCTGCAACAATTCCATTTCTAAGATGAAGCCAGAGCAATGTGTGACCATGGGGGCAGTGTAGCCTAAGCTCTTGATGTTGACCCTCGGCCACCAAAACCCCTGGCAGCCAGCCAAAATGAACCCACAATACTGTAGAGCAGCCACCATGGCCTCTGGCATCTTAGTATAAGGGTACGTCTACATTACCCACCGGATCGGCGGGTAGTGATCGATCTATCAGGGATTGATTTATCGTGTCTAATGTAGAGATGATAAATCAAGCCCTGATCGCTCTGCCATTGACTCCTTTACTCCACTTCAGTGAGAGGTGGAAGCGGAGTTGACGGAGGAGCGGCGGCAGTCAATCCCATGCCAGGAGGATGCGATGTAAGTTTACCTAAGATACGTCGACTTCAGCTACACTCTTCTTGTAGCTGAAGTTCCATATCTTAGGTCAATCCCCCCGCCCATCCACCCAGTGTAGACCAGGCCTTAGGTGACTTCTGGATTCTGATCCTCACTTTGACTTGCTCTGGCCCTAGTTAAATTACTTAATCTTTGTGCCTTCATTTCCTCATGTGAGTTGTGTGGTTATTAACTAATTAATGTTTGTGAGGGTTATGTAAGTGTTAAAATTGGCCAGAACAGACGTTCAACATATTTAGAAAACTCTCTCTCTTCAATTTTTTTTTAATGTTGGCGAATAAATGCAATGAGTTCCTATGAAAAGGCACTACCTTTCCACAGAACAGTACATCAAGACTATATACATGTAATTACACATTTATGGCAGCATTTTGACATCCATGCTAATGTAGAAAAGCACTTTATTCTGCATGTAATGCCATCAAAACCAGTTGCAAAGTAAGGCACTATTCAGTATGAGTAAAGTTAGAAGAATTTGGCCCTTACTGTTTGTAAAAGCACTTGAGATCTTTAGATAAGACAAGCTAAGTGGTTTATCAATTCAAAGTATTACCTTCTGCAAGCTAGTTTCCCATCTCAGCCCTAGAAATGTGCAAATTTCAATGGATAATGAGAATAGTAATGCATGCCTCTGCTGCCTACATAGAATTTAAGACCAGAAGGGACCATCAGATCCTCTAGACCAGTGGTGGGCAACCTGCGGCCCGCGCAGTTTCCCACAGCTCCCATTGGCCGGGAATGGCGAATGGCAGGCACTGGGAGCTGCGGGCAGCTGTGCAAATGTAAACAAACTGTCTGGCAGCCTGCCAGTAGATTATAAAATTGTAGAGCAAGCATTATTTTACATGTGGATTGTAAGTAAAGATTATGTGCAAAAGGACTGATCTTATTTACCTTTTTGGTCTGGTATGGCATTTCCTAAATTCAGTTCAGGGAACCTACATATTCTTAGCATATCACCACTATTACAAAAGTATGCCCTTGCATTCTCCTGAAATTTCAAGTCTTTCAATTGACTTCAATGAGATTTGGATCTGGACCTAAATCCCAGTACACATGGGGGCCACAGGCCTGGTGACATTTCATTACCAAATAATGTGAAGTTCTTAACCGTTAGACAATCAGAGGTCAGGATTAATATTTTAACTTGAGAGAGAAAAACAGACTCAGACAATAGGGAATATTCTCAGAGGGCCTTAGCTAGACAATGGAATCACAGAAAGAGAGCAATTACATCATAATACCAAGTACAAAGATAATTTTGATCTACACTACTTTCTCCAAGACATTACAGGGGTCTTGGACATTGGTACACCTTGGTCCGTCCTATCCTCAGCCTGTGGCACATGATAGTCAAGTCTCCTATGGGCTGTAACGCTTTGGTCTAATTTTGCTTGCTATGTTTAGTATATGGGTACTGGGTGGTATTGGTGGCCTGAGATATACAGGAGGTCAGTAGTGGGCAACCTGCAGCTCACGGGCCGCATGCAGCCCGACAGGGTAATTTGCTGGAGAGCCGCCAGACAGTTTGTTTATATTTGCACAGCCGCCCGCAGCTCCCAGTGCCCACCGTTCCCGGCCAATGGGAGCTGTGGAAACAGCGCGGGTCTAGAGGATCTGATGGTCCCTTCTGGTCTTAAATTCTATGTAGGCAGCAGAGGCATGCATTACTATTCTCATTATCCATTGAAATTTGCACATTTCTAGGGCTGAGATGGGAAACGATAGCTTGCAGAATGTAATTCTTTGAATTGATAAACCACTTAGCTTGTCTTATCTAAAGATCTCAAGTGCTTTTCATAAAAAGTAAAGACCTGGGACTATAGGTGTTGAGATTCTCTCAGGACCAAACTAGCACATATTTGAAAATGTATGTATAGCCCCACCATGAATTCATAGTCTGTTTCAGAGACTGATACCTGATGTGTTTATCATGATTTTCTCTGTTAGAATCAGTTTCATGACATTCATAGGCTAGGGAGGCACTGATACAAGGAAGAGGAGGTGTGCTTGCTGCATTTCTTTTTTTTCTTCCACCTCATTTTTTTTTTTGCTATGATTAAACCCTCTGCCTGTTACTCTTCACACAGCAGCATGCAAGAATCAGTCAATAAACAGATAAAACAGTAATAATAGGGAGGTAGGATATTAACCCTTTTCTAAAAATACTTGGTCGAAATATTTTTAGGATTTGTTTTTCTTCTCCATTTAGTGGTGAGTCTGTACAGTGAGAATTTGATACTTCTGCTAGGATAGACTTCTGTGCTCACCCTTTGCTACACTATGAACTTCACGCTATGATATATTAACCTGCTGAAAATGTCCTTCAGTATTGCACAGCAGCATCTTCAATGATGATAAACTACCTTCACTTATGACATTTGCTGTGTTTGATAACATGTTAAATGAAGTAGATATGAGCAGTTTCTTTCCCCTCATGTGTAGTATATATGACAGTCAAGAAAGATTTTAAATCATACACTGCTTCCACACAGCTAACACTCAGGCCTTTAGTATATGGCCAGTTTGTTCTTTTGATGTAACATTTGTAATTCAGTACCCTTCTGCAAGCTTTGTTGTGTGGAGTCTTTGGGAAATGAAACAAAAAATAGAATTCGTCTTCTCCAGCTTGCTTGTGTTGTTTCAGGTAAGCTCAGTTAAATTAATCTAGTAGTAATAAAATTAGTTGTTTTCTAATTGGTCTTTGGTAATTAGAAAAATATTCAAAACAGCATCATCAGATGTTCTGCTCTGTTCTACATACTCCACAGTAATTACACTTTTCCTTGGCCATTGTGTTGGCAGTTTACCCTAAAAAAATACATCTCACATATCAACCTTTTATACTCTGCATATTTTTCCTTTTTAAAAAAGTCTAGCTTTCTCTAGTATTTATCAGCAACCCTGATAACTGATTCACCAAAAAAAAAAAACAAAAAAAAACCAAATACCTTTCTTGGTTAATAGTGTGATTCTTTTGTTCCTCTCACATGTGATTTTTCTGTTCCTTTTATACAAACACCATATCTCTCTGACTGCTTTGCTTATCTTCTATATTAATGTAGCATACATGAAGTCATCAATGTCAACACTTTCATCATTTACTAACATATTTTAAGTCCTTTTTTGACACTGGCAAACATTTTGTTGCAGGCTAGCTGATTCTTTATCCCCTCTCTTCACTTCCATCTGTTAGCATTTGGCCTGTTCTCAAGCAAAATCACACCACTAGCATATTCAAGATCTTTCAGATGGCTGATTTTGGTATCAGTGCTGGGCAGTACACCCGAGCACATCTCTAATGATGACCCATTATTTCTTATATTAATACACTAAAATGATGTCACGGGCAATCTTCTGTTTCAGTCAAACCTCATTTTCTCATTTTGTAAAACATGTGTCTTTCCTGCTGGCAGCCATAAAGCAGCTTTTTTTAAGCCTGTATCAAGTCATGAGGAATACTTAAAAATGCCACAGTATGACACACTTCATTGACAGTTTCCCAGCATTCTTCTATAAATAGGTCTCAGATAGGAAGATTGTTAACAATTACTGGTTCTGAAAATGACCTTGACTTTTACTGGCCCCATACCACTAACAGCAACAGAATGACAGAACAATTTTTAAACTCATTTTAACCAAATAATTTGTTTATTACCAGGACTAGTACCGCTGATTATTTTAATCTAACTCCTCTGAAATTTGAGTCACAACCAGTCTGTTGGATCTGCTCGTCCCCATCAGTGTAAACTGAAAATTATTAATCTAAAAGTAACCTGATGCCAAGACTTTATTGTGATGATGTTTCAGAATAGCTCTTCCTCTTTATTTTTAAGTTCTTCCTCTTCAATAGAACTTTTCACCAAGTGGCCACAATTTTATGGAGGTTCCTCACTCAGCATTGCTCATGAGTCCTCAAAGAGTCCGGTTACACTCTCAATAATAATAATCTTTCCATTGATTTCAATGAAAGCTGGACTAAGCCTCAGATGTCTACTTAGATCATTATATCTTACCTAATTTGAGGCTTGACTGTAGCTTACATGAGTGCACCTGGTGAGAGAGTGCAACAAACCTCCCTTGTATGTCTGGCCAGCCACAACTGCCACTCCGTAATCAGAGGACAAAAGGGGCTGCTCTCTTCCTCTGGATTCATGGCATCTCAAAAGTGGTGGGAATACTGCACATAGAGTGTAACCACATGAAATGTCATGTGGCTTTAGGCATGTTGCCCCTGTGCATGAGGAGCATGTTGCTTGAGGAATTCAGACTTCACTACTAGGACAATGGTTGCCAGTGCAAAATCCTAAGCTACAGAGATAGCACATCTTGAGGGTGGTACAAAGCCTCACTGCTCATGGAGGAGCTATGTTTCAATGGAAAAGGTGAGCCCTTGGTGACCATGTTGGGCATTCACAATTTATTTTCAGTGATCATACTTCTGAATGTACCTCATGTTGCATAGGTCAACATCCCGGCCAGCACATCCCTCGGCCCACGCTACTTCCCGCAGCCCCCATTGGCCTGGAGCAGCAAACCGCGGCCAATGGGAGCCACGATCAGCCAAACCTGAGGACGCAGCAGGTAAACAAACTGGCCCGGCCCGCAAGGGGCTTTCTCTGAACAAGTGGTGGACTGGCTTTGAGAATCACTGCAGTAGTGCACTATAGAAATCACACCCCCATAGCGCAAAATACTGTTTCACGTAGACAAGCCCTTACATACAAGTAACAATTTCCAGTGTTGAGTGGGTACTTTTCTTTTGTGAAATCTGAAACTTTTTTCAGTGCACATTGGTTAAAACCAAAAATCAGAAGCCCTACAATAGTTTACTTCATTTAACGTTTTCTTCAGAATGCAGGCCAAGTAGCATTATATATTCATATATTCTTCTCAAGATTAGATGGTTATGCAATTAAGTGCTTTGTTTTAAAAAGCATTTCTTAAGAAATATTCAAGCATAAAACTGTATTGACTAAAATATCATGGGGAAAAAAGGAAAAATGAAGAAGGAAATAGGCTATGCGTGGGACAGGTCATGACTCATGATCAAGTGACTCATGATCAATTTGATTAAAACACTTTTCCTCTGAGGTACAGCATATAAATACAGTGATTAGTAACATTTCAAAAGATCTCACTCCTTCTCTTTTCTCTCAGTTGAACACTTAAAATCAAAGGAACAGCTTTTTATTATACCAGGAAGTTAGAAACATGGACCCTAATGTCCTAACCAAGAATCCAAACTGCAAACCAAATCAGGGACCTGATTATATTTCCATTATTACCAATGGTCCACAGTAGTTAACTGGGAGCCAGCTGGGCACAGAATAGTATCCATTGTCTTATTTTTATGAGTGACAATGAATGGGTTGAGGGGTAGGCATTTTCCACTTCAACAAGGCACTCAAGAACAAGACCATAGAGTTAACGCTGACCAGGAGCCATTCCAGTGCATCATAGAAACAGGTCTTCACTGTAGAAAATGTTACAAAGAGGAGTTAGACTAATCCAGTACTTAGTGGTATACAGGTACTTCTCTGGTGCCCCCTTAATTTCTGCAACATGTAAGCTTTTATTTTAATGGTAACAAAACTTCTAGACCTTTATGGTTGTGGGAAAAAAAATACTTTTTCTGCGTAACGAGTTAATTACATTTAAAATTAGGATATCAAATTAAAAGTGAACTCATTGTCTATGCTTAGCATTAATGTTAATGCATAATTCATGCCTGCACTATTTATACAACGCTGGCATAAAAGGTAAGATACTATGAAAATGTTAACCTTTTTAAATTAAGAATTAAAACACAAACACATACATTACTGCATTCTTTATTTCTAATTAAACAACAAATTATCTTTGTTTCATAATGCACCAAATTGTGAGAGGGCCAAATCACTGATGAGTAACACAGATTAAAAAAAATCAGAAAATAGATTATTTATAAAAGAGTAGTGTATTGTGGAGAACTATATTTTTGTATGCAGATTGTATGTAACATACTAGTTTGTTTACTGTCCTGTATTGAAATGACATGCTCTAATATATCGGTTTGTAATTACATTGCTCTCTATTGACTTGCTGGAAAACATAAGCTCTACTATTGCTAAGTAGGTATTACAAGGGGTAGAAACCTGTGATTTCTGCAGCAGCAGGTAAATTCTGTTTCCTGAATATGCACTTGCTGATAATCCTGGTGTCCCTATATTGGTGCATATTCTCTGATAAACATAAAGAGTAGATTTGTTCTACAGTTTCATTGTAGTCCTCTGCCTGTCTGTATCCAACTGTTATCTCTTGTCTTATACTTAGATTGTAAACTCTTTATGGCAAGGATCACCCTATTGTTCTGTTTGTGTAGCACTTAGCACAATAAAGTCCTGGCATATGACTCTTATGTGCTATAGCAGTGTTCCCCAAACTTGGGACGCCGCCTGTTTAGGGAAAGTCCCTGGCGGGCTGGACCAGTTTGTTTGCCTGCCGCTTCTGCAGGTCTGGCCAATCACTGCTAGAGGCCAATTGGAGCTGCTGGAAGCGGTGTGGGCCAAGAGACGTACTGGCTGCGGCTTCCAGCAGCTCTCATTGGCCTGGAGCAGCGAACCACGGCCAGTGGGAGCCTTGACTGGCCAAACCTGCAGAGGCGGCAGATAAACAAACCGGCCCAGCCTGCCAGGGGCTTTCTCTAAACAAGCAGCGTCCCAAGTTTGGGAAACACTGTGCTACAGTAATACAAATCATACTACTAACCTGAACTAATGGAACCTGATCTGCCTGAAGTGAAAACAAGATAAAGACAATGGATTAAAGAGGTATGGTATCTCCTTGGCTTGTTGAGTCTGAACTATAAAGTCAGTGCAGTGATCCTCATTGTTAACTATTTCACTGTTCCTTATTTTAGGGCAGGCAAGCAGCTGCTCTGCGCTTGTAGGAGGAGTTTGAGTCTGTGAATGTGTGACACTTCCTGGCAGTATCCAGGGCTGTGAGGCACCTCAGTACCACCTGACCATGAGGAAACCTTGTTTGTGCCTACCATGTGTCAGTTCCCTGACTCCACTGGCCACGCACAACAGAAATATTCCCCTCTAGGCCTTGCAGGCCCAGCTCTCTCTCTACAGGTTAGCACCAAGCCCTGAGCTTTCTGAGCCTCTCCCTGGAGTGTCCTGCCTGTTCCAGAGGACACTCACAGCATTCACAGATACGTTGCTTTCAAAGAAACAGTACACCCCCGTGACATAACCTTAGTCCCAGATTTGGACCTTAGCATCCAAAATATGGGGGTTAGCATGAAAACCTCCAAGCTTAGTTACCAGCTTGGACCTGGTACCTGCTGCCACCACCCAAAAAATTAGAGTGTTTTGGGGCACTCTGGTCCCTCTGAAAAACCTTCCCTGGGGACCCCAAGACCCAAATCCCTTGAGTCTCACAACAAAGGGAAATAATCCTTTTTCCCTTCCCCCCTCCAGGTGCTCCTGGAGAGATACACAGACACAAGCTCTGTGAAACTACACAGAGAGACTCCCCCTCTCTGTTCCCAATCCTGAAAACAAAAAGTACGTTCCTATTCCCCCAGAGGGAATGCAAAGTCAGGCTAGCAATCCAACACACAGATCTCCCCTTGATTTCTTCCTCCCACCAATTCCCTGGTGAGTACAGACTCAATTTTCCTGAGTAAAGGAAAACTCCAACAGGTCTTAAAAGAAAGCTTTATATAAAAAAAGAAAGAAAAATACATACAAATGTTCTCTCTGTATTAAGATGATATAACACAGGGTCGATTGCTTAAAAGAATATTGAATAAAACAGCCTTATTCAAAAGAAGAATACAAATTAAAGCACTTCAGCACTTATATTCATGCAAATACCAAAGAAAAGAAACCATATAACTTACTATCTGATCTCTTTGTCCTTACACTTAGAAACAGAAGATTAGAAAGTAGAACTACTTCTCCAAAGCTCAGAGAAAGCAGGCAGGCAGACAAAAACTCAGACACTCAATTCCCTCCACCCAAAGTTGAAAAAATCCGGTTTCCTGATTGGTCCTCTGGTCAGGTGCTTCAGGTGAAAGAGACATTAACCCTTAGCTATCTGTTTATGACACGCCCCCCAAATTGCAGACAGTGGGGAAGCTCACTGGCGGCGATTTCCTTCTAGAACTTGAAAATAAACAGATTAATACAACACATACACCTTTACATATACTCCTAAGTATATAACTAACAGACTTCTACATTTTAAGAACACTTTTTAACTACTGAATTCTGGGAAACTCTCACGGGAGAGTGCATCAGCTACTTTGTTAGAAGCTCCTGTGATGTGTTGAATTTCAAAATTAAAATCTTGGAGAGCTAAACTCCAACGAAGAAGTTTCTTGTTGTTCCCCTTGGCAGTATGAAGCCACTTTAGTGCAGCATGGTCAGTTTGTAGTTGGAACCGCCGTCCCCAAACATATGGGTGTAGCTTTTCCAGGGCGTACACAATGGCATAGCATTCCTTTTCACTGACTGACCAGTGACTTTCCCTCTCAGACAGTTTCTTGCTGAGAAACACGACAGGATGGAAGTTGTGATCTGTTGCTTCCTGCATGAGCACCGCTCCTATACCACGCTCAGATGCATCTGTGGTTACTAGGAATGGCTTGTCAAAATCCGGGGCCCTGAGCACAGGGTTAGACATAAGCATCGCCTTAAGCTGGGTAAAGGCCTTTTGACACTCATTAGTCCACTTAACGGCATTTGGCTGGGTCTTTTTGGTCAGGTCGGTCAATGGGGCAGCGATTTGGCTGTAGTGTGGTACAAATCGCCTGTAGTATCCGGCCAAGCCTAAGAAGGATTGGACCTGCTTCTTTGACTTTGGGACAGGCCACTTTTGGATAGCATCCACCTTGGCCTGTAGGGGGTTTATGGTTCCTCGACCCACCTGGTGCCCCAGGTAAGTCACTCTGTTTTGGCCTATTTGACACTTTTTGGCCTTAACAGTTAGTCCGGCCTGCCTGATGCGCTCAAAGACCTTTTCCAGGTGTAGTAGGTGTTCGGGCCAGGAGTCTGAAAAAATGGCCACATCATCGAGGTAGGCAACTGCAAATTCTCCCAGTCCAGCTAGTAGACCATCTACCAGCCTCTGGAAGGTGGCGGGTGCATTTCGAAGGCCGAAAGGAAGGACATTGAATTCATACACCCCCGCATGGGTGACGAATGCTGACCTCTCCTTGGCAGGTTCATCTAGCGGTACTTGCCAGTACCCCTTGGTTAAGTCTATTGTAGAGATGAACTGGGCACGTCCCAACTTTTCCAATAGCTCATCGGTACGTGGCATTGGATAGTTGTCCGGACGAGTTACAGCATTTAGCTTACGGTAGTCCACGCAAAAGCGTATTTCCCCATCGGGTTTGGGTACCAGAACCACTGGAGATGCCCATGCACTGGTAGATGAGCGGATTATACCCATCTGTAGCATGTTCTGGATCTCCCGTTCTATAGCAGCTTGGGCATGAGGAGACACTCGGTAGGGTGGGGTTCTGATTGGGTGAGCATTACCTGTATCAATGGAGTGGTATGCCCGTTCAGTCTGTCCTGGGGTGGCTGAGAACAATGGGGCGAAGCTAGTGCACAGCTCCTTGATTTGTTGCCGCTGCAGACGTTCTAGGGTGGTTGAGAGGTTCACCTCTTCCACGCCACCGTCTTTTTTTCCGTCGTAGTAGACACCGTCAGGCCACTCAGCATCATCTCCCTGGACTGTAAACTGACAAACCTGTAAGTCTCTGGAATAGAAAGGCTTGAGAGAATTAACATGGTACACTTTAGGCTTTAGTGAGGAATTGGGAAATGCTATGAGGTAGTTTACAGCTCCCAGGCGCTCTTGGACCGTGAATGGCCCTTCCCATGATGCTTCCATCTTATGGGCCTGTTGCGCCTTCAAGACCATAACCTGGTCTCCTACCTTGAAGGACCGATCTCTGGCATGTCTGTCATACCAGGCCTTTTGCTCTTTTTGAGCATCCTTTAGGTTCTCTCTAGCAAGGGCTAAAGAGTGTCGGAGGGTGCTTTGTAGGTTGCTTACAAAGTCCAGAATGTTAGTTCCTGGAGAAGGCGTAAACCCCTCCCATTGCTGCTTCACCAACTGTAATGGCCCCTTAACCTCGTGACCATACACAAGTTCAAACGGTGAAAACCCTAAACTGGGATGTGGTACAGCCCTGTAGGCAAACAGCAACTGCTGCAACACTAGGTCCCAATTATTGGAGAATTCGTTGATGAATTTTCGTATCATGGCCCCCAAAGTTCCATTGAACCTTTCCACCAGGCCATTGGTTTGATGGTGGTACGGGGTGGCAACCAAGTGATTCACCCCATGAGTTTCCCACAGTTTTTCCATGGTCCCTGCCAGGAAATTAGACCCTGAATCTGTAAGGATGTCAGAGGGCCAACCTACCCTGGCAAAGATGTCTGTTAGGGCCAGGCACACAGTGTTAGCCCTGGTGTTGCCTAGAGCGACTGCTTCTGGCCATCGGGTAGCAAAGTCCACTAAAGTCAGTACGTACTGCTTTCCTCTGGGCGTCTTTTTTGGGAAAGGGCCCAGAATATCCACAGCTACTCGCTGAAATGGGACCTCAATTATGGGGAGTGGCTGGAGAGGGGCCTTGACCTGGTCTTGAGGCTTTCCCACTCTTTGGCATACCTCACAAGACCGGACATACTTGGCAACGTCCTTGCCCATCCCCTCCCAGTGGAAGGACTTCCCCAACCGGTCCTTGGTTCTGTTCACCCCAGCGTGGCCACTGGGATGATCATGGGCTAAGCTTAAGAGCTTCTCCCGGTACTTAGTTGGAACCACCAACTGTTTTTGCGGCTGCCATTCTTCCCGGTGTCCACCAGAAAGAATTTCCTTGTATAAAAGTCCTTGGTCTATAACAAACCGGGATCGATTAGAAGAGCTGAGAGGCGGTGGGGTGCTCTGTGCCGCCGCCCAAGCTTTCTGAAGGCTGTCATCTGCTTCCTGCTCAGTCTGGAACTGTTCCCTTGAGGCTGGGGTCACCAGTTCTTCCTCAGACTGTGGACTTGGGCTTGGTCCCTCTGGAAGCGATGTAGGTGATGGGGTTGTTTCCATTGCTGGTGAACCGCTCTCCGCTGGTGCACCTGAGGGTATTTCAGGCTCTGGCTGAGCCTTTTGGGTATGGCTGTCTTTTGCTTCTGCCAGTTCTGGCTCGCTGGCGCCCTCTGGCGTTGAGTTTGAGGATGTGGTTGCACTTGCTGGTGCTGGTTGCTGTTCCAGTTTCGGGCCTGGGACTGGAGGTGCTGTGGCTGTTTCAGTGGTTGGCATGGAATCCGGGTCCACTACCTCTGTCTGGGTCTCTGGTAACACAGACGGGGCCTCTGTGGACGGCTCAGGAACAGGGATGGGTCTGGAAGCTTGCCTGGTTTGGCTACGTGTAACCATTCCCACTCTCTTGGCCTGCTTCACCTGGTTGGCCAAGTCTTCCCCCAGTAGCATGGGGATAGGATAATTGTCATAGACTGCAAAAGTCCACATTCCTGACCAGCCTTTGTACTGGACAGGCAGTTGAGCTGTAGGCAAGTCTACAGCTTGTGACATGAAGGGGTAAATTGTAACTTTGGCCTTTGGGTTGATGAATTTGGGGTCAACGAAGGATTGGTGGATAGCTGACACTTGGGCCCCCGTGTCTCTCCATGCAGTAACCTTCTTTCCGCCCACTCTCAAATTTTCCCTTCGCTCCAAGGGTATTTGAGAGGCATCCGGGCCTGGGGATCTTTGGTGTGATGGTGGTGTAATGAATTGCACTCGCATGGTGTTCTTGGGACACTTGGCCTTGATATGTCCCAGTTCATTACACTTAAAGCATCTTCCATCTGATGGGTCACTGGGCCGAGGTGAGTTACTGGAGACTGGTGAGGTTGAAGGGTAGGGTATCTGTGGCTTTACTTGGGTGGTATGTGGGGTCTTTGGCTGTCCTCGGTTGTAGGGTTTATGGTCTGTGTGCCCCCTGGGGTAATCGTTCCCCTTGACAGTAGCTTTCTTGCTTTCTGCCAGTTCCATCCATTTGGCTCCAATCTCCCCCGCCTCAGCGATATCTTTGGGATTTCCATCTTGTATGTACCGTGTGATGTCTTCAGGAACACCATCCAAGAACTGCTCCATTTGTATGAGGAGGTTCAGTTCTTTCAAGGTTTGAATGTTGTTTCCTGTTTTCCAGGCCTCATAGTTTTTTGCAATGCAGTAGGCGTGTTTGGGAAATGACACCTCGGGTTTCCACTTTTGGGTTCTGAAGCGCCGACGGGCATGATCTGGGGTTATCCCCATTCGGTATCTGGCCTTGGTTTGAAAAAGTTTATAGTCATTCATTTGCAGCTTAGGCATTTCAGCTGCCACCTCTGCTAAAGGTCCACTGAGCTGTGACCTCAATTCTACCATGTACTGGTCTTCGGGGATGTTGTACCCAAGACAGGCTCTTTCAAAATTTTCCAAGAAGGCCTTGGTGTCATCACCTGCCTTGTAGGTGGGAAATTTTCTGTGCTGTGGAGCAATAATGGGCGCCGGGTTGTTAGGGTTGGCTGGCACATGCAGCCCAGCTTTTGCCAACTCCAGTTCATGTTTTCTCTGTTTTTCCTTCTCTTCATTCTCTTTTTGTTGCTTTTCCATTTCTCGGCGGTGGGCCAACTCTTCTTCTGCTTGTTTCCTTCGGTAGGCCACCTCTTCTTTTTCTAGTTTTCTTTTGTGTGCTGCCTCTTGGGCTGCCTGTTCTCTTTGGAAGGCTGCCTGTTCTCTTTGGTAGGCTGCCTCTTTGATCTGTTCTTCTCTTTCTTTCATCTCCATCTCTTTTTGTTTTATTTCCAGTTGTCGCCTGTGTTCAGCTTCTTTGATTTGTTCTTCGGCCTCAATTTTTGCCTTAGAAGTCATGGTTTCTGTTTTCTTGTGTTGGGGTGCCCTCCGGTGTTTATCTTCTGCACTGCAGGCTCTGTTGCCTCCTGAAGTCTGCCTAGCAACAGTGCTTTTTTCCTTTTCTCTCTCTAGCTAATGTTCAATGAAGGGAAACCAGAAAAACCACTTTATTTGCATGCATATAAGTGCTGGTACTTGCCTCCTAATGGGAGGGATATTGCATGACAAAAGACCCTCAACAGTTTGGTAATGGCTTCTCGCTTAACATGCAAGCCACAAACTGCCAGAGAGAGCAGAAAAAAAAATTCTCTCTGGTTCCCTTTTAAAACCAACTGTTTCTCTCTGCTAAAAAGCCCTTAGCAGAGAAAAGAAAAATATAATATTCCTACTGGCTTCTGGATTCTGTCTAGATCCTCCCACCACTGCCACTCATGACATAACCTTAGTCCCAGATTTGGACCTTAGCGTCCAAAATATGGGGGTTAGCATGAAAACCTCCAAGCTTAGTTACCAGCTTGGACCTGGTACCTGCTGCCACCACCCAAAAAATTAGAGTGTTTTGGGGCACTCTGGTCCCTCTGAAAAACCTTCCCTGGGGACCCCAAGACTCAAATCCCTTGAGTCTCACAACAAAGGGAAATAATCCTTTTTCCCTTCCCCCCTCCAGGTGCTCCTGGAGAGATACACAGACACAAGCTCTGTGAAACTACACAGAGAGACTCCCCCTCTCTGTTCCCAATCCTGAAAACAAAAAGTACTTTCCTATTCCCCCAGAGGGAATGCAAAGTCAGGCTAGCAATCCAACACACAGATCTCCCCTTGATTTCTTCCTCCCACCAATTCCCTGGTGAGTACAGACTCAATTTTCCTGAGTAAAGGAAAACTCCAACAGGTCTTAAAAGAAAGCTTTATATAAAAAAAGAAAGAAAAATACATACAAATGTTCTCTCTGTATTAAGATGATATAACACAGGGTCGATTGCTTAAAAGAATATTGAATAAACAGCCTTATTCAAAAGAAGAATACAAATTAAAGCACTTCAGCACTTATATTCATGCAAATACCAAAGAAAAGAAACCATATAACTTACTATCTGATCTCTTTGTCCTTACACTTAGAAACAGAAGATTAGAAAGTAGAACTACTTCTCCAAAGCTCAGAGAAAGCAGGCAGGCAGACAAAAACTCAGACACTCAATTCCCTCCACCCAAAGTTGAAAAAATCCGGTTTCCTGATTGGTCCTCTGGTCAGGTGCTTCAGGTGAAAGAGACATTAACCCTTAGCTATCTGTTTATGACACCCCGCCTGCTGTTTCACCTCAGAACACCGATTTGCTCAACACACGGCACTTAGATATGTTCATAGTGAAAACAAATATAAGTTTATTTAACAGAGTAGAGATTCAAATAATACCAAGTAGAAATACTGGAAACAAATGTTTACATATCAAATAAAGTCATAATACATTTTCTAGAGCCTACACTTGGTACTTTCATGTTTTACAGAGCAATGCTCTCCCAAAGTTCTTCCAGCATTTTGCAGCCAGGCTTGGCTGTGATCTGCTGTTCATGAGACAAGTACACTGTTCAGCTTGACTCCTTGGTGAAAAAGACAATGGGTATCTCTTGCGTCCCAGATGTACTCCAACAGTACATTGTCTTTACTTGTAAACAGGATCCTTTCCTGCTGTTTGTATCTTCCTGTACATTTCCTCTCATGAAGATTTTACAATCTCACCATTTGCATTTGGCTAAGTATGCAAACAGGCATCCAGTATGAGACGTACAATGTCCAATGCACCACATGACGAGACAGAGAGATAAAAGTCTGTTTCCTCCTGCTTGAAAGGAACCTGTCTGAGACATGTCACCTCTTGGCTACCTGCCATAAAAACCTAATTATCAGTATAGATCAGTGGCTCTCAACCTTCCAGACTACTGTATGCCTTTTTAGGAGCCTATTTGTCTTGCATACCCCCAAGTTATACCTCACTTGAAAACTACTTGCTTACAAAATCAGACATAAAAAAGTGTCACAGTACACTATTATTGAAAGATTGCTTACTTTCTCATGTTTACCATATAATTATAAAAAATAAACACATTGGAATATAAATAGTGTACTTACATTTCAGTGTATAGTATGTACAGCAGTATAAACAAGTCTTTGCATGAAATTTTAGTTTGTACTGACCTCTCTGGTGCTTTTTATGTAGCTTGTTGTAAAACTAGAAAAATATCTAGATGAGTTGATGTATTCCTTGGAAGACCTCTGTGTACCCCGAAGGGTATACATACCCCTGGTTGAGAACCACTGTTATAGATATATAACTCCTTAAATCAGTTGTCCCCAACCTTTTTCATCTGGTGGGTGCCAGACGATGAGCCACCAAGGACCGTGGCTGGCGGATGAGCATCCACCAAAATGCCACCGAGAAGCGGCAACGTCAATGGCAGTCGCTGCCGAAATGCTGCTGAGAAGCAGCGTCATCCAGAGGCATCGTCGCCGAAATGCTGCTGAAAATCAGCATTTCGGTAGCAACACCTCTGGATGATGCTGCTTCTTGGCGGCATTTCGGCGGATGCTTGCCCGCCGGACAGTATGCGGGCACACACAGATGTCCTGGCGGGCACCATGGTGCCCATGCGCACTGTGTTGCGGACCACTGCCTTAAATATTATCCGTACATGCCTCTCAGTGGGCTACTGGCTCTCAGTAGAGATCTTACATATTACCAGTTAGAGAATTATTATGCATGTATCTGACTCAGTGGGTCCATGTAGAACTTGTACCTCCTGTGGCCTCTGCCAGCTTGGCACCAAGAGGTCCCTAGGTCACAGAGTTAAATCCTAGCTTCACTGCAGACAGTGAGAGTTTTGCCATTGACTTAAGGAGTTATGTATCTATACTGAATATTATGATCTTATGGCAGGTAACCAGGAGGCTGAATGTCTCAGACAGGCTCCTTTCAAGCAGGCGGTAACAGCTGTTTATCTCTACTAACTTGACTATCTGATTTGCTCCTAAGACCCTCAGTGTCCCCAGTGTCTACTCCCATCCCTCCCTCTCTCCTCCAGACCCGCTGCCCGCCCATTCGCCCTTCATTTTGCCCTTCCCGCCACCCACAATCTGCCCCTCCACGCACTCATCTCCTTATCCTCCGCAGCATCCCACTCCCTCCTTCCCCAAGCCCCTACCTCCCGCAGGCCTGGGGCTCTCGGGGCAAGGCACAGGCAGGAGCTCTGCACGCACCCTTCGCACATGCCCATTCGGGCCGCCGGGGGAGCTGGAGCAGAAGCAAAGCAAGGGCAGCCCGGGCTGTTAGCCTGCTTAGCTCCGCCCGCCTTGGCAATGCTGCCGCCGCCGCTCTGCCCCCTTCTCACTCCTCTCCACAGCTGCCTCTCGACTCCCAGCCCCAGCTGCTGGGCTGCACGGCGAGGCGCAGAGGCGGCGGTGCCATCGGCTTGCTAGGCAGAAGAGGAGGCTCCGCTCTGGGGACAGCCACCGGCTCGCCCGCAGCGGCAGCTAGAGCTGCTCCCCCGGGCAAAAGGGCATCCCAGCCTCCCGCATGTGTAGCTAACTCTTCTGGGGAGTCGTGTTGTGTTTTCTCCCTCCCGGATCCTCGCCCTCGGCGATTATTTTGTAGCACTGGCTGCACCCTCCGCCCCGGCCCGCTTGATCTTTCTGGGGAGCAGTTTGTGAACACTATTGGAGAGAGAGCGAGAAAGAGATCTGCCTGCACTTCAAATGAGAAGTATTAACAACAAACAGAAGTCAGTCCACGCGTTGATGAAGGGCGCAGAGCTTTCTGACAAATAGCTGAAGTTCAGTTGATCCTGTTTGAAGTTGAGCTCTCGGTGCAAACCGAAAGGAGAAGAGGCGAGGGCGCCCGAGAGAACTACACCGCAGCCTGCTGTTTTCTTTTCAACACTTTCCTCAGCTCTTCTGCCACAAGCTCTGCTGCTCTGTCCGCATGGAGTGGGACACTGGCAAGAGAGGCTGCTAAGGTAAGCTGATGGCCTTATATTTTAAAACACGCGTAAGTGCAAAAAATAGGAGAGATGGGGAGGATTTTGTCACAGAAGTAGCAACCGAAACTTGTTAAGTTGTCCAAAGCCAACATAAGCAAAGGGAGAAATTCTGCTGTGCACGAATTGGTTCATAGCTCCCTCTGATGGCTTCAGTCAAATATACACTGTGTGGCCACACTGGTAAGGAGTACAGTGCACATGGAGTAATATCAAACTTTTGATATATGTTCCCTTAAGGAGAAGAGCCCTAGGAAAAATAGGCTTCACCCTGAGAAGCAGGGCATCCCGTATGTGTGCTTGTATGATTTAGGTTCTGTAGAAATAAAGGGTTGAGAAACTTGGGAAAATGTTAATATCTTAACTTTTTTTACACAGACACATACAGGAACTGTTGTTTGGAAAATAAGCCTGTTCTTTATTTCTAACGGAGTATTACAGTTGCATTAGTTCACATGAACTCTGCTAATGTAAAAAGATAAAATAATGTATCAGGCCTTGCAGTTTCAGACAACTTGGAAAAAGTAAAAATAAAATAGAAACTCAGGTCATGAGTTAATTCTACTTTGATTCTGAAGCTAATTTAGTGAGCAGAGTTTGACAAGGTTGTTCTTTTACTGCTTCTTTCTAGCCTTAATATTTACTGTAGATGAGAACCTGCAAATTCTTTCTGATGCATTTTAAATATTTGTAGAATGTATTTTGGATCTGTACTACATCAGAGAATTTTTGTGTTTCCACAGAAAGGATCGAATATGCAAAGCCAACGGAAAACTGAAATAGCACTTTTGGTTGAAAAACACTGGCTTTGTACTCCTTTCAAGTGTTTTACTTTTACTTCGTGATGGGAAGAATAGAATAATCAGAACCATTGGGACATAGGTTGGATTTCACTAGTTGAAGATGAAATGAAGATAATAGAAGACGACATGAGAGCATATTGTGTGTTTTTTGCATATGCATCCAAACAAACCTTCCACAAATAGACATGAACAGGAATTAGAAATATTTTTTTTTCCAGAGAGAGAGAGGCTAATGGAGAAATGTTATTGTTTTCCTCCTCCACTTTCACACTCTCAAGCCTATGAAGAAGAATTTTTTTTTTATACAAACAAGAGAACAGGAAGGCTAGGGGGAGTAAATTTGACATCTGAGTCTATTGTAGAAAGTACTGAGCATTTCTACTTCGGCAAAAACAAAACACTGTCCTGAATAAATGTAATGATTTCATCATCAGTGCAATGTTTTCCTAATCTAGGAATGGCATTTTATCAGAATGTGACGGGAAAGGATTTTTGTGTGAATTCAGTTATTTTAAATTCAAGTTTTGGGGTCATTTTCCAGTGCTTTTCAGCAAAAAAGATACTACGTTTTTTAGTCCCTTGACTTATTTAATCAGACTGTGTTTCACATGGAAAATGTAGAGACTTTACCTTCCTTTTAGTTTTATGTGTTATGCTTTACTGTTGTAGCTGTGCAAAGTACAGACAAGGCATCTGTGGTTCAACTTTTCAGAAATCCTTTGTTTTGTTTTCAATACTGTACTTCAGATAAGCTGAGCAGCGAGTCTATCTTATTCTTTTGTTTTTAAGCAAAAATGCCTTAAGTGTACACTGTTATATTAGCTGAATCAACATTTGACATCTTAACACTGTGTTTTGTAAAGATGTATGCTTGAAGGAAAGGAGCTGCCTAATGGATCATGGCTCTTATGTTTACACTACATATTTTATTTCTAGCATTAGTGATGTTTGCTCTCTCCACTTTTGAAGAATCTGTAAGCAATTACTCTGACTGGGTGACTTTCACAGAAAATGTGTATCAGTATGAGAAACAAAAACTGCAAGATTTCAGTGCCAACCAGAAGCTGAAAAAAGCTATTCTTCATCCAAGCTTATATTTTGATGCCGAAGATATCCAAGCACTGAGGCAAAAGTCTCGTACAAGCCATTTACATCTGTTCAGAGCTATCAGAGGTGCAGTGACAGCTATGCTGTCCAGCCCATCATACTACCTACCTCCACCCAAGCATGCTGATTTTGCTGCAAAGTGGAATGAGATTTATGGTAACAATCTGCCTCCCTTAGCTTTTTATTGTTTGCTATGCCCAGAAGATAAAGCTGCCTTTGATTTTGTTTTAGAATACATGGACAGAATGGCTGGCTACAAAGACTGGCTGGTTGAGAATGCTCCAGGAGATGAAGTGCCACTTGGTCACTCCTTAACAGGTTTTGCCACTGCTTTTGACTTCTTATATGGCTCACTGGATAACATCAGAAGACAAAAATATCTAAAGAAGATCTGGGTTGTGAGTGAGGAAATGTACGAATATTCAAAAGTCCGCTCATGGGGAAAGCAACTTCTCCATAACCACCAAGCCACTAATATGCTAGCACTGCTCACAGGTGCCCTGGTTACTGGGGTGGACAAAAAATCTCAGACAAATATTTGGAAACATGCCGTTGTTGATGTGATGGAAAAAACCATGTTTCTGCTCAATCATATTGTAGATGGCTCTTTGGACGAAGGAGTAGCTTACGGCAGTTACACAGCTAAGTCAGTAACCCAATATGTTTTCCTGGCCCAGCGCCATTTTGGTATTAATAACCTAGAAAACAATTGGCTGAAAATGCACTTTTGGTTTTATTATGCCACACTGTTACCAGGCTATCAGAGGACTGTGGGCATAGCAGATTCTAATTATAACTGGTTTTATGGCCCTGAAAGCCAGCTGGTTTTCCTGGATAAGTTTGTAATGAAGAATGGAGCTGGCAATTGGCTGGCACAACAGATTAGAAAGCACAGGCCCAAGGATGGCCCAATGGTGCCATCCACTGCACAAAGGTGGAGCACACTTCACACTGAATACATCTGGTATGCTGCAGAGCTAACTCCTCAACCTCCCCCTGACTATGGCACTGCTAAGATGCATGTGTTTCCTAACTGGGGAGTTGTTACTTATGGGGCTGGGTTGCCAAATACTCAGACCAACACCTTTGTGTCTTTTAAATCCGGAAAGCTTGGTGGCCGTGCAGTCTATGACATAGTTCATTTTCAGCCATATTCCTGGATTGATGGATGGAGGAGTTTCAATCCAGGACATGAACATCCAGATCAGAACTCCTTTACTTTTGCCCCCAATGGACAGGTGTTTGTATCTGAGGCCCTATATGGACCCAAGTTCAGCCACTTGAATAATGTACTGGTGTTTGCTCCATCTCCTACAAGTCAGTGTAATCAACCTTGGGAGGGACAACTTGGGGAGTGTGCACAGTGGCTTAAGTGGATTGGTGATGAGACTGGAGACTCAGCTGGGGAGATTATAACAGCTTCTCAGTATGAGGAGATGATGTTTGTGAGTGGTGAGGCAGCATCTGCCTACTCTTCTGCAATGAAACTGAAAAGCGTGTATCGTACTTTGCTACTCCTAAATGCTCAGACATTGCTAGTAGTAGACCATATTGAGAAGGAGACAGACTCTCCCCTCAGCTCTGTCAGTGCCTTCTTTCATAATCTTGACATTGATTTTAAATATATACCCTATAAGTTTATGAACAAATATAGTGGAGCCATGATGGATGTGTGGGATGCTCACTATAAGATGTTTTGGTTTGATCATCATGGGAATAGTCCTGTTGCCAGGATACAAGAGGCAGAGCAAGCAGCAGAGTTCAAAAAGCGGTGGACTCAGTTCATAAATGTTACCTTTCCCATGAAAACCACTGTTACAAGAGTTGCATATGTGTTCTATGGACCATATGTTAATGTTTCTAACTGCAGATTCATAGATGATTCCAAATATGGATTTCAAATTTTTCTAAATGTCAACAACACTGAAAATATTGTCTCCATTGTGACTGAATATCACAGTCTGAGGACAAGGTTCAATTATTTGGGATTTGGTGGCTTTGCCAAGGTAGCTGATCAAAACAAAGTTATCAAATTTGGTCTAGGCACTGAAGCTGTACAAGAACAGATAACAAATAACAGAACAGTTTTCCCATTTGGATTCAAAGTGAATATAATAGCAGGATTAGTTTTGGGCATTAGTTTGGTAATACTGGTTTTTCAGTGGCGGTTTTACATTTCCTTCAGCAAGTTGTTGCGCTGGATACTAATACTGGTTATCACACTGTGGTTTATTGAGCTGGTGGATGTATGGAGCACTTGCACTCAGCCTATCTGTGCAAAATGGAGCAGTGACATCATAAATGTAGACCCAAATACAGGCAATACAGCCAAACAGTTAGAAGGAAACCCTGTTGTTTTGCCAGATGTGGTAATTACCTCACTTCCCAGTTCCGGAGCAGACATTTTAAAGCAACTTTTTTTTAACAGTAGTGATTTCATATACATCAGAATCCCTACAACTTACCTTGATATCCCTGAAACTGAACTTGAAATTGACTCATTTGTAGATGCATGTGAATGGAAGGCTTCTGATATCCAAAGTGGCCGTTTCCATCTACTCCGAGGCTGGCTCCAATCCCTGGTCCAAGACACAAAACTACATTTACAAAATATTCATTTACATGAAGCCAGCAGAAATAAATTAGCTCAGCATTCTACCATAAGTAAGGACAAAAAGAGAAGATCCAGAAAGAGAGAGTCTTTGTCAGAACAAAGAAGCAGAACAAGAGGAAAATTAGACAAAGATGCTGAATACATTAGGGAACTGAGGAGACACCTTGCCTATTATCCATATGCACGTCCTGTGCTTAGTTTAAGTAGTGGGAGCTGGACATCAAAGCTTCCTTTCTTTCAAGAAATCATAGGTTCCTCAATGAGGGCATTGTATGTAGTAAGGGACCCTCGGGCATGGATCTACTCAATGTTGTATAAAAGTAAGCCAAGTCTTTACTCCTTGAAAAATGTTCCACAGCACTTAGCTATGCTGTTTAAAGTGGAAGGCGGGAAAGAAAAGTGTGGTTTACATTCACGCTATGCCTTTGAATATGAATCACTGAGGGAAGAACTCTTGGATTCTAGGTCAAATGCAGTTTCTGTGCTGTCCCATTTGTGGCTAGCAAACACAGCAGCAGCGCTGCGAGTAAATGGGGATCTGCTGCAGACAAATTATCAGCTGGTCAAGTTTGAAGATATTGTGAGCTCTCCTCAGAAGACAGCTGAAGCAATTTATGCGTTCCTTGGTATTCCTCTGTCTCCTGCTAGCTTAAACCAAATATTGTTTGCCACCTCCACCAATCTTTTCTACCTTCCTTATGAAGGTGAAATATCACCAACTAGTATTCATGCCTGGGAACAAAAAATGCCTATTGAAGAAATTAGACTGATTGAGGACATCTGTTGTACCTTGATGGACCACTTAGGATACCCAAAGTTTACAGTTTAAATGCTGCAGGTCAGCAGTAGTTTGCACTAATGATCCCCAACTCCTCGGTGTGTGAATAAGAATTAGAGAGTTTGTTTATTCTTGTAAAATGTGTGTACAGTCTGTTACATGCAGAAAGATGTATTTAAAAAATAGATATTTGTTCTAGCAGGATTTTTAAAAACAAACACTTATAACTACTTTTGCTGCCTTTCAAATGAAGCTGTGTGAACCTTTACAAATCTACCAGCTGGGGAACAGATAGGTCAAGGGATTGGTAATAAACTATGGAGCCTTGCACTTCCAGGTGAACAGTTTGACCCAGCACGAGTGGGTAGTTGCCCAAAGTAGTTACCATCTGATGGCTGTTTGGTGGCCTATATGAAATGAGTTGGTGGTCTCAGCCCACTTCGTAATGGGATCAGATTTGCAGGTATATTCTGGCCACTTGCTACACCAATAGGGCAAAGGAGCCATAAACTGAGTAAAACTGGGGTTTAAATCTGTTGTTCATCACTTGAGTTGGTGTTCTAGTAAATCTGGCCCCTTATTAGGAGTCTCAGCAGACAGGCCAAGGGCTGACACGGCATAGAAACTGAATGGCATGTGATATGGTTCCTCCAGGTCAGAACTGAAGCTCTTTGGTAGGGTTTTATGAGGACGAGTTCTTCCTGTAACTATTCTGTAGATAAAGAGAAGACTTCAGTCTCCAGTTCCATCCATCTGGCACCTTCTCTGAGCACTAAATGAACTTTGGGGATGGGTGGGAGAGGGAAACCATCACAAGAAATCCACAGAACCCATAAAACCCCATAAATCTATCAGTTAAAAATTAGCTGAGAGGTTTCTAAAGGATCCTGTGAAACTCCAACGGTGCTCCACAATACTAAACTGCCCCTGGATTTTCAAAGCTGCTAATGCTCTCGCCACTGATGCTGCTGCTCTGTGCAGCTCCTCTTAGCTAAGAGAATCTGAATGAACTTCCTCTTTTCTCAGTAAGACTCCTCCATCCTTCTTCTTTGTTTGTTGTAACACACTATGAAGTCTCTTCTCTTTTTAGCTGACCATTGTGCATAACTCTCACTAATTCCAGTGGCAAAGGTGTATGAGTTCCTGTCAATGCAAACATTTGATGTCATCATCATCAGTGGTAATATATTCATATCAGGTGGGAATGTAGTGATTAGAAGAGCCCAGATAAATCTCCAGACCTGTGTTTCATCAAGGGATGATTAGCTTTTCTGTATACTAGATCTGCCAGCAACATCTTATAGCTGGTCAAGGTAGCTCTTTGCATTGAGTCACTTCAAAGAGGTTTCTCTCTCCTACTCCAGGCTTGGATGACAATTAATCTCAGTAATTTCTTTCAAGCATCTGATTATTTTAAAATATGATTCTTGTTTCTTTAAATGTGCACTGAAATGTCACATTGATTTGGAAATACATACCCTTTGTGGGGTGAATATTTGCTTTTGGTAATATCTTAGTCATGCAGCACTTGTGTTTTTCCTTGAGTCATATATATATTTTTTTCTTTTCACAATGTTCTTTTTTTAAAAAAAAAGACAATGTTGAAATTGTCCTAATTTATCATACTCAGCAGTCTTTTGAAATGCATACATACTGTAAATATCTTCAAATGTGTAAATCAAACCATAGATGATGTCAGAGACATCTGCTTTCTTTACCGTCTGTGTTTTTTTCCCCCATTACTAATGAAGTTGTCATGAAATGTGCTTAGTTTTGTTTGTAGGAGCTGAAATCAGAGTTTTGTGCTATTATATTGAAATATAACAGTAGAGTAATTACCATATATTTGGTTGACAAGCATTAGGCAATGTCAAGATGTAATGAGTTTCTCTCTACAGATTGCAATTCTCTTGCTGATGTTTAATATTAAACATCTTGCTGATGTACTCCCCTTTTTTCCTGCTGTTCCCCCCCCTCCACAGATTCTCTGCATCCTTTTGTGATCTCTTCTTCTGACCTAGATAAAAGTGACTCTTTCTCACCCATTCATTATTATGTCAAAATGTGCCTCTGGTGTGATAAAGCTGTTGCTATGTTGCAGTCTCACTAACCATAACTTGACTGTCACTTTCCTTTGATTATAATAGGGACTCGGAGCTGCTTTTTCTCTTCTTCTTTCCTGGGTCTTATCTCTGGCTAGGTAGAATGTCATGTTAAAAGAAATATTAAAGTTTGTTAATGTACACTAACATGTAAGTGAAATTTTGGATCCCGACTATCATTCTCTCAAATCAGTTTTTTTCTCTCTCTCTCTCTCTCTCTCTGTTATCAGTCAGATGTAAAATTGTTGCCTTGTTGCCAACATCATTGCTTTTATTTGACAGACAGAGCATTTGCTTTTCTTCTCAGGATTTATGATCTTGAATCAGAACAAATAGAAAGGCATTCCTCTGTCATCTGTTTTAGGATTGCTCAAAGACTCAGGATTGACTGCGTTTTGGGGGGAAGTAGGAAAGAATATAAAAATCCCTTCTTGATAGTGCTGCATGAAAGGCTACAAATAGATTTTAAACCAGCTCTTTTTGACGGGCTGAGGTGAAAAGGGGAACACTCATGGATCAGTAGGTCGTCCCTGCAGCTTTCAGCATATAGGGTTATCTCATGCCCTTTGGCTGATAATACATGTCACTACTATCATTTATTCTGGCATACTCAAGATTTAGGACCTAATTATCCACAGTCTTGCATCTTCTGAAGTTAAACCAACTATAATGTGCTCCTGTTTGGGTTTGGTAATATTTTATACCCCTTTGTACAGATATAATTGACTCTACTAGGTACATGACTGGGGAGAATTAGATTCTTTGGGGAAGAGAGTTATATCAAAAGCACAAAAATTAAAAGAAAAAAAGAATGAATCTAAAGAAAGTAATGACTGAAAGCCATAGTCCTAAGGTTTCAAAATTCTAATTGCATGCATTACGGGAGCTTAAAATAACACAATATTGTTATATATTCTAAGGAAACTGAGCACATGGTGCTTTTGCTTCAAAACTACTAACAGAGAACCCTATGATAGAGAACATTTCTACTTGCTGGGAAGAAAAGAGCATATGTCAACTAAACCACAGAGCACTATGTATAAAAGTAGCTTATGGGACTGGATTAATCTCACAGAAGGAAAGAATATCAGAACAAGTGAGGCTCTGCAGTGTTGTGGGGGCCTAATTTCTATAGAACACTTAACAAAACAATCCAGAAATCCCAGGTCTGAAGATTTGAATTTTTATTTTTTTAGGCTGTATACAATTAAAATATTACTAAAAATGCAGTGTCCCAGAGCTTCATACTGATCGTATTCAAACCTGCTTTTTCATTATCATGCCTCCATTGTCCAGTGGGTTCACCAGTTTTGCAGTCCAGTCATACAAAAAAGTATCCATTGACTTCAAGTTGTGTGGTCTGTGAATGAAAAGAGTGCAGGATCAAAATGTAATCAAATGTGTCTACATTTCTGTGATGTCACCTGCATAACAGTTTATGGATTTTGGTAGCATTTTAGAAACTGTGTAATATAATTAGAGCTGGTTGGGGAAAAAATCTGTCAGTTGTGTTTTAACAGAAAATAGCTTTTCAACGCAGTGGAAATGTTCATGCAAAAATACCTGTTTTCATGAGATAAATGAGTTTTTAATCAGAAAACCTTAAACTGAAAACAAAATACCGTTTTTGACAAAAACATGAAAAATTATTTTGAGAAAACTTGATAACTTCCCCTCCCCCCATTTTTGTCTAAATTTGGAAAAAATGGGGAGAAAAAATCTGTCAGCTCTCCCTACCATTCAACTGTGCATTCAGTTGGCTCTCATCCTCTGTTCTGTTGCCTCTGTGTAACTCCGCTGAAATATAGCCAAGTTGCATTGGTGTAAGTGAAAGCAGAACTTGGCCCACTGTTTGATCAAGTATTCTAAAATTAGGCTTCCAGGCTTTGGCAACTGCCCTATCTTTTAATCATTCTGTTGTGCCCGGGGCAGATGAGAAGATGGAAAAATAATAAGGTACATCAATCTATTGTTTTAGGTTGAAGAAATCAATACTTTGAAAATTATCTTTTAATTAACAGCTAGTTATAAGTAAAATAAACTGTGGGAGACCTGAAATCTAATGGTATGGCAACTCTCCAGCTACTTTTAATTTAAAATAGATCAGCTGATAAATTTTAAATGATTTCTGAGTTAGTTACATGACTTCACTACCACAATAAGTACTTGTCAGAGGGTATGTCTGTGCTGTTGCAGGGAGTATGCCTCACAGCCCAGACAGGAAAAGACACTAGCTTACCTTGAGTTAGTGTGCTGAAAATAGAGGTGTATGAACATTGCACCATGAATTGGCCACCTATGTCCAAGCCTGGCTGACCTCCTGGATCCGAACTCAGGTGACTAGCCCAAGCTGCCACCCTTACTACTACTTCCATGCTGTTATTTTTAGCATGCTAGCGTGAGCCAAGTTAGCATGTATTTGTTTATCTTGGCTGGGAGGCATTCTCCCAGCTGCAGTGTAGACATATCAAGAGGGTCTCCAATCAAGTGAATGTTGAATGCCTTTGTACTGAAATTCTAGGCTAGAACCCTCAATGTATAAAAATCTAAATTAACAGGCAGGGCAAGCAGTGAGCTGGAAAAATATGTACGCTACTTAGGAGAATGTCCATTGCAAACCCATATCTGAGACCTGTGTGTATGTTTCATTTAGGAGTTAAATAGAAGGCTCTTTAGGGGAAGCAGCACTAAATAATCCAGGGGATTGGTAATGGATAGGAACATTTCTTTGGTATGTCAATGGTTTGAGTCTAGCTCTAGGTCATTACCATATTGACCAAATCCTGTTGACTCACCCATACAAGTAGTACCACTGACTTCAGTGGAAGTACATGGATGAGGAAGGTGAGTGGGATTTACACAGACTGTATCAGAGTTCAAGGCCAAGATTATAGCAGGGTTCAAAAAAGAACTAGATAAATTCATGGAGGATAGGTCCATCAATGGCTATTAGCCAGGATGAGCAGGGATGGTGTCCCTAGCCTCTGTTTGCCAGAAGCTGGGAATGGGCAACAAGGGATGGATCACTTGATTACCTGTTCAGTTCAGTCCCTCTGGGCATCTAGCATTGGCCACTGTCAGAAGACAGGATGCTGGGCTAGATGGATCTTTGGTCTGACCCAGTATGGCCATTCTTATGTAGTTAAATGAGTTGGTGAACTCAGTACTGTTATTGGCAGTACATGATCACATTACGAAAACCACCATCACAACTGGCATCCTTCTTAATAGCCTCAATATTTTTCCACTGGCAGATCATGGATACAGGACTTCAGTACCCTGGTATCATTCTGGCACCTTTCACTAGTACTAACATTCAAATGCTCATCCAAACCAACCTCAGTCCTTAAGATGCCACTTTTCCAGCAAATAATGACTTTTTGAAAATTTAACCTGGGTAAAATTTCAGTATTTCCATGTATAAATGTTTTCAGCTTCCATATAGATAAAGAATTTTCCACAGAAATATGTTTTTACTCATTGTAAACAGTCTTTTACTTTCACTCATGCATAAACAGCCCAAAAAAATAAAAAGGGAAAGTGAAAGCTTTTGTCAAAATGACATTGATGCAGACATAAGATTTCAGCTATTGTAATGATAACTTATTTGCATGGCTTCATTCATGGATCAGACTAAATTTTCATTTTAAAGAGAAAATTTTAATATTTCACTATTTATTACCTTGAGATGATGTGACAAATGACATCCAGAGAGAGCTGGACCTTTAGGGGGCTATGGGTTATTTCTAATAATAATATGGTCTTGTTACTGTGATTTTATTGGTTAATATGACCAGGTGTAAACTTTTGAAATTCTGCAATATCTGTACTCAAAACATTTGCCCTAGGCAATTCATGATCAAGGCTTAAAGTACAGTTCATATATATTTGGCAAACAAGTAGAGAGCACCTGTGTGACCTGTTCATTGTTATATTTGGAAATAAACTTAAAGTATTTTTGTAATTTGAATTTGTGACATTACTTTTTAAGAAAGAACTCACTGAAATTAATTTTTAAAAATACACATAAAAATACCTTCACCAAGAAGCATACATAACTAACCAAAACAAGCACATTATCTTATCATCATAGCCCTGGTCTTCCCTTTCTCCTGAGCTTGTTTAGGCCCCAGTTCGGAACACCACTTAAACATGTTTAAGTACACCATTAATGAGGATGCTTTCCTGAATCAGAGTCTCTGTAGGCCTAGACACATTCTCATTGAATTCATCCTCATTCCACTTATAGGTGTAAAATTGCAGATATTCATAAGTGGAGGATCAGGGCCTTATATTGTAAAGTGTTTGGAGCAGGGACTGAGAGTTGAAATCCTGGCTTATTAAACTCAATGAGGCCAACATTTCATAAAGTGTTTTCTCCCTGGAAAGGGCCATGCAAAATTATGGCACTAATGATAATACCTAGCTCTCATATAATGTATTTCGTCAGTAGATTTCAAAGCGCGACACAAAAAAGGTAAGTTTTCTTATCCTACAGAAGGGGAAAGCTGAGGCTCAGGAAGTGGAGTGACTTGCCAAAGGTGACCCAGAAGGTTAGTGGCTGTGCTGGTAATAGATCTCAGGTCTCCTAAGTCCCAGTCCATCACTCTACCCACTAGACAACATTGCCTCCCTTAAGTAACGAATAAGTGCTTTGGGGACAATCTGTGACAACACATTCTGGCTTTAAAAGTTATCTAGAGTTGTATTTTTCTCTTTAATATTTAAAGAAATATTTAGATCACAGGGAAATATTGTATATCTATTTCTTAATATTTCCAAAAGACTTGAAATTACTGAAACCAAAAGCCTCTGTATATCATACAAGTTTATTCTTCTTGGTGTATGATACATTGTAGAAAACAAAGAGTAATGTTTTGTAGGGTTTAATACATGAATCACTTTTTAGCCTGAATCAAGCTACAGGTTAAGATTATCTGATATATTTATAGACCAGAAAAGAAAGGACACCACCCAATTAGAGCATAAGAACGGCCATTCTGGCTGAGACCAAATGGTCCTTCTAGCCCAGTATTCTGTCTTCTGCAAATCGACAAACCTAGGTGGTTTGGAGAGAATGAACAGATCAGGGCAATTTATCAAGTAATCTATCCCCTGTCATCCAGTCCCAGCTTCTGGCAGTCTGAGATTTAGGGGGACCAGTAACAAAGGTTGTGTTCCCAACCATCTTGGCTAACAGCCATTGATGGGCCTATCCTCCATGAACTTAGCTAATTCTTTTTTTTAACCCAGTTTTGACCTTTTTACCCAGTTTTGACCATTTGACCTTCACAACATCCCCTGGCAACAAGTTCCACAGCTTGATTGTGTGTTGTATGAGGAATTACTTCTTTATGTTTGTTTTAAACTTACCTGTTCATTTCATTGGGTGACCCCTGGTTCTCATGCTATGTTGTGATGAGGTGTACTTGCCCTGCACTGGAGCAGAAGGGATTAAGACAGGACACTTAGCAGCAGAAGACATGTCTCCTTGACCCTGCTGGGCATGTTTCAACTGCTGCTCAAGTATAAAAAGGAACAGCCTAGCTCAGCCTGGGCTGACCGCCGAGGAGGAAGGATGCACCTTGCTCGCTTCAGTTGAGGAGCAGCCAGGATCCTGGACCGCAGGAGCAGGAGACACCAAGGCCCAGGCAGGCACTCAAGGACCTGAGCACACCCCAGGGAGATTGCAGTCATCACCCGAAGAGCCCCAAGACTCCAAAGACACTCCAACATCAACTGCAGGAGTCACGGTAGGAAGTAGCCTAGGGAGGGACTAGCCAGTGTCCCTGCAGCAGTTGGCACGGTGCAGGAGGATTCCCTGCCAACTTAGTGGCAAACTCATTTGCCCCTACCAGGGCCCTGGGCTGGGGCCCGGAGGAGCAAGGAGGGCCCAGGTTTTCATACCTGGTGAACCCCCTTCCCCCCCGCTCCACTGACTGGCCATTGGGCTGCGCTTCCCTGCAGCTGAAGGGAGTCCTACTGACTCTGGCCATTAGGCCATGCTTCTCAACAGCCAAGGGGAGTCCTACTGACTCTGACCATTAGGCTGAACTTCCCCAAAGATAAGGGGAGCCATTTGACCATGCAGCCCTGAGGCTGAGGGCAGCCATATAGAATTAACCGTGGGGCTACCACACACTCTTACTCTACCCCTAGGGTGATGAGGTGTACGACATATGTGATGGAGAAAAGTAACACTTCAGAGAGACAAGGGAGGTGAGGTAATATCTTTTACTGGACCAACTTATGTTGGAGAGAGAGATAAACTTTCAAGTCACACAGAGCTCTGCATACTTCCCTATTCACTTTCTCCACACCATTCATGATTTTACAGATGTCAGTCATAGCCTCACCTTCATCATCTCTTTTCTTAGCTGAACAGCACACAGTATTCAAGGTGTGAGCGTAGAATGGATTTATATAGTGACATGATATTGTCTGTCTTATTATCTATCCCTTTCCTAAAGGTTCATAATAGTCTGTTAGCTTTTTTGACTGCTGCTGCACATTGTGACAGTGTTTTCAGAGACTCCAAGGTGGCTCCAGTGACTCCAAAATATCTTTCTTCAGAGTTAACAGCTAATTTAGAACCCATCATTTTATATGTATTGTTGAGATTGTTTCCCAATGTGGATTACTTTGCATTTATCAACACTGAATTTCATCTGCCATTTTCTTGCCCAATCACCCAGTTTTTGTGAGATCCCTTTGTAGCTCTTCACAATCTGTTTTGGATTTAACTATTTTGAGTAATTTTGTATAATCTGCAGATTTTGCCAAGTCAATGTTCCTCTCTTTACCAGATCCTTTATAAATATGTTGAATAGCATAGGTCCTAATACAGATCCTTGGGAGGCACCACTATTTACCTCTCTCCATTCTGAAAACTGACCATTTAATCCTACCCTTTGTTTCCTGTCTTTTAACCAATTACTGATTCATGAGAGGACCATTCCTCTAATCCCATAACTGCTTACTTTGTTGAGGAGACTTTGGTGAGGGATCTTGTCAAGGGCCCTCTGAAAGTACAGTACATATACACTGGATCATGTGTTCACATGTCTGCTGACCTCCCTCAAAGAATTCTAATAAATTGGTGGCACATGATTTTCCTTAACAAAAGCCATGTCGATTCTTGCCCCGCATATTCATTTATGTGTCTGATAATTCAATTCTTTACTATAGTTTCAAGCAATTTGCTTGGACCAGAAGTTAGGCTTATTGGCCTGTAATTGCCAGGATTGCCTCCATCATTTTTAAAAATTGGCCTTGTGTTACTATCCTCCAATCATCTAGTACAGAGGCTGATTTAAGTGATAGGTTACATACCACAGCTAGTAGTTCAGTAATTTCATATTTGAGTTCCTTCAGAACCCTTGCATCAATACCATCTGGTGCTGGTGACTTATTACTATTTAATTTATCAATTTATTTCTAAACCTCCTCTGTTGACTCCTCAATCTGGGACAGTTCTTCGGACTTGTCACCTACAGAGAATGGTTCAGATGTGAGAATCTCCCTCAAATCCTCTGCAGTGAACACCGATGCAAAGAATTCAACTAGCTTCTGGGCAACAGCTTTGTCTTCCTTGAACGCTCCTTTAGGCCCTTGATCATCCAGGGGCCACGCTGATTGTTTGGCAAAGTTCCTGCTTCTGATGTACTTTAAAAAAAATGCTGTTTAGTTTTTGTGTCTTTTGCTAGTTGCTCTTCAAATTCTTTTTTGGCGTGTCCAATTATACTTTTACATTTGACTTGCCAGGATTTATGCTCCTTTCTATTTTTCTCAGTAAGATTTGACTTCCAATTTTTAATGATGCCTTTTTGCCTCTAACTGATTCTTTTACTCTGCTGTTTAGCTGCGGTGGCATTTTTTGTCCTCTTGCAATTTTTTGCTTGTTTGTTTTATTTGGGGTATACATTTAGTTTGATCCTATATTATGGTGTTTTTTTAAAATAGTTTCCCTGCAACTTGCAGGCATTTCACCCTTTTGGCAGTTCCTTTTAATTTCCATTTAATTAGCTTCCTCATTTTTGTGTAGTTTCTGAAGTTAAATTCTACAACGATATAGGCAGCACACTTTCAAATAAATGTCAAGTCCTTCATTTTCATTAGGCAGTGTAACGGGGCACAGACTCTCCACAGAGGTGCCTCCAGCTGGTTGGTTTGGGAATTAGCTCTTTCAGCGGTGTACCTTTACTAGTGGTGTCTCGCCCACCTTTACTCTCTCTGTCTCCACAGTCAGACCCACATCACTCTTGGACCATGGTGTCCACTTCTGGACATTACCCTCCAGCCGTGCCCATTCTGCTGGCTCTCCTGCCCCTTCTGGGGGACTGGTGGCTTCTGTTTCTATCACCACCTTTCAGTGGCTCACTGCAGTCCTCAGTCTAGCTCCTTCCTCCAAGGGCAAACTGTAGGCTGGGCCACTCTCATCACTAGCAAGTGGCAGGGGGGAGGGGGAAGTGGGGGACAGGCCTGCCCACTACTCAGGGCCCTGACCCAGGGATCCTCTAGCCACAGCCACTTACTGCCCTCCTCCAACTCTCCACTACTGCCTACTTCCCTGGGCCACTTCCCCATAGCCCCAGCACCTTCTCTGCCCCCTTGTGTCAGGGCCCCAGTGTGGAAGTCATACTGCCTGGAGCTCCCCCAGCCTCCGCTGACCCTGCCCAGCCCTACTCTATCTTAAGTACTTCTCTAAAAGCCAGTTCTTTTCCCTTTTCCCTCCAGGGAGACACTGCCCTTCTTTCTGCCCAGCATCCTTCTTATAGGGCCCAGGCTGGCCCTGATTGGCTGTTTTCAAGCTTCCACTTGACTGGCTCCCAATAAGCCCTTCCTGGATTGTCTGGGGCTCTGTGTAGCCTCTCTGGCTTGCTTTAACCCCTTCAATGCCAGAGTGGGACAGTTGCCCCACTAGAGGCAGTAAAACTTTGCTGATATGTGATCTATCTATGCATATGCTTTATAATTCATCACACTAATAATGGTGTATCCCCCACTGTCTCAGCAAATGTTTAAAAATGGAACACAGCAGTGTTGTTTTACATTATTAAAATATAATCATTTTAAGTGAAACATAATATCAGAATGTTGTTAAAGGCCAACAATGTGCCTGGTGTTATATGAGACATGGAAAACGAGACCGAGTGAGATTCTGATCTCATTTAAGCCAATCTAAACCAAGAGTAACTTTGCAATGGAATTAATCTTGAATTACACTGATGTAAATGCTCCCCCCACCCCCGAATTTAGCACCCCTTCATCCTGAAGATTTTACAACATAGGCACCAATCCTTTAAGGTTCTGTGTTTAAGCGGACTCTTGTGACCTAATGGACCCCCATGTGGAGTAGCTGTAGCATGCATAGTAGTATATTGTGAAGCATTGAGAATTAGGAGTTCTTGTCACAGCACCTTAGAGACTAACAAATTTTTTTGAGCATAAGCTTTCACGAGCTAAAACCAACTTCATCGGATGCATGCAGTGGAAAATACAGTAGGAAGATATATATACAAAGAGAACATGAAAAAATGGGTGTTGCCATACCAACTCTAACGAGACTAATCAATTAAGGTGGGCTATTAGGAGGGGGAAAAAATGTTTGTAGTGATAATCAGGATGGCCCATTTCCAACAGTTGACAAGATGTGAGTAACAATAGGGGAATAATTAGCATGGGGAAATAGTTTTTACTTTGTGTAATGACCCATCCACTCCCAGTCTTTATTCAAGCTTAATTTAATGGTGTCTAGTTTACAAATTAATTCTTATTCTGCAGTTTCTCATTGGAGTCTGTTTTTGAAGTTTTTTTGTTGAGTATTGTGACTTTTAGGTCTGTAATCGAGTGACCAGAGAGGTTGAAGTGTTCTTCTACTGGTTTTTGAATGTTATAATTCTTTACATCTGATTTGTGTCCATTTATTCTTTTGCATAGAGACTGTCCAGTTTGACCAATGTACATGTAAGAGGGGCATTGCTGGCAGATGATGGCATATATCATATTGGTAGATGTGCAGGTGAATGAGCCTCTGATGGTGTGGCTGATGTGATTAGGTCCTATGATGATGTCCTGTGAAGAGATATGTGGACAGAGTTGGCAACAGGCTTTGTTGCAAGGATAGGTTCCTGGGTTAGTGTTTTTGTTGTGTGGTGTATGGTTGCCGGTGAGTATTTGCTTCAGGTTGACGGGCTATCTGTAAGCAGGGACTGGCCTGTCTCCCAAGACCTGTGAGGGTCAGGGATCATCTTTCAGGATAGGATGTAGATCTTTGATGATGCGCTGGAGAAGTTTTAGTTGGGAGCTGACGGTGACAGCTAGTGGTGTTCTGTTACTTTCTTTGTTGGTCCTGTCCTGTGGTAGGCAACTTCTGGGTACTCTTCTGGCTCTGTCAATCTGTTTCTTCATTTCAGCAGGTAGGTATTATAGTTATATGAATGCTTGATAGAGATCTTGTAGGTGTTTGTCTCTGTCTGAGGAGTTAGAGCAAATGCAGTTGTATCTTAGAGTTTGGCTGTAGACAATGGATCGTGTGCTGTGGTCTGGATGAAAGCTGGAGGCATGTAGGTAAGTATAGTGGTCAGTAGGTTTCCAGTATAGGGTGATGTTTATGTGACCATAGCTTATGAGCACTGTAGTGTCCAGGAAGTGGATCTCTTGTGTGGTCTGCTCCAGGCTGAGGTTGATGGTGGGATGGAAATTGTTGAAATCATGGTGGAATTCCTCCAGGGCTTTTTCCATGGGTCCAGATGTTGAAGATGGCATCAGTGTAGTGCAAGTAGAGTAGGGGAGTTAGGGGACGAGAGCTGAAGAAGCATTGTTCTAAGTCCGCCATAAAAATGTTGGCATACTGTGGGGCCATGCGGGTACCCATAGCAATGTCGCTGACTTGCGCTTTAAATTAGGCTTGAATAAAGACTGAGAGTGGATGGGTCATTACACAAACTAAAAACTATTTCCCCGTGCTAATTTTTCCCCTACTGTTACTTACACCTTCTTGTCAACTGTTGGAAATGGGCCATCCTGATTATCACTACAAACGTTTTTTTCTCCTGCTGATAAAAGCCCACCTTAACTGATTACTCTCGCTATAGTTAGTATGGCAACACTCATTTTTTCATGTCCCCTGTGTGTATATATATCTTCCTACTGTATTTTTCACTGCATGCATCTGATGAAGTGGGTTTTAGTCCATGAAAGCTTATGCTCAAATAAATTTGTTAGTCTCTAAGGTGCCACAAGTACTCCTCATTCTTTTTGCTGATACAGACTAACACAGCTACCACTCTGAAACCTATGAAGCATTGGACAATAATTAAAGTTATAGTTATTTAACAATATTTTCCACTGTAGTTATCCTTTCTTAAATTGCTTGATCTCATAGCAATTTAAGAAAGGATCTCATAAAATCTTATGATTTGCAATGAGGCTTCCGATCAATAAAAACTCTTTTTGACTTTATTAAATTTAAAGTTATTGCTACTTTTGTTTGCATATGTAACTAATTGGGGGAAACCTGGTAAGGGGAATCCTGCCCTCAGATACATATGGTGCATTTTACATCAACAGTAGCTTCAGGCACATATCTGAGGTCAAAGTTTGTTCCCAAGTTTATATTGCTATTTACTGAAGGATCACAAAATTTCCAGTTTGAGTCTATGAACAGAGAAGATGACCTTTTATTAAATGAAAAAAAGATTTGATGCTTGAGATCTAGTCTACAGAACAAAGACCAGGGTTTTTTTGGGGGAGAGTTCTTCAGGCACACACAAATACAGCAGGACAGAAGGTGATATGTAGCAATGGTAGCACTATATTACTTTCAGATAGATCCTAAGCCTTTCTAGCCAATGGACACCATCAGTTTATTTGCATGCAGACAATTTAGGCCCTGTCTATACTGGCAAGTTTGTGCGCAGTAAAGCAGCTTTCTCCTTTGTAACTCCCAAGGTGTACACACTACCAAGCCACTTGGTGTACAGAAACAGCTTACTTGCAGCTCTGTAAAAGAAGCACTCTGACAAGAGGTGTACAGCTTTCTGCACTGGGATGGAAGCCACAGTCTTGGAGAAGACCCTCCCTTGATTCCTTGCTCATCCTCAGCAATGAGATATTTTTCATAATGATCACAGCCTGTGGAAAATGTGGGGACAGGAATGATTATCAGCCCTCCCTCCTCCCCCCACAATGCTGGATCTCCCCAAAAGCCATGTGCCCAGTGTACAGTAGGGTCCAGGAACACTGATTTACCCTGCCCCAGCAGCTACTCACTATTTTTGGCATCCTGTGTGCTTGCCTGGGAGTCAGCCAGTTAATGATAGGTATGTGAACAGTGGCTGCATTTTAAATCACTGAGTCAGTGTTCTCTGTGTTGCAAACAATACTGCTTCTGTAAAACGTTACATTTTGGCTTCACAGAGATGACCTTGGGAGCTCAACCTTCCTCTTTGTTATCACCGGCTGAACGGCTGCGCAGAATTAGAACGCAGCCATGAAGAACCAAGGAGGACTTTCTGCATGACATTATGATGCACTCCGGGGCCTAAAAACAGGAACTGAAGGGTGGTGGGACAGCGAGAAGAGGGACTGAAAGGAGAACATGGCATGCCAGAATGAAGTCATGGAGCAGCTCTTAAATGTTATGGAGTACCAAGTGGACATGCTCGACAGCTCTGCGCCTGCCCTCTCCTGCAGCTGCTGTTGCAAAACTCTTTCCCATGCACCCCCAAGACATTGCCAACACACTCTTATCAACCTCCTGGCTCCAGTCTGTACCCACAGCATTTCACTCCTTCCTCCTCACAGTCCAGCACTGCAGACTCCCAGAACCCACTGTACTCAACATCCATCCCTCTGCAGTTTGGTTCTCCTAACGTTCAGTACCCACTGCACTGTACTCCAAAAGAGATGGTTGGATATGATCCCTGGACATGCACAAATCTTTAGCTCTCCTGGAACCCCATCTTCTTCTTGGACCTTTCCTTCCCCCACCCTCCTCAGTGCTGATGTATTTTTTGTTGTTGTTGTTTCACTCTCTCCTCCATTTGTTGTTTTTTAATAAAAGAATTGTGTTGCTTTGAAAGCAATCTTTATTCTATTAATTGAAAGCAAACAGAGCCCTGCAAAGCAACAGACAGTTATCTCAAACCTTCATATTCCATCGTCTGCACCAATCATAATCACCTCCTAGCATTACAAGCACTGCACTCCTGAGCATAGCAACAAATATTAGTGGCTTTCAGCTTCAAATTGCTGCGTCAAGTCATCCCTGATCCTTCTGGACCCGTGCTGTGCCCCTCTAATAACCCTGTTCTCTGGCTTTTCAAATTCAGCCTCCAGGCGCTGAGCCTCAGTGGTCCAGCCTTGAGTGAAGCTTTCACTCTTTCCTTCACAAATATTATGGAGCATACAGCAAGTGACTATAAGTATAGGAATATTGTCATCGGCCAGGTCCAGCTTCCCATATAGGCAATGCCAGTGGGCCTTTAAATGGCCGAAAGCACACTCAACAGTCATTCTGCACTTGCTTAGCCTATTGTTGAACCGCTCCTTCCTGCTGTCAAGTTGCCCTGTGTATGGCTTCATAAGACACGGCATTAAGGGGTAGGCGGGGTCTCCCAGGGTCACAATGGGCATTTCGACTTCCCCTACAGTGATCTTCTAGTCAGAGAAGAAAGTCCCTGATTGCAGCTTCCTAAACAGGCCAGTGTTCTAAAAGATGTGTATCTCATGCACCTTTCTGGACCAGCCTGCATTAATGTCTGTGAAACACCCACGTGATCCACAAGCTCCTGGAGAACCATTGAGAAACACCCCTTGGGATTAATGTAAACAGTAGCTAGGTGATCTGGTGCCATAATTGGAATATGCGTGCCATATATCACCCCTGCACAGTTGGAGAAGCCCATTTGTGCAAAGCCATCCAAAATTCCACTCATGGTCTTTCAGAGCAGGATGCAATTAATAGCCCTGCACACTTCCATTAACACAAGTCCAACTGTCAACTTTCCCATTCCAAACTGGTTAGCAACCAATCAGTAGCAGTCTGAAGTAGCCAGCTTCCACAGTGCAATTGCCACATGCTTCTCCAACGGCAGGGCAGCTCTCATTCTCGTGTCCTTGTGCCGCAGGGCTGGGGCGAGCTCATCACACAGTCCCATGAATGTGACTTTCCTCCTCCAAAAGTTCTGCAGCCACTGCTCATCATCCCAGAGATGCATGATGATGTGATCCCACCACTCAGTGCTTGTTTCCCAAGCCCAAAAGCAGCGTTCCACTGTGGTCAGCACCTCCGTGAATGCCACAAGCAATGTTGTGTCGTAGCTAGTATGCATGGCGAGATCAGTGTTGCATTGTAGTTTAAGGAATAACTCCACTGCCACTCATGACATGTTAGTCAGAGCGAGCAGCATACTGGTCAACAGTTTAGGATTCATTCCTGCAGACCAAGGAGGCAGAGTGTGCAGTACACAAACCGTCGAAAGATGATGCCAAATGTGGATGGAAGCACAGGGATTGCTGGGATGCAAAGCAATGCATCACGGGGCATTGGGACAGGACTCAGGATGCCCCGCGACCCCCTCCACCTTCTCACAACTCTTAGCGGCAGAAGAGGAAGAGATGTACTGTGGGATAGCTGCCCAGAGAGCGCCGCTGTGAATACCTCTGCAAGTGCCACTAGTGTGAACACGCTATTGCACAGGCAGCTGACAGTTTGAACACACAACAGCAGCTTCTCTTCAGCACTCTCTGAGCGGCGCTGTAACTCTGCCAGTGTAGACGTACCCTTAGTTACCATTAACCCCATATTTATCAGATTAAAGAAATGGTACAAAGTACATATCTGATATCACCGAAGTCATGGTAAAAGTAAATTATTTTTATATAAAGATTTTCATAGACAATTACAATAAAGAGAAAGAAAGCTGATACTATTCTGGCATCTTTCTTCTTTAACTGATGTCCAAGAAAGTGTTCAAATATTTTATTAGTCATCTTCAGATTACTATATTTATATATAAATAGCCTTATGCAGTTGATTGCTGGTTGCATAATGATGCAACATATCCAATGTTCAACTAAAAATACACTGATGATTCTTTACAGACAACTAAGCCTGCATTGTAGCGTCGGCCTATATCTTGGCACAGAATGTGCTATGCTATAGCTAATTATGTACAATCCATTTTAGTAAGTGGAAATTCTGCTTCTGTTCCTCATATTCAGTTTTTGGCAAAATCTATTTGGTACGTCTCTTCACAGAGATTGAGCTTTTAAACAGGGAATACACATGTAAGAAGTTGCTCTAATTCCCTTTTCAACTTAAACACATTCTATTTGAATCAAAAGATGACATAATACCTTATAGTGGTAGGGGTTTTTTTTGTTTTTGTTTTTTTAGGCCTTGGCAAGATTTTGTTCTACAATAGGCTTAATGGTTGTGTGGACTATTGGCCATATTTTCCCCCAGTTTTTTGTTGTTAAGGTTTTAGCCAAAAGTAGGATCCTCTGTCATTTGTCAGATGTGTATGCTTACTCTGTTTCATCATCCTTCTCTCACACACAATCTTGTCTTGCTTGCTAGAGCTTTAACTCAAACATCTGTCTTTTTTCTGGAGGTGCATGAAAAATGTCTGCTAGACAAACTACGTTTATTCTTCTGGACAGGATACAAAATAATTTCCTTGTCTGTTGCACATTCTTGGATAGCTTCTTGCCTTTTTTGTGAAAAGTCTTTAATGTAGATTTCATCTAACACACTTTACACTGGATAATAAGGTTAAAAGGAAACTAGTGCTAAAATCAGTTCAAAAATACAGAGCTCCCAAGGATAATGAAAACTTTTATGTCAGTAACAGGAGTTCTTTTATGGAATAGGCATTAATGTCACAACTCTCAACTGCCTTGCTGAAGGAGGAAGCAGTTGCACTTTTTGGCTCTCTGTGTATTTCCATCCTATGAACCTGCCTAGAAGTAAAGTTATCCCCTTTTGTTTCAATCTTAGTTTGAAATTTCCATTTTGTTCCATTGTGTCCAAGCTTCACTTGTGTTTCAGACTGGCTTATTGAGAAATGTACATAGTCTCAATATGGGCAGTAGGGTTGTGGACAGGTATTGTGATTCATACACAGATGACTGCAATAAAAGAAAAAAAAAGATGAGGAACAAGATGTCAATGGTATTGAAGAGAACAAGTTGACTGTACAAAAGGCTGCAGTTGCAACATTAAAATGCTTAAAAAGAGTATGTTAGTACAGTAGAGACACAAGGTGGGTGAAGTAACATCTTCAATTGGGTCAATTTCTGTCGGTGAAAGAGATAAGTTTGTGAGCTACACAGAGCTCTTCTTCAAATCAGAAGAATATGTATGTTTTAGTGTTTCTCTGCATTGTGCACTATGACTGCCACAGTAAAGACCTTCATTCACTTTTAGTTTCACTTTTTGTTTTGCCTAAATTACCAGAGGAGTAGAGAGGGGGGAAAAAACTGTGGTTTGCATATGCCTTACCCATGACCTTCTTTATACCATGAAACCGTTGAGGTATACTTAATCCCTAACTAGACAGATACCGCTCAGTGCAATTTTATACTATTATTCAGATATGGCTACAGCTTTACCTGCTGAACATAATTATTTTGTACATCCCTGGACTCTTGTTGGTCAGGGGTATGAAAAAAACTCACCCCTGACCCACAAAAGTTTTACCAATGAAAAATGCCAGTGTTGACAGTGCTTTGTTGGTGGGAGATGCTCTCCCGTCAACAAAGCTACCGCCCCTCATTGGAGGTGGTTTTATTTTGTCATCAGAAAAGCTCTCTCCTGCCAACAGAGAGTGGCTACACTGTGTACCTTACAGTGGTGCTGCTGTAGCTGCTGTTTCACCACCCTATACACTTCCTAAGTACCTCCACATGGGTCAAATTGACCATAGAATTGATTAAGCACCAGGTGATTAACCTATTAACAAGGAGATTCAGCAGGGAGGAAAGGCTAGAGAAGCCTGGGATCTCACAGAGGGAAAATCTCCCATACATCTGGGGGAACGGTAAAAGCTTTATGTGGTGGGGAGCAAACAATTGTATAGCATGTTGTAAATGAAGCATATAGTATTGAATTTGCCATGGGAGTGTGAGGACTGTTTGCAACAAGGAGTGCAAGGGGAGGGAGCACTGCCTTGTGTCAGTTCCAAAAGGGAGAAAGAGGCATTTTGTGGTACATATGGAAGTAAAATATGAGGTGCATCATAATCTGGCTTTCCAGAGGTGGTATGCTACTGCTAGCCTGGCACAGCATAAATAACAGGTAGATTTGTGACATGCTATCTGGTGTCACAGACCCCTTTCCCACTGGATTCAAACTGACCCCTGTGCAGAGAGCCAGCATGAAGCCTAGATGCTAATTAGGTCAATGAGCACAGGATCTGCCATTGTTTTGAGGTCAGGAAATGCATTTTTAGTGATTCAAGTCTGGATTTTTCTGAAAGGAGTTTTAAGGGGAGATTTGAAGACAATATCCAAATGATAACTAGCCGTAGAAAGAGATTTGAGGAGGAATTTAAACATAGGACGAGAGGATGCATGGAATATAGCAGAAAGGAGGCTCTTCTTCTAGAAAAGCAGTAGTTGCCCCCTGTTCCTCTCCCCCCTAAAAAAAAAGTGGGGGAGGGGAAAGGATTCACTCAAGAAACAGGCATATATATGATACATTTCTTGGGAGCCTGACTCTCTGCTGCTGTGAATTAGCATAGTGTCATTGAAGGAAAGGGAGCTAAGCAGATATCAACAGTAAAGATCTGGACCATAGTTTGCAAGGGAAATGTCCGCATGGAATAGCGTTTAGCTTAAAAACGGGTTATCGTAATGTCTGGGAGGTAGGCTAGAATTGGAGCTATAGTAGAACTGTATAATACCTTAATTTCTTTTCTTCCCTTTCTGTAACTAAAGAAAACAGCCTGCAGCCCAGTTCCACAGGGAAAAGTGATCTCTTTGAAGATCTAGCTTCTTCCATTTTCTGTTTGTACACTTTTTAAAAAAACCTTATTGGGTTTATCTAATCTGCACACAATTAGAAGTATAATAAAGAAAATATTGGCTGGCACTTGTGAAGGACACACTATCTCTATTCTCTTACAAGGAGGAGAATAAATCAGCAGGCAGAGGTCTATTGGGTTTCTACCTATAAACTGTGCCAAAGAATGACTTCTGTGTTCCCTATGGACAGACAAGAGTGATAAACAACCTATTGGTAACAGTATATCACAGGGCACAAACTTGAAAGTTAAGCCAGGTTTCTTGAGAAGTTTACTGTGATGTGTAACTATCTCAGAAAACCCAGTCCAAGTTTTGATGATCCTAGGTTATGGAGGGGTGATTTTTGGGTGGAAATCAAGTGATTTGAAAAATTACAATAAAACATTACTCAGTTGGAATTGACTGATTAATTCAAACTGAGAAATTCTGCTACACTGCGTAGGTTTGGACAAAGTTCCGACAGAGCCCTGGCTGCCAGGCAGATTCCTGTCAGAAACCTGTTTGGTTTTCTGCCAGCTCACCAGTCCATTTGGTGGGTGAGAGTCTGGGAGCCCCAGTTCCCAGGATCTTGGCTTCTCAGCAGCCTGGATTTCCAGGGTCTGTGATTCTGGGGCAGCCTGCCAGGTGCACTGCCCTGAAGCCAGGGCTCCATTTCCTTTGTCACAGTTGACATTCATTCCAAATCAGAACACAACCAAATTTCAAAATCCTCTGCAAAATGGAATTCTTTCTCTGCCCATCTCCAGCAAGGAGCTCAGTTACTGACCCCTGCACCTTCCCTTCCCTTATCTTAGAAAGGTATGGGGCAGTTACAGGGGATGGCCTCATGGTAAAAGTATTCAGGCTCCCCTGGCTGCTGCTGGGGTCAGAGGATCCCAGGGGCCCTTTTTCCTGGGCTGCTCCCTGATGAGGGAAGGATCCTTGGATCCCTCCTCACTTTAAGGCTGCTGATGCTCAAAGAAGGAAAGGGGAACAATTATAGCTCCACTTCCTTAGAGGTGGAATAAGGAGGAAAAGAGAGGTGCCCGAGTGCTGTTTGTTATCACCTCTGTTTGTGGAAGCTGGACATGTGTACATTTCATAAATAAAATAATTACACTAAGAAAACATCTGACTCCCTGTCGCTGATTTTCCTGCAAACCACAAAATCTGATACTACTTCATATCACAAGATTGCAAGTGTTTCACCACAGAATTCAAAGGGAGAAGGAGCGGACCCTAAATTTAGGGTGACCAGATGTCACAATTTTGGGGTCTTTTTATTATATAGGCTCCAATTATCTCCCACCCCCATCCCAGTTTTTCACATTTGCTGTCTGGTCACCCTACCTAAATTTGAGTTCTGCTGCCAGATAACCTTGGGTCTGCAGAACAGGAAGTGCCTTTGCTGCCAGGGGCCTGTAGTTTCCTATTCACGCTTCCATAGACGCCAAGATTTTTGCTGTTATCGTACACCCTTTCCACCTAGTTATTTCTTTTTCTCAGCTAAAGAGATGTCAAATCTTATATATTAAGCACTGAACAGTGATATAAATAAATTATGACCGTTAGGTGGAGTGTTCGCAAGTCTTAGCAAAATGCTGCAGCATTTGGCTGCAAAGTGAGGCCTTTGTTTGCAAACAAGGAAATGTTACTGAGAGTTCATTAACCTGGAACGTGTCTACTGCTCAGAGCAAACACCCAGAAATACTACAGTTAATTTATTTTTTTTTCTTACAATTGAAATTGCTAGCAGTTTGAACCTTTTGAATTATAAGGAGGAACTATGAACTCTTAGAACAAGCTATTTAACAAAGCTGGAACAAACACCAACAGAGCAATCTTTCTAAATATTGAGAGTTAATTAGTTACCAATGTGCTTCTGAAAACTTTACCCAGTGTGTTAACTGTACAACGAATCACTTGCTTAAGCTTAAAAGTACAACCAGCTCTAGGTTTGCAGGGTCCTCTGCTAAATAAGGTTTAGAGAACTGCAGGAGCTCAGGTAACCTATGGAAGAACTGAGGGCTTTTTAAGTTGACTGTGAGTGGTAGAAAAAGCTCTTCGCTGCAGATATCTGATCTGTCTGCCGCTCTGCGAGATGGGAGATGTTTCTTGATGATTTTTGCAGATGTAACAACATATCTGAGTTTGAAAATACCCTGCATCTGTAAGTATTTCTACCTCTGATCAGTCTGCTCCCTAAGGAGGGAAGGCTGCTTAGAATATTATGCTAGAACTGCCACTACTATCTCCTATATGACCAGAGGCAGTTATATTAATCTGCCTAGAACTAGGAAGTAAAGAGGAAGTTAATAAAATATACAGAAGGCTTCCATGACCTTCATGGTGGTGGCTAATAGAGACCTTCTCTCCTAGGAAAATGAAGCCTATAGAAAGAAGAGGAACAGGAGTACTTGTGGCACCTTAGAGACTAACAAAACTATTTGGGCTACACAAGCTTATGCTCAAATAAATTTGTTAGTCTCTAAGGTGCCACAAGTACTCCTGTTCTTTTTGCGGATACAGACTAACACGGCTGCTACTCTGAAACAGGAAGAAGAGGAAGTCTCTGAACATTGTGCAGTGGCTGAGTGGAATCTGAAGGAAGATTGTAGAGAGAGGTCTTTCAACATTGTGTGGAACAATGCCTAAATACCTCTAAAAATCTGGGCCTAAGCCTGTCTCACTTTCAAAAGTGACTTTGGCCCTTAGTAGTCTCAGTCCAATTCACTTTCCAATCCTTTAAAAATTTGAGCCATAGAGGCTGTTTTCCCATCCTTTCCACCTGAAAACCTATTTTGCACACCCCTTCCACAACCATGGAGTAGAGAGGTTACTCCAGAATGTGCGTTGTGAGGCTGGAGGGTAGCAGGGACCCTGCAGTTGTGTGATCCCCATCCCTTTGCCCGCTCTTCAGTGTTTAATTGAGAAAGTGTGAAGAGTGTATCCTCATCTATTACTTTATCAAAATGCATAATCTTAAAAAGAGAGGAAGGTTGGCCTTATGGCGAAGGCACTGGTCCAAAACTTGGGACATCTGGCTCAACTTCCAGCTTGGTCACAGACTTACCATGTGACCCTGGGTTAGTTACCTCCTTTCTGTATTTCAGTTCCTTGTCTAAAAGTGGGATACCAATATTTCCCCTCTTTCCAGCTGTTGTCTTGCCTCTATATATTGTAAGCTCTTCATACTATATGTCTGGAGCACTTAGCACAATAGTGCTGTGATGTCAGGGTATGTCTACACTACCAGATTATTCCAATTTTACATAAACCGGTTTTGTAAAACAGACTGTATAAAGTCGAGTGCACGCGGCCACACTAAGCACATTAATTTGGTGGTGTGCGTCCATGGTCCGAGGCTAGGGTTGATTTCTGGAGCGTTGCATTGTGGGTAGCTGTCCCGTAGCTATCCCATAGTTCCCCCGCCCATTGGAATTCTGGGTTGAGACCTCAATGCATGATGGTGCAAAAACAGTGTTGCAAGTGATTCTGGGTAAATGTTGTCACTCATTCCTTCCTCCATGAAAGCAACGGCAGACAATCATTTTGCGCTCTTTTTCCTTGGATTGCCCTGGCAGACACTATAGCACAGCAACCATGGAGCCCGTTCAGCTTTTTTTTTTACTGTCACCGTATGTCTACTGGATGTTGCTAACAGATGCGGTACTGCAGCGCTACATAGCAGCATTCATTTGCCTTTGCAAGATAGCTGAGACGGTTATCAATTGTTCTGTACCGTCTGCCATGCCATTATAAATTGGTGATGAGATGATGGTTATCAGTCGTTCTATACCGTCTGCTGCTGTCATGGGTGCCCCTGGCTGAGGTTGGCCGGGGGCTCAAAGACAAAAATGGGAATGATTCCACGAGTCAATCCCTCCTTCATGGTATCTAAAAATAGAGTCAGTCCTGCCTAGAATATGGTGCAAGTGTACTAGAAAACCAGTGTACCAGAAAGCACAGCCGCTCCGTGTCAGATCCCGCAGAAATGATGAGCTACATGCCATTCTAGGGGGTGCCCCTGCAACAACCCCACCCATTGCTTCCCTGCTCCCTCAACCCTCCTGGGCTACCATTGCAGTGTCCCCCCATTTGTGTGATGAAGTAATAAAGAATGCAGGAATAAGAAACACTGACTTTTTAGTGAGATAAAATGAGGAGGAGGCAGCCTCCAGCTGCTATGGTAGTCCAGGCAGGACATTAAATGGTGCCGAGGAGAGGAGCCCAGCATCCTGCTGCTATGATAGTCCAGGCAGTACAGAATCTTTTCTTTACACATGAAAGGGAGGAGGCTGATGGAGCTCAGCCCCCGGTTGCTATGATGAAGATGGTTACCAGCCGTTCTGTACCATCTACTGGGAATGACCAGGAGTCAATCCTATTTTTACACTGGCTTCCCCAGCCGACCTCACCTGAGGCCAGCCAGGAGCACTCATGGGCTGATGATGACGACAGATAGCAGCCATATTGTACCATCTGCCACCGGGGAGGGGAGAGGAGAGGATACTGCTGTTCACTGCCGCAGCATCGCATCTACCAGCAGCATGCAGTAGACATAGGGTGACACTGAAAAAAGTCAAGAAACGATTGACTTTTCTTTCACGCAGGGGAAGGGGGGTAAATTAACGAGCTATACCCTGAACCACCCCAGACAATGTGTTTGACCCTACAGGCATTGGGAGCTCAGCCAAGAATGCAAATACTTTTCGGAGACTGCTGGGGACTGTGGGATAGCTGGAGTCCTCAGTACCCCCTCCCTCCCTCCATGAGCATCCATTTGATTCTTTGGCTTTCCGTTATGCTTGTCACGCAGTATTGTGCTGTGGACTCTGTATCATAGCCTGAAGATTTTTTTCAAATGCTTTGGCATTTCGTCTTCTGTAACGGAGCTGTGATAGAACAGATTTGTCTCCCCATACAGCAGTCAGATCCAGTATCTCCTGTAAGGTCCATGCTGGAGCTCTTTTTGGATTTGGGACTGCATCGCCACCCGTGCTGATGAGAGCTCCACGCTGGGCAAACAGGAAATGAAATTCAAAAGTTCGCGGGGCTTTTCCTGTCTACCTGGCCAGTGCATCCAAGTTCAGATTGCTGTCCAGAGCGGTCACAATGGTGCACTGTGGGATACCACCCGGAGGCCAATACTGTCGATTTGCAGCCACACTAACCCTAATCCGATATGGTAATACTGATTTCAGCGCTACTCCTCTAGTCGAGGAGGAGTACAGAAACTGGTTTAAAGGGCCCTTTATATCGATATAAATGGCCTCGTTGTATGGATGGGTGCAGTGTTAAATCGGTTTAATGCTGCTAAAATCGGTTTAAACGTGTAGTGTAGACCAGGCCTCAGTTGGCGCCTCTAGGTGTTACTATAATAAATAATAGGTGATTTACTAATCTTGGACTCATTTAAAAGGGTTAAGGGAGCTGAAATGCAATTTTAGAGACAAAAGGGCAAATGTATATTAACTTCCCCATCTTTCCCAGTACTAGTCCTGTCGCTTTCCTGCAGCTTCTCTTCATAGAGTTTTCATTCTGAGGTGTTTTCTCGTGTAGGATTTTTATAACTATCTCCATTTTGCTCATTACAGAAGCCTAAAAATTTAGCTCTGAAAGTTGGTAGCATCCTAAACAGAGTTTTTGAAAAAAGACATGTAAAGTCTCAAGAAGAGCCAATTTACTGTAGTAAATTAAAAAAAAAATACTGATTCAGATTCAAAGTTGGGTGGGGAAAATACCCTTTTTCTCACTCTCCAGTGATCTTTAGTATAGACTTAGTATAGTATTCATGCTGAACAGCACTTCCTATCTTACATAACTTCAGAGTGCTGGTCTGAAAAAGAACTAGCACACATCTCCTTTAAAGAGACATTGTCAAGTTAAAATAAATGTTAAATATGCATTTTGTAAAAAGAAACATTAATAAAATCTAAGACCCAATCTAAGCCCAATAGAAATGTTTCCAATATCTATTTAAATTTAGTTTTTAAAGAAGGAGTAAACATCCCCTGGTAGCATTTGAACCCAAACACTGCAGCACCTGCAACCTGAAAGTGAAGCTAACAAGTACAAATAAAGCAGGTTTCATGGTCCAAACTCAGAGAATGCATAACTAGTGACAAATAAACTGAATTTTTAAAATGATTTAACTTAATTTATTTAGTTCAGAAAAAAACCTGGATGGTGCACATTCAACGACATCAGGGACATCCTCCAAGGAAAGAGCAGCAAAACAACTTGTGTGAATCTTTTTAACTTGACAGTTCTTCCAATGATGCTATATGGCAGCGAAACATGGTCGCTGACGAAGACTGAAGAACATCAACTGTCTGTCACACAGAGGGCGATGGAACTAACATTTTTGGGCATTTTGCTCCATGATCACATCCCCAGTGAAATAATTAGGCAGCAGTCTGGAGTGCGAGATGTTGTTGTTGAAAGCAGGCTCAGCAAAATGCGGTGAGCAGGGCATGTGGCCCGACTCAGTGACAACAGATGGACTGCAGCTATATCTGAGTGGTATCCGCGAGAACTGAAATGGCCACACACTCGGCCTCCAAAGAGATGGGATGATTTCCTAACAAGATGATATAGACAAGTATGGCAAAGGATGGCCAGAGCGAGAGAAGATTGGAAGACGCGTTGTGATTGGTTCAGTCTTAACTGATGAAGGACCGACAGTTTTATGCAGTTCAATAGGTGTTTGAATCAGGACCTGGATACTCCATCTGACTCAGGATTGAGCCCTTTGAAAGCACACTTGTGCTCACAAAGTCCATACTTGCATGTGCAAATGCACAACGACCCAGTTAGGCCCTTGCAAATATTGACTTTTGCATACTCAGATTGGATATAATCATTTTTGTGAGTGTGCGGTTAAAGATTCCAGCTGAAAAAAGCTGAAGTTGGAAAACTTCACGCTATGGTTGTTCTTCAGAGTATATTGCATTTCCATATTGTGTCCTGTAATATAGATAAGGAAACAGTCAGAGGTGCCATATGCTTCTCAGTGCAAGTAGATCAATGACAGTCAAATTAGTTTTAGAATTGCATTTCTATACATATGTCTAGATTAGTGGTTCTTATCCACTCCACACTCAGAACACGCACTGATTTAGCTGGATCCCACCTCCTATTTACTAATCTGAGAAGGGCAGTGTTGTCACAATCCTCTGATACCTGTTTGTAACCAAGTAGTTTCAAAGAGAGAAGGAAAAACAAGTTAAGGTCTATTCTTTCTGGAAGCACTAATTTTGCTACTGACAGAGTCCATGTATGGTTTATTTCACATCCACAGCCAGTGAGTGTAGGGGAAAGAGGTTTGGAGGGAAAACTGCTATGCTGGGGGAGATGTCTTGTTTATTCTTAACAAAGAAAAGAAGTCTGCTGATCAGCTTTCCTTAATTGAGTTTGGATTATAATTAGTTCAACCTTCATCCCTAGACTGCATTTGTAATGAGCTGTGTTCTCATTGTGTTTAGTCTTTCTGTGCTTTTCTGGCTTTTTCATAGCCTTGCTAAGCAAAAGATTTACTTTTTGTATTTGTTCATCCTATTAGGTTGGTTTATAAGAAACATAAAGCTCCTAAAATTCAGCGGGAAAAGGAGTTGTGTGTAGCTTACTTAAGCAATGAACAGTTGACAGAGAAGGATATGTGTAACATTAAGGACTTGTAAACTGAATATAACAATTTTTACAAGCGGGGAGAAGTAAAATTTCTAAAGGTGATTAAACCATTATTCAATGCTAGATGTAAAAAGAAGAAAGGATTTGTAAAGAAATTGTGAGGGAAGGGCGGGGGGAATCCCAGACAGCTAAAAACTGAAGAGGAAGTTAAAAGTGGTTGATAGTTTAAAAAATAGGTTATAAAGGTGGTAAAATTCAGTATTGGGAAGTTGTTGAAGCATCATTGACTTTTCTCTAGCAACGTTGTCTAATGAATCTCAATTACTTCTATGGATTTCTGCCCATTCACTACGGGGCTAAATTTGGGCCCAGGGCTCATATTTTAGAGAACAGATATGCACTAGAGTGATGCACATCCAATATAGGCATGATAGCAGGGTTTAGAAGTGGAAAATGGTGATGACTTGATTCTGACTGGTCAACGATTTCACAACAAAAGGACAAGAATAATAGATCAGGGTTTTATGTATAAATGGCTCAGGTTATGACTATTCTGTGGGATGTAACTGGATTTATTCAGAATGCTAGGGAGACGTCCATTACGGAAATATACTGGAAATGAGTGAACCAATTTGCAGAAAAATTCTCACCCCAAATGCAAATCAAACTGAGCCTGAACTTCTAAATAATTTAGAATACTAAATAGGCAATATAACCAGGAATTTAGAAGGAATATAAAGCCTCATGTTTGAGGGCATACACAAGTCTATCTATTAAAAATTAAGAAGAAATACACCTTTGGAGTAACTACTTACATTAGAGTTTCCTGCTGTCATAACTTTCCTACTCAGATCTGAACCTTAGAGTTCAGAACATGAGAAGCTAGCATGAAAACCTCCAAACTTAATTACCAATTTGGATCTGATATTGTTGCCACCAGCCAGAGAAGTCCAGTGTCTGGCTCACTCTGGTCTCCCCAAAACCTTCCCTGGGGGACCCCAAGACTCAGATGCCCTGAGTCTCACCACAAAGGGAAATAACCCACTTCCCTTCCCCCTCTTTACCTCCTCCCAGATTTCCCCGCCCTGGGTGCTCTAGGATATCCCCTGCTTCAAGTCCTTGAAACACAAGTACCGAGAGATCAAATCTCTCTCTCCCCTCACCCAGAGGGTATGCAAAGTCAGGCTTAGTATATCTAACACAAAGAGATTTTCCCCCTCCATTCGTTTCTTAGCATTAACCAGTGAAAAAACTCAAACAGGTCTTAAAAAGAAAGCTTTATATAAAAAGAAAGAAAAAGACATAAAAATGGTCTCTGTATCAAGGTGACAATATACAAGGTCAATTGCTTAAAAGAAAAAATGAATAAACAGCCTTATCCAAAAAGAATACAATTTAAAACATTCCAGCAACTACACACATGTAAATACAAAAAAACAATATAAACCTGTTGTCTTACTATCCTTGTATTTACAACTTGGAAACAGAAGATTAGAAAGCCTGGAGATAGAGAGATCACTCTCAGAGCCGAGAAAGAGAACAGACCAAGAACAAAGGACTCACACCAAACTTCCCTCCACCCAGTTTTGAAAGTATTTTGTCTCCTGATTGGTCCTCTGGTCAGGTGTTTCAGGTCACTGTTTGTTAACTCTTTTATAGGTGAAAGAGACATTAACCCTTAGCTATCTGTTTATGACACCTGCACTTTCCTCTGAAATGCCTGTTACTAGCCTCTATGTATGGCAGATGCTGAATTAAATGGATCACTGTTCAGATCCATTAGTTTAGTTACTATGTTCCTAAATATGAGACAGCTGACATAAGTATTCTCCGATTCCCTAAGAAATTTCTTGTCTTTACTGAATTCCATCTTAGAGTTTCAGCAACCTTTACTGGGTCAGCTACTCTCTTAAAACCTTATGTGTTGTGAACCTTTCTTTGGGGTCAGAAGAAAAGAATACTGTTTGTGGCACCATTTGGTCTAGAGAAGACCTGGATCATGTGAAATTCAATTAGATAAACTGGCCAGAGCCAAGGAAAGTGAGTATTCAGGCTTGGGCTCCTAATGCCTTCTTGATATCACAATGCAGAGAATGACATGGGGTAGAGAGACTCTTTGGGATTAGGGTGACTCAAGGGTGAGAGGGTCAGAGAGTGGTAATTGAATGACAAAGAAATAGAAAGATATGCCAGGAAAGGTAGAAGGATCTAGCTGAGATAGTGGGCAAGAGGGTGTGAAAGAGAAAATGGCATGTGGAGGACAAGGTTTGTGGATGAGAGAACAAGGAAGGCTAATAGGTTTTTTTATTATTATTGAGTATCAAAACCCTTTTAATCTTATCTGAAACAAACCTTTTTAGATGTGTATCTCATTAATATATAGTATATGAGGATAATAATTACATAAAAGGGGATCTGAGCATTCCAGGCAGTTCAGAAGGAAGGTGCTGAAGCGTGGGGGACAATATTAGAAAAGCAGTGCCTTCAGTCAGGGGTGGCTCCAGGCACCAGCACACCAAGTGCGTGCCTGGGGCAGCAAGCCATGGGGGGCACTCTGCCTTCCACAGGCAAGCCGCCAAAGGCAGCTTGCCTGCCATGCTTGGGGCGGCAAAATATCTGGAGCAGCCCCTGCCTTCAGTTACTTGATTTATTAGTTAAATAAATGAAAACTGTGCATCCTAATAAAAAAAAGAGGGCCAGATTTGTCCTTGGTCTAATACCACAGTCTTTACTGAAGCTGTATCCAGTTATGAAGTTAGTGTATGACTCTTAGTTAGACAAATTAGTCAATTTTCTAGTAATTATAGATGCATTGGTATATAAGATAGCACAAGAATTGCCTATTACAGAAATATAATGGGGTTAAAACAAAAGAAATCCAGATATATTGGTATGTTTTTAAAGGCTTTGCTTTTATTATTCAATATGCAAATACAATGGGCAATTACAGGAAGTGCACCATGGGATTTCAGCAAGTACTCGAATAAAAATGAAAAGCTTTCAAAATCATTGTTAACCACCTCAAAGTGCTTTAATCATTCTTTTTTTATACAGCTGTACTGTAACAAATCATTCTGACAAAAGTGCTACTCTTATTTTATTATGTCTGAACATAGCTCTTGGTGCTTGTATCTAATTGAGGCATAAGCCTAGTAAACTAAATTTGGTAGGGTATTGATTGTTTCCTGTATCTCTTTTAAAAAAAAATCTTACATCATCTATCAATCACTTTCACAGATCATTAGCTTTGCTGTACTTTTTATTCAAACTTCCCCTGAATTGGCAATCATTTTCAGACCTTGCATCAGTCAGTCAAGTTAATATTACTACACAGACCATCCATTTTACAGCTTATCTCAGAGTTGTTGCCATATCATTTAAAGTCACTCAAAAATCTTTATACACCCTTTGTCAAGTCGGATCAGAAACCTACATCTATTTCTCTTGTGAATATATTCTCTTCCTTTCTCAGTTGTCCTTTTCTGTGTTTTTTTTATCTGTCCCTTTGTTTCTCTTTGATTTGGTAAATGGATTTTGATCATTTTAAAATATATGGAGCCCATTGCTTATCATGAACATAAGACCTCATAATTCTGTTTGAAGAATATGTCATCAGTACTTTGACTTTCTTTTCTTCCCTATAGCTCTGATGTCTCATCTTCAGAATAAATGTACTCCACAGAATCCCAGGGATAATCTGAGGCTCCAAGGGCTACTGAAGTCAATAGAGCTATGCAGATTTATACCAGCTGAAGATTTAACCTTATGTCTATTACAAAATCTCAGGTGAAGTCCTGACCCTGTTGAAGTCAATGGGCAAAATCCTCGCTGTCTTCAGCTGTCAGAATATCACCCCAGATTTCTACTTGAAATCAGAATGATCAGCTATTGTATTGCTGCATAGCCACATGTTAGCACTAACTTATTTAACCTGTGATTGCTTTTACAAAAGTTCTTTTTTAAATAAAGGAGTTATCTTTATCTGGCTGCTTGTTGTCATGGATCAGGGTGCTGAAACATTTGGGATATATCTAAACTAGGATGACTTGCTGCCCTAAGAACAATTCACATTAGTTACTATCTATTTCGATCTCCTTTTATTACTTAATTGTAGAAATTAACACAAATAAACCCATGCAGGTGTGAAGAACATAATCTGCTCTTTCAATAGTTGGCAAATCCAATAGCTCAACTGTGGGAAATGAAGTCCAATAAAAGATCCATTTTGTTTTTCTACGCAGAAAATCCTTCTAGGAGACATCTTCATTATTCATTGGCAATAACCTAACTGAAGTTTTCTTCGAGTAGCATTAACATTTGATGATAGAAAATGAAGGCCTATGAGCAGGAGGTGTATGTGGCTGTGTAAAAAGAATGGGCCTTTGGGAAATAGAATAGCTGAAACTTCAGTTGTAACAATTATATTTTTATGGCTCAAGACAGAAATAAAATATTGAAATGTGAAATTAATGCAGAGATTTAGTTGGAATGCTATGAAAAACATAGAAGCTGGGCATATAAAATCATTTTCTTATATCAGTGTGTCTGTTTATGAATGATCAATTACATAGGAGCCAGGAATTATACATGAGGTTACACTACTTCATTTTCTTTCACAGCAAAATGCTGGGAAACCCTTCACATTAAAAATCTACATTGCATGAGTTCTACTTACAGGAAGTTCACATGCAGATTATAGTAAGTGCTGAACCTTTTATGAATTACAAGTTACTGTCTCTGACTTTTGGTGATGTCGTGGTCATGTGTATGCAAAGGAACATTAATAAGCTACTGTGAGCTTCAAAGTAAATTGCGATATAGTATTACTTGGGACAAAGTGTCATTTCTATGCCTAAAAAATGCACAGGTTGGCAAAGTGGGAAGTGTGGGAAGAGGGAGAGAATCAAATAACACACTGTCCTTTGGCAACTCTCCCCTTTCATGCTGTAATAACACTTAAAAATAATTTATGTATCCAAATCTCTCTGGTGGCTAGTCAGACCATACCCACAGGTACACTTGTTTTGTTTTTGTTTTGTTTTCAATTTGTTATGCTGCTGTGCATCTAGGCTACAAGAGGTCTATAATTGCTTGCAGCAGCAGTTAGTAAAAGCTTGGGATGCACTATGGTGGTTAATTTCCTAAACTTTATTTACAAATCCTACATATCCTACTGACCACTGAAGTTAAATGTCATCTTTGATTTAGCTCATTTGATTAGGAATGTTTAGGTTCACATTTCTACATGTGCATAATGGTACTTTGTTCTTTTACTACCTCATGTGAAAATCCACAGGTTACATGCACAATCACAAATACTGATGTCTAAGCAGATTACCTTCCCAGACAGGGAGTCTGGGGAAGGGGTGCTGCAGAAGCCCATCTTCTGGTATATCAAAACCATTGGAACTGCATCCCTGAATAAAGAGAATCTCTTTCAAACACTTTGGGCACAGGGTGATTTACTGAACACCACTACAGGTGCGTGCATATCTAACCATGCATATGTACTGTAGGAGATTTAAGCAGGCATCTGGGTGGGTCTGTGCACAGTTATTAATATTTTTTATATTACAATATTGAATAAATGCCCCAAATGTAATCAGAATGAAACCATTTTGTCTGGATTTGTACATACCCTTATTAACAAACCATCTTTACTCTAAAGAGCTTCCAATCTAAATAGACAAGTGTAGCGGAGCGGTCCCGGGGCTCAACCCTCCTTGAAGGCAGGGGGGAGTCACACCGGCTTACCGCACTCCGTTGGCCCGGGGCCCACCCCTTGCTTCGGGGCCGTGTGGTCACCCACTGTCACTTCGGGCTCAGGCGCTTTGTTGCCGGACTGAGCAAACAAGCAAACAGTTATCAGGTGGCTCAGGCCCTTCGTTGCAGGGCTGAGCAAGCAGGCATAGTAAATAGAGGGGCTCAGGCCCTCTGTTGCAGGGCTGAGCAAACAGGCAAACAGTTAATAGGGTGCTCAGGCCCTTGGTTGCAGGGCTGAGCAAATAGGCAAATAGTTAACAGGGAGGGCCTCCTCAGGCCAGGGAGGAGGGGGAGTCTGCCACCCTTGATGGGGTGGCAGGGGGAACGCAGGCCCTCCCACTCCACTGCATTCCAGCCCAGGGCCCTAGTAGCAGTCAACACCGCTGGCAGTCAGTGGGAGAACCTGACCGAAACACACTGACATCGGCTCAGGTGAGTCTGCAGCCTGACTGGAGTCGGCTGCCCCCGGGCCACTTCTAACCGGTGCGGAGATACTCGGTGCCGCGGCAGATGATGGTGCCGGGCGGTCCGGTTTGGAAGTACGCTCCGACTGCGGCGTAGTTGTCGGTGCCGCAGGAGTCTTGTGCTTCTTACTCCTCGGTGAGAGGGAGCGGTGCCAGCTGGAGTGTTGGGCTGGTGAAGGGTGGGGGAGCGAAGCCCTAGTCGGTGCCGGGTGGTCAGGAGCGGAAGAGACGCTTGGTCCCGGTGCCGGAGTCGGTGCAGAAGATGGAGGAGTCAAAGCTGCCTCCATCAATAGCTGTTTTAAGCGGCTGTCCCGTTCCTTCTTTGTCCGGGGTTTAAACGCCTTGCAGATCTGGCACTTGTCCGCAAGGTGGGACTCGCCTAGGCACCTCAGACAGGAGTCGTGCGGATCTCCTGTGGGCATCGGCCGATGACAGGCCGCACAAGGCTTGAAGCCCGGGGAACCGGGCATGGGCCCCAGTACTGGGGGAGGAGAAGGGGCGAACCCCCGATCCTCTTTAACTATATACAGAACTATAAAAAAACGAACTTTAAATACTAACTAGAACTACAATAAAAGAACTATATACACGATACTATTCAGGAGAGTGAAGTGCTAGGGAGGTGGAGAACAGCTAGCTGTGCTCCACAGTTCCAACGACCGACACAGGCGATAAGAAGGAACTGAGGAGCGGATGGGCCAGCAGGGGTATATATCAGGCGCCATACTGGCACCACTCCAGGGAGTGACCTGCCGGCCCACCGAGTGTTGCTAGGGTAAAAAGTCTCCGACGAACGTGCACGCGGCGCGCGCACACCTAATTGGAATGGATATGAGCAAGCACTCGAAGAAGAACTTATCCTTGCAACAAAGTCCATTGCCAACTCTGTCCACATATCTATTCAGGGGACACCATCATAGGATCTAATCACATCAGCCACACTATCAGAGGCTTGTTCACCTGCACATCTACCAATGTGATATATGCCATCATGTGCCAGCAATGCCCCTTTGCCATGAACATTGGCCAAACCGGACAGTCTCTACGTAAAAGAATAAATGGACACAAATCAGACGTCAAGAATTATAACATTCAAAAACCAGTCATAGAACACTTCAGTCTCCCTAGTCACTCAGTTATAGACCTAAAAGTCTAAAATTTCAGAAACAGACTCCAATGAGAAACTGCAGAATTGGAATTAATTTGCAAACTAGACACCATTATATTAGGCATGAATAAAGACTGGGAGTGGATGGACCATTACACAAAGTAGAACTATTCCTCCTACTGTTACTCACACCTTCTTATCCATTGTTGGAAATGAGCCATCCTGATTATCACTACAAACATTTTTTTTCTCCTGCTGACAATAGACCACCTTAACGGATTACTCTCGTTATACTTGGTATGGCAACACCCATTTTTTCATGTTCTCTGTGTGTGTGTGTGTGTATATATATATATATTCTGGAAGTTACCAATGGAATTATATTTAATTAAAAAAGAACAAGGAGCACGTGTGTGTGTGTGTGTGTGTGTATCCTACTGTGTTTTCCACTGCATGCATCCGATGAAGTGGGTTTTAGGCCATGAAAGCTTATGCTTAAATAAATTTGTTAGTCTCTAAGGTGCCACAAGTACTCCTCGTTCTTTTTTAATTAAATAGAATTCCATTGTTAACTTCCAGAATCCTCTTAGGTTTTTTTTTTGTTTATTTTAAATCTAAACTGGTATTTTAAATTAAAATAAATTTAAGACTACCTGAAAAGGATTTCAGTTTACGCTCCCCTTCACTCTGTCACCACTGGTGGACTCCTGGTGTCAGGTTGCTAGTGAAGTAGGTTAGTATCTTATGGTGGCCAGATGCTGGCTTTAATTTAGTTTAAGATGTATCTTGCACAAGGCAGAATCTTAGAAGGTTTTCTCTGATTCATGTAACACTAGCACAGAGACTTGGCACCATATAAGAATGTGGAGAGTAGTTGCAGCAGCAATAAAGCTTCCTAGTAGTGCTTTAGTGACTTCGATGCCTTGCTATATCACTACTCCTCTGTAAACAAAGTCCAAATGTGCTCCCTTCTTCTCTTGTTCCTTTCCCTTAACAGAAGGTAGCATCAATTGCTGGATCATTTTTCCCACCAGCAGGAGATGCTGTGGGAAGCCTGAGGAGGCTGTATAAATAGTTTATCTTTGACTTCATGAACAGGAAATGTTCTTTGTTTGGAAAGAATAGAGAAACATACTGTTAACTCTGCAGTAAACAGGTATCTATTGCTGAAAATTGCCAGTTTAACAGTAATCAGCCCAGTAATTCAGGAGGAAAATGCTCTGTGGTTTTTAATAGCCAGGCTGTTTTTAGTGTATGAATATTTCTCCATCTAATTTAATTATTTTGCATACAGGTCACAAAAATGAACATAACCTTAAAGACCCAATAGGATTGCAATGGGTCGAGAGGGTTTGGACAGAATTTCCAATCAAGACTTGCTGACCAACATGGACAAATATTAGAATACCCATGACATTAAAGACAAGAAGCTGAATGTGTCAACAGGAAGCTTTTACTATTTTTTTTAAATACCATGTTTTTATAATGCATTTGTTTCTGTTGAACAGTTTTCAGCAAACCACTTTTCTGATTTTTTTTTTGATGACTTATGATGCAGAATCACATCGGTCACTTCATGGTACACAACATAATGCAATGAAATTTCCATAAATCTGAACAACTTAAATGGGAAGCCAAGTGTCATCCAAGCATAGTGGTGGTCAAAGTGCATACTGCAAGTCAAATACCAGCCTACTGAGCTCTTAATGAGTCTCAGCACTACCCTCCACTTTAGTAGGGAGCAATGGCGTGTGCAGACATGGCTGTTTGAGGCCACATAGATCAAAATCAGAGTATTGTATGCTGAGATGTGTAGTCTGTCTGGGCTTCACTTCCCTATTAAAGATGTAATGACAGCGATCTGCTTCTATTTCATGGGCAAGATTCTGCCACTCCAACTTGCACTGAGTAGTACTTTACTTTGCAACTTGTCCTATTGCCTTCCATTGGGTTGCGGAGGTATGACTGACAGCTGGGTTTTCTCCATTTTTTGAGGACTTAAATGGCATAAATCAATAGTAGACAAATCTGCAGTACTTAGCTTTCTTACTTGAATGGGAGTTTTGCTTGAGTGAAAAGTAGAGTTGTCTGCCAACCTTGTCTCTGAGTAACAACTTCAAGATTTATTTTATTATTTGAAGGCTTTTCTGTGGCACTCATCCCCACTGTGCCAGAGCACTTCACAAACATAAATACATTTAGCGTCATATCAATCCCTGAAGCGCTATTAAAATTTGGCCCAAAGTGACTAAGTTGTCAGGCAAGTTGACCATTGACAGATATGCTCTTTGTCTCTTTATTTGCTATACAACCAGTCTAATCATCTGAAGGCTTGGCTTAACTAAAATGTGACTCCTTTACTCTGTGTGCAACCAGACTTCTTTTGAACCAAACAGATGGGCACTTGGCTGACTTTGCTGTCAGTGTGTACTCTCTGCTGCTCTTTAAACAGCTGGCAGCAGTCCCAATCTTTTCCATTCTGGATATCCTACAATTCAGGTTCATAGCTGCCTAATCTTCAGATGTTTGTTAAATTATGTAAAATCCAGGGAGAGAGACAAGCAAACGTTAGAAAGCATTAAGAGTTCTTGGGGGAGTTTAATTGTTTAGACTACAATTGAGGAAACAAAGTCTGACAATAAATTGTAGAGTGCGTGGATATTTAATTTTTTTTGTCTGCTTTCCAAGCCTCCATCTCTGAGAGAATGGTCCCTTATGGGAAATAAATGTAATTTGCTGTCTAATTGTTTGAAATAACAGCCATGGCCAAGAGTATGGTTGTGAAAAGTAGTGTCAAGTAAAGATATATATATATATATATATATATATATATATATATATATATATATATATATATATATATATGTGTGTGTGTGTATGTATACACACACACACCTCTACCTCGATATAACACGACCCGATATAACATAAATTTGGATATAACACTGTAAAGCAGTGCTCTGGGGGGCTGCGCACTCTGGTGGATCAAAGCAAGTTCGATACAACGCGGTTTCACCTATAACATGGTAAGATTTTTTGGCTCTCAAGGACAGCGTTATATCGGGATAGAGGTGTATTTGTCACTTTTGTAATTGCCAAAAAATCATCTCCTAAAATCACCTATTTTTTCCCCTTGTGGAGTTGCATTCATTTTTCTACAATGCACAGTCAACTTGTGGAACTCTTTGCCAGAGGATGTTGTGAATGCCAAGACTATAACAGGGTTCAAAAAAGAACTAGATAAATTCATGGAGGATAGGTCCACCAATGCCCAGGATGGACAGGGATGGTGTCCCTAGTCTCTGTTTGCCAGAAGCTTGGAATGGGCAACAGGGGATAGATCACTTCATGATTACCTGTTCCGTTCATACTCTCTCGGGCACCTGGCTTTGGCCACTGTCAGAAGACAGGATACTTGGCTAATTGGTCTGATCCAGTGTGGCCATTCTTATGTTCTTAAGTCATGCTCTTTTAAGACTTATTTTTCCCCAGATCAAAATGTCATCATGTATGTAAACTCTACAACAAACATTTTAAGGTATAATTTTCTGTGAAACATCTCACATGCTGATGTCACAGTTTCAGATTTAACTGCACCTTTGTCCCTCTTTTCCTAGTCTTCTTGAGAACACCCACTTAAACGTCTCAGGGTTCTTAGCTGTCATCTGTCTTGGAAAGGAACCCACATCTCTCTCCCACTAAACCAGTAGTTTAGGCTTGCAATCCCCTTCATGGTGATTTTCCCCCAGCTGGTCTGAGCAGGGTCCAGGACCTGTGATTAACCTTTCTCCAGAGGTTACAACAGTGTCTATCAGTTTCCAGCTAGTCTTCACAAAGCAAAATACACTTTTTCTTATAGTAAAGGCATTCCAGAGAAAACAAACAAGTTCCTATACACATGCTAAAAGTTTATCAGAGGTCACCTATCAATCTTATGGGGCCCTAGTAAGACAAAATCTTTCCAACCCTCTGCAACGGTTGTCACCCCTCTTCCCCCTTGGACAGAAGGTCCTGTCAATTTGTTGACTCAAAAGAAGGCTCTGTCAGTTGAAACTCAGCCTTTTTATACAAAAAAGCCCTTCTTTGTTGTTGGTCTCTGGAAAATCCAGGTTGAGCCAGTATCTGCAAGCTACCCCACGGGTGTTACCTTGCTTTAGGTGTTTACTATTTCAGTAACTAGCACCCACCACTACTTTTAGTTCCCAGAAAAGCTGTGGTAACCTTCTCCCCCTCCCCACTCATCTGGACAACCCTGGGAATTGCATACACTCCGTGGCCCACAATGATTCACAGATGATTCATAAACTTAATACAAATGGTCCCCAAAGATGCACAAGCACTTGCAATATCTGTCATACTGAATGCAACTCAAATGACAGTTTGCAGAAACAGTGTCTCCCAAAGGAGGGGTTGAATGTGAACAAATTTGTGCTCTGTTTTTTTCCTGAGACACCTGCTGTGACCCTGCTGATACATCTAGTAAGAAAAAAAATTGGCATCAGCACGCTCCCTAAAAACTTACATATGAAGGGAACATTTTCAATTATTATGTAATTCTTTTTGGCCTATACATAAGCAAAAGTATACTTTTTTGGGGGAGAGAAGACTGAATGTGCAAACTTTCTTGATTCTTCTGCTCACTCTGATTCCCAAAGCGATAAATACTTCCAGCTCCTCTCTGAACCTCTGCCTTAGGGTGAGGGAACTTTCCTAGGGGTATGAATTGGGTGCTGGGTTCTGTCATTAACAGATAGCTAAGGGTTAATATTCTTTTACCTGGAAAGGGGTAACAGCTGAAACAGCTGACCAGAGGACCAATCAGGAAACAAGACTTTTTCAAATCTGGGTGGAGGGAAGTTTGTGTGTGAGTCCTTTGTTCTTGTCTTCTGCCTGTACTCCCTCTCGGCTATGAGAAGGATTTTTTCGGTCTCCTGGCTTTCTAATCTTCTGTTTCCAAGTTGTAAGTACAAAGATAGGAAGACCATAGGTTTCTATTGTTTTCTTTTGTATTTAGATGGGTATAGTTGCTGGAATGTGTTAAATTGTATTCTTTTTGGATAAGGCTGTTTATTCATATTTCTTTTAAGCAAATGACCCTGTGTTTGTCACCTTAATACAGAGAGACCATTTTTATGTATTTTTCTTTCTTTTTACATAAAGCTTTCTTTTTAAGACCTGTTGGAGTTTTTCTTTAGTGGGGAACTCCAGGGAACTGAGTCTGTGCTCACCAGGGAATTGGTGGGAGGAAGAAGTCAGGGGGAAATCTGTGTGTGTTAGATTTACTAGCCTGACTTTGCATTCCCTCTGGGTGAAGGAGGGGGGTGGGGGAGAGATTGGCTCTCTCTCCTTGTGTTTCCAGGACTGGAAATAGAGAAGGTGGAGTCCCTCTGTTTAGATTCACGGAGCTTGCTTCTGTGTATCTCTCCAGGAACCCAGGGAGGGAACACCTGGAAGGGAGAAGGGGGGGGAAATGGTTTATTCCCCTTTGTGGTAAGACTCAAGGAATTTGGGTCTTGAGGTCCCCAGGGAAGGTTGTTGGGGGGACCAGAGTGCCCCAAAACACTCTAATTTTTTGGGTGGTGGCAGCTTTACCAGATCCAAGCTGGTAACTAAGCTTGGAGGTTTTCATGCTAACCCCCATATTTTGGACGCTAAGGTCCAAATCTGGGAATAGGTTATGACAGGTTCCTACAGCTCTATTCTCTACTCCGAGAGCTTCTTTATTCCCTCAAACTCTTCCTCAGTTGTTCTTCCCCTGGCCCTCCAAAGAGAGCACCCTCTTGATGAGACAAAGGATTGATCTTCTTTTAACCCAATAATAGGTGGTATTTTCCCTATTATTTCTACTACTATTTAGTAGTAGTATATCTTCCAAATTATTTACCCATACATATAGTTCAAGCCAGTGTAAGCCCTGAATTTTGCCTATTTTTTTTTGAATTGCCAGAGAAAGTCTTATAACACATTGGTTTGTGTGTCAGTGTCCGACTTAAAAGTAATCATCCTATTTACTTTCAGAAAGATAGTCTAGTCATTTTCTGCTGCAACATTATGCAATGCTCCTATGAAGAATTCATCTGAGTTACTGGTACCATTGTCACCCTGTTTCTCCATGCTATACTGCTGCTGCTTGTGAACACTTGCAATGTAATCCATTGCAATTCTGGTATCTTTTCCTATATGCTGGACGTTGTCTTGGTTTGTGTTGGTTACAACAGCATGTCTGGCTCCATGTGCTGTTTTGCAAGACTGGCTCCATGTGCTGTTTTTTTTTTTCCTTGTAGTATTTTTGGATTTTCAGTCGTGTCTACGGAATCAGAGTAGCATAAACTACATAAGCTTTATTTGGGATAGATAATTTCCACTGCTTGGCAAATTTTAAATGCTTTATCAAGGGTTAATCCTGGGTCTTCCAGTAGTCTCTCTCTGGGGTATTTTTTATTCCAGATTCCAACTGATCTCCTATCAGGGACTCTGTTAGCTCTCAAAATTGCAAGGTTTGCTTTGCAGCCTGCGATCAGTCACAAACTCTTCTATAGTTTCACCCTCTTTTTGTTCTCAGATTTAAAAACAACTTTCATGTTTTGTTTTTTGTTTTTGTTTTACATGGAGTGCAGTGCTCTTCACAGTGTACTACAGTTTCGTAGTTAGCTTTTTCTGCCTGAGTTAACTGAAAACTATTGAAAACATCATGTGAATTGGAACCAGCCACTGTCAAAAATAAGACGACCTTCTGAATGTCTTCCTTTTTTACTGGCACACATTATTTGAAGCAGTGTTTGAATTTTCTCCAGTTGTCTTCCAAGTATCCAAAGAATTTCAGCTCTGCTGGAGCTTTTAACTGATTTTTTTCTTCCATTCAGGATATTTTCTTAGTTGCTCTTTTATGTTAATGGATTTTGGATTAGGACACTGAAGGGGAGCTTCCAATTTCATTATCCAGTGTGGACCACTGGAGTCAGTTTCAAAAGGGTAAGTAGATATTCATCTGCTGTGTGAAACTTTATTACATAGTCTTCTAAACACTTGGACTAAACCCTAAAATTGTTATACAATGTTCTGGTGATGCAAGTCACATATTAAACAAGACCAAGTGTAAACCTAACAATCTCCTGAATATTTATATCCTAGAAACTCTATGGTTAACCTACTTACATGGCTACCCACACAGTAAATATATTGGTATTTCAAATCTTTGGCTGTGGGTTTGTGAAAAAGAGTGTACTACCTATTTAAGGTGCAAGCTGGAGGCTACAACTGGGATGTAATCAAGGATGTCTTCTCTTGCCCTAGAGATAGAATATGTAACCAAGAAGAAGCTGAGTGAGAGAGACAGGTGAGAAGAGAAGCCATCCTTCTTTCAGCAAGCTTCCCAGCCTGGATGGACAGATTTGCACTAGCAGGGCTCAAGCTTTTATGTTAAAGATAATAGCACATCTCAGGCTGTGGCTTGGGCTTTTGAGCCTACGTGGTCAGGTGGGGTTGAGAATCCAAAATACGGCACGAGCCACAACATTCACACTACTAGTTTGAGCCTGCTAGCCTGAGTCTGTCTACCTTTGCTAGGAGGCCTACTAACATGAGTCTGTTTACCAGCTGAAGTGTAGACTTACCCTAGCAGACCAGCCTAACCAAAGGCTTTGGTATGTAGGCTTTAAATTTGGAAGCTGAACCAGGGTTCTGAGGTGAAGACCCTACAAACTGTTCATTGTAATTACTCCTTCTCTGAAGCCTTCTTTAAAAAGGATGCACTATTTTGTTATGTGAGTTAGCTTTTCCTTTCCCTGGGGCTTTTAAGTGAATCTATTGTCACCCCAGGCAGGGGAGCACACTTGCAGCACCACACGTGCTCAAGGGGGTCTTCAGAGTTTGTCTACACCTTTACACAGTTCCACCATGTATTTATGCATAAAGCTGATGCGTGTGAACTCAACTCAAACAAAGTTTATAAGTTTTCAAAATTGGCATCACAGCAAACTGCATCCAGTTTGTCTATCTCTATATTAAGACTTTAAAAAGGGGGAGGTTAAGTTTTAAAAATGTGTTTGGGATTGTGTGACACATTCTATTACTCCAGTGCAAATTTCTATGGGGTTGCATTGATGTTACTGAGAAACATTATTTTAAGAAAGATGAGATCTGATTCAGAGCCCCTGAATACAATGATAGTCTTCAGTGGGTTTTGCATCAGGGTTTTCAGAAAAATAACTTTTCCCACATTCAATAGGGAGCGTAACAAGCATACCCAACCTTTGCACGTTCTAGGAAACTCCTGCTGAACTCCTGCAGCAATCCAGGATGGCTGTGGCTGGGGCGACTCTGCCAGTCGTACATAAGAGGTTGGAAAGTTTCATCAGCTGAAGCATGATGGAGCGTTCTCTAGTCCTTTCTTGCACCCCTGCATCCCTCCTCTAAAAAGCACTTTGCCATTTTTGAAATTAACAACTCACACCATTGTGTAGCAATTTATTGGTTGGGTTGGCTTTGAGGGCATCCTGACATTTAAAGTATATGTCCTTAATTTAAATCAGAATCATTTTTATTTCTATTCAATAGCTATATATTTGTCATGAAAGTAATGACTGTTTAAAATTATAATTCTAGGACAAAACAGTAATTTGTAAGATGGCTAGGATTTTTCTATAAAATAGTTTTCTTAAAAATAAAATCACATAGGCTCATGGCTTTGGCTTTTTTTGTAATCATATTAATCTATAAAAAGGTTCCACGGCAATAAATTATTACAAATGATTTCATTTCTCCTAATGATGTATATTCCTTGGTTTGTGGAGCACTCATCTCTTCTACAGAGAACTAGGATTGGAAATCATAAAGGGCCCTCCTCCCTAGCCCATAAAGAGTGGAATGTACTAGTGAAACTGAGGCAGGTGTGCCTGGGTGAAAGCTGTTCCTGTTTACTTCAATCAGATGTTTAAGGGAATATGTACAAAAGTCAGTGATATTAAGCAACTGTCAGGCAGCTAGAGTAAAACTGTTTTTCCTAGTAATTGCATGTGAAAGAATTAGAACCACAAAACCCATGGAGATTGATATTTTTGTGCTCCACAATGCAGTAATTCAGTAAACTAAAAATTGAAACCTGACATTTGTTGACTTTTAAGATCACTAGTAGTCAGCTACAGGGGCAAAAACAACATATAATGTTTTCCTATCTGATTTATGTTCCTAATCCCTGTAAAATATCAAATTGAAAGTGGCAAAGAGCAAATCTCCTGTGCCTGAATGTAACAAGGGGATCTTTGCCATGTGACCTGCAAACCCTTGCAGAACATCATTTTTGCTGACAGAATAGTGATGCTGTTTAGATGTTGGTAAATCTGAACACACCAAATGAATTTTGGTGACATTTACTACCCAGATCCCTGCTTTTCCTATTGCAGTCACAAGCATATTTGTTCACATACCAATTCCTCATTCTAAATTAAACACATCAATTTATACTTCTTGCAGGTGTGGTGTTGGAGAGTGACATCTGTGCAGCCACCCTGAGACTGAGTCCCTCAAGGATGTCTGCAGTATATTTTGTGATTTGACACTTGCTCATAAAATATTGTATATGGTGTGCTTGGCTAGCATAAGAAGGAATAATATAAATCACACACCGCTAGCCTATGAATTTCTTCTTTTTTTCTTTTGTTTTTAATTGGCCAAGGCAAACAAATTCATTGGTTCAGCTCTGACAAGTTAGTTCATCTCTGAAATATGAAGCTGGATTGACAGCAATGTTAAGTCATATCAGTCAGAGAACTAATTCAGGTTCTAGTTTGTACAACCTCTTAGATGTTACTGCATTATGGGGAGGAGGAAAAGATGAGTTCACCCAACAAAGCTGTCTCTCTTAGTCTTACCTTCTGTGACAAAATGCCAGGAGTCTGGTGCTGACCCAGCATGCTGGTCACCCAAGGGTCTTGCTATTTGTACCGCTGGAGTCAGGAGCAGCGCCAGGGTTTTTGGCGCCCTAGGCGGGGGTCCTTCCGCGCTCCCGGTCGTTGGTGGCAGTTCTGCGGCTGGGGGGGTCCTTCCGCGCTCCCGGTCTTAGGGGCACTTTGGCAGCGGGTCCCGGAGCGAGTGAAGGAGCCGCCGCAGAATTGCTGCCGCAGACCCAGAGTGCAGAAGGACCCCCCGCCGCCAAATTGCTGCCAAGGGCAGCAAAATGCCGCTCTCTCAAATCCTGATGCCCTAGGCAATCGCCTAGGTCGCCTAAATGGAAGTGCTGGCCCTGCCTGGAGTGGACTTAATTGGGAGATGAGGGTTCAAACACTTAATTAGGTAGGAGGCTGACAAGCTAATGAGACCAATCGACCCATCATCTGGGAACAGCTAAAAGAGAGGAAGGAAGTGCAAGGGAAAGAGGCTGGCAAAGGTCAGGAGATGCAGGATGAGGAAATCTTTCCCCATCCCTTCCCAGAGAATGGGCTAAGGGGGAAGTTGGTGCCATTTGTTGTTTGCTGTACTGGTGAACTGATGGGGAGGAACAAATAAACAACACACTGTCACTTATAAATCTGTGAAACATCCAGCCCGTTTGTGGTGGTCCACAGAGCACAGTAGGTATCCCTGTCACATCTTTCTGCTTTGCCATTGTCTTTTAATCCTCTGTCTGTCCCTCTTCCCTTTTCCACAAAATATCAAGTTGTCTATTGAACTTCTCTGCACTGTTAGCATTAGTCTATTTTATTTTATTTTGGATGGGGAATGTCTTTTCAAACAAAAGTGTGTGTGTGATATATTTATTAGAGCTAGTTGGAAAAAGATTAGTTTTCTTGTGGAAAAATGACTTCTTTTTTTTTGCCAAAAAGTGCTGAGAACAATGATGGTTTCTGGTTTTCTAATGAAAAATCTCCCTACTTTTTAAGTAAAGCAGCTAAAAACATAATTAATTTAATCAAAAAGCCCATTTATCCTTCAAAAAATTGGATAGAAAAATTTCAATCAGCCACACTACTTGCCTTTTATTTTAAGTCTGCTGTGATGGTTGTTTCAAACACGAAGTCCCCAAATCTGAATATTTTCCAGTCAGGTTCTCAAAGGAGAGAATTCTATCATTTCCCTAAGAGCTACACACATGTTCTTTTGAAACCTTCATTTCTGTACTTGCAGTTGCAGTTATGCATACTTTACAGGTCTGCTTTCAGCTAAGAAATGTGCCATATCAATAAAGTTGTCTGGCTAATTCTGTCATGTTTCCTGTGAATGAGTGACTCGGTGGGACTATGCCTCCCTGGTGGCTCCCCCTTAGACAAATGTTACCTTTAGTTTGCTACCTTTGCATCCATCATGATGGGTGCAATCTAAATAAAGCAGTTAATGCTTTGTGGTCTGGATACTTATTTTAGTGCCATCGCTGCTTGTGGGTGGGTGGGAAGGTCAGTGTGATGGAGTCCCTCCATCCCTTCCTTAAACAAAATGAATGTAATCTTTTGACTCTTCTTTTTTTGATGGACCAGTTGCTGTACTGTGTTGTTAACACATCTGCTGCCAATAGATATGCTTGCTCTGTACATCTTAAGGATGCCTTATCTTTGTGTTGCATTGCCTCTGGAGGTGTCTCTGCTATGATCTATTGAGATTGTTCTTGACAAGTATGGTGCTTGGTGGTGGTGGTGGTTCATTGTTGTGTGCTAACTATAGCAATCATACGTTCCAAACTGTTGACATTACTCCTAGTAGGGATGGGGTTAGAAAGTAATGGCGTTGGTTGGAATGGTAATCTCCATGTGAAAGCTTATGGGCCAGCAAAAATCAGAACATAGGGATGTGGTTGACAGAGAAGAAATAACAAGCCCTGTGCTATTAAGAAGATTCTGGTACTACATAGAGCAGGGTTACCTAAAAGTCACTCATACAATTATTGGAAAAAGAGAAACAGAAAACGCTTAAGGTGACTGCATCTGTGACTGCATGTATAGCTTGTAGGGGAGAAACTGTCTAATATAGTGCCTGGGGAGAGGGTGCTACTGCCATTGACAATGAGCTTAATAGCAGTAATGCAAAATCAAGTTTGTAATTCCAGGAATTAGTCTTGTCCTGGAAAAAGCCAAGTGGGAGATGTAGTATTTGCTGTCACTCATGCCAAAGAGAGTACATCTGGGCAGATGTTCTTATAAAATAAAAACTAGTTTTACTACTGTGGTCTTTATGCTAAACACATGAGGTGATCTTTACTTTAAAATTTTCATAGTTGTTGAGCAGCTGTGGCTTCCACTGCAAACACTGAGAGCTGTGTTTGCTCAGCACCTCTGACAATCAATTCTATAGACACCGGCGTTCACCATAACCTTCCAGCCTTCAGAACAAGCATTGCAATAGACTGAGGACAGTATAAATGCATGATGCCTGTAACACAACCTGCTACGCTGATTAGATTGCCTGTTGGAACATGACTAATCCACATGCAATCATAGAAATGCAGGGCAGGAAGGGACTTCAAGAAGTCATGTAATCCATTCCCTGCTGAGGCAGAATCAAGTATAGATGGGTCATCCCTGATAGATGTTTGTCTAACCTGTTCTTAGAAATCTCCAGTGACAATGATTCTACAAATTCCCTTGGAAGCCTATTCCAGTACTTAACTATCCTTATGATTAAAGTTTTATTTTCTAATATTTAACTTAAATCACCCTTGCTGCAGATTAAGTCCATTACTTCTTAGCCTGTGTTTAGTGGACCTAGAGAGTAACTGATCACTGTCCTTATTATAACAGCATTGAACATATTTGTAGACTATTACCAGGTTCCCCTGCAGTCCTCTTTTTCTTAGGACTAAACAGGGTGACCAGATGTCTCGATTTTATAGGGACAGTTCCAATATTCAGGGCTTTTCCTTATATAGGCACCTATTACCCCCAGCAGCGGCTCCAGTGCTCCAAGCGCGTGGCTGGGGCGGCAAGCCATGAGGGGCGCCTTGCTGGTCCCTGCAAGGGCAGCAGTCAGGCTCCCTTTGGCAGCATTTCTGCAGGAGGTCCACCGGTCATGCAGATTCGGCGGCGGGTACGCCGAATCTGCGGGACCAGTGGACCTCCCGCAGGCAAGCCACTGAATCCGTGGGACCAGGGACCTCCTGCAGGCTGGCCACCAAAGGCAGACTGACTGCCATGCTTGGGGAGGCAAAAAAGCTAGAGCCACCCCTGATTACCCCCACTCTCTGTCCCAATTTTTCACCCTTGCTATCTGCTTACCCTAGGACTAAACATGCCTGGTTTTCTTAGCCTTTCCTCATAGGTCAGGTTTTTATCATTTTTGATGCTCTCCTCTGGACTATCTCCAATTTGTTCACATCTCTAAGTGTGTCACAGAATACTGGACACAGTACTCCACAGACCTCGCCAGTGCTGAGTAGAGTGAAACAATTGCCTCCTGTATTTTATATGTGGCACTTCTGTTGATACACCCCAGAATATTAGCCTTTTTCACAATTGCATCATGTAGGCTCAAATTCAATGTATGATTCACTATAAGCCCCAGATCTTTTTCTGCAGTATTACTGCCTAGCCAGTGTTCTTGAACTTGGGACCAATATGGCTACTAGAAATACAAGGTGGGTGAGGCAATACATTTTATTGGCTCAACTTCTGTTGGTGAGAAAAACTAGTTTTTTCCAGTTTACACAGAGCTTCTTCAGGTATAAGCACATATTTTCTTAACTGTGACTAGTCACTGCCATTGTCCTTCCTGGGATAGCTGTCGCCTAAAAGAGCTGATTGCCTTCAACTTCTTTATACAGAAAACCCATGACTAAGATAATGAGCTGAACATGTCACATGTAAAGCCACACCCATGAGTTCCCCTCAGGAGGCTGTAATGTGCCCCAGGGATTCAGATCAGCACCAGAATCCAGTGTCTCCACATGGCATTTCCCTAAGCAAATTAGGGAAATGGGGTCTAGCTTAAATTACTGTTAGGAGGGTGCAAAACTGGTTGAAGAAACAAACAATTCATTGAGTCATTAAAAGTTAATTGTGAAAGTAAGAGGACATATGTAATGAGGTCCCATAAGGGTCTGTACCTAGTCGAGAGAGAGAGAAATCATACTGGTCCAAGCTTGATGGTTTAACTTTTGAATCTCTAAGTTACTCATCTACAAGTGTATTTTCTGAACTGCTGTCCACAGCAGGAAGCATTTTCCTGAGTGATTCTGAATAGTATCAGAATATACACAGCATCTGGCTTTTGAAAGATTTAATTACACACATATTCATGTCCAAGGAATTGTTGATCAGATTCTTGACTTGCATCCCTCTTACACAGAGGTAACGTGACTGAGTTCAGTGGGGTTGCACTTGATATTTCTACCAATGTAAGTCAGCACAAACAGATCCCCAGTCGTCTGATTCATTGAACAGGGATAACTAAAATATACATGATGTAAAGGATTAAACCACTTTTCTCCTACCCTCTACTTCTGCCCTTTGTGGTACTCAGCGTAAGTCTCCATTCTGCCTCAATAATCTGTACCAGTCTGTGCATCTCTGATTGTGTCCCCTCCCTGGAAAGTCAGGTTGTATGAAAGCCTGCATATGGAATCTTGACAGATTAATTCACACTATCTGCCTTGAGACCTGAAGAACTGCTCTGGAAAGCTCAAAAGCTTGTTCTTTCCACCAACAGAAGTTGGCCTGATAAAAGATATTATCTCACCTATCTTGCGTCTCTTGAGACAATATCATTTTTATTTTTCATATAATTTTCTGTCTTGATTTTAGAACAATGATACATAATTTGTTTTATGTTAATGACAAGAAACAGGCTTCTGACTTCTAATGAGGGGGGAAAATGGGTAATTACTTTGTTTAAAAAATTGTTTTGTGTAAAGCACTTTAGAAATCTTTCCCTAAAAGAAACGAGCTGTTAAGAGATTTCACTGTAGTTACAATTCAAATGAGCATCAATAAAATTGTCAGCTAAATTCTGATTTCAGAATCTTTATCCTTAGTGCTGTTGCATGAAACAAAGCACACAGCATGACTTTTCAGAAACCAAGTTGACCCTGGGGTGCCTAAGTTTACAAAAACATTGTCTTGATTTATAAACTGAGCCTATTTTATATGGCACTCACTGTGGGGAGAATAAATATGGAATAATAAGTGTCATTTTACCAGTCTACTTTCAGCACCATCATTGTGTATCCTCTGGGATCTGAATGTAGGTTTTTGGCTCAATATGGGTATATACTTTGTTTAAAAAAAATAACGGTTCCTGAAAATACCCTTTTTTAAATTTTCAAATTAATTTATTTTGACTATGTTCCCTTTGTGTTAGTTTTCACGAATATTCTAGACATTCTTTAATCAGCAGGAATGTCCTCAGAAATTTTAAGTCAATTGTAAGTGTTAACTGGAAAGCATACATTTTTTTTTCACACCAAAAAAAAACAAAAACAAAAACAAGAGGGTTGGTGAACAGGTATGTGATGTTTCTAGGATCTATGTATCCAATTAAAACTAATCACAAAACTGCCCATATACAATCAAAGAACCAAAAATTATTTGTAGAATTTTTTTTGTAATTATTTACTAAGATGAATAAATAGGGGGAAAACTATTGTCAATGGAGAATTCATGAATAGAAAGTGGAAATCACTGAATAACGTATTGCATATTATTCAACAGCTCTGCCTATGACTCTATACTGTATTTTTTTACAGTCAGAAAGTCAGGTCAAGCTGCTCAGAACTATGTATTTTTGTGCATATGCAAAGTGACCCCTAAACCTGATTACCTCAACTATTTTAGACATATTACATAACAATCTAAACAATCATTCTATGGTGGTGCTTACTAATATGGGCTGTGACTTTACAGATTGTCAAGACATTTTGGATAGTTGTTTTATATACTTTGAAAGAAAACAAATAATTTTCTTACTATTTCACCTTGCTATTGTTTCCTAGCAATATCAAGAATAATAATGTCCATGCTTCAGGTGCAAATGTTCAGGCTATGAATTTATGGGACTGGCAAACCTTCTCCTTTGTATTTGATCTCCATTTCCCCCTCCCCTTAAAAATAATCTCCCCTCAGTTACCTGGAGGTCAGTAGGAGTTACACCCAAGAAATAGAATGTAGAACTGCACCCCCTACTGCTTAGTATATGGATCAGTAGTTACTAATAAACTGTCATGTCTGTAAAATGTGTGAAATCCTAATAATGAATACTGTATAACTGCTGTAGCTGCTCAAAGATCTGCTAAGAATTTGGGGAATCCATGGATTCTGAAGCCCAGTCTCCTTTCCACTTGTGTTGATGGGACACCTTCCTGTGATGAAAGAAAAGCAAAAATATTCCGTAAGAGACTAATCTTCATAAAGGGAAATATGGCCCCAAAAGAATATTGGAAAATGTTTTTGAACTCCAATTCATTTTACTGCATTTGCTATTCATTGCTAAGGAGATATTCTCTCCCCCTCCCCCAAACTTACTAAGGGCTCATTTATCTTCTCTCTCCTTTGTTTGTCTCTATATCCACCTTTGCTGTAAGAGATTATTGTGACACATTTGATGCTTTTTGTTTTTGAAAAGTTTTAAGCAAAATATTATTTTAGAAAAATACTATATGTGAAACACTGAATCCATGTTTCTCAAAGTGTTTAAAGCTACTTAGCTTCTGAATTATATTGGAAATTTCCACAGGAAACGATTTTTTTTTTTAGCAATTCCTTTTTTCAAAGTAGTAAGAAAACAAACCCTTCCCACTCTCCTATTCAACTTTTCTAGTGAAAAGAATAATAACTTTCATAAATGAGCTATTGAACACAGCTGAATAAACTCTCTAGTTCAAAAGCCTCGCTGCATAGTTTTGTGTTCTCAGAATGAAGAATACAAGGCAGCTGGAATAGAGAACACTCAGTGCCACTTAGCTGAATTCAGCATATTTAATTTTGTGATTCAGTGATTTTTAGTGTGGTGAAAACATAAATCCATTAGTTGGTACATTAGTGCCTGGTCTGACTTCTACCACCATTAGCAACACTACATACAGTAAGCAGGACTTTACAACCAGTAATTGCACTATAGATAGGTGGTCCAATACAATCAGTTGACTGGTGATAGATGGTGGGCTTGGCATAGTTAGTGGGAGGGCATAGTTAGCCATTTGTGTATTTGCTGCTGATGATGAAAAAAAATCCAGTATTGCTCAACTATGTATAAGTACGCTAGGGGATTTTTCAGGATTCTGTGTTGTAGAGGCATAATGGACTTCATTCTCTGGGCCTCCAGCTCCTTCCATAAGCACAAAATTCCTATTAAAAAAATCTGAATTTGTTTAATTTTCTTTGTGCTATCAAATGTTTATTTTGTAAAGTGGAAAGGATTAAATCCTCTGTATTGCTTTAGCTAACACCTCCAACTGATGGTATCATGATACTATGGGATAGTGTACTGAAGCTGCAAGTTTCTTGGAACAAAGGTTATTAGTGGTGGTTGTATTACATTAGCACCTGGAGGCTCTAACTGAAATCTGTCTCATTGTGGTCAGTGATTCACATTAACTTACAATTGTTCCTGTGCTAGTTTGCAATCTAAATAGATCAGACCTCTAGAGAATGTGAGGGAAAACAGGCACACAGAGGAAAAATTACCTGCTCAAGATCAAACAGCAGACAAATCGCAGAGCTGGGAATAGAACTCAGGTCTTTAGACACCTAGGTCCATGCTCTAGCCACTAGATGATGCTGCCTCCCACCAGAAAGTTCCCTAAAGCTAGAAGTAAGAGTTTGGAGGAAGTGGGGGTGGGGAGACACATTCCTGCATTAGCACCTTCAAAAACAAAGTGTATTATTTATTTATGGTGGAGAGGTTTGAAGCCAAGGGTCTAGTAAGTGCTAAAAATCAAGCCCTGTGTTGTAGCTGGGAATTGAGTGTGGGGCAGCTGGTCATGCCACTGTAGCCAGCATTTGAAGTGGGATAAACAGCAAACACGGTAGGAACAAAGAGGAGAAGATTAGGATACTAGTTTCTTTCTTGCCACTTCCCTTTCTGAGGTCAGCAACTTTTATAGTCTTCTTCCATAACTCATGATTGTATGCCAAGCTGTCATGCAAATTGTTCTCTCACGTCCATTGATGTCTGCCCTGTATCTTTGGGCTCACTCACGCTTGGTCATCTTCCATCCATGATCATTAAAGGCCATCTTATAATATAACTCTTAGGGTCAGCTGGATATGTCCATATCAATGTAGAATAACCTCCCTCAACTTGTCTCTAATTGGGGCAACCTGCCTTATGCCCTTCACAACTTTATTTTGTTTCTTATAATGGAGTATCCAACATCTTTATTGCCATCACAGAGCATACTCATTACTTTTTGTGGCTGGCAAAGTCTCTCTTCTGTACATTAGGATGGGTTGAATTACAGTTTTCTATACAATTTTATTGGCATATTTTTTCTCACAGGGAACTGGGATCAGTTCCTGCCACTTGCACCAAACAGTTCTAATATAATGCTGGGCATCACTCAAGAGGGCAACCATTAATTCTAGGTATTTAAAATCTTTCATTCTTCTAAGCCTGTAATATCCTTTATGGTGGGTCCTCCTTCCTCAGTTATCATAATCAGTCTTACCAATGTTCTGTCATGGGTGGCCAGACCTAGTCAGAGACAGAATCTGCAGTGACGACACAGGAGTCAAGAGTTCATTGGGTGGTGGAATATTGCTAGGCCATTACTCAATTTGAATGACATAACCACATATTCAGAGTGATCATAGTGGGTCTGAAAGGCGGTCTTCCATCCATCCCCCTCTCAAATACAGATGAGATTTTAAGCTCCCTGGAGATCCAGTTTAGTGACTATGTGGGCAACTCCCAGGCAGTCCAACAGCTCAGGGATCGGGGTAATGTTTCAAGATTGTTATCTGATTTAGGCCTCAAAATCAACACAGCGATGTCTGTTCTTTTTTTAGAAAAAGGACTGGTGCACTGCTGGTGAAGTTGACTTGTGTATGAGCCCCTAGGCCAGGTTCTCTTGGAGACACTCTGCAGTGCCACCAATTCAGACTTTGACATTGTGCATAGTCACCCAAATGCTATCTTTGCCTCTGGCTGAAATACTATGGGGCAGTTTTAGTCTCAATGTGCAGGGAGGCTTTCTGCAGTCTTCTCAAAGAAGTCAGTGTAGTTGCATTACTTGGGGGAGAGCTGGAGAGTTCCACAGTTACTACAGTAGGTGTTTCAGTGGGCAACTACACCCAACTTGTTCTTTGGTCTGCATACAATGTTTTCTGGTCTCTGGCCATGCTGTAAGCAGAATTTTGACAAAGTGAGCCAGGAGATGCCAAGGATCAGAGGAAAATCCAGAGAATGGATCACGCCAGTTTGCAGTATTTCACTGTGTCCCTGAATAACTGCCTCCAGAGGGATAGTCTCCTCCACAACTGAACCTAAAGACAGCAATAAGCCATTGATAGTTACAATAATCTTGGTCATAGCATGGGAATCTGTAGATCCCGAGCTGTAGCTGCATCCATTAAATCAATGGTGGGCAACCTGCAGCCCATGGGCCGCACGCGGCCCATCACAGTAATCCACTGGCGGCCGCCAGTTTGTTTTACATTTGCATGGCCGCCCACAGCTCTCAGTGGCTGTAGTTCGCCATTCCCAGCCAATGGGAGGTGTGGGAAGCGGTGTGGCCCACGGGATGCTGGTTGCCCACCACTGTATTAAATTAATCACTGCTCCCAAATCAACAAGAGCCTGTTGAAGAGGAATCCTGAGGGTTTTCCTCCATGCATCTCCACGCATTGTCAGGAAGCCTATACATTAGGATACTAGCTAAACAAGTAGTAGCTTTTCTCTAATAGTCTTCTATATTACTCTTCACATTTTGTCATCATATAGGAGAAAACTCAATGCGAAGATTCACTTATATACCTAACTTTTATATTGCTCTATTTTACCCTCCCACCTTCTATACCATTGTAACTTCTAAAAAAATTACTATGCAGTGTTAAAAATATTTAGCACTGTCCTTCTCTTCTCCTTTTATGAAAATAATATTTCATGAGTTATCGGGAATATTTATAATGGCAGCATAATACTATTCTCTATTGATTTTTAAAAGAGCATTTTTATGTCACCCTGAAATTGCATGGACATTTTATCTAGTCACCAAGGTGAATTACTGCCCTTTCTAAGAGAACAGCTGCAGATTCAGATATGAAAAGGAATCTGCTGGAAACTCCAGCCTGGTTCATCTGAGCCCTTTAATACAACTGTGATGCCGAGTTATTAGTGTAATTGTGTTCACTCTCTTATTATGGTGCTTGGGAGCCTGTCAACATTTCAGCTATAAACTGTTCTTTTCAGGGGTTTATCAGGTGAGTATTTTAAAAAAAAACGTTTCAGGCTGAAAATTAGTGTTCAAACCAAGGGAAAAAAGGAAGTCTGAAAGATTAGCTTAGCTGTAAATCAGTGGGGCAAAAATATTACTGGCTTCAGAGACCGTTTTGTACTCTTGTGATTTAAAAGTATCTTTGGTTTCCACTGCAAATATTATGCATCTGACTTTCCATAAATTGAACTAGCTGCTTAGAGCATATTATAAAACAAGAAAATCCCTGCAAACTGTTTACAACCCCAGCCATTCTTCAGTAAAATTTTCATAAGATTTTGAGGTAGGGAGGTAAGCTCTTTTGGGATACTGTAATGCAGCTGTCAGATGCAAAGCACCGTTTTCTCTCAGTACTTTGGTGCTTGTGTTGCTAGGGATGAGCTAACATGCTGGAAGCTGCCATTTTCAAATATCTATCTTTGTACATAAATTGATCCTTAGATAGAAAACTGCATCAGCATTAGAGGTGGGTGAAATACTTCATCTGAAATATTTTTGCTGAAAAGCAGATTCAGGTTGACTGAAACATGTAAGTGGATTTCTGTTGATACCTGTGAATCATTAATTTAAAACAAGAAAAAACCTTCAGAAAAGGTGAAATATATTGATTCATTTTGGGGGATGGTGTGGGGAGAGGAGATAGACGATTCAGATGTCATTCACAAAACCAAAGAGGTACTTAGTATAGGGCTACTGAAATCAATGGAGTTATTCCAGAGCTGAATTTCATTTGGTCTTATAACTTCCTCAAACATTGACATTAAATCTACAGCCAAAGAGCTAATCATGTTCTCACAGAGGAAGAGGTTTGACACTAGATGACAAGACTCCAGCAAGTAACTAACATGCGATTTCATCAGAGCTAGTAATTGCCTTAGGAATGAAAATGACTATTTACAAGCACTTGAATAGACATTGCCAATATACAAGTAAAAAACAGCATATGGAAATTAGTTGCTTACAATGGGCAGGATCAGTCAGCTGTGACTTTTATATTGAATCACTTAAAGCTTTTTATGGTTAATAAACTAAAAATGACAGCTACAAAGATGATTATATAAGTAATTTTTATAATTTCAAATGTAATTACAAATATATTAAGATCTCCCAAACACAACTGAGCCAAATGTTGAAGTCTGTACTCAAGAAAAAATTCATTGATTTTAAATGACAGTTGCACCTGTACAGCTGAAATCAGCTGTAAGTCCTAAGTGTGTGTGTGTGTGTGTGTTTTAATGCTTGCCTTATTATTTGTCACTGATTTCTGAGTACTGATTATAAAACATTATTGACTGCCTTATATAAGGCCTAATCAAGCCCAGAAAAGGCCTCAAAACCCTAAATAAAGTGCAGCCTCTATAGTTTTGCTGAGAAGGGTATGATCAGGAGACAAGAAGTCAATTAAGAGGATTTACATCTCCTGTGTGCCTGAGAGCAGAGCTTACTGCGAGCTCTCTGCCCCATAGCATAAAATAGAGGTAGATCTGAGGTTTATATTCAGTGAAACCAGATTTTTTTTACCATAACTTACAAAGTAATTATTTAAAAAAAAATCTTATTCACATTGGCCTTTGGAAACACACATGTACACGCACACGCATACACACAAACTCACAACAGAGCTGACATGCCAACAGCAGAAAGTGATCACATTGTCATGTCATAAATTAAGTTTAAAGGTGAGGTTGATCATGTCTTTTCTTATGTCTGCTTCCAGCAATTAGCACTGAGCAGTCAGATGGATCTGCTCTTGGGACATGATCCAACTCCCATTGAAACCAATAGGAAAAGTTTGTTTGCTTACTTATTTGTAGGTCCTGATCCTCCAATTGACAGTCACTGAGACTGCCTGGGTACAGGATGCAATCACATGAAACTGACTGCAGGATCAAAGCCTACACTATATTTATTCTGCAATTTTCTTGCCTATACCTTACATAATCTGGGAATTCATGCCAAATTGATCCCCTGACCCCCCCCCCCCGGAAGTGGGTTGCTACATGGCTTTTGAGTCTGCCATGTGTCTGATCCCTTGTTTTTGAGCTGTCTGTTGTTGTTTTAATGTATTTTACTGATTTTTCATAGTAAACTTTTCAGGTGCTTTTTAAATAGGTGCTATATAAATGTACTAAACTAATAAAATGATGCAAGAATTATAATACCATAGAATATGTCTACATGTGTGCTAAAATATAAGGATTACTTTTAAATCCTATGGTGGCTGATGCTCAGCTTCTGAGCTACACCAATTTACAGCGGCAAAACATTTAGCCTTTCTTTCTTATGTAGACTTCATCTCACTTTGGATACACAAACATCAGCGTATGAAGATTTCATTTCAACCACGTTAATTTCTTAGGCAAGAAAGTATAGCCATCCTCCTCTGATGTGTTTCTGACTGTGCAGTTCTGCAAAGGATTTGCAAAGGCAGGTAGCCAATAACGTCACAACTGAATACTTAAGAACAGGATGCACTTCATAAGCCACTGCATGAGGAAATGTGCTTGGCAGGCTACTGAAACCAAAAAATGTCATCCCAGTAACTTGCACCTAGTGCTATTCAGGGCCAGCTCTGGCTTTTTTTGCTGCCCAAAGCCAAAAAAAGAGGGGGCTGGGCCACTGGAGCAGCAAAGCGGGGCGGGGAGGGAAGGCTTGTTGGAGCGGCAAAGCAGGCGGGGGAATAACACAAAAACAGCCTGGGTGGAGCAACAAAGCGGGGGGGCGGGGGCAGGAGGAGAAACAACAGCGCAGTTGGCAAAGCAGGGGAAAACAAAACAAAAACTCCTGCAGGGCGGCCGGAACCAGGGGACTCCCTGTGCTGCAGAGTGCGCGCCCGGTCTAATGGGGCAGAGCGGTGGGGAGAGAGAGAAGGGGGGCGGCCAGCGCTTCAGTGGAGCACTCGCCATGCTGCCCCGACCGCTGTGCTGCCTGCTAGGAGGGCTCCGCTACGCTCCGGTCGGCGGGGAGGGAAGGACGCGGGCTACCCTGCCGAGTTTGCTACAGGGTGCTCCCCTCCTCCATGCCACTGCCCCCTACAGGGCAGCCGGAGCAATGAACAAAAAAAAAAGCGGCCATGCCACCCTAGGATTGGGCGGAATGCCCCCATAGAATCTGCCACCCCAAGCACAAGCTTGCTGAGCTGGTGCCTGGAGCCGGCGCTGGTGCTATTCAATACCACACTTGGTCAGTCATAATTCTGTATTTTCGTATCTTGACTTTAGTAGATTACCAAGAAAAGATTATTATACTTTTAACGATTAATCTTTACAGTGTTCGACAATAATACAATATATCTATTCACACAGAACAAAATGTTACATTGATGATGCAGATGTCTCTTCAGCCAAAATAGAAAAGAAATGAAGATGGTAAGTCAGCCTTACCTCTGCTATTCAAGTTATTGGGTTCAGTTATTGTACCGTGACATCTAGGAAAAACACTGTTTTCCAGCAAGTGTTTCAGGCCCCAATACATCAGTTAAGCAGGAGCTTAACTTTAAGTGTGACTGTTAACATGCTTAAAGTTAAGCACTGTTTTTGTACTCTGCTGGATTGGAGCCTCAGAATATTTTAATATAGATTTCCTTGGCTTTGTACAGGAAATTCAACTTTTCATCTTTCTTCTTTGTGTATGTCTGTATATACATTTCTATTGGTCAAAGAACTTCAAATTCTGAAATTTTTGATTGGAAAATTTGCATACTGAAAAGTTATCCTGTTTTTTGACCAGTTATAATAATTCCCTTGAAACACATAAAAAGAAGAAAAAAACAACACAATATTAATCCTGTCTCCTATTCTGAGTGCCAATATTGGGACCATAATTCTCCACTGGTGGAAGCTGTAATATAGATAGGGTGCTAAATCAAAGTGGGAATGGATGAGACTGTGAGAAAAGTACCTGCCTGTGTTCTGTCTACATTACCACTTCCACCATTGCTTCCCCTTGTGGAGCTATACCAATGGTATGTGAAAGTCAATTAACCTCCCTATACTCTAGTGAAGGCCTCAGACCATGTGCTAAAATGAATTAACGCTTACTTAGAGACTTCTTAGTATGTATGGACACAGATTAATTTGGATGGCCACAATGACTCCAAAGCAGCCACTACTGTACTTGGGGGCAGCAATTCATGATTTGGATTTGGGTTGTATAAATACTCTCAGATCCATTTATCTTGTTTGGTCAGGGACTTCTTAGAGTCCTTGAGTTTTCAAATCACTGAAACCGTAGGGTACAATAGCTCCAAAAGACCTTAAAGACCTACTGAATCAAGGAAAGTGCTACTGTATTGCAAACACATAAAGAAAATGTATTTTTTTTTAGAAAATTTAGCAGTAACTATTTTTCTGATTAACTGCCCCTCAAACACCCTGTTAGATAGGTATGATCAGCTAGGGGACTTGTTAGGCTTTCTAAGCTTGACAATCCCTGGCCAAAGGTCAGGTCACAAGTACTTGGCAGAGTGCATAGCTACATTTATTTTGTTCAGTGTTTGATTATTTTAATTATTAGCTTTTACCTTGAAAAATGGCAAATTTGGTTTGTGTGTGGTTTTTATCGTCACAGGCATGATATAAACTAATACACTGAATCAGTTTGAATAACCTAATTTTCATAATACCCAGGGGCCTTCCACATGAGATATTTGACTATATACTATTGGAAACCATCTTCAAAGGTTAAAATGTGTTCAAGAACAAATTAAATTGGTAACTAGGTTGGGGAGTAGGAAGAGACACAGAAACCCACTAATGACACACACACACACAACTTTAAAGCACCATTGGCCAGGGTGAATTTGCACACTAGCAATTTCAAAGCAGTTGCACACATTTTTGTTGAATGCTTTTAAACAACATCTCTCTGTAAATTGGAGGCTGGGTATAACAGCTTTCATTGTAAAGTGAATTTCTGTTGTGAAGCTATAATCTCCCTTTAAAAGGAGGAAAAAAAAAAAACATTAACCAGACTGGATTTCTGTGATAGTTTTCTGAAGTCATGAAAATGGTGCAGATAAAAGAAATATTGTCTCCACTCCTGCTTTGGATCCACTTCTTAAACATAGACTTTTTTCCCCATTCACCGAGGAATATAGTATTTAGAGATAACAGAAGGTGAACATTTGAGCTGAACCCATACTTTAAGGTCTATATCAGTTCAGATAAGCAAACCCTTGATTCTTTGAGTACTTGACAGAATTTCTGAGTCCTCATTCTCTACTCATCTCTATTTCCTAGTCCCATAATAGATTCTCTAGCTCTAGTTTGCACTCTCTGCAATGCTCACATAGCTGCCATCTTTATACCTCCTATACTAGTTGGGCTTCCTGACCCAGAATGCTTTACATGCCATTGACTGCAGAAGCTCCAGAGCACCCAAGTCTTTAATGAAATAATTTGCCAGGATTATCAGAGAGAGAGAGACTATAGATTTGAGACCTGGAAATAAGAATATTGTATGGACAACAAAGGACCTGTTAGGAATTTCTTAGATTTTGGTGCTCGAGCATATGTTTTACATTATGAGATGTCTGAGGTTATATAATTTCATTACTGTTTGTATTTCTGTGGCACCAAAAGGCTCCAAATAGAATTAAAAGCAGCAAAGAATCCTGTGGCACCTTATAGACTAACAGATGTTTTGGAGCATGAGCTTTCGTGGGTGAATACCCACTTCCTCAGATGCATGTAGTGGAAATTTCCAGGGGCAGGTATATATATATATGCTAGCAAGCAAGCTAGAGATAACGAGATCAGTTCAATCAGGGAGGATGAGGCCCTGTTCTAGCAGTTGAGGTGTGAAAACCAAGAGAGGAGAAACTGGTTCTGTAGTTGGCAAGCCATTCACAGTCTTTGTTCAATCCTGAGCTGATGGTGTCAAATTTGCAGATGAACTGAAGCTCAGCAGTTTCTCTTTGAAGTCTGGTCCTGAAGTTTTTTTGCTGCAGGATGGCCACCTTAAGGTCTGCTATAGTGTGGCCAGGGAGGCTGAAGTGCTCTCCTACAGGTTTTTGTATATTGCCATTCCTAATGTCTGATTTGTGTCCATTTATCCTTTTCCGTATTTACCCACGAAAGCTTATGCTCCAAAACGTCTGTTAGTCTATAAGGTGCCACAGGATTCTTTGCTGCTTTTACAAATCCAGACTAACACGGCTACCCCTCTGATACTTGACACCATGCAAGGCACTGCATTTAGCCGTATGGAGTGGAAATCCATCAACCTCATGAAGAAACTTGCACAAATACAAACAGATATCATCTTCCTTTCCAAATGCAAACGGATGGACATCATACCAAATGAACTAAAGGTAAAAAATCCACTGCTATCTACATACTACATAGACCACAGTGAGAGATTATGCCATACTCTATCAAAAAAACTGAGGAACCACCTGATCAGCATCCTATACAGCAAACAGGAAAACATCAAAAAAGAGCTCTCCAACCTGGAGACTCTCATTAATAACCAAACTTCTATACAAACGGACTTCACTAAAATAAGACAGGAGATCTACATTACTCACTTCACCTCTCTACAAAGGAAAAAGGACTGTAAGCTGTCTAAATTCCTACCTGCCACATGGGGCCACAACCGTGGTACCCCTAACCCACCCAGCAATATCGTCAATCTATGCAACTGCACACTCAGCTCAGAAGAAAAGTCTGTCCTATCTCGGGGACTCTCTTTCTGCCCTGCCACCCCCACCAACATGATACAGTTCTGTGGCGATCTGGAAGCCTACTTTCTCCGTCTCCGACTCAAAGAATACTTCCAGGACAACACTGAACAGTGCACTGATACACAGGTGCCCTCCCACCAACAGCACAAGAAGAAGAACTCCACATGGACTCCTCCTGAGGGTCGAAATGACAGTCTGGACCTATACATTGAATGCTTCCGCCGGCGTGCACAGGCAGAAATCGTGGAACAACAACATCGCTTACCTCACAACCTAAGTCGTGCAGAACGCAATGCCATCCACAGCCTCAGAAACCACCCTGACATTATCATCAAAGAGGCTGATAAAGGAGGTGCCATTGTCATCATGAACAGGTCTGACTACCAAAAGGAGGCCGCCAGACAACTCTCCAATACCAAATTCTACAGGCCACTTCCCTCAGATCCCACTGAGGAATACACTAAGAAACTACAGCATCTACTCAGGACACTCCCTACACTAACACCAGAAGAAATCAACATACCCCTAGAGCCCCGACCAGGGTTATTCTATCTACTACCCAAGATCCACAAACCCGGAAATCCTGGACGCCTCATCATCTCGGGCATTGGCACTCTCACTGAAAGACTGTCTGGATATATGGACTCTCTACTCAGACCCTATGCCACCAGCACTCCCAGCTATCTCTGTGACACCACTGATTTCCTGAGGAAACTACAATGCATTGGTCACCTCCCAGAAAACACCATCCTAGCCACCATGGATGTAGAGGCTCTCTAAACAAACATCCCACACACAGATGGAATACAAGCTGTCAGGAACACTATCCCTGATGATGCCACAGCACAACTGACTGCTGAGCTCTGTGCCTTTATACTTACACACAACTATTTCAAATTTGATGACAATATATATCTCCAGATCAGTGACACTGCTATGGGCACCCGCATGGCCCCACAATATGCCAATATCTTTATGGCCGACCTGGAACAACGCTTCCTCAGCTCTCGTCCACTCACGCCCCTTCTCCACCTACGCTACACTGATGACATCTTCATCATCTGGACCCATGGGAAGGAGACTCTGGAAAAATTCCACCATGATTTCAATAGCTTCCACCCCACCATCAACTTCAGCCTGGACCAATCTACACGGGAGGTCCACTTTCTTGACACCACGGTGCAAATAAGTGATGGTCACATTAACACCACCCTATATCGAAAACCTACCGACCGCTATGCCTACCTTCATGCCTCCAGCTTCCATCCCGGACACATCACACGATCCATTGTCTACAGCCAAGCACTGAGGTACAACCGCATCTGCTCTAACCCCTCAGACAGAGACCAACACCTACAAAATCTCCACCAAGCATTCTCAAAACTACAATACCTGCACGAGGAAATAAGGAAACAGATCAACAGAGCCAGACGTGTACCCAGAAGCCTCCTACTGCAAGACAATCCCAAGAAAGAAACCAACAGGACTCCACTGGCCATCACATACAGCCCCCAGCTAAAACCCCTCCAATGCATCATCAAGGATCTACAACCTATCCTGGACAATGATCCCACACTTTCACAGGCCTTGGGTGGCAGGCCAGTCCCTTGCCCACAGACAACCTGCCAACCTGAAACATATTCTCACCAGTAACTGCACACCGCACCATAATAACTCTAGCTCAGGAACCAATCCATGCAACAAACCTCGATGCCAACTCTGCCCACATATCTACACCAGCGACACCATCACAGGACCTAACCAGATCAGCCACACCGTCACCGGTTCATTCACCTGCACATCCACCAATGTAATATACGCCATCATATGCCAGCAATGCCACTCTGCTATGTACATCGGCCAAACTGGACAGTCTCTACGGAAAAGGATAACTGGACACAAATCAGACATTAGGAATGGCAATATACAAAACCCTGTAGGAGAGTACTTCAGCCTCCCTGGCCACACTATAGCAGACCTTAAGGTGGCCATCCTGCAGCAAAAAAACTTCAGGACCAGACTTCAAAGAGAAACTGCTGAGCTTCAGTTCATCTGCAAATTTGACACCATCAGCTCAGGATTGAACAAAGACTGTGAATGGCTTGTCAACTACAGAACCAGTTTCTCCTCTCTTGGTTTTGACACCTCAACTGCTAGAACAGGGCCTCATCCTCCCTGATTGAACTGATCTCGTTATCTCTAGCTTGCTTGCTAGCATATATATACCTGCCTCTGGAAATTTCCACTACATGCATCTGAGGAAGTGGGTATTCACCCACGAAAGCTCATGCTCCAAAACGTCTGTTAGTCTATAAGGTGCCACAGGATTCTTTGCTGCTTTTACAGATCCAGACTAACACGGCTACCCCTCTGATACTTGACAAATAGAATTAGGCACCCCTTGTGTTTCGCACTGTGCAAACATATATTGCCCTGCACAGCTTCCCAACAGGAGAACTTTCCATATTTACTAAGATGAAATTGGTCCTTTTCACATTAGTAATACTTCATACATGCAACATATATTAAAAATTAGAAGTTGGTTATGGAACACATGCCTTTTGAATTCCAGAGTGAAGGAGAATATGGTTGGAAAATGGAGCTAGAACTGGTTTGGCCGGGGGTTGGTGTGGCAGAAGTATATTAGAAAATAGGCTGGAAGAAAAAGTTCAATTGAGTAAATTTTGAGTAAGTGAGCAGCTTTGTTGCGTTAGCGAGCATGGCATCAAGAACCTCTGAAGCATTTGTGATTTAAATGACTTGCCCTTGATCATACAAGAACTCTGTGGCAGAACTGAAAATAGAACTGACATCTTCCAGTTACATGTCATATCCACTAAATCATTCAGCCTCTTCTTTAATTCGGAGACAGCTATCCGTAGAGTTTATGAGGGTAACACAGGCTAAAGTACAGGTACTGCACAGCTTCAGCTGAAATCTGAAACAGTTTAGAATATTAGATGTAGAAAACAAAGGAACACATCAGCTTGACAACTTCAAATATTCTTAACTTTAAAAATGAACTGATTGTCTTCAGATCTGACTTTAAAGGAAGGGGAAAAACCTGGAGAATTTGCAATTTGATAGGTCCTGTGGGTTCCAATCAGGATTGGGGTTCTGATGTGGTAGAGGCCCCTGCCTTATGGAACCTTCAGTGTCTCTACAAGTAACAGAGGATGAGCAATAGGGATATCATCTAGTATACAGTTTGAGCTGGGCAAAAAGCCTGATTTTGTTCACAGGCAATTTTTTGAGGGGGGAGGGGAGGAATCCGTTTGAGATATCAAAGACTGGGACAACTTTTTTTTTACTCTTTTCACAGTTTCCTGTCTCTAATTTAACCTCCATTTAAAAAGTTCTCGGGTTGCATTACTAAATTTATGTCTTGGGTTGAACCTCTTTGAAAGTGTGGTAATAGTCATCTTTCATTACTGACAAATATAAGAAACATTTCAGCTCCCTTATTGAACCAGATGGCTTAAACAATAACAGAGTTCACCCAAAACACAGACATGTGACAAGCACATTTGGGCAGAGGGATTTCACTGAGTATTGCTTGGTGGAAGTCTGTCTCTGTGTCTGAGAGAAGTAAGAAAAACTCAAATCTAAGAGAAAAGCAGCAGAAAGCCAAGGACTCGGCCAGAACAAGCACTGGACACATGGCCCTGAGAAAAGCCTGAAGGAATATTTTTGGTATAAATGGTATCTGGAATGGGCCTTGGAACTGTAAGCAAATAAACTGTTTCCTGCTCTTTGATTCCTGCTATGCTTAGGGAAACAGGACTTTGTACATTCATTTTGGACCTCTAGGACTTCACAAAAGAAATACCTAACTTCAACCTCAATTTGTTTCAGTTACAAGAAGAATCTGCTAGACCCTTAATTTTGGCTAGTTGCCCAAAAAATGGTTATCAGTACCTTAATTAGATCATGATTTTCTCATATTCAAAACCTAGTAGTTAAAATATGAAGAGACGCTTTCTTCTTCCTACTGCAGTATTACAGTTTTACTTGATTTGAAGCTGAGCTCTGATTTGGCCTTCTAGTCACAGAGGGTGGAAAAATATGGTTGCTGGGAGCAAATGGATCAATTAAATAGTGCTCCATTTTAATGAAGGCTACATCTGCATGCCAATGATAAAAATAACTGACCCTGTCACTAACGATATAAGCCATCTTTTTAGGCCCATGATGAAAATCTACCAGAATCCAACTACGAGCCTTGGCATTTTGATTGATCTTTGCACGTAGTATTTCAGAAGTCAGTAAAACATGCAGATCAGGTCATTATAAAAGACTCAGTTCTATGAACAAAGGTCTCTGGACATAGAAAATAGGGATTTAATTGCGACCCTACTTGGGTGAAAACACATGAAGAATGTTTTTCTCTCTCTCTGCCAAAGTGCCTGGCTGCTTCTAACAGGTAGCTTTATGCCTCAACCAAGGAAAGAGGGAGAAAAATTTCTTTGGTCAACTATCTGTTAATGTGAATCTTGAGACACCTGTTTAATAGGTACTGAAGCCACTTATTTACATAAGTTTTGTACACAACTACACATAGTAAGAGCAGGATACTGTGGTCTAGTCTCCTCTATTCCATCTCTGACTGCCACTGATTCCTGAATTTGGGGAAGTCATTTACTCTGTGCCTCAGTTTACCCCATGTGAAATTCATGGTGGATAAATACATGGTGGTTAAGTCCATAAATGGCTATTAGCCAGGATGGGTAAGGAATGGTGGCCCTAGCCTCCATTTATCAGAGGGTGGAGATGGATAGCAGGACAGAGATCATTTGATCACTGCCTGTTAGGTTTACTCACTCTGGGGCACCTGGCATTGGCCACTGTCGGTAGACAGGATACTGGGCTAGATGGACCTTTGGTCTGACCCGGTACGGCCGTTCTTATGAAATACAATATAACACATATGCAGTGTTGCTGTAGCCATGTTGGTCCCAGGATACTAGAGACTAGGTGGGTGAGGTATCATCCTTTATTGGACCAACTTCTGTTGGTGAGAAAGATTAGCTTACACAGAAAGCTCACCCACCTTGTCTCTCTAACTTAACACTAATACTACTGACATCCCAGGTATATTGTTGCTTAATTAAAGTTTGTACGGCACTTGGAGCTCTTTGGATGAAAAACACTATATAAATATTTATTTTTATTATTGGCAAGTGATGTGTGGTTTGTCTTACCACTGGCAAGGGTATACACTAGAACCACAAATACTGTATATCAAGGAGAAACTGGAACAATAATGTGACTACTTTCCAAGCCAAATCTGTAATGTTGCATTGAATTTTGCACACAGTATACAGACACACATCTGCATATGCCTACCTTTCAGCAGGCTTGTAAAGAAGCTACCACGGAGAACAAGAGGCAGCTCCAAGAAATCCAAATGGGTTCTAGTGGTACAGCATACTCTAAAACCCCACTACAATAGTCTGGCTCAATGTTCAAATTAAAAGCCAAATTCAGCCATGGTGTAACTCAGTTGAAGTCTGCTGAGGTTACAAATTTGACCTGTTACAAATATGGGAGGGAGAACTCCAGGATAATTCCAGGATCTGCATAAAGTGAAGAGTCCCTGGACACAGATTTGCTCTTCCTGTAGAAAAGGAGTGTTCATGAACCATGCAAATGATCAGTTCCAAGCATCCATGTGGGGTGTCATAGCATAAGCACTCACATCAGAATCTGCAAATCTTGCCCAACACCTACCACTACAACTAACCAAAGACTATATCTGTGCCTGCAAACCAACACAGTAAACAGACTGACTGTCCCTAAACGTTGATGCAGTTGTCAATGTCATTTAAAATGGTCTTCAGCAGGGCCAGCACTGACAATAATCAGCAAATGTTGAATGGTCTCAGGTGCTGGACAACACCTTATAGCACTGACTAAAAATGTGAGGTGTTAGACCTCCAGGAGAGAGACAGAGGAACCAACAATAACTGCTTCTGGATACTTGAGATGAACTTAGCCATCGAAAGACCACACAAGCAATATGGCAGTTCCATTTTCATCAAACTTTATCTTGTCATCAACACAACGTCTATGACTGATAATGACTTTGAAATCCTGACTGTAGACATCAGTGGCATTTCCATCACAGCTGTCTGCAAACTGCCTTGCAAACAATTCATGTTTGATAGACCACATAACCTCTAATGTGACAAAACATGTTGACTGTAATAGATAAAGTGTCAAATGGGACTATAGTATAACTGGAAAAAAAGGGGACCCAGCTGAACCTTGGGCAGAGTTCATATCACCTGAACTCAGTTCATGAGTCTGAGAAGCTCCCTGGTTTCTTTCAACAGCTGCTGATGGAAGCTGAGCTACGACCCCAATCTGTCATTTGTGTAACAAACTTAGTTTGGCTCCAATTTCACATTATCTGAATGCCATTCAGAGCAATGCAGTCCTAACACGCAGTACCATTCTGGTGCTGCTTTAATTTTAAGAAACCAGAATGGAAGGACTTTACAAACAACCTCAATGCCATTGTAATAAAGAGCAATTCCATGCCAGAAAATTATGACCAATGCGTCAATGCAGTGTGCACTGTCTTGAAGAAATATATTGCATGAGGCTGCACATCAAATTATGTGCCAGGACTAACACCCAAATTATTGGATTGGTATGGAAAATACAAGCTGAAGTTCAAAGCAGACTCATTCTCTGAGAATGCTGGCAGTCAGCAAAGACCTGATCTCCACATTAAGGAAGGAAACACAGAAGTCATGGCAGAGTCTTACTGAGAGCCTAGACGTGACCCAGAGCGGTACAAAAGCATGGATCTGAAAACTTAGCAACAACCCAAAAAAGGCAGAGCAACACTACAATATTACTGCAGAATAGGTACTGCAGCTCCAGCTCCTAGAAAATGTCATGGAACTGAACAAACAACCCAAGATTATGTCTTAAAGTGACAAAAGACCAGAAAATTTATAATTTTGGGGGACGGTATATAATGACTCATAGACTCTAGGACTTGAAGGGACCTCGAGAGGTCATCGAGTCCAGTCCCCTGCCCTCATGGCAGGACCAAATACTGTCTAGACCATCCCTAATAGACATTTCTTCTTCCAGTGATTGCTCACATCCATTCCAGTTAGGTGTGCGCGCCGCGCGTGCACGTTCGTCGGAAACTTTTTATCCTAGCAACTCCAGTGGGCCGGCAGGTCGCCCCCTGGAGTGGCGCCGCCATGGCGCCCAATATATATCCCTGCCGGCCCGCCCGCTCCTCAGTTCCTTCTTACCGCCGTGTCGGTCGTTGGAACTGTGGAGCGCGGCATAGCTGTCCTCCACGTCCCTAGCTCTCCTCGTTATCTATCGATTATCTCTAGTACTAGTATAGTTGTTAATTAGATTGTTAAGTGTAGATAGTAGTAGTTAAGTTAAGTAAGTTGTAAATAGTTCTTCGCCGGGGGCTTAGCCCTTCCCGGCACCCGGCACCAGGCTCATGCCTGGTTCGCCGGGCTTCAAGCAGTGTGCGGCCTGCAAGAAGCCCATGCCCACCAGCGACCCCCACGACGCGTGCCTGAAGTGCCTGGGGGAATCGCACAGATCAGACAAGTGCCGCATCTGCAAGGCTTTTAAGCCAAGAACAAAGAAGGAGAGGGATCAAAGACTCCGAACTCTCCTTATGGAGGCGGCACTTGACCCGGCGGCTTCGCAGGCCGTGATCTCGGCGCCGGCACCGGATCGCACCGGCACCGAGAAGACTCCCCGGCACCGACCTTCTCCGGCACCGGGGACAGAGCCAAGGCCGTCGAAGTCTGCTACTCCGGCCAGGCAGACCCGACTGGAGCGCCCGGCCTCAATATCGGCCGCGGCGCCGTCGGCACCGTCGACTCCGGGCCCGGCGGGTCCGTCGAGTCCGGTGCCGCCAAGCTCCCCCATGAGATCTGGGGTTGAGATAGTGGTCCCATCCACACCGGAGACCTTCGCCTTGGCTCGGGACCTCATAGCCCTGACTGAGCCCACTCAGCTGCCACCCCCGGTACCTCCGGTGCGGGTCGTGTCCAGAGGCAAGCCCATGATGTCGGCACCGTCTCGGGACTCACGTTCACGATCCAGGTCCCGACGCCACGGTCGCTCCAGATCCCGCCGCCGCTCGCAGTCCCGGCACCGCTCCCCTCAGCGGTACCGGTCGCACTCGCGGCGCCGGTCGACATCAAGACGATCGCGGTCCAACTCCGGCCGCCGATACCGGCACCGCGACTCCAGGAGCCGGTCCCGACGTTACTCGCCGCACCGGTCGACCTCCCGGCACCGAGCTGGTGGCAGGTCCCGATCCCGGCACCGAAGCGGCGCCTGGTACCAGTCCAGATCCCGGCACCGTGACAGAACCTGGTCCCGGTCCCGATCCCGGCACCGATATGACTCCCGGCACCGGTCCCCGGCACCGAGACTATCGTCCGTGCCGACCCGCTCAGACCCTTACCATCCAGGGTCAGCCCCGCCATGGCCCTCTAGACAGCCGTCCGTATCTTTCCTAAACGGACAGCGGGTATGCGCTGGGCACCGACCGGCAGGCGGCGCTGTTCAGCGATCCGCCACAGCAGGACCAAGGCCCGCAGCAATGGGGATTCTGGACACCCTGGGCATACCATCAGGCCCAGGGCCCCCAACAGCTCCCTGCTAGGCCGGCGACTGCGGAGCGCAGAGCACCTGAAGCCTCATTGTCTCGCCCCCCTCCCTCCCCGGATGGGGAGGAGGGGTCCAAGCAACAAGACTCCGCTTTGGCTCCTGAGGCAGAGGCGAGGGCCGAAGGAGACCCGCCGTTAGACACTCTCTTGCCGGGGGTCTCCTCATCCTCCTCCCCGGATGAAGCGGTGGCTGGTACCTCCTCCAACAGCCCCCCCCCGCTGGATCTCAGGGCGCACCAAGACCTCCTCAGGCGAGTAGCTCAAAATCTGAGTCTGCAAGCCGAGGAGGTCTCGGAAATAGAGGATCCAATTGTCACCATCCTCTCAGCCGATGCTCCCACTAGGGTCGCCCTACCCTTCATACGAACCATCCAGGCCAACGCCAACACCATCTGGCAGTCTCCGGCCTCCATTCCTCCTACTGCGAAGGGCGTCGAGAGGAAGTACATGGCCCCTTCTAAAGGCTATGAGTACCTCCATGTGCACCCGACACCGTGTTCCCTGGTGGTTCAATCAGTGAACGATAAGGAGCGTCATGGGCAGGAGGCTCCAGCCCCCAAATCCAGAGAGGCCAGGTGAATGGACCTCCTCGGCCGTAAGGTGTACTCGGCTGGGGCGCTGCAGCTCAGGGTCTCCAACCAGCAAGCCCTGCTGAGCAGATACGCCTTCAACTCCTGGGTGGCAGCAGACAAATTCAAGGAGCTGCTGCCACAAGACGCTCGCCAAGAGTTTACGGCCATCTTGGATGAAGGCAAGAAGGTCGCACGCACGTCCTTGCAAGCCTCTTTGGACGCTGCAGACTCGGCTGCCCGTACCCTCGCGTCGGGAGTAACGATGCGTCGCATCTCCTGGCTGCAGGTTTCTGGCCTTCCGCCGGAGCTCCAACATACTATACAGGACCTTCCTTTTGAAGGCCAGGGCTTGTTCTCTGAAAAGACAGACCCCAGACTCAAGAGTCTGAAAGATAACCGAGTCATTATGCGGTCCCTCGGGATGCACACACCGGGGACGCAACGCAGACCCTTCCGGCCACAGCAACAACAACAGCGCAGGCCGTATTCCCAGTTCCGCCAGCGGCAGGACCTTAACAGGCGCCGCGGCAGGAATGGAAGGCGCAGGCATTCGGGGAACCAAGGGGGACAGAACCAAGGCTCCTCTAAGCCCCCGCCTGGACCTAAGCCTTCATTTTGAAGGTGCGCCCGAGGGCGCAGTAACAGTTTCCCCAATGGATCCTTCCCCCCCGTTTTCCAACCGCCTTTCGTTTTTCCTCCCGGCGTGGTCCCAAATAACATCGGACCGCTGGGTCTTAAGCACAGTGCAGACGGGATACCGCCTGCAGTTTGTTTCATTTCCTCCTTCCCGCCCCCCTTCCTCGTCCCTCTTCAGGGACCCCTCTCACGAGCAATTCCTTCGACAGGAGGTGCAGACGCTCCTCAGCAAAGGAGCTATAGAGGCGGTTCCGGAGAACGAGAAAGGCAAGGGGTTTTATTCCCGCTACTTTCTGATCCCCAAGGCCAAGGGGGGCCTCAGGCCTATCCTCGACCTGCGAGAGCTCAACAAATACCTGGTGAAGTTGAAGTTCCGCATGGTATCCCTGGGGACCATTATCCCATCCCTGGATCCGGGAGACTGGTACGCCGCCCTCGACATGCAGGACGCGTATTTTCACATTGCCATTTGGCCACACCACAGACGTTTCCTTCGCTTCGTGGTGGACCCCCTTCATTATCAATTTGCAGTCCTCCCATTTGGCCTGTCCACGGCCCCGAGGGTGTTTACAAAATGCATGGCAGTTGTTGTGGCGCATCTTCGGCGCAATCGTATCCACGTGTTTCCTTATCTGGACGATTGGTTGATTCGGGGCACGTCGGAACAACAAGTCTGCAGCCATGTCCGCGTGATCACCGGCATGTTCGCCACTCTGGGCCTCTTGGTAAACACGGACAAGTCCACCCTGATTCCCACACAGAGGGTGGAATTCATCGGGGCCGTCCTGGACGCCACTGTGGGCAGGGCCCTGCTGCCATTGCAGCGGTTCCAGGCCTTGTCGGCGATCGATCAACGACTGCGGACAGCCCCCTTGACGTCAGTGAGGACATGTCTAACCCTGTTAGGCCACATGGCGGCTTGCACCTTTGTGACCGGTTACGCTCGGCTCCGCATGAGGCCCCTCCAGTTGTGGCTCATCAATCATTACAGGCCGACAAGACAGCCGCTAGATATGTTAATCACAATCCCCCAGAGGGTTTTAGATTCTCTCGGCTGGTGGCTAGACCAGTCCGTGTTATGTGCGGGTCTCCCTTTCCACCCACCTCAGCCCTCGGTGTCCCTAACAACGGATGCCTCGGATCTAGGCTGGGGGGCCCACCTAGGGTCCCTGAGGACGCAGGGCCTGTGGTCCCAGGAGGAGGTGGGGTTACACATCAACATGCGGGAGTTGAGAGCGGTCCGCCTTGCTTGTCAAACGTTTTGTCATCAGCTTCAGGGTCGCTGTGTCGCGGTGTTCACCGACAACACGACGACCATGTATTATATCAACAAGCAAGGCGGCACCAGATCCTCCTCCCTGTGCCACGAGGCGATGCGATTCTGGGACTTTTGTGTAGCCCACTCCATTCACCTCATGGCTTCCTTCCTCCTCGGAGTACGGAACACGCTGGCGGATCGATTGAGCAGATCCTTCCTGTCGCACGAGTGGTCCCTTCGCCCGGACGTCGCCCTCTCCATCTTCCGGAGGTGGGGTTATCCCCGGGTGGACCTCTTCGCGTCCAAGGGGAACAGGAAGTGCCAAGCGTTCTGCTCCTTTCAGGGCAGGGAGCCCGGGTCGATAGCGGATGCCTTCCTTATTCAGTGGTCGACCCACCTGTACTATGCGTTTCCCCCATTCCCTCTGGTCCACAGGGTCCTTCTGAAGGTGCGCAGGGACAGGGCTCACGTGATCATGGTAGCCCCGGCATGGCCCAGACAGCACTGGTACCCCATGCTGCTGGACCTGACCATAGCCGACCCAGTTCCCCTGCCCCTTCATCCGGACCTGATTACCCAGGAGCACGGGACCCTCTGTCACCCGGACCTGCAGTCGCTGCACCTAGCGGCGTGGCTCCTGCGTGGCTGACTGGCTCCGAGCTGCGCTGCTCCACGCCGGTGAGGGAGGTGCTCTTGGGCAGCAGGAAGCCGTCCACGAGAGCGACATATTCGGCCAAGTGGAAGCGTTTCTCCTGTTGGTGCGTGGAGAGAAATCTCCGCCCTATGGAAGTTTCGGTAGCCGACATCTTAGACTACGTTTGGTCCCTCAAAGGGCAAGGTCTGGCCATATCGTCGCTGCGAGTCCACCTAGCAGCTATCTCCACCTTTCACCCAGGTGCGGATGGTCGCTCTGTGTTTTCTCACCCAACGGTGTCTAGATTCCTTAAGGGGCTGGAACGTTTATACCCTAACGTCCGTCCCCCTGCTCCAACTTGGGATCTTAATCTGGTGTTGTCCCGACTCATGGGACCCCCCTTTGAGCCGTTAGCTACTTGCTCCCTGCTTTACCTCTCTTGGAAGACTGCCTTTCTAGTAGCTATCACCTCAGCTAGACGGGTGTCAGAACTCCGGGCTCTTGTGGTAGACCCCCCATATACGGTCTTCCACAAAGATAAGGTGCAGCTGAGACCACACCCTGCCTTTCTCCCCAAGGTGGTCTCAGCCTTCCATGTCAACCAAGAGATATTCCTCCCGGTTTTTTTCCCGAAACCTCACTCCTCAGGCAGGGAGCAGCAGCTCCACTCGCTTGATGTCCGTAGGGCTCTCGCGTTCTACGTGGAGAGGACCAAGCCCTTCCGCAAATCCCCCCAGCTTTTCGTGGCGGTAGCGGACCGCATGAAAGGGCTTCCTATCTCCTCCCAGAGGTTATCCTCTTGGGTAACGTCCTGCATCAGGACCTGTTATGACTTGGCCCGTGTCCCTACGGGCCGTGTGACTGCGCATTCTACCAGGGCGCAGGCGTCGTCGCTGGCTTTCCTCGCCCGTGTGCCCATCCAGGAAATCTGTCGGGCAGCGACCTGGTCATCGGTCCACACCTTTGCTTCCCACTACGCCCTGGTCCAGCAGTCTAGAGAGGATGCGGCCTTCGGATCTGCAGTGCTCCATGCCGCGACTTCTCGCTCCGACCCCACCGCCTAGGTATGGCTTGGGATTCACCTAACTGGAATGGATGTGAGCAATCACTCGAAGAAGAAAAGATGGTTACTCACCTTTGTAACTGTTGTTCTTCGAGATGTGTTGCTCACATCCATTCCACACCCGCCCTCCTTCCCCACTGTCGGAGTAGCCGGCAAGAAGGAACTGAGGAGCGGGCGGGCCGGCAGGGATATATATTGGGCGCCATGGCGGCGCCACTCCAGGGGGCGACCTGCCGGCCCACTGGAGTTGCTAGGGTAAAAAGTTTCCGACGAACGTGCACGCGCGGCGCGCACACCTAACTGGAATGGATGTGAGCAACACATCTCGAAGAACAACAGTTACAAAGGTGAGTAACCGTCTTTTATCTAACCTACTCTTAAATATCTCCAGAGATGGAGATTCCACAACTTCCCTAGGCAATCTATTCCAGCGTTTAACTACCCTGACAGTTAGGAACTTTTTCCTAATGTCCAACCTAAATCTCCCTAGCTGCAGTTTAAGCCCATTGCTTCTTGTTCTATCATTGGAGGCTAAGGTGAACAAGTTTTCTCCCTCCTCCTGATGACACCCTTTTAGATACCTGAAAACTGCTATTATGTCCCCTCTCAGTCTTCTCTTTTCCAAACTAAACAAACCCAATTGTTTCAGCCTTCCTTCATAGGTCATGTTCTCAAGACCTTTAATCATTCTTGTTGCTCTTCTCTGGACCCTCTCCAATTTCTCCACATCTTTCTTGAAATGTGGTGCCCAGAACTGGACACAATACTCCAGTTGAGGCCTAACCAGCGCAAAGTAAAGCGGAAGAATGACTTCTCTTGTCTTGTTTACAACACACCTGTTAATGCATCCCAGAATCACGTTTGCTTTTTTTGCAACAGTATCACACTGTTGACTCATATTAAGCTTGTGGTCCACTATGACCCCTAGATCTCTTTCTGCCATACTCCTTCCTAGACAGTCTCTTCCCATTCTGTATGTGTGAAACTGATTGTTCCTTCCTAAGTGGAGCACTTTGCATTTATCTTTATTGAACTTCATCCTGTTTACCTCAGACCATTTCTCCAATTTGTCCAGATCATTTTTGAATTTTGACCCTGTCCTCCAAAGCAGTTGCAATCCCTCCCAGTTTGGTATCATCTGCAAACTTAATAAGCGTACTTTCTATGCCAACATCTAAATCGTTGATGAAGATATTGAACAGAGGTGGTCCCAAAACAGACCCCTGCGGAACCCTACTTGTTATACCTTTCCAGCAGGATTGGGAGCCATTAATAACTACTCTCTGAGTACGGTTATCCAGCCAGTTATGCACCCACCTTATAGTAGCCCCATCTAAATTGTACTTTCCTAGTTTATCTATCAGAATATCATGCAAGACCGTATCAAATGCCTTACTAAAGTCTAGGTATATCACATCCACCGCTTCTCCCTTATCCACAAGGCTCGTTATCCTATCAAAGAATGCTATCAGATTAGTTTGACACGATTTGTTCTTTACAAATCCATGCTGGCTATTCCCTATCACCTTACCACCTTCCAAGTGTTTGCAGATGATTTCTTTAATTACTTGCTCCATTATCTTCCCTGGCACAGAAGTTAAACTAACTGGTCTGTAGTTTCCTGGGTTGTTTTTATTTCCCTTTTTATAGATGGGCACTATATTTGCCCTTTTCCAGTCTTCTGGAATCTCCCCCGTCTCCCATGATTTCCCAAAGATAATAGCTAGAGGCTCAGATACCTCCTCTATTAACTCCTTGAGTATTCTAGGATGCATTTCATCAGGCCCTGGTGACTTGCAGGCATCTAACTTTTCTAAGTGATTTTTTACTTGCTCTTTTTTTATTTTATCTTCTAAACCTACCCTCTTCCTGTAAGCATTCACTATATTAGACGTTCCTTCAGACTTCTCAGTGAAGACCAAAACAAAGAAGTCAATAAGCATCTCTGCCATTTCCAAGTCTCCCGTTACTGTTTCCCCTTCCTCACTGAGCAGTGGGCCTACCCTGTCCTTGGTCTTCCTCTTGCTTCTAATGTATTGATAAGAAGTCTTCTTGTTTCCCTTTATTCGCATAGCTAGTTTGAGCTCATTTTGTGCCTTTGCCTTTCTAATCTTGCCTCTGCATTCCTGTGTTATTTGCCTATATTCGTCCTTTGTAATCTGATCTAGTTTCCATTTTTTATATGACGCCTTTTTATTTTGCAGGTCACGCAAGATCTCATGGTTAAGCCAAGGTGGTCTTTTGCCACATTTTCTATCTTTCCTAACCAACGGAATAGCTTGACCAAACTAGCCTATGGAATTAATGCCTTCAAGAATGGCAAAGCCACTGGCCTAGTTGACATTCATGCTGAACAAATCAAACACTTTGGACCAGCAATAATTTGTTACACAAGGTGTTAAACAAATACTCAGCCACACAAAAAGTACCCAAGATTTGGCAATGACCAGATGTTTTGGCACTCCTGAAATTGGGGAAGCATTCAGCAGAGCTAAAGAACTTCAGGTCTATAACACTACTGTGTCCTCTCTACAAACTGTACAATCTTCTCATCCTAATCAGCCTAACACTGCTCATTGAAAAACATCTAATCCCAGAGCAAGCACTTAATCCCAGGCAAATCATGCACTGGTCAAGTGATGAACATCACTCAATGCACCGAAGATGGGTTTGAAAAGTGTACGGTAATAAATGCCAGGTTTGTTAATATATCAGCAGCATATGACAAAGTAAATTACTGCACACTCCTCACTAAAATAATTCAACACGATGAAAGATCACCATCTCATATGACAGATACAAACTCTACTAGAGACCCAATTGTGATGCTGACAGGCCAGATGCCAACTCTTGCCCAGGCTGCAGGCATTAGCTAATAACTGGCAAACTTTTATAGCTGGAGACCGGACCAATTCACATGTATATTAGTTCTGCTCAAAATAGGTCTTTTAAGAATGTATTTTAGTGTTTAAACTCTGTTAAATGCTGATAAATTGCTGTATGCATTAATCTAACTTTCAAGGTCTGTATTTCATGCTAGAGAAAATATGTAAGTATTTGCTCGAAATACTCAATGAGGACATCAAAATGCACATCGATGTTGCCAGATGCCTTCTTGTGAGTCTGGAGAGGATTGGTCAATCTGGATGTTTAAATAGCCTCTGAACAACAGTTGGCAGGTCAAAAGTCAATATGCAGAAGTCAGCCGATTCCAATGACTCAGACACATGTGACTGCAGTGAAACACAAAACACGGAACATCAATTGGCCTGCCAGCTCCTGGAGGAACTACTCACCAGGGCTACGGGCAAGGCCATATCATGTACTGAACACTGGGAAAACCTATGATTGTGGTGGACGGACTTGAGGCGAAGCTGCGGCATCCATATGTAGAAAGGACAGAGTAATATGTTTTGCTCTAGCTAAAAAAAGATGACAACTCTGAATCTAATAAAAATGCCAATACATAAATATCCATTTGGGCTCGCTGATGTTGAATCTGAGAAGATTTTTATCTTTTGATGATTCACAAATCTACTTAACTTTTTCTAAGCAAGCTGGAAAACAGAAATGAATGATGAAGGAAAAAGCCAACAACATGAACTCACAGTTAAGTCCCAGATGCTACCCAATTTCTTTTTTGCACTTTGTTCATATAGCTCAATGCTTTATAACAAGCTAAGCTGTGTATTTTACTGACTTCTGAAATATAGAACATCAGTGAAAAAGCCAAAGCTACTGGAATAGTTGGTAAGATACTGTGGACTTGAGCTCTGAAGTGGAATAAATGAATACAGATAGTTGGCAATACGTATCTGAGTTTGGCAGGATTATCCAGAGCAGCGGGAGGAGCACACAAATTTCCTTCTGCTCAGACTGAATGGAACTAGTATTGTGTAGTATTCTCCTCTTTTTATGGGTAAGTTTTTGGGGGATCTCTTCAAAGGGGCAACTGGGCAGTTAGTTCAGTGGGAGTTGGGGACTTAATTTACATTTGTACCTTTTGAAAATCTCCCTGTTGATTGCTTGTGCAGTAACAAAAAAACAACTCAGATTATTCTGGGAAATTAATTATAATATTTGTCTTAATGTTTACTTTTATCCTCCTGCAACTGTCACCATGTGGGTTTATTTAAATATCCTTGTGTTTAATTATTCAATACTAATTAATTACTCAAAATCTATTTCATTTAATTACTCAGTAGATTCTACCTGGCCCTTTTATGGATGCATAGGGTTGGGGAGGAGAGCACAAGATAACTGATCCCATCCCTTCCATATCCATGGCCCATGAAATGGAAAACTACCATTTCTGGGAAGGGAAATGCAGGCTGTGCTCTCTCTTTAGTCTTGGGGAGCACACAGTGTGCCAAGGGATTGAGGCTCAGGAAGTAACGTGCATGAGGGAGCAGAGCTATGGCATCTGTTCCCCGGGATGGAGATGGAACAATCTGTACTTCCTAATGGAGTGTAGCAGAATGTTTCCCCATATTTGTCCTGGTGCTGGGCAGTTCAACACTATCCCTTACTCAGTTCTAGAAGTAACCAACAGTACCTAGTGCATAGATACTGCACAGCTGCTGTAAACTATCAGTATATCTATACATACCTTCAAAAACATTTTAAATGGGGTCTTTTAGAAGATGCATTTATTGTAACTCTAGTCTCTTTCCTAATATCTCAGCCTCGGGGTTGTTTGATAAATATTATGCTGATTTACTGACCTCTAACACTGAATAAGAGTAATCTCCAATGCAAGCTCTTCTCTAATATATTTTTACTACCAGTATTTTGCTGTGTTGCCTCATTTTATACAAGCAACCCAGGCCAGAACATACCTTTAGTTGTTTTATAAGAGGTTTTTTTGCAAGGGGTATTCTATGATACATATACATAAAACTGAAATTTCACAATTTTCAGTTCTGGAAACAAACCCAGAATTTGTAGAAGGTAGGTTATGTGCTACAGAGTGGCCAAAGGGCAGCAGGAGAGGGTTAGAAGGGAGCCTTATTCCCTGTAGAGAGAAGAAAGTTTGCTATAGATTATTTAGAGCACCTGAAGCCAGTCACCTGATAAAAAACCCCTGCTTCAGTTAGACAGGGGAGGAGTTGGAGCAGAAAGGATTGGTGTTGGAGCAGAGAACAGTTTGAAGGGAAGCAGAGGAAAGTTTGGAGAATTGCTGCTGTGAACTAAGAAGTCTAAGACCCTAGGTAAAGGGGCACCTGGCTTGTGCAGAGAAGGGGCAGGAAGCCCCCCCCCCAAAGCTGAAGGGCAGGAGAGGGAAGTAGCCCAGGGGAAGGAATCTTCAGTTCAAGTGGTTTACCACTATCCTCAGGGCCCTGGGCTGGGACCTGGAGTAGGGGGTGGGCCCAGGTCCCTCCCTCTCCACTCCCTTCCTCTAGGACATTAGTGGGGCAATTAATATTCCAATTCAGAGGCAAGAAATGGTGCCCTGAAACCCCCCCAAAGAAGAGAAAATGTGAGTTCCATCATAATAGTGCCAGCAATTTGCCACAGTAAGTATTACTCAGATCTATCCAATGGGGATACTAAAGTTTTAAGGTAAAGTGACCTTGACAAAGATCTCAGAGGAAGAACTAGTTTGTGTCAAAGCAAGAAGCTCCTGGCTCTGCATAATCCAATACTCCATGTTGTTCCTCATGCTCTTTTAAGGATCTCTTCCCTGTGATCAGGAGCTGCAGTGTCTTTTATTCATTGGGGTGGCGGAGGGGGTGTTCCAATTCTGGGTGTAGAAGGAAACTGGTGCCAACCCTAACATCATTACTAATAATCTGGGCAGTTACTCACCCATGCAACTGATCTTGCCCACTAATATGGAGGATCCACAACTTGGATTTTACAGAGGTTTTCCCTAATTTTGAGGTGTGGGGGGGAATCACTTAGTTGTATACTTTCAAATGGGGGGATAGTCAAAATTCAATCCTGTTTCACTTTCTAGCCTAAAATGTATAGGGCTGGAAACTTGTTTTATGTAAAAACATGAAACTAGCCTTGATACTTAGTGTCCCCAAAATGGGCTAAGAGTATGTCATCCTCAAAGCCTGACTCTGATGAAAGCAAAGCAACCCTCTAGCTCTGCACCATAGTCCTACTTGTGTGTCCTTGTCATGTTGGTCACCTATTTAAATTTCAGACATTGCATCAAAAGCTACTTCAACAACACATCCTTGTTATTTCCATTCAAGCACTGCACTTGGCCAAACTCCATATCCCACCTGTCTTGCTTCCCGCACCCTACGTAATGAACAAGGAAAACCTCAGAAGTGAGAGGTGGCCATTTAACTGTGCCTGCTCTGCAGACGCTGCAGATTGTTCTGATTCATTGCTGAAATCCAAGCAAAGAGCTACCAGGATGGCTGCTGCTTTTGACGCTCTGCTCAGTGACATGGTGCCATGAAAGAGAGCCCCCTGATGAATAACAAAGGCCCCAGTCCGGCAAAGCACTTAAGTACATGCATAACTTCAAGCACACAAGTAATCCCTTTAGAAGTAAGAAAATGCTTAGGGCCCTGACCTAGCAAAGCACTTAATTAGGGATAAGCATTCATCTGGAAAAAGGAAGAACTGGACTGAAATTGTTCCATACACTAAGTCCAAATCTAAACATTTTGAAGGTCCCAGGAAGCTTTCCCGACCAGCACCACAACCACCCTATTTCCCTTTATTTATGCTACTGTCCAATAGGCCTTACCAACTCCATTTCTATTCTACTGTCTGTGAGAAAATGTTTGGCCCCATTGCTTTTGTACATCAGAGAGCAAGCCTAGCAGCTCTAGCAGTTTCTTACTTTGTGAATACTGGTACAGACTCATAAGGATCTGATTCTTCTTTCACTAACACACACATATGTGACGCTGCACCTCATATTTTTCATAAAAATGTTATCATATAAATATGGCGTAACTAAAATGTTTTATGCAGGATGGGTCATATAAGGCATCATTTAAAAGGTTATAATTTGCTAAATGTAATTATCCAATTTGTATGCATGTATCATTTCTACATCTAAAGTTAAGAATATTAACTATGCAACAATTACAACTATGTGTGTATAATTAACTGTATTTGAGATACAATCTTAGCTGGAGAGGAAGGATACGGCACTTTTAAAAAAATATTTTAGATCTTTAAGTCAGGAACTTGAAAAAAACTGATCAGTCTCAGTCATCTCAAGTACATGAAACAGCAACAAGTTCAACTGGCAGATTTATTTTTAGCCTTCCACCAAAGGTGCAAAGAGTCTGTAAAAAGTGACAGTTGGAGAGAGCTTTTAACGTCCAATGTCAAACTAAAATAATTTTAAGGTTGAGGCAGAAGATCATATTATTATAAAGAAAATAACTCTTGGGGTAGACAGGCCTTTTCTCATGCTGGATATGTTCTCAGAAGTGAATGCATTTGTGAAGTTTAACAAAATATTAGTTCAGCCATGTGTGGAGTTATTTCAGAGTGAAAGGTGTTTGTGGTTCTTTTTCTCTCTAGTTGGGGAAGTAAAAATTTCTGAAAGCAGAATTTTCTAGGACCACCTACTGATGGAAATGCAGAACTGAAAATTATCCTTGCTACATACAGTTCCAAAATGTTATATTAGAATAATAATTGTTCTTTGTTTTAATGATTACCAGGTAAGATTATATATAACTACTGCATTTTAGCTCTCAGGATCATATTGGAGGAGTAGTCATAGTATCCCTCCAACATTTAGGAACATAACAGATCAGGCCATCTAGTCCAATCTCCATTCTCTGACAGTACTCAGAGGAAGAGTGTCATAAACAGATAGCTAAGGGTTAATGTGTCTTTCACCTGGAAAAAAAGTAACCTGAAGCACCTGATCAGAGGACCAATCAGGAAACAAGACTTTTTCAAATCTGGGTGGAGGGTTTTTTGTGTGTGAGTCCTTTGTTCTTGGTCTTCTGCCTGCACTTTCTCGGCTATGAGGGGGTTTCTATTTCCTGCTTTCTAATCTTCTGTTTCCAAGTTGTGAGTACAGAGATCATAAAAACAATAGAGGTTATTGGTTTTTTCTTTTGTATTTACATGTCTATAGTTGCTGGAGTGCTTTGAATTGTATTCTTTTTGAATAAGGCTGTTTATTCAATATTCTTTTAAGCAAATGACCCTGTATTTGTCACCTTAATACAGAGACACCATTTTTATGTACTTTTTCTTTCTTTTTATATAAAGCTTTCTTTTTAAGACCTGTTGGAGTTTTTTCTTTAGTGGGGGACTTCAGGGAATTGAGTCTGTGCTCACCAGGGAATTGGTGGGAGGAAGAAGTCAGGGGGAAATCTGTGTGTGTTAGATTTACTAGCCTGACTTTGTATTCCCTCTGGGTGAAAAGGGAAGTGCTTGTGTTTCCAGGACTGGAAATAGAGAGGGTGGACTCCCTCTGTTTAGATTCACGGAGTTTGCTTCTATGTATCTCTCCAGGAACACCTGGAGGGGGGGAAGGGAAAAGGTTTGTTTCCCTTTGTTGTGAGACTCAAAGGATTTGGGTCTTGGGGTCCCCAGGGAAGGTTTTTGGGGGGACCAGAGTGCCCCAAAACACTCTAATTTTTTGGGTGGTGGCAGCTTTACCAGGTCCAAGCTGGTAACTAAGCTTGGAGGTTTTCATGCTAACCCCCATATTTTGGACCCCCATATTTGGTCCAAATCTGGGACTAGGTTTATGACAAAGAGGCAGGAAAGTTTTCTATAAGGCAGTTAGAGAAAAGCCTGCACCAGGCAGTGGTGCTGGAACATTTTTAGTAGTGGGGTGCTGAAAGCAAGCCTCCTTACCACTCTCCATGCCCACCACCCTGCCCCCACCTGAGGCTGGGAGCAGGGCTGTGTCTCTGGGAGGGGGGGACCTAGATAGGGTAAGGGAGCTGAGGCAAGAGCTGGAGGTGGGCATAGGGCCCCGGGAGTGGAGCCCTGGGAGTGAGGGCCAGGCATGGCGCACCGGGAGTGGAGGCCTGAGAGCGGGGCATAGGTGTGGGAACACCCCCAGGTTTTATGTGTGGAGCCAGTGGCTGGGATTCGGGGCATGAGGTAGGCCGCTGGGACCTGAGCTGGGGAGGGAACCCTGAGTGCGGGGCCAGCAACTCTGCGTAAAGCCTGGGGGAGCTGCAGCAGCCCCTCCACTCCTACTTCCCACACCTATGCTGCCAGAGAAAGTTTAGCTGAGCTGCTGCTGTATTGTGCTACTCAGTAAAGTAGTACTGAAGTAAAGAAGAAATTTGATTTCATTCTCTTCTGTGGAAAGTCTGAAAAGATTGTGCCCTACTGTGATTTACAATATACACAGGCCATCCGCAGGCCTGCTCCTGTAACTTTTACCCACTTCCATAGTTTTACCCAGGTGAGTACTCTTGCTAATATCAGTGGGCCCACCCTTGCAAGGTTCTAAGCACTACTTGAGCATGCTGAATGCCCCTTGTCATGCTGTCTGGAGTAGTTCACAACCTCCCATGCCAACCTTGGGGCAAATGTTAAAAAGAGGGGCAGACAGCTCACACTGGCGGTATTTCTAGAAGTAGATTTCACCAACCCAGTGATAAATGTGAATGCCTGGATCACTGTAACTGTCTTAGCATGAAATTACACACCGTTCCCTTGGGCACGTCAGTCTATGTTGCGACACAGGCTTAGTAATAGTTGGCTGCTATTCACCAAAGATTCAAGTTTCTTCCAGTCCCATGAGACCAGTAAATTACCCCAGGTCAGTTTGTACCTCAGATCTCACATGAAAGACAATGCTTGTAGCCAACCCTAGAGTTAACTAAAGATTTATTAACTAGGAAAAAGAAGTTAGAGAGTTAGTTACAAGTTAAAGTATGCAAATGTGTATACAAATGAGTTACAGAATCTGATTTTGAAAGGTGACATAGTTGAGATAATTGGTCAGCACTGAATGTCTTTTAGGGCTAACCCAGGTTGACCTTGGGGGAATCTCTGCTTCTGTGAGAGTTCAAACAGCAAAGAGAATTTTTTTCTGTCCCTGTTTTATCTCCTTTTTCTTGCATTCAAGCTGATGGGACAGGCTTTCTTGGCTATTAACCAACTTCGTATCTAATTGTATTAATTAGGCTTTGTATTGCCCACTTAGTTTTGATAGTCCTTTTTGATGGGCAGTGGACCATTCCTCCTGACTGGGTTCTGTATCACTTCTATATCACCATATAGCCTGAGATACAGACATTGCAAGTGAAATAAATGCATGCAGCAACATCCGAGCATTCCACAAAGTCTAAACACAAGACATGTTCTTATGAGTCTAATACCTATCTTTAACATATAGGTGAGTTGATCTGGCTTCCAGGTATGAATTTGTCAGTGCTCAGCTGATGCCTACAGCCTTGGGAAAAGCTGACATGTGGTCTTCTAGCATCACACTGTTATACCAAGAAAATAAAACCCAGCAGGATCTTATTAAACGATATAAGGCACTATGCCTCATTTATTGTAAATCATAGTAATAAGTTATAGCTATAATATTCCATTCAATTTCACATTCATTCACACATTCGTTCATACACACACAGGTTCTGCAAGGTTATTGTCAAAGTTATCAGCCTTAGAGTTGCTCATGCCAAGTCACTGGCCAGGTGGCCTGGACATGAGGATGAAGTGGGGCCTTGTCAGATGCACATCTGACGCTCCTGGAAGTGGGTTGCAGAACCAGACCCAAAGTTCTCAGTCTTCAGGGTCTGTTTTTATAAGGTTTATAAGGGTCTGTTTTTATAGGGTTTGCTTCATCATCCTGTTCTCACATTTGAAGTGATGGTCAATCACTGTTCTCTCATTTGAAGTGATGGTCAATCAAGCAGATGGCACAGCAATGACTGCTTGTTGTTATCTTGTTCTTTGCCTCCCCCCGCGCCTTGGGGTGGTTGTGGGTGGATTCTGGTTTGCACATGAGGTTATGCAGTTATCTCCATCCTGTGCATTCTTCGTCCAAATGGTCCTGGGTAGTTGTTTTTCTTATTCCAAGGCTGGCACTTCAACCTTTATCACCCATCAAGCATCCATCCGCAAACATACTCTATTTCATTTAACATGTTCCCTATCACATCTACATTTTATTACCTCTTTATTCTTTAACATAACCATTCTAAAATCATTGGGGCATGACAGACTTCAATAAGCCCATTCATACCACTTGTTAAAATGAGAAGAAAACAAGCAAGATAGGAGTAGGAGTGTGTGTGTGGGAGGGAGGGTAGCGAATCTTTTTCCTGCTCTCCGGAGAACAGAGTTGTAATAGTAGTTGTCCTAATGTTATCTTATCACTTTTAGAACAGACTGTCTCTGGATGGTCTCCTGTAATTAACACAGACCTTGTAAACTAGCAGGCCTGCTTGAATTAGCACAAACTCACCAGGCTGCAAGAACAGGCTGAGAGACATTTCTTTCTAATAATACAAGCTAAATAGGGGTCTGTACTGGGCCATGCTTTCCCCTCATTTTTCCAGTAACAGCATAAACTATATTAATCATTATTTTAATCCAGCAACACCCTCTACTCCAAGTTACATAGCTGGGTGTTGAGGATGTTCAGCACTTTATTGGATTAGGTTTTTACTAAGAGGAAGCACCTTAGAGGAAGGATGGGCTGCTCTGTGGGACCCTCAGGTTCAGTTCCTGTTCTATCACAAACATCCTGTATAATCCTGAACAAGTCACATTCTGTCTCTGTACCTGAGTTTCCCAGCTGTAAAATGAGAATAGCAGTGTCCTCCCTCACAGGCATGTGTGAGGATAAATCCATTAATGATTGTGAGGCACTCAGATAGTTTTGTGATGAGATCGTTATAAGTACCGTAGACATGCCCAGTTGGACTACTTTTGTGAGCTATCTGAACTGCATTTGGAATCCAAACTGGGTCCCTGTCATGGCATAATTCCCCACTCTGAACCTTAGCGTCCAAAAGATGGGGTACTAGCATGAATTCCTCTAAACTCAATTACCAGCTTGCTACTTGTAGCGCTGCCATCAACCAGGAATTCCAGCGCCTGGTACACTCTGGTCCCCCCAAAGACTTGCCCGGGGACCCCCAAGACCCAGACCCTCTGGATCTTAACACAAGGAAAGTAAACTCTTTCCCTCACCGTTGCCTCTCCCAGGCTTCCCCTCCCTGGGTTACCCTGGAAGATCACTGTGATTCAAACTCCTTGAATCTTAAAACAGAGAGGAATGCACCTTTCCCTCTCCTTCTCTCTCCCCCTCCCAGACTCTTCCTGAGAAAGAAAGTAATCCTAATACAGAGATAAATTAACTTTTCTCTCCCCCTTCCCTCCTTTTTCCCCACCAATTGCCTGGTGGATCCAGACCCAGTCCCCTGGGGTCTCACCAGAATAAAAAAACAATCAGGTTCTTAAACAAGAAAAGCTTTTAATTAAAGAAAGAAAAAACAGTAAAAATTATCTTTGTAAGTTTAAGATGGAATATGTTACAGGGTCTTTCAGCTATAGACACTGGGAATACCCTCCCAGCCTAAGTATACAAGTACAAATTAAAATCCTTTCAGCAAAATACAAATTTGAACTCCTCCCAGCCAAATACACATTTGCAAATAAAGAAAACAAACATAAGCCTAACTCGCCTTATCTACCTAGTACTCACTATTCTGAGTACATAAGAGCCTGTATCAGAGATATTGGAGAGAAACCTGGTTGCACGTCTGGTCACTCTCAGAACCCAGAGAGAACAACCACCAAAAACTAACAGCACACACAAAAACTTCCCTCCCTCAAGATTTGAAAGTATCCTGTCCCCTGATTGGTCCTCTGGTCAGGTGACAGCCAGGCTCACTGAACTTGTTAACCCTTTACAAACAAAAGAGACATGAAGTAGTCCTGTTCTATTAACCCTTAACTATCTGTTTATGACAGTCCCTTTGAGTTCAATGAAAGCAGGACTGAGGCCTTGGCTTCTGGCATCCTAACTGAGTACTTGAATCCTCAAGGTGGTCAGCACTTCCCCTGCGGAGGGTCTCCAGCCAAAGGCAATGCAGCCTTGAGGCTGTAGTAGTACTTGAGAGGAAGCTCTGGAGATGTGAGAATAGGATTTCTTAGCCTTGGATGCTCTTCACTAAGTTCAGATATTGGGTGTGATTAGGAATGGGAGGCAGATTCAGATCTAAGAAGATGTATGCATCCTTTTTACGTTTCAAATTAGCAACGAGTAGGCATGTGTAAAAAGCGCAATCCTGTTTCTAGAAGAGATACTTCTCTAACTAAATAGCAGTGTTAGGTGTACCGCAGCGCTCACGGAAAGAAATGAATAGGACACAAGTCCTTTCCCATGTGCCAAACCTGGGTAAAAGGGCTTGATGGAGGGTTATCCTACAGATACCCTCTTTCACAGTTATAACATTGTCACCATACAAAAGAGCAGGGGTTCCTGGTGGATTTGCGAAGTCATGCTCCACCAGCCACCCACCCCACATCCTGCTCCAGTTTGCCATCAAAGCACTCATTTGTGCTGCTGACGACGGCATCCAGTGGAACACAGCTATGTGCCATCCAAGCTGCAGCCCCTTTGCCTGGGATCTGCACATCCAAAACCCGCTTTGCCATTCAGATGTACAGACCTGATTCTGCTGTTTACTTGGCCTTAAATGCCGATGGGGAGAAGAGGAAGTGCTATTTGGCCCAATGTGCAGAAGTCCTGCAGGATGTCTCCCTAGTAATGAGACTTGATTCATATGTAATAAAGATCAATTTTTTCATTTATCCTGAGCTTGGTGGGTAAAGTAACCACATTTCCATTTTCCATAATAGCAAATGACATGACAACATTTCCGCAGTCTTCAAGGTCTCCTTCATAACATGTTAGAACAATGGAAATCCTCTGAGCAATTCACTTTTCTATTAGTTGGACAGGTCTGAGGACACAAATGCTCTATTAATCTATTTCCAACATAATAAAGCATTAACAAACCTAGCCCTTTTTGAAACTGAAAACACCTAAAGCTGGAACCTCAGTCTTAACAAATGCCAGTACCACTGAGTAGAGGCACCTACCTCTCTGTTTTCTGTAAGATCAGGCCAAAATCTATTTTTTAAAAATCTTCTTACTCTAGTAAAATGTTACCTTCAGTGTGTGTGTGTGTGTGTGTGTGTGTGTGTGTGTGTGTGTGTGTGTGTGTGTGTGTGTGTGTGTGTGTGTGTGTGTAGGAATCCAAATCTGACATTTAGACTTTGAGTGTCTCTTATTTTCTCATGTTCTCAAAATTCAAAGTGTGTGTTGTTTTTGTTGTGTAATAGTAAAACAATTTTGCCAAGATGAAATTTCAGGTTCTGCAAGTGCAAAAAGCCCTTGGAGAATTGATCTGTTTTGCTTTGCCTCAAAGGAATTTTATGACGCACACAAAAAAAAGTTGACATGCTTTCATCAATTTCTGTCTTTTTTTTTCTTCAGAAACAGCTGTTCCAAGAAACATCAGTGGAATCCACACGAAATGTTTTGTTTTTTGGGCTCAGCCAACACAAGAAGGAGTTAGCCCTGCCAATCTACAGAAGTCCTGCTTAGAAGAGTATGTACTTTATAGAAATAGCATCTCTGCCATTAACTTTTAGAAAAATTAAAGTGGTATATTGTGAGATGCAAGGAATTTGAGCCTTTTGTTCCAAGAACTCTGCAGGGGGAAAATATGTTTTTCTACAAAGCAAAACTAATGCATCTCCTTGAGCATTTGCTCTTTTAATGTATTTTTCAGTAAACATGAGGGGGAAAACTTCCAATTGCTCAAGTGAAGGGCCAGTTGTTGAGCCCTTGAGGTGCTGGTGTCAATAGAGGTTGAATATACTCAATGTAAATAGCCTCAAAACATCTAGCTTACTATCCCCACTGTAAACCAAGAGAAGAAACCTTCCTTCCACTAGAAAAATTAAAATATTACCTCCTAATCCCCGCCTACGCACCCCTAAGAAACACAAAACAGAACACCAAGAAAAGTGTAAATCTTTGGGTTAAAATGATTCTCCATGTGAGCTGGATGGGATGGGATGGAATCAGTGGAACTAGCACAGAGTGATGTAGCATATTTCTACCTTCCCTCAGGTGGGAGGAAGCAGCTTTGGATCTGTCCTTGGTTTGTAGAAGCCTGGCTCATTGAGGCTGCTGAAATTATGTGCTCTATCAGTGTATCTTCCAACAGCTGTGGTCATTCCCCTTCCTATCCAGTGCCATGCATTTTGTCGATTGTGCTGTCCCCACTGTGGGCTCCAGGAGTAAAGGGTGTTGTGGCCCCACTCTTCCCCTGGTGGGCTTTATATCAATCACTCTGAATCCTGTCTGATGACTGGACATCCTACTGACACATTGAACACAGCTATTGGGCCTAGTTCTCTCCTTTGACTTGAATGGCATTATAGAAGCAGAGAATGTGACCCATGGAATGCTGAAACAGGAGTATGTGGGAAATCATGGCTAATGGTGGCAACTGCGGTTCAATACTGGCAACATGCAATATTCAAAAGTAAGATTAAATTAGACCTGTAGCCTGCTGTCTTGCTATTTGTGCTGTGGGGCACCCTCCTGTGTAGAGAGATCCTTCTTCCTGCAGGCACAGTAATTCAACACATTGTTCTCTAATTTAAATAATGTCAAAAAGATTAAGTGCTACCAAAACCTATGGAGATAATTAATGCATAGTTGTTAGTGTGTCTGACTGTACTTACTTCTCTGTCATTTTTAACCAGTTTTAACAGTGCACAATTTGATTTTCATGTAAGCTTTTCTGTGTTTGAACTATTAATAGTTCTGCTGTTTTGCTGGTGAATGAGTAAACAAATGTAGGACTATCAAAGAAATACTAAAATGGATTAACCAGTACAATTACAATAAGAATCCCTTAACCTGAAAACACTGATTTGAGGAACAGGCAAAGGATATTTGGGTTAAGGATCCTTCACATGCTCCATAGACAACAGAGGTTCTTACAGAAATGAAGAGATGTTTCTCACGCCTTCGTCAAGGAGCTCAGAATTCTGAAATCCATTCTGGAAAACCAGTTCTAGGTCACCTTTTATTAACAAAGGAGATAAGCCTTTTATGGAAGAGTTACTGGATCCAGTTACACAAGAATGAGGGAATGGGCCATCCAGTCACTTTTAGATTATTACAGTTCACACTGATGTTTCCAGTGGTAGCCACAAAGGTGCTGTATGAGCCATGATTCCAGGAAGCCTGAGGCACATTGTGAAGAGGGCTACTTCCATATGTTCTGGTTTCCATGGGATTTGCATAGTCTCCAAAGTGTGGGGTCCTTTCCTTCTGTTTGATCCTTGGGGCCTCCAATCCTTCACTTTAGTTGGGAGCAAACTCTGTACTGTGATTTTCCTGAATTTTCTCATATCAGAAGTTCCCATCCTCATTCTCCCTCCTCCCTATAGGAAGGAAGGATTTAGCTGAAAAGTGCTTGGGTTCAGGAAGACAGAAGGCAAAATATTACAGAGCATGTTTGTAATCACTCTAAAAGCATCAAGGGTTAGCAAAGTCAGCCAAAACTGAATCACCATCAAAGTGAATCAGGAGAATACCCAAAACATTAGACTGTATTTTTAATTTACATGTCATACAGTTTGAGGGTTCATCTAATTTGTCTTCCTGCCTCTTTGCAGTAGTCAATACTTTATATAAATAAATCTTTCCATTCCTGGTTTGAATTTTGCACCTGGGCTACCTTTTTATTGTATTAGTAGTAATAATAATAACAATAGTAAAACAGAGTTTGGGACTAACAAATATTATTTTAAAAATGTTAACCCTTAAATGACTTCACTGAGGAACTTCCTGCATTCAAGCTTGGTGATTTTGTTCCAGTTGTGAAAACATATCTGCAGTTTCTGAATATTTTTAAACAGACCCTCATTGTTTCATACTGGAAGTACCATATGTACTTGTCTACAGGTTTTTTTCATTCGCTTAAAAGTAACCTGTTAATGAAGCAGCTTCCTGCCTTGATCATCCTCCAAGGTACTACACTATTGCTGCTGTATCTGGCCAATGAAAACTACTTCTGAACTCTGTGTGAGGCAAGAAACCACCATGGCAGTTTGAGACCTCACTTTTTCTACTAAATCTCCTGAATACAGAAATAGCTGTAGGTAGGTGATTTACACTGAATGTGGATGTTAAAATGAAGATGCTCTCTCATTTTGATTAAAAAAAGTTTTGGTAGCTTCTGCATCTGTTTCCCCCCCCCCCCATTGTTACTAGGGTGACAAGATAGCAAGGGTGAAAAATCGGGATAGGGTGAGAGGATAATAGGCACCTATATAAGACAAAGCCCTAAATATTGGGACTGTCCCTATAAAATCGGGACTTCTGGTCACCCTAATTGTTGCATCTCTTTACTTGTCTTTATTTAACAGCTTTCACTTTCTCTGCAACTGTTGCTTATGTCTTTCCCTCCTTTTCAGTACTTTCCTCTGAAATATGTTTTTTCCTAATGTCCCAACTTCTGGCTCTTGTTTATATTTGTGTAATTCTGACTTCAATGGATGTTCTTCTTCATTTAAGTGAAGCAGAATTAGCCCTGTTGTCCTTGTAGATGGGCTTTTTGATTGGGTTGAATCAGGATTTTAAAGAATGTTTTTTCTGTGTGTGTGCAAATGCTGAACTGAAATCTTACAAGCAAGAGATTTTGACCTGAGAAAATGTTAGCAGATGTCAATCCTGCCACCCTGGTTCTACAGCTCTTGAGAAAAGGCAGGCCAACAGCAATAGAAATACACCTGTTTAATGGTAATTTCAAAATGGGCAGTCTGGAAGATCTTAGAATAAGTCAATGCAATGGTAGAATTTTTCATTGCATTTTTTCACTGATTTTTCTAGTGGCATTACTTTTTAGTTAGAAAGTATGACAAGTTTAACTATACACTTCATGCTAATGATGATGGACGGGCTGCCAGTTTTGTCATAGTGTTCCATTACCAGGCTTTCTTTTGTCCACATTTTTTCTTTGGGGAAACATTTTTTCCCTAGCTTTTTTTCTTTAAGGTTAACTCAGGGTGAAGTGACATTGTCTTAAAAATATGATTGGGGTAAAGAGAGCAAGGATGACTCCATAGCCCAGTGGTTAGGGCACTCACCTAGTGGCAGTGGCGGGAGGTGGGGCAGGAAGGAGAGACAACCTGCTCCAATAAATATTTAATTATTTATACAAAGAGGACCAGCTTCAATGGGAGAGATCCAAACTAAAATACCCTATAGCAAGGTGGTAAGGGTACTCACATGGGTGGGGTGAGACATAAGCCCAAGCCCCTGATCTAGAGTGGGGATTCAAATCTGGGTCTCCCACATCACAGATGAGTTCCCTAACCACTAGGTTAGTGGGTACAAGTGAGGGTAGTCCCATCACTATCCTCCTTTAGCTGTATTTTGTGAATCTAGCCCTTCATTTCCTTTGCTTTCACTAAAAATATCCAAAGCACAATATTTTGTTTCAGGTCGAATTAAGTCTCAAGCAACATGATTTTTTTTTTCCTGGCTACTTTGATAGGCCAAAATGTCTGAAACGTTTCAGTTTGATTGGAAGTGTGATTTGTTTTTTTTTTTTTTTGTGTTTGTATTAGTTCAGAAAAACAATCGGTGAAGCAAAAATATAGCTATTTGCCCAACTCTAGTAGGGATGTCCCTGCCACACCCCTGCTCTGGGAATCATGAGGAGAAAAATTGAATGGCAGAACAGGCCCTCACATTGTCTCTAAAAATTGCTCAGAGACCAGCAGATTTCTCAGATGTAGAAAGAAGAAATTTTGAAGCTCTTTGAAGGTGAAGCCAAATCAAGTTGGCTTAGGGTTTGCATGCCAGAGTGACACAAAGCTGCCATAGCAGGGCCAAAAAGCTATCCCTGTACCTTAAAGTTAACTAATATTTTTGTGTGTGAATTATACTAAGAAAGGTACAGCGGTCTATTAACTCTCATTGACTGTAACAATTAGGTTACCTATTGCCATAGGACAAAATTCTGCTGTCAGATGCACAAATTAATCTCTCTTTAAAGTCAATGGGAGTTGAGTAGGCAGATATGAAAACATTATAGCCCAGATTCATAAAGGTATTTAGGCACCAAACTCCCACTGAAACCATTTGGAGTTAGGTACCTAAATACATTTGTAAATTTGGGCCTCTATATTGTTGTTGTTTAGGAACAAAAGAACAATATATTGTATCAGATTCTGCCCCTGGCTATGTGTCTATTTATTGACTTCAACTGGAATTACATTCATGTAACTAAGGGCTGAATTTAGCCCATACTGTGTTAAATTAACTCCTGTGACATTTTATGCTAACCCCAATGTTTCTCCCTGTATTCACGCCCTGCTTTGATTGTGACACTTTCCCATAAAGGGAAAAACAAAATAAACCTATAATGCTCAGTCAAGTACTAAATTAAGAATCCCCTTTTTTAAGTTTATGAGCCATGCAGGAAGAGGAAATAAATTGTCCCTAATTGTATCTTATTAAACTTCATGACTTAAACAGAGGACACTTCACAAAAGTGACTGTTTTCTATATCCCTTATCTTTTAAAAAATGGTTTTTTTTCTTTGCTATAGAAATATGAATTTATTGCATTTATATGGCTGAATTTTGGTTGGTTGGTTGTGGTTTTTGGGGTGTTTTTTAAACATGATTTTTGACCATGTGAAATGGTTTGGATCAAATTCATCCAGTTGGACAACCTTCTAAGACATTCAGATTTTATTTCATAAAGTTTTAAACACCAAATAGTACTGTCACTGTCCCAAAAATAGAAACATAAAAGGGAAGTAAAGTTTCAGTCTTATATTTACAGTTTTGTATATGCTATAATAAAACCCCTTTGCTTGGGTATTAATAAAGTTTAGGCTTCATTTTCAACAAGCTCCTTTCTATATTGGCATTAGGGGATCAGAAAGCCACGGTAGCTTGTCCTGCTTTGATATTTCATAGAGCAGTAATGCCTTTACTTGTACAAATAGGTCCATTGACTTCAATGGGACTGTTCAAAGGAATAAAAATTGTTCACGTAACAGCATTTTCTGTTTCAGGCCTTATATGTTTTTGGTCTAAGGCAGATCATAGGTGATATGTAGGGGGAGCATGTGGGGTCAAGTGTTCCCCTCTCAGATTTCTACTTGGTCTTCTAGGTAAGGAGGGAGGAGGGATCTGTCATCCTCCCGCCATGCCTGCCCGCCAGCACGCTCAGCCCCTACCCCTAGCAGCCAAGCCCGGGTGGTGAGCGGAGAGGGTGGGACCAGTCATTTCTCATGCTGGCTGCTCCAGGTCGCTGCTCCATGCAGTGTGGCAGCTGCCTGTGAGAGCCTGGCTGGGGAAGAGGCAGCGGTGGTGGGCCACCCCCACCCATTCCCTGCTGCTGAGGACAAGGGCGGAGTGAGCCAGAGTCCTCACTCCCCCTGAGCATATTTCCAATTTGCTTGACCCCTGTCCATGGCAGCCAGGCCCAGGTGGGGAGTGGGTCACTGCCACCATCTCTCCAGCCTGGTTGTCCCTCAGGTAGCTGCTATGCTGCATGGAGCGGTAACCCAGAGCAGCCAGCTTCATCCGGCATGAGAAGTGGCTCCCTCCCGCTTCCCGCTCAGGCCCTCCTGTCAAGGCCAGGGGTTAAACATGCAGGGCGGGGCTGGAAACGCAGCGGGAGAAGGACAGAGCTGCCCACCCTACAGGTAACTCTGGTGGGAGAGGGAGAGCATGGTGACTCCAGGCTGGATGCAGGGCAGGGGGCTCACTGAGGAGAGGAGACACATGGGGTGATCATGTGGCCTCTCCTTTAGATCATACCTCCCTCACACATTATCGGGAGGCACTAGTTGTCTATGAGGCAGGTAGTTCATTTTGTCTTTCTAGTTGTTTGTTAAATTGTTTGTTTGAATTTTAAAGAGAACAGTATAATGTGAAAGATAAAATCAGTGGTTCTTCTAATCTGCTGGTACTAAACTTGTTGACATTTTGAAAGAGCAAAGAGCTTCATACATATTTGATTGCTGCAGTTGAACAGTGGGATATCACTCAGGATGTGTGAGATTTTATTTCACTCCATGTTGGCAAATGATCCCTTTGTGCTAAACTGGTGTCTTAGAAAGAGGCCCATTCCCTGAGTATATAAACAGGAAATAGCTTTGTGTAAGGGGATATGCAAAACATCATTTGCTTTTTATTGATGTTTCTCTTTCTTTGGTATCTTTCACGAAAGTTCATTCCTTTTGTTTTTTCGATTGATGGTTAAAATTAGCCTTACTGTTGTGATTAGCAATACAACTCCATTTAAAAGCCCGTGGTACAAACCTTCATTTTAATGAAACATTTATTTCTAAAGAAATAGGCAGCAAGCTGTTAAAAGTAGAGCCTCGATTTCATATTTTAGAATGATTGGAGTTAGGGGTAAAAAACAATGTGCTGAATTGCCAATATTCAGCCATATTCACTACGTCTAGGTCTTACATATTTTAAATATTAACTGATTCTTAGAGACAATCTTTGTAAATAGCTTAATTATTCCCTTCATGTTGATTATCTTTAAATGTAAAGTTTTCTTACATTTTAAGGTCTTCAGAGCAACGATCTTGTCTTCACATATGTTTATATAGAGTTTAGCACAATAGGGTCCTGATCCTTTTAACACTTTTGTAATACAATCATTAAATAAAAATGAGGTGTGAATCACAGGTGGATGGCAGAGCTCTGCCCAACTTGTAAGAATATCAAACTTATCCACAAAGAGGTCTCCAACAATCCTTGTTGAAGATTCAGACTCAGAAGAATTGGAAGAACATTTTGTGAGGGATAGGTGGACAACAGCATGTGTGCTGCCTTCCCAGAGCCAGGACATGAGATGTTACTGTAACACTGGATGGGCTTCTGAAGTCAATGGGAAAGGATCCATTGTTGATGTTTCATATTGGCACTAATTATGTTGCATCATGGGATATATCTGGAAGATAATAGATGACTTTGAGGAATTCAGAAGTGTGCTGAAGAAAAATGTGCAGGCAATCTTCTCTGAGATCATTCCTGTCTCACAAGTGAAGGAAGACAGAAAATTCTGAAAATGAGCTGCTGGCTGAGTAAGTGGTGTAGGTTGGGGGATTTTGGTTTTGTGGAACATTGGTCCAGCTTCTCTGGGGAGAGGAGAAGTGTATAGTTTGGATTGGCTCAACCTCTGCAGAAGATGGATCAGTCTCCTCAGGGACAGGCTGGCTGGAGAAGTCAGGAGGGGGTTAAATGGATAGAAAAAGGGGAAGGTTAAAAAAGAGGGAAGATAAGATATTTTCAGCACAAAATATAGATGTTGAGAACAAAATTAATTAAGGAACCAAAGGACATGAAGAAAGTAAATTCTTGAATTGTGTATATACCAAACCTAGGAACCCAGGTAACAAACAAACAAAATTGGAATTGTTTGTTTATCAGCATATATTCAATCTAGCTGGTATTACTGAAACCTGGTGGGATGAAACACATGAATCAAATATTAAAATCAGTTATTATAACTAGGGCTGTTAAGTGATTAAATAATTAAGTGCAATTAATTGTGTGATTAAATAAATTAAGTGTGATTAATTGAGTGATTAAAACATTTAAGTGCTCTGTTAAACAATAACAGAATACTGTTTAAATATTTTTGAATATTTTCTACATTTTCAAATACATTGATTTCAATTACAACACAGAATACAAAGTGCATAGGGTTCACCAGGGCTGGCCTTACCATGAGATGAACGGAGGAGGCTGCCTCAGGTGCCAGACTGTAGGGGGCGGGGGGGCTCCACTAGAACTCAGAGTGTAGAAAATTGTGTGGGCTGCTGGTGCACATGTATTCTCTCTGCTGTAGATACACAGAGATGATGCAGTGCTGTGCTGGAGGAAGGAGAGCACAAGAGACATAACAGGCAGCCAGGAGAAAAGGTGAGAGGGAATAACAGAAAGCAGCAGGAGCTACGGGGGGGAAAGGAGGAGGAGCCTCTTAGGTACCCCTCTCTAGCACCCCCTGGAGCCTGGACTGATTAACACCAGCTTCTCAGGGATCTTCCTGTTTCCTGCTGCTTTCCTGAACCCACTTGAGGAGAACAGGCAGTCAACCGAAGTAGTAGGAACCAGTTAGGTCCTTAAGACGCTGATATCTTCCCTCACTCAGGCCCTGTTACCGGCCTGCTTATTTGTCCCCTTCAACTGAGTGTTGAGAGCCACTATAGCTGGCACATGAAAGAAGAAAATGCCCCTCAGGGGCAGTATTCAGAAAAAGAAAGAAAACTTCCTTTGTTTTCTATCTAAGCAGGAACGAGCTCTGCTGATCTACATAGACACAAATGTTCATGGCGAGCCTTCCAACCCCAGTGAGGATGGGAGTGATGAGGAGATGCCTGATTTTCCAATTAGTCAGAGTGCAGGTGGCCTGGCAGATACTGCAGCATCCACATCTCTAGTAACCATGCGCATTCCTGAAGAAAAGTGTAGATCAGAGAAGAGTGTGGTTGAGGTGCAAGAAAGAGCTGCTGCTGCTGAGTTTAGTTCCTTAAGTCTAGATGATCCAGGACTATGACAGAAACTGTTCATGGAAGAACAGTGGCAGAGGGAAATGGAATCACCAGAAACATACATAACTTCAAATTTCTGTGTGGCTTAGTGTTGTGGCATGACATACTGTTTGAAATAAATGTTGTAAACAAGAGACTCCAAGGTGTTGACCTTGATATATCTGGAGCAATGGAACAGCTGTACAAAGCAAAGTCATACCTACAATCTTACCGGTCAGATGAGGGATTTCAAAATGTTCTGTAATGCACAGAATTTGGCAGAGGAACTTCACACTGAAGCTATTTTCCCACCCTTTCAAGAATACATGAGTCACCAAAGAAGACATTTTGATTATGAGGCATGGGATAATCCCATAAGAGACCCCAAACAACAATTCAAAGTTGAATTCTTTAACCAGTTGCTAGATTGTGCAATAGTCAGTTGAAGAATGTTTCGTGCAGCTCAAGGAACACAGCAGTATATTTGGGATGTTGTATGATATTCCAAAACTCCTCACTATACCTGAAGAAGACCCACACCAGCAGGGCACTAGAGACAGTGTTGACACATGATGACATGCACAATATTGATGTGAGTGATTTAGGTGATGAACTGAAAGCCCTTTCAAGATACATTTCAGCAGGATCAACTCCAAAGGCTGTTCTGGAATATAACTGCACAAATAAGATGACCACCCTCTTTCTAAATGCTTTTGATACTCTGCACATACTTCTAACACTTCCTGTAACAGTTGTCAGTGGAGAACACAGCTTCTCCAAGCTGAAGTTAATAAAAACATATGCTTCACAATGACACAAGAGAGGCTGGTCGGCCTTGCAACAATCTCAGTAGAGCATGAGCTGGCCCAGACTGTGGACCTTCAGGAAGCAGTTCAAATCTTTGCAACCAAGAAGGCACGGAAAGCACCACTTTGATTATTCAAGCAGATAAAAATGCCAGTGTTTACTATGCAGACAAGAAAAGTTAACTTTCATCACCTGATCAGCAAATGTAAGTGTTACTTAAAATTTTTGAACATCGCATTTTAAGTTGTTAGTTGTCCTTTATTGGGGTAGGTAGCAGAGCAGAGCAGTACCATGAGAGGAGTAGAACAGGAAGAAGGCAGAATTGAGACTTTTCAATGTTTTGGCCTAAGCGAGACGGCATGGGGCCATCATTTGAGCTCCCCACCTCAGGTGCCAAAATGTTGTGACCCCGGTCCTGGTGTTCACTTTATTATTTTTTTTATTTAAAAGATTTGCAATGTAAAAAAAAAAAAAGAGAGAAAATATTTTTCAATTTATCTAGTACAAATACTATAGTGCAATCTCTTTATCATGAAAGTTGAACTTACAAATGTAGAATTATGTACAAAAAAAACTGAATTAAAAATAAAACAATGTAAAACTTTAGAACCTACAGCTCCACTCTGTCCTACTTCTTCTTCAGCCAATCGCTCACACAAATAAGTTTGTTTACATTTGCAGGAGAAACTGCTGCCCACTTCTTATTTACAGTGTCACCTTCAAGTGAGAACAGGCATTCGCATGGCACTGTTGTAGCCAGCGTTGCAAGATATTTACGTGCCAGGTGCGCTAAAGATTCATATGTCCCTTCATGTTTCAACCACCATTCCAGAGGACATGTGTCCATGCTGGTGATGGGTTCTGCTTGATAATGATCCAGAGCAGTGTGGACCAACGCATATTCATTTTCATCATCTGAGTCAGATGCCATCAGCGGAAGGTTCCTTTTCTCTTTTGGTGATTCAGGTTCTGTAGCTTTCGCATCGGAGTGTTGCTCTTTTAAGACTTCTGAAATCATGCTCCACAACTTGTCCCTCTCACATTTTGGAAGACACTTCAGATTCTTATCTTGGGTCAAGTGCTGTAGCTATCTTTAGAAATCTCACATTGGTACCCTCTTTGCGTTTTGTCAAATCTGCACTGAAAAATGTTCTTAAATCGAACAACATGTGGTGGGTCATTATCTGAGACTGCCATAACATGAAATATATGGCAACATGCAGGTAAAACAGAGCAGGAGACACACAATTCTCCCCTGAGTAGTTCAGTCACAAATTTAATTAAAAAAAAAGTGTTAACAAGTGTCATAACCAGATAGCTAAGGGTTAATGTTCTTTTACCTGGAAAACAGTAACCTGAAACACCTGACCAGAGGACCAATCAGGAAACAAGACTTTTTCAAATCTAGGTGGAGGGAAGTTTGTGTGTGAGTCCTTTGTTCTTTGTCTTTTGCCTGTACTCTCTCGGCTATGAGAGGATTTTTCTGCCTTCTGCTTTTCTAATCTTCTGTTTCCAAGTTGTAAGTACAAAGATAGGAAGACCATAGGTTTGGGTTTTTTTTGTATTTACATGTGTGTAGTTGCTGGAATGTGTTAAATTGTATTCTTTGTGGATAAGGCTGTTTATTCATATTTCTTTTAAGCAATTGACCCTGTATTTGTCACCTTAATACAGAGAGACCATTTTTATGTATTTTTTCTTTCTTTTTACATAAAGCTTTCTTTTTAAGACCTGTTGGAGTTTTTCTTTAGTGGGGAACTCCAGGGAATTGAGTCTGTAGCTCACCAGGGAATTGGTGAGAGGAAGAAGTCGGGGATATCTGTGTGTGTTAGATTTACTAGCCTGACTTTGCATTCCCTCTGGGTGAGGGAGGGAGAGGAGAGATTAGCTCTCTCTCAGTACCTATTTCCAGGACTGGAAATAGGGAGGGTGGAATCCCTCTGTTTAGATTCACGGAGCTTGCTTCTGTATATCTCTCCAGGAACCCAGGGAGGGACCACCTGGAGGAGAGAAGGGAAATGGTTTATTCCCCTTTGTTGTGAGACTCAAGGATTTTGGGTCTTGGGGTCCCCAGGGAAGGTTGTTGGGGGGACCAGAGTGCCCCAAAACACTCTAATTTTTTGGGTGATGGCAGCTTTACCAGGTCCAAGCTGGTAACTAAGCTTGGAGGTTTTCATGCTAACACCCATATTTTGGACGCTAAGGTCCAAATCTGGGAAATATGTTATGACAACAAGTGTCATCAGCATGGAAGCATGTCCTCTGGAATGATGGCCGAAGCATGAAGAGGGATATGAATGTGTAGTGCATCTGGCATGTAAATATCTTGTGACACCAGTTGCAATAGTGCCATGCAAACACCTGTTCTCATTTTCAGTTGACATTGTAAATAAGAAGCAGGCAGCATTATCTCCCATAAATGTAAACAAACTTACTTGTCCGAGCGATTGGCTGAACAATAAAAAGAACTCAGTGGACCTGTAGGCGCTAAAGTTTTACATTGTTTTGTTTTGGAGTGCAGTCATGTAATAAAAATCTACATTTATAAGTTACACTTTCACGATAGAGATTGCACGACAGTACTTGTATGAAGTGAATTGAAAAATACTATTTCTTTTATCATTTTTACAGTGCAAATATTTGTAATAAAAATAATATAAAGTGATCAATATAGACTTTGTATTCTGTGTTGTAAATTGAAATCAAATATTTGAAAATGTAGAAAAACATCCAAAATATTTAATAGATTTCAATTGGTATTCTGTTGTTTAACAGTGTGATTTGAATTGCAAATAACTGAAATCAATCACAATTAAAAAAATTATTTTAGTTAATCATATGAGTTAACTGCGATTAATCGACAGCCCTAGTTATAACATCTTTAGAAAGGATCCAGTGAACAAAAAGAGAGGGGGATTAGCATATTATGTCAAAAATGACATTATCTGTTTTCAAGTCACTTATAGCTTGGAAGAAAATGATTTTGAAAGCTTATGGATCAATGTTCTACCAGATAAAGCATATAATGGGTTATTGGTTGGTGTTTGCTACAGATCACAGAATCACACTAGGGGATATGTTTCTTATTTATCTATCCTCCTTATGCATCCATCAATCATATGTAGGGGGAAAAAAGCTGTGTGATAATGGGGGGCTTCGGTCACAGTGACATATGCCAGTACTAATATTCTTGGGATTTCTAAACCTTATAGCTGACAATTTCCTAATGCAAAAAGAGTTTCAGCCACTACGGGAGGTATTCTGTATTAGCGTCATGACAGAAAAAGAGGAATTGATCGCATAACTGAAAATTGGTAGTTTAGGTACCAGTGATCATGTGTTTATCATATTTATAATGAGAACACAGAATAAAGTCCAGACTAGTTATTTTAGATAGATAGATTGATTAGATACTTTGTGTTTATGCTTTAATAGATCCGGCTTCACAAAGCTGAAAACAATTACAAGGCAAATCATCTAGGAGGAAGAATATAATTAGAAAAACATGAATGATAATTGGGATTCATTTAAGAACACCTTAATAGATGCACTAAAAGCCACAATCCCACAGCTGAGGAAGAAGGTCATACTGGTTGAAACCTGATTCAGAGGGGAAGTGAAGCCAGTTCTAAAAATGATGTATGTAAAACAAATGGAAGAAACGGGAAGTTAAAAGCAGTGAATATAAACCAGAAGTTAGAAATAGTGGAAAATGTATAAGGGAAGTAAAGGGACACAAGGAAAAAAAATCTATGAACAGCAGAGTTAAGGACAATAGAAAGAAGTTTTTAAATATAACATATTAGGAATAAAAAGAATCCTGACAATAATAATAGTCTAGTACTAGAAAGAAATGATAAAGTAATCAATAATAAAGGAGAAAAGACAGAAATGTTCAATATGTATTTCTGTTCTGTATGTGGGGTGAAAAAACAGATTAGATAGTCTCATCATATAGTGATGATAACACTCTTTCCATTCCACTAGTATCTCAGAAGAATGTTAAACAGAACTACTAAATTTAGACATTTAAAAAAAAATCAGTAGGCCCAGATAACTTGCATCCAAGAGGTCTTAAAAGAACTGGCTGAGGAGCTTACTGGATTGTTACTGTTGACATTCAATAAGTTTTGGAGCAGTGGGGAAGTTCCAGAAAACTGAAAAAAGGTAATGCTGTAACAATTTTTTAAAAGGGTTAATGGGATGACCTGATTAATTACAGGCCTATGAGCCTGATGTCGATTCTGGTCAACATAATGGAATGCCTGGTATGGGACTAAATTAATAAAGAATTAAAGTGTGTGTGTGGGTGGGGGATTAATGTGATTAATACAAATTAATGTAGGTTTATGGAAAGAAGTTCCTGTCAAACTAATTTATCTTTTTTTTTTTAATGAGATTACAAGTTTGGTTGATAAAGGTAATAATGTTGACATAATATACTTAAACTTCTGTAAGTATTTGATTGGCCGCACAACATTTTGATTTAAAAAACTAGAAAGATACAACGTGGAGCACATTAAATGGATTAAAGGATGGCTGATAGGTCACAACATGTAATTATAAATAGGGAATCATCATAAAGTGGGTGTTTTTCTACTGAGTTCTTCAGGGTTTGGCTCTTAGCCATACACTCTTTAACATTTTTATCAATGACCTAGAAGAAAACCTAAATCACTGATAAAGTTTGCTCATGATACCAAAATTAAAGGAGTGATAAATAATGATACAGAGCAACCTGTAACACTTGGTAAGTGGGTACAAGCAAACAATATGTGTTTTATTACAGCTAAATGTAAACATATACATCTAGGAACAAAGAATGTAGGCCAAGTTGTGCAATGTTTTGCAGAAATGAGAGAGACTCTTTATCCTAATACAATGAAGCTTTAAAGAAGTGCACCCAAAAGTGGAAGGAATCCCAAACTTCATCTGTGCTTCCTGGAAGAATGAATGTGTCAAAGGTATGGGACCCAGCGCCCATCTTGTCATAGTCCCTGTTAGTTGCTGCCAGGTATACCATGGCTGAGGCAAGCACAAAAGGTGCTCCAGATATTAAGGGCAATAGTTCCTGAACAGCTAAAACACATGTAGACAGGAGCTTGCCTCAGCCATGGTACACATGGAAGTGTAACACGGTGCACACTCACTGTTGCGGCACCTCCTGCTGGTCAGTCCAGGAATTCGCTCAGTCCAGCCTCGGAGGGCCTTCTGCTGGTTGGTATCACCCTACCAGTACCTGCTTCAGGTACTTCCAGCCCGCAGTGCCCCTTCTCCTGGGTACTGCCTCACAGCAGTGCCCCCACACTCTGGGTCTCCTCTCCCTGGGGAACGCCTTCCCCTTATGCCTATCTTGCCTCAGTAGCTACTGCCAGTCATCATCTAGCCCCCTTTCTCTGGGGCAAACTGCAGTCTGTAATGGCCACTCATCATTGGCAAGGGAGTTGGACCTGCTGCCCTTCTAGCCCCAACTATCTCCCTGCAGCCCCAGTACCTCCTTAGGCCTTCCTGCCAGGCCTCAGCCTTGGAGATAGCCAGGCCTGAGCTCCCCAGCTCAGCCTGCCCCTTCCCCAGCACTGCTCTGTCAAGGGTACCCTGTCTCTCCCAGGCAGCTAGGTCCTTCTCATTCCAGGGCTGGAGTGAGACTCTCTCAGCTCCTTACTTACAGCCCTCTTATCAGGGCCAGCTGTGCCTGTGGCCAGCTACTCAGCTGCTCTCACTTCTTTTATTCCAGGAGTGGGGTAACTGCCCCGCTACAGGAAGCCACGAGACACCCGTCACTACAGTGTAGACTTGTCATGCCTGTCTAAGCACTGACAGGAATAGAACCCAGGATTCCTGATCTCCAACGTTCTACCTTTTTCTAGCAAAGCTTTATATATCCATTGGCAAAAGTATGTTGAGTATCTCTCTGTTATATGTCTACACAGAGATAAAAGCCGTGTGGCATAGCTCCAGCTGGCCTGGGTCAGCTGCCTTGGACTTGCGGGGCTAAAAATGGCTGTCTAGATGTCTGGGCTGTAGGACCCTTTATAGGGTCCCAGAGCTCGGACTCTAGCCTAAGCCTGAACAACTACACAGTAATTTTTCAACCCCATAACCTGAGCCCCGTGAGCCCGAGTCAGGTGACCCAGGCCAGCTGTGGGCCTTTTATCCCCATGTAGACATGCCTTACTGGCTGTTCCACATAGAGGGTAACAATAACTTCTGTAGTTAAAGTCAAGAAGGTCTGTATGAAGGATTTGAAGGTTCAAGATTCAAACAATGCTGATGACTTATATAGGGAGGACTTACCATTCTACATGATGTTTTTTTTTCTTTTAAAAATCTGCTTTGCTTACTTTACAAAATGAGAAAATAACTTTTTAACGAGGGTTTATAGTTAAGAATGATTGCAATCTGTTGATTACAGCACAACATGCCCCAAAACTCTATATTCATTGTCTCGGTCATTTGTGACTCATTTTGATAGCTTCTCTCTCACACTGGCAGGTTTAAAGGTTGAGAGGTGTGGTTGCATCCCAGTCCAGCCCTGTCTCCGTGCATGGTTTTTCACAATAGAAGTGCCTCACAGAAGCATGAAGAAAGACTTATTCTCAAATCCATGTATTATACTAGGCATACAATTTTCTATCATACTTTTGTAAACAGCTTAATTTTGTTTCAAAGTGAGTGCAGAATCCTTTAACATCACTATACACCACAAGATACTGTCTAGTTAAAGCTGAATTAACACTGTCACCTTCCATTTATATAACAATAATCTTTCTGGACCACTTTTAGTTAAGCTGCTCAAATAAGAAAAGTTTTTATCAACTCTATTTCATTCTTTCTGGTACAACAGAGATTAAGTCTCTATTCTTGACTGTAATAGAGGGGTTCTAATAATTCTGTGATTGTTTGTTTGTGTTCAAACTTTAAAGCTGTGTCTTATCAGTATAGAAATGGTGGAAAGTCTATAGCTATTGTAACAGTTGCTATTTGACCAGGTGAATGCTGACCCCTGCCAAGCAACTGGGGTAGGAAACAAAAACTAATCTCCCTTAAAAGCAATCCTGAATATTGCACCTTATTGCAGTCGTAAATAAAGAGACAGCTCTAAATTCCTAACTGCATCTAATCAGGGCCGGTGTGACCATTTAGGCAGCCTAGGCAATTGCCTAGGGAACCAGGATTATTGAGGGGGCAGCGTTTTGCCGGGGGGGTGGTAGGCGGCTCCGGTTGACATGCCTGCGGAGGGTCCGTTGGTCCGCGGCTCCAGTGGAGATGCCGCCGTCATGCCTGCGGATGGTCGGCTGCTCCCATGGCTCCGGTGGACCTCCTGCAGGCATGCCTGCGGCAGCTCCACCGGAGCCGCAGGATCAGCGCGAGGGGCTGCGAAATGGCCATGCGCCTAGGGCGCGAGAAACCCTGGCACCCGTCCTGCATCTAACTACTAAAAATACATACTGAAAGCTATGGAAGGTTGATGGTATCACCTCTGATTGCTGAGCATGTGTGAATTTTCCCAAGCATGTATGATACATAATGACCTTCCATAATGCTCTCCTGGACTTTTCATGGGGGTTAAACAACGTCAGAGATAAAATTCCTATCCACCTGTCAATAGACTCCCAGAGCTCCCAAGTTAAGTGTCCAACATTTGCAGAAGCAGATGCAAGTAAATCAAGTTTGAACATGTTCTTGACAAAAAACAACAAATCTGTATAAAAAGTACTACTTTACATTTTTATTGCAGTGGTCATCTGAGGATCTTAAATTACTTTCCAAACTCTGATTTAAGCCTCATGACATTTCTGTGTAGCAGTGAGCTATCAATATGCTGAGTAAACTGTGATTTCATTTAAAAAACTGACCATCATATTATATCATTTTGTATGTGTCTGATATTAGAGTAACACTTAAGAAAAAACATCTTATGTCACTTAATCTATTAGAAATTGACAAGGTATCTACTTAATGTGATTAATGATATATTATCCACATACTCAAGTTACAACTGATGGAAATTCATTAATTTCTCATGTCTACAAATATGCCCACAGTATAGCATGACTATTCTTTGGCCTTCTGCATTATTTCAGGAAAATACTTCTTAAATAGAATTTAGTTCTGAATCCCTTGCAGTTGATGGATAATTATAGAATATTGGGAGAGAGACGCACAATGTGATCTGAAAGGTAAATATTTATTTCAGGCATCCAGAACCATTACTACTTTCCAGATTGCAAAGTAAGGATGGCACCAAACTGATAAGTTTGGAATTTCATCCATTTCAGATAAGATCACAGTGTCTTTTATATAGCTTTTCTAAGTACCATTCTCCCAAGGGTAGGATTAATTAACCATTATACCTAAGCTCTCTATACCTACACAAACAGAAGAACATAGATACATGTTTATGATAACACAGCACAACTCAGCATTTTCCAACTTGACTTACAATAGACACTTTGGATCCAGTTAGCAAACAGCATATAGCCTCCAAAATGTTGCCTATTGATAACCTCAGATTTATTTTACCACCACTCAAAGCCAAAAGAAATTGGAAAGTTCATTTTTTGTTTTGTTTTGTTTCTTTTCCCCCTTATATCTGACATTAGTTATTTCTGGGGTTGATTTCCAGGGTGCTATATTTTGATCTCATAATGAGTTATACATTTTCATAACATATGTAAAATGTAATAAAGTATATATCTGGGAATGAGAACTTGCTGAAATAATGATTAAAATGTTATGCTTTTTGGCTGAAGATTCCAAAGTGTTTTCCAGCTATTAAATAAGTCTTTCACTTGGTAATTATCTCTTTAAAATGCTTATTTACAAGACTTAAAAGTCCTCCCCTCAGTGGTGAGTAGAACATTTTCCTGACTCAGAGGGAGGCCTTAAGACATCAGTTTCTTCAAAATTTAAGTTTTTGTTACAAAGTAGTGGCTGACATCCTGTACTCCTGGGAAATAAATGTAAGTTTTGTCAGTGACTTCAGTGGGGCCAGGATTTCTAAGCTTTACAATATAATGTTCCAAATCAAGATGAAAGTTAACCTTATGCGGGATTGCCTTTCTGAGTCTTCAGTCAGAAAGCACTAGCGCTTCTGCTGCTTTTTAAATGGTTGGCAAGTCTCAGTACCAGGCAAACTGCCAAGACTACACTAGGGAGGATGTAAGAGAATCCCCTGCCACCACTAGGCATTTGAAATAGTGGGAGGACAGAATTCTGGAATGCACCTGTCTTGAACAGCAAAAGGATCTTATGTGGACAATGCAGAGAGAGAAAGCTTTTCTTTTCTTCCAGTAGCCAGGTCCAGGAGCAACACCCAGGTAAGAATTCCAGCATCTTCCCTCTGCCTTGCAGCTGGTTGGGTCACCGTCATCTTTCACAGTAGCTTCTTTCTTAAAGGTTTCAAGAAGATATTTCAAGATCTGCTTTCAAGCTAAATTGTACTCTTTAGGCACAGTCTCATAGTAAGTGATGTTGTGGAAGTGCCCCATCTAAAACAGACATCGAGAAGCAGTCTGCTTCAAGGTACTTGGAGCTTATGAGCAGGAAGAAGCTTTGTGCTCACTACTACTCCCTGTGAGTAGAAGCAACTGCACTAGCCAATCTGTAAGAGGAAATAGGGCTACATATTGGCATCCCTACAACTTAGTTTGGGGTACGTGCTCTCCCTGGAGTGCAGGACATGTAATTCCAACTAGAGATTGCACCTCTGCACAGGCTGTGTAACATTCCTTAAATCAGCCTGCCTCCATGTAAGGATAAGGCTCCTTAGGTCCCCAGTAATTAAATAAGACATAGTATGTATATATTTTTATGTCCTGCACAAGCATTTGTATTTGGTTAGTCAGGAATCAGTTTAGTAATATTTCTGTAACTGATACTTCCTTTGCACTAAGTTATGAACTAAACCACCTGTCATTAGCTTAAAGTTTGCAACTCTATTGTTATTTATGAGAGTGACAAGGTAAGTGAGGTAATATCTTTTATGGGACCAACTTCTGTTGAGGGAAGGGACAAGCTTTCGAATTTCACAGAGCTCTTCCTCATGTCCTCGCTTCCACAGGGGCAGTGACCCGAAGAAGAGCTCTACGAAACTTGAAATATTGTCCCTTCCACCAACAGAAGTTCATCCAATAAAAAGATATTACCTCATCTACATGTTCCCTCTCATATCCTGGGACCAACACGGCTACAGCAACACACGCACACACATATATAAAATCTTTAAATTTAACTTGTGCTTATATTTATGGGGCAGTTCTGGTCAGAATTTGATTTTTTTCCCCCACAGGAACAAAAATAATGAAAATAAATTTGCTTTCATTTTCATCAATTATTGTTCTGAATTTCTTTTGGGGGTTGGGAGGTCATAAAAAATTGAAAACTTGAAAATTATTTTTGTCATTTGGCAACCAACTCCCCCAAATTTTCATTGTCAAACAAAACAGTTTAAAACTGTTTTTCAGTTTTTTGATGAAAACTTGAACATTTTTTTCAGAAAGAGACATCTCTTGGAAAAATGTCCATTTTGTCAAAAAAGCCATTTTTCACTGAAAAAAAATATGCTCAAAAATGTTTTGTCTGCTCTATTCCCAGGCTAAATTAGGCCCTTTACACCACTGGATTTGCACTGGTGTGATAGATGTCAGAATTTGGCCCTTATTCCATCTAAAATAAAATAAAATATTAGAATCACTCTCCTTTGCTGGGACACTCCTGTCTGCCCAGGTAGAATAGAATAATGGTTTTAAAGTATACTATACAATTTCATAACAATTAGAGCAGGCAATGAAGATGATTATAAATATAACATTTGTGCATATCTAAAATTGAAAAATACTCAGAACTATTATTTATGAATGGCAGTAGACAACTCTTAAGATAGCAAAGTTTTCCTTTGGTGACTCACTAATCTGACTTTAACATAGCAGGCAAATCACTGAAAACCAACAGTAATTATTGTTTCATCATTCTAGTATCCTTATCATTATTAAAATATTTTATCATGTTAGCCTGTCTTCAGTTTCCCATCAAAGGTTTACCTTTCAGAAGAAGAGGACTAATTAGTTCAAATGCTAATACATTATAGATATGAGGATTTCTGAGCCTGCATTCTTCTAAAGATCTAGACTTGAAAATACATGATGTTTCAGATGCTTTATGTACACTTTTCCCTTCCTTCCTCTTCCCCAGAAAGGCATGAGTATAGCACAGTGAGAATACTGAATATTAATTAAGGTTGGGGGTTGGAGAATTATTAACCCAAACTAGTGAATTTAGAATATGGAAGATCAATATATTAAATTCTTAGAATTCCCTTAACAATTCTAAAGTATTGGCTACATGAACTTAAATAGCAGGGGCATAGACAGCTTCTTTTATATGTAGGGCTAGAACAAAACACTAACGGCTGTTGAATATCGCTTTAATGAACAGTTTGTATCATGACTAAATTTGTCCATTTTAAAAAAAATGAGATAAATGAGCTTCTGTTTCAAACTCAGTCTTTTCTTTATTTATAAATGCAATCCCTACTTTGAGGGGTGGGAAGGAGAAAGGGGGCTGAAATCCTCTACCTCAATTACCCAATATGTTTTCTCATGAATAGTCTGTAACTTCTTCAAATGCATTTAAACTAGAAATAGGCCTAATTTGGGATTTTGTTGTTGGTTTTGAGTAACCAATAAATGACAAGACATGAGGAATATATGAGTTTTGGAATCTAACTTAGGTATCCCTAGCTCGACTGAGGATGGATTAGAGATTCAGCATGTGAATATTAACCAAACAAACACAAAAAGCAGAGCAGACAAAAATGTCATATACAGAGGTTGTATGCAGTGGTGGTGTTGCTGTCTTGGTACTAGGATATTAGAGTGACAAGGTGGATGAGGTAATATATTTTATTGGACCAGCTTCTGTTGGTCTTCTCTGTACTTTTCCCCATCATAATATATCTTTTTTTAGATGGAGTGACCAGAATTGCAGCAAAGTATGGGCATACCATGGATTTCTATAGTTCCATTAAGATGTTCACTGTCTTTTTATCTATCCCTTTCCTAATGGTTCCTAACATTCTATTAGCTTTTTTGACTGCCACTGCCCATTGAGAAGATGTTTTCCGATAATTATCCACAATGACCCCAAGATCTGTTCCTTGAGTGGTAACAATTAATTTAGACCGCATCGTTTTGTATGTATAGTTGAGATTATAGTTGAATTGTGGATTTATACACACTGAATTTCCATTTTGTTGCCCAGTTACCCAGTTTTGTGAGATTTCTTTGTAACACTTCACGGTCAGATTTGGACTTTACTATCTTGAGTAATTTTGCCACCTCACTGTTTACCCCTTTTTCCAGATCATTTATGAATATGTTGAGCAGCAATGTACAGTCCCAGTACAGATTGTTGGGAGACCCCCACTATTTATCTCACTCTGTTGTGAAAATTAACAGTTTATTCCTACCCTTTGTTTCCTATCTTTCAACCAATTACTGGATCCATGGGAGAACCTTCCCTCACGTTGTTTGTTCTCACCTCCTCTCCCCAGCGGAGAAACACATACAGTGGAGTGACTTGTTTTGGTAGTCTTGTGGTGGTGGGTTTGTTTATTGGCAGTGGGGGGTGGTATAGTCGTACTTTAGAGGGGAATTATTTGTCATATATTATATTGTGAGGCAGCTATTTAATATTTTTTTTCAAAGTTCTTCAGTCTCTGTTCCTTGGGGGAATGGTTCTTTACACCACTGCCACTACAACTGTAGATAAGATTGCTAGAAGTCATAATAATCTCAAAAGCAGGTAGACATTTCCTGAAAAGTCCTGCCATTTCTTCTTAATGGATGAAGCATTTTTCTTCTTTCTAATGATACTAAAAAGAAACATGTTTCTTCTTTCTAATGATACTAAAAAGAAACATCACTAAAGAGTGATGACCACAAAATATCCCAGTTCCATAAGGCACCTTAAAAATATGAAGGATTTAGGACCAGGTCCTCAGCTAGTGTAAATGCGTCAAGCTTCAATCAGTTTATCTGAAGATTTTGCCCTAATCTGAATGTTTCACAACTCTCCTTTTAAAATTAAATAATAGCTCTCTCAGCAGCTGATTATTTCACAGCCAACAATATTAGACAGAATCAAAGGCAGTAGCCAGCCCATTTAAATGCTTAACAGCTAAGTGAATTGGACAAGAGTCTGTGACTGCAGGCTCAGAAACCTTATGCATTTATAATGAACAGATTTAATCAGAAATGAGGCAAGTAAGTTGTGGAAAAGGGAAAAAGTTTTGACAAATATTAATGAGTTAGAACTCTTAGTGATGACTGATGAACTAACATTAAAGAAGTTACTGGTCAGGACCGTTGCATGCCCTAGTGTTGATCTGAATTTGGAGATGTCCAGAGTCTCTTCCCACCCATCCCTACCCCACTTTCAGTTAACTACATTACCACTATCCTAACAATTTCAATTGCTGTTGCTATTGGACAGCTAATTTCTCAGTTGTCTACGGAAGATCCTTTGCAAATTTACCCTAGGACCAAGTTACTGGATAAGGTACTGTGGCCCACTTTGTAGTGGGATGAATTTCTCTCTCTCTGATGTAGCAAAGAACATGTGCTGCTGGCCATTTCATGAAGCAGTATCCCCAAATACCCCAGGTATTGTTGTAATTGTCCCCTCTTATTGCTCTTATTGTCCATATTTCCACTTCAAAAGCTCCATGTTTTGAACTGTTCCTCACTTATAAAATCTGCTGGGGTTCCCAGCAGAGATGAGCCAACCAAGAAAGCATGGAAAACACCACTTTGATTATTCAAACAGATAAAAATGCCAGTGTATACTGTGCAAACTAGAAAAGTTACATTTGCTGTTCAGGCATTTGAAAGTTAAGTCTTACTTAAAATTTTTGGACAAGGCATTTTAAGTTGTTAGTTCTCCTTTTGGGGGGTAGGTAGCAGAGAAGTACCTGAGATGAGTAGAACAGGAAGAAGGCAGAATTGAGATCTTTCAAAGTTTTGGCCCAAGTGAGGGGGCATGGGGGCGTCATTTGAGCTCCCCACCTCAGGTGCCAAAATGTTGTCGGCTAGCCCTGGAGATGACCCATAACTTTTGATAGTGGGGGTGCGGGGAACAGGATTGTGGCTTCAGCAGCTGTTACTGATAATACTGTCCATGTGAGCATGCTCAATGCAAGCCAAGCAGCAGATCGGGGGGTGAGGAGAAGGATGTGACCCTGCATGCCCCTCCCTTGTGTCACCTCTGGCTTCCAGAATTGTGACAGGGTTGCTGCCGCTAAGCTATGTATGCTAAGCCTGACACGCCAGCTTGTCTACCCTGCCAGCAAACTTCTTCAGGTCTCTGCCAGTCCAAACCTTGCCTAGCAGGTAACTATCAGCGGTCTGCCACCCCACCATTCCCAAGTTTCTCAGAGATGTCTCTCTGCAATGTCCCACTTAACACTTCCAGATGTTATTAAGTTTGCTGCTACCTTAAAGAGACAATACCCAACAGCTTATTATCTTAATGGGGATTAACAAACACTCTGTTTTAACCAAACCACTGAATTGATTTATAGTAAAAGTAAACCAAGTTTATTTAAACAAAAAGTCATAGGTTTAAGTGATACCAAGTGCAAGGAATAAAGACAGAAAGGGTTACAAGCAAACAAATGTAAAAATATGCTTCAAAAACTAAAACTTAATTTCAGCAGTTACAATCTTTGCCTAAGGGTTTCTCATCTATACTCAGTTCCCAGAGATTTCACCCCACTTGGCTTAACGACCCAATATTCTATGATTTCAAGAGCTCTGACCTGTTTAGTCCCTTAAGTAATGGATTTCAACATGGTAGTTTCTCTCTTGTGATATCTTCCCAAAGTTCATTGACTTTGCTTCAAAAGGCAAGAAGCCTTCCTGGCGGCTCAGATTGCTGTGTCCTCCAAGGGAGCTGATGCCATGTTAAGTTTTTCAGTCTCCTTCACTGCCCCACTCCCACAATGTGATACTTAAGAGTCTATCTCCCTCACTTGCTAGGCTGATGGTTTCATTTACCTTTTATGTTAATATACCTTCTTTTTCTCTGCCTGATGACCAGAAGCAAGTATGCGTTCCTTTGTCTGGAGAAGAATGAGCTTATGCACTGCTTGCCAATTACATTTTAAGATTATAATTATAGCACAAATGTACAACTCTCTGTTTGCACTCCTTACACACAATGATTTCCGGGACCAACATGTAACCAGTTTGTATATCATGCCTTGTGTGACACCTTTTAGATACAGACTCTGACAACAGTGTATAGTGATCATGTCAGGCCTGATGAGAGTTGCTGATGCAGAGTAGTGAACAACCAATGGGCCGCTGTGTCACACTCACATCATTCACTTTCTGTTGTAGCATCTTCCTCAAGCAGCTTCTCATGGCTCTTCATGCTGACCCTTTTGGCATTAATTCTGGTGGATTCTCGCTTTTAAATCCCCACAGAATGTTTGTTGGACGGGGAGTAGGGTTTAGGTAGGGAGGAACTGACATAGTTGGGCAGAGACATTCAGATGCATATTGTGGAAGTCAGGAACTATGTGCAAATACCCTAGCCCTTTGCCCAGTCCTAAAGATGTAAGGATTCGTCCTATCGATCCTGAGACATATGTAGGTTAAGCCTATATACTCCTCATACTTCAGAAAGTGCCTGGTGTGATACTGGCAAATCAGCTAACCTGTATATGCCCCATAACAGCTTAACAAGAGGCAATACAATTGTATCAGGATAGTTCACTTGTATGTGAATGTCACAGAGATGTACTAGACCAGCAATCTCTAACCACTCATTTCTAGTTATAGAAATCAATGGTAGTTGATAAATGTGTTTTTTCTGTGTACCTGTATCCTGTTAGAAGTTTAACAATCTAACCAAATTAGCTTTTAAAGGCTAAATCCTTTTAATGTCTTAAATGTCTTACATTATGTATGTGACTATGTTCAGTTAACCTTAGGATGAAAATTGTGAGACAATGCAGGAGACTAATAATATTATTTACATCTACCTCTGTTATAATGAGTGATCTTCTGTTGCCTTATAGCAGTGGTTCTCAACCTATTTATCATTGTGGGCCACATATGCGGCCCACAGTGTGTTACCTGGGCCACATGTTGAGAACCACAGCAGCCCCTCCAACCCCCCTCAACCCCTATACTCAGTGCCCATCCCCCTCCCAGAAACCCTTCCACAGAGTGGGACCATAAGCAGACCCTGCTGCAGGGCTGGACAGTAGGGCAGCCCCGGATGCCGCTGCGCTGGTCAGCGTGGCCCCAGAGGCCCTGGACCCCACTGTGTAGTTCAGGGAAGGGCAGGGCAGCCCTAGATCCTGCTGTGCAGGGCAGGGAAGCCTGGCAGCCCCAGATCCTGCTGCGTGGGGTATGAAGGGCAGAGTAGTTCCGGTGGCCCCGGACCCCACCGTGCTGGGCAAGGCAGCCCCAGCAGCCCAGGACCGTACCATGCTGTGTCGGACAGCAGGGAAACTGGGATCCCAGACATTGCCAGTTGGCCAGTCTGGCAGCCTGGACCCTGCCGTACAGGCCCTGTGGCCTTTAGCACACAGCTCGACTGCAACTGTGCGGTAATTGGGCTGCATGTGGCCTGTGGGCAGAGAAACACTGCCTATAGATCACTTGTGTATGCACAGTAAATTGAATGTTAACTTCAAAGTGTTGGGTCAGTGTGTGCTCAACGAAGAAGAATCCTCTCAGTCACATGCTGTGCTCAAAACACTCGACAGCCCACTTCAGTTATAATAGTGAAACCTGGGGCCTAATCTTGCATCTTTAGTCTGCTGAACTTCAAACAGAGAAAGTTTAAGCCGTGGGACTGAGATCTTCCAAGTATTTATTTGGAACACCCTGAAAAATGCATGGAAAGACCAACAGACTCTACATCTAAGGTGCTTTTGGATTCTAACCTTTTGGGATTATTCCAGAGAGACTTAGCCAGGAGGTTCATCCATCACTGCTACAAATCTAATATAAGGACCTTGCAAGCATTTATAATATATATATATAATCTTTTAACCATTCAATTACTCTTTCTTTTCTTTTCCTAATAAATCTTTAGATAGTTTACTAAGGATTGTCTGACAGCATAATATTTGGATAAGATCTGAGATACATATTGACCTGGCGGTAAGTGTCAGATCCTTTGGGATTAGTAGAACCTCACATATGGTGAATTGGATTTTCAGTAACCTCTCACTATATTAGATCTGTTTGTCTGGATGGGAACCAAGGCCTGGAATGCCTAAAAAGGACTGTGTTTGGCTTCTTGTTAATTAGTGTGGTACTATAGAAACTCCTTTGAACTGGTCTGGTGACTCTAAAGGTGCATCCAGACTACCCGCCATATCGGCGGGTAGCGATCGATTTATCGGGAATCAATATATCACATCTCCTCTAGAGCGGCGGTAGTGGAGTCGACGGGGGAGCCGCAGACGTCGATCCTGCACCGTGAGGACGGGAGGTAAGTCAGAATAAGATACTTCGACTTCAGCTACGGTATTCCCATAGCTGAAGTTGCGTATCTTACCTCGACATCCCCCTCTAGTGTAGATCAGGCCTAACATATATAGTAAACCACCAGTGTTGATAGATTGCCTGTCCTGCTTCTTGAAGTCTGCCGTGAATGTGGTATTCTCAGTGTGGTCCATCCTAGGCACCAGTCACACCTGGTTTTCAGGTGATTTACTTACTCTGACTGAATATTTTTTCCACTGAAGTGCTGATTCAACTAAATTGAAACATTTTTAGAAATCATACTGATTTTGTCAACAGCGTCTATGGCAAATTATCAAAACATCTTGTCTTAAGGTAGAAATGTTTAGTTAAGATTTTTATGATGTTTGACATAGTTGAAATAATGTCAAAACAAAATATTTCAGTAAGGTTGAAATTATACATTTTGTAATATTTCATTTCATAAAAAATTCCAAGAGGTCAAGGTTTCATGCTGATTTAAGATGAAATGACATTTTTAAATCTTGGAATTTCATATGGGACAGAAATTCTGGTTTTCAGCCAGCTCTACTTTGGCCACTTACAGCTCCCTTTGACTTCAATAGGAGCTAAGGGAGCTCAGCACTTCTGAAAATCAGACCCCAAAAGCTCTGCTTCTCCCAGCCCACCCCATTCCTTCCACTAAGGCCCCCGTGTAACAAAGAACACAAGCACATACTTAACTTTAGACTTGTGTGAGAGACGTTCACTGCAAACATGGCTTATACAAATGCTCAAAGACTTAGACTAAAAAGTTTTTTTAAAATGTTGCTTGCTTGGAAAGTCACAATATGGTCCTGATTCAGCAAATATGTCCATAAATCCTACTGAGTTTAGTGAGATTTAAAGTTAAGCATATGTTTAAGTGATTTGCTGAATTGAGACCTGTAAAATATTCCAGTAACTCAAACAACAAAATTAAGTATCTAATTCTCCACTTCCTTATGTTCAGTATTACACCGGTGAAATTCCGTTAACATATTGTAAAACACACAGGCATAAAACTTGTTCAAAGGAATTGTGAATGAAACCTCATTCAAAATTGTATTCAGAATGCTATTTGAATGACTACTGGGAATATCACTGTGTTTCAGTGAATATACTTTATGCATTTAAATGGCAGACCATTAAAATCTCTCTCATTACTTGAGGATTTGAATGGCCTTTCTGACTGGGGGGAAAATGAATCCAGTTCAGTCAAATGAAAACCTAATCTATGTTACTTAAAAAGAAAAAAATTCCAAACAAGACCAAGAATAGTTTTGCCACTGGGTTCCTCATTTCTGTTCATGGATGTGGATAAAACAGTTAACTTATTTTTAGTAGACCAAGATGCATTCTGGGGGAAAGGAAGAAGCACTTATGCACTATGTGCTGGTATGGAGCCAATCACCCTGATGGGGAATAAAAAAAATTACCAGTCCATTCCGTGAATTATACAAACTTGCTGATGGTCACCTTTTCCCATACAGTAGGAGGAGTGGGTCATTGACGAGAATTTTCAAAAATGGAAGCAATGCTATGTTGCACCAGGGAAAGACAATGAGATGGACGTTACTGATGCTTGAAAGCACAAGATCAGAGATGCTGACAATTGGCATGACATTGCCAGAAAAGATAAGAGATGGACAGATTCACTCTGAAAGGAAGTACATAGTAGAGACAGGGACATGAAAAAATAACATTTTGTGGAATGGCAGTTGTGTGCCAAGGGGAAAGCTTCTGTAGCTTTTTTTTAAAAATGGCATTATGTTAGCTATCTGACAGTCATCTGGTACAGAAGCTGATTTAAGCGATAAGTTATATACTGCCGTGATAGTTCTGCAATTTCATACTTGAGTTCCTTCAGAACTCTTGGATAAATGCCATCTGGTTCTGGTGACTTATTACTGTTTAATTTATTCTTACTGCTTAATTTATCCATTTGTTCCAAAACCTCTTTTTTTGACACCTCAATCTGGGATAGGTCCTCATATTTGTCAACTAAAAAGAATGGCTCAAATGTGGGAATCTCCCTTACAATTTCTGCAGCGAAGACTGATGAAAAGAATTCATTTAGCTTCTCTGAAACAGCCTTGTCTTCCTTAAGTGCTTGAATACCTTGAGGTTGAACACCACTATTTTAATCAGATGCACGGGGACCTATTGGGAGGAAAGTATTATGGATACTGTCGTCACAATTCTCACAGTCACGTTTTCAACACATGAGCAAGTGAAACGTGTGTGTGTGTGTATGAGAGAGAGACAGAGAGAGCAAGAGAGATGATATAAAGAACTGTTCACCTTGTGTGTGCTTTCTGAAATATTGTAATTTAGAGAACAAGTTATGTGGTAAACAAAGCAGAAGAAATGAGGGCTTGCATTCAGCCAATGATTTATTAATTTTGTCTAGGTCTGTGCAGTCAGATATCAGACAGAATCACTTGCTCCACATAGTGGATCCTGTGATCATCTTCTATCAGAGCTCCAAATAAATATAAAAAGGAACTGTAACATTCTCCACTCCCTATCAAATGATTTTAAAATGTAAAAAGTAAAATGATTTTACCTTGAAACTGAGTAATGACAAAAACATTGTTTAATGAGATGGTTGAGTTTTTCTTTGTGTTATGAAAAAAATACTATTATTGTTTTTGTCACGGTAATGTCTGGAGGTCCTGATCAGGAATAAGATACCCATTCTGGAAGAAGCTGTACCCACATGTAACAATATAACTGATTTGGGACAGATACTATCTAGTGTGTAATGACAGACACTAGCTGGATATAACACACAAATTGGTAAAGGGACAATGAAACAGACTACTATAATTAGTAGAGGCCACAGCACACCAACAACTCAGCCATGCTCTTAAAATTAAATAAAATTTAGAATTTTTGTTTTGAGTAAAAAACTGAAACAGAATTGGACCAAATATGCCCAGTTGGATGAGGCCCTATGTGAAAATTTGTTTCCAAAGGCAAGAACTATTTCTCGTTTAACGAACATAAGAATGTTGCATCACAGCAGAGATGACAGAATTGAAGGCCAAAGGGTAAATTCCAGTTGCTCGGAAGCATGGGGTTCATCTACAGTTCAAAAAATAAAACCCCAGCACCAAGTCCGAGGTCAATTAACTTGGACTCAGTCTGCAGGGCTAAAAATTGCAGCCCCTCCCCCATCATGGGAACTCAGAGCCTGGACTCCAGCCTGACCCTGAACATTGACACTGCAATTTTTAGCCCCAAGGTCCCAAGTCAGAGGCCAGCTGTAACTATTCTATGGATCTTTTATTGGAGCATAGATGTACCCAGGCTGTCTATCTGAATCTTAACCATATTTTGATGAGCATCTTACAATGTTTTTTGAGAGATGACTGTTGAGGTTTGAAGAGCAGAGCTTGGCAATACTGTGCTAGTGTCCAGTAATACGTGCTAATTTTACTGCAGTTTAGTAGTGGAGGAAAATGTATGCATTGTTCAAAATATAATTGGAAATGCGTTCTACTTCCTCATCACATGAAGGGAATCCTCTACACTCAGGGCTTGTCTAAATGAACACCTAGTTCGCAATAAGTTTGGGTGTAAATCTACCCTGAACTAGCCTGCAGCAGTTCTAAGTGCACACTGAGTGTAAGTATGGACCCTGCTGCTGCCCAGTAGAAGTTTTCTAGTGCAGTTTGATCTACTCTGTTTTGAAATGGGAGTGGATCAAAGTGCACTAGCAAACTTTTAATGTGTGATAGCAGGGTCCCCACAGACAGTTAGTGCATGACATACTGGTGTGGGGAAAATTCACACCCCATCTTGCTGCAAACTAAGTGTTTGCCCTCAGACAAAAACCTTATACTAAGGCTGTCCAACAGCATTCCACCACATCTGTTTCCCCAAATGTCTTTTTCAAGGTCACAAATGTCCTGTGTTTCTCTATTGCCATATCTTAAATAAAACAGAGATTAAAAAATCAAGCCTTAAACCTCCTGTGCTATAAGAGTTCAGTGCCATATTTGAATGCCTTGGGGTTCATACAGTATAGTTATGTATGTAGGTTACACTTCAGAAAACAGCCAGGCTTTGTGGGATTCTTCTGGAATTATGCATCACAGACACTTTAAAAATGAAAAGGGTTCATCACGATCAATGACAGTTTGATGAAAATTACTTAATAATCAACCTCACCCTCCCTCTCTCTTTCTCTCTCTGCTGCCCCAGTCCAAATCCCAGGGTCTGATCCAAAGCCCACTGAAGTCAGTATGAGTGTGTTCATTAACTTCACTGGTGCAGAAGAGGGCTTATTCAGGGCAGAATGACTGGGATAATTGAGAAAAATGGCTGTGTATATCCACAGTGGAGTAAACCTCCCACTGGTTGTGTTTTGTGTATAATATACAATCTGTTTTGTTTGCCAAAATTATTTCAGCTATATTGATAATGGCACACTTGTCTGGTTTCCCTTTAATAAGTGCAATTTAGTTATAATAATAATTATAATAATTTAATTATTTTAGTTACCTTGAATCCTCTCTTCCTCGCTCTTGTTCAAGGTTTGTAGACTTAACGAAAGATTTGTTACTTGTGTTAGAATTCTGAATGGCCATATCTCCCCTGGAATTAATGCCTGACTATTACTCCCATATCACTGTGGCCTTGTATGTTTAATTTGCTGACCTTGCTCATAGTAAATGTTTGTTTCTGACCCCACTGTAATTCCATAACTTTTGTTTAATTAGCACAGGCTGAGAGATCAGTGTTACACAGTGGAAAGATTGCAAAGGCTGAAGAGAATTGTTAACTGTGAAACTAGTCCCTCTAATGACATAATTGCCACTAAATTCCTAGCACTGCATATGATTAAATTAAGCTGATTCTATTTGTTTTTGGCAGCTGGAGCAAATTACATTTGCTATGTTTTTCCTTATTTGTACAATTTTCCTGATTTCTGTATGATGTTATGCCAGCATAGTAAGTAGAATTTCAACTGTCGAGTTAATTTTATTATGAACCGTGGCAAGACTTAGTTAAGCAGATTTCAAACCTTAAATTGAAATGAAGATGATGTCATTAATGGCAAGCAGGGCCGGCGCAACCCATTAGGTGACCTAGGCAGTCGACTAGGGTACTAACATTTGGGGAGTGGAGACCACAGCGGACGGATCTTCAGCTGCCTCGGTTGTTGGTGGTATTTTGGGGGTTGGACCTTCCGTCTCCTCTGTCGGGGGTGCCATTTCGGGGGCGGGACCTTCTGCCGCCTAGGGCGCCAAAAAAGCCGGTGACACTCCTGATGGCAAGATTACCTTCCAAGTAAATAAATCAGAACTATGAAAAATGACACCCTAATACAGGCAAATCACCAAAATCTAAAGTCTCTGAGAAGCATATAACATGTGGAGCTAAATGTACAAAAAATATGGAAAATTTAACATCTCCTAATGAGTGTAATGACAAAAAAAGTACATGCAAATCTATGTTAGGGTAGGAAATTAAATGCAGTTTCCATTTCAAATGGATTTTTCATTATTTGTTGACTAGACCTATTTACAGGACAGTCTTCATTTTAATGCTAATTACATATATTTAATAAACATATAAAATCGTACACATAATGTAGAAGAATAGAGCTTCTGCCTATGGTAAATAGATAGTGCTGATGGAGTGCATTGAAAGCGCTGGTATCTAAGTACCATGCTGGAGTGGAGAACACAATTTCATAGGTCAAGGGGCTAGATCCAAAAAGGGGACTCAGATTCAGCACTGCAATACCTAACTTGAAGCACCATGTCCCCAAGTGGACCTATCATCGCTGAGTTAGGTGCCCAGATTTCCTATACAATGAATGGGGAAAGTTAGAGGCTTAAGAATTGGATTCATGAGAGCCAGCAAACTGAGCAGGGAGACCCTAAACTAGCTAATGGGAAATGACAGGGAGAGAGGTGTGACCTAATTTTTGCCCCTGGAAGAGAGTTGGGGCCTAATTCTGGCCGGGAATCTGCTTCTGGAATTAGGGTCCTAAGGCTGATCAGTTCTTTCTTGCAAAAAGGGATGGCAGAATCATTAATTAGAGCATGTATCCAGGCTGTGGGAAAGCCACATTCAGATCTCCACTCTGCCAGACTCAGAGCAGAGATCTGAACCCAGGTATTCCATCGCCATGCCCTACTTTGTATGCAACACACAAATAAGCATTGAAACAATGTTTGGAACATGGATCTTTCAGGTGAGCTTGCTAGCCAGAAGGCTAGAGAGTCATATTCTCTCTCTCTCTCTCTGGTCCAATGAATATTGACATATATCATGCAAAGTGTAACAGCTTCAGCAGGACAGACTGAGAGATCTTCACCTTGGATTGCCCAATAGACCAGTGGTTAGACACTCAATTATGAAATAGGAACCTTGAGATTAAATCCTGCTCTGAATTGGTGTTCTAACCACTTAGCAATTGGCTACAAGGGGGCACTACCTCCTTGTCTGCTGTGCCTCGTGCAGGGGCTGATCCACTTGGTATTCTCTTAGATGTTCTATGAGAATGTCTACCAGATATTCCCCCTTCCCCCACACCAGCAGGAAAGGTGAGACGATGCCTAGTTTGAGGATCCTGCCAGGGCTTATGTCCCAAGCAGCTTGGCAGAGTCAGGGCTGAGGTGGCTATGTGCATGCTCACCAGTGGAAATGTAGGCACATAGGATCTTTAGGTGCCTGTAGTGTTCGGTAGCAGCAAAGCAGGGATTTCGAGTACCTAAATATTAGACTTAGGATACTAAAGTGGCAATTAGGCACAAAAATCCCCTTGTGAATCTAGTCCTCTGTGTTTGATCCCATAAAGCATTCAGCACCTGTTTCCTGTGCTGAACACCTTCAGCTTCTATTGATTTCATTCTAAGTTAAATCACTAACTTCTATGATTCTATACATTCTATATTTTTCCTAGCCTTATAGAAGATTCTGCTCAGATCTGAGAGAGGATATATCACAGACTACAGTGGAAGAATATGTTCAAAAACTAGGGAGGAGTGAATCACTTTATTTAAGGCCTGGTCTACACTATGAGGTTAGGTCCAATTTAGGTAGATTTTAAAATGAATGCGTCCACACAATCAACCCCGTTCCGTCGACTTAAAGGGCTCTTAAAATCGACTTTTGTACTCCCCCTGGCAAGGGGTGTAGCGCTAAAATCGACCTTGCTGGGTCGAATTTGGGGTAATGTGGGTGCAAGTTGATGGTATAGGCCTCTGGGAGCTATCCCAAAGTGCTCCAATAAGACCGCACTGGACAGCACTTTGAACTCTGATGCACTAGCCAGGTACACAGGAAAAGCTCTGGGAATTTTTGAATTTCATTTCCTGTTTGGTCAGCATGGCGAACTCAGCAGCACTCAGCAGCACAGGTGACTATGCAGTCCCCCCAGAATCGTAGAGCGTAGAATGTTTCTATGCTCCCCCTATCATCTCTGTCTCTGACGTTATTGCAAATTAGAAGGTGAAAAAAATGTACTTGTGATGACCTGTTTTCCGAGCTCTTGTAGTCCTCCTGCACTGATAGGGCACAGCTTAATGCATGGAGGCATTCAATGGCAGAGGCCAGGAAAGAATTAAGTGAGTGTGAAGAGCAGAGGCAGCACGTGATCCTGATGCTAATGGGGGCGCAAATGGATATGATGAAGTGTCTGTTGGACTTGCAGGAAAGCCAGCAAGAGCACAGACCCCCACTGCATCCACTGTATAACCGCCTACCCTCCTCCCCATGTTCCATAGCCTTCTCACCCAGACGCCCAAGAATGTAAGGAGGAGGCTCCGGACACTAAGTCACTCCACTCCAGAAGATGACCCAAGCAATAGAAGGCTGTCATTCAAACAGTTTGATTTTTAGTATGGCTACAATAAGCAATGTGACTGTATCCTTCCCTCCTCCCCCACCTCACCTGGGTTACCTTGTCTGTTATCTCATTTTTTTTTAATTAATAAAGAAAGAATGCATGGTTTCAAAATAATTGTTACTTTATTTCAAAGGGGGGAGGGCGATTGGCTTACAAGGAATTAAAATCAACAAAGGCGAGTTTGCATCAAGGAGAAACACACACAACTGTCACACCGTAGCCTGGCCAGTCATGAAACTGGTTTTCAAAGCCTCTCTGATGCTCAGCACGCCTAACTGTGCTCTTCTAATCGCCCTGGTGTCTGGCTGCTCAAAATTGGATGCCAGGCGAATTGCCTCAACCACCCACTCTGCCATAAACATCTCCCCCTTACTCTCACAAATATTATGGAGCACACAGCAAGCAGAAATAACAATGGGAATGTTGGTTGCGCTGAGGTCTGACCTAGTTAGCAAACAGCGCAAGTGAGCTTTTAAAGCGCGTGACGGTGAGCTGAGTGGGCTCCATGCTTGCTGTGGTATGGGGTCTGCATGGGTAGCCCAGGAAAAAAGGTGCAAAATGATTGACAGCCATTGCTTTCACAGAGGGAGGGGCGACTAATGTCATGTACCCAAAACTACCCGCAACAATGTTTTTGCTCCATCAGGCATTGGGAGCTTAACCCAGAATTCCAATAGGCGGCAGAGACTGCGGGAACTGTGGGATAGCTACCCACTGTGCATTGCTCCATAATTCGATGCTAGCCATGGTAGTGAGGAAGCACTCTGCCGACTTAATGCACTTAGTGGGGACATACACAATTGACTGTATAAAATCGATTTCTAAAAATCAACTTCTATAAAATCAATTTAATTTTGTAGTGTAGACATACCCTAAAATAAGCATAAAGTCAAACCAAAATTATTTTTAGAGATTCAAAGTAGTCTATTTTAATAATGTATATCTGATTATCTCATTTTTATGAATGGGCAAATTGAGATACAGAGAAGCTATGCTTGTCCAGCTGGTGGTGTAGTCCAGCCTATCAGGCAATCATCTACAAAATATGAAACCTGGGACACAATTTTCAAAGAATGACACCTAAAGATAGACTTCAAACTTCATAATGAGGCACCTGGGCAGGTAGCCTAATTTTCAAAAGCACTGAGCACACAACAGCTCCTATAATTCAATCTCCTGGGTGATCATTTTCTGCTGGAAATCTGGCCAACTGCTTAGGTGTTTACAGACTTGTGCCTGATTATTTTTTAAACTCTTGGCTCTGGGTACTAATTCTGGTTCTGGCATGAATTTGTGTTTACTTATTCTACCAAGGTGTTATGAGACCTAATAAAGTAGTAGTGTCATTCTATAGTATACAACTACAGAGTATTATTAAGGGCAGTTGATGGCAGAGGTGGGTAATATACATATATATTTATACATATATTTCTATACATATATATTCTCTAAGGAGAAAAGGAAGTAAATAAAATTTTAAAAATCATATTTTACAAAAGCAAACAAAGAAATACCAATATTATGTTTATTTCTGGAGCTGTTTTAAGATTCTTATTGAGAGAATGACATTGCCAAGGGGCCAGTTCATCTGCAGTTTATGAAACTTAAAGCATTGTAAAATTTCAATTATTTGAAATTAAATGTTTTTGATCTGAACCCCTGGGAAGACATTCGGACTAGATATCTTCCCTCAGTTCTATTTTTAAAATTCAGCATAAACCTGGCTGAATAACAATATTTCCCCCCGCCCTATGCTTTCTTTCTATGAAGAGCTGCTCATAAAGGAGAAGATTGTGAAAGGAGTTGAGTGGCCTCTGTGAAGAGCAGAGCATCCTCACTTCCCATTAAAAGCAATTTCTGAGTAATAATTCAATTGAAACTGGTGGGTGCTCAGCTCCTGACAAGATTAACTTCACAGTTATTATATTCCTGTTAATAATAGGAATTAAATGTTTTCAGGGTTTTACATTAACTTTCCTGGGGGAAAAATGTTTTCTTTATAGTTTAATGTGGACAAAGGACCTGGGTAACAAAATGGCAGATGAAATTCAGTGTTGATAAATGCAAAGTAATGCACATTGGAAAACATAATCCCAACTATACATATAAAATGATGGGGTCTAAATTAGCTGTTACCACTCAAGAAAGAGATCTTGGAGTCATTATGGATAGTTCTCTGAAAACATCCACTCAATGTGCAGTGGCAGTCAAAAAAGAAAACAGAATATTAGGAATCATTAAGAAAGGGATAGATAATAAGACAGAAAATATCGTATTGTCTCCTTATAAATCCATGGTACTTCTACATCTTGAATACTGCGTGCAGATGTGGTCGCCCCATCTCAAAAAAAAGATAGATTAGATTTGGAAAAAGTTCAGAAAAGGACAGGAAATATGATTAGGGGTATGGAATGGCTGCTGTATGAGGAGAGATTAATAAGACTTTGGACTTCTCAGCTTGGAAAAGAGACAACTAAAGGGGGGTGGTATGATGGAGGTCTATAAAATCATGAGTAGTGTGAAGAAAGTAAATAAGGAAGTGTTATTTACTTCTTCTCATAACATAAGAACTAGGGACCATCGAATGAAATTAATAGGCAGCAGGTTTAAAAAAAACAAAAGGAAGTATTTTTTTCCACACAGTGCACAGTCAACCTGTGGAACTCCTTGCCAGAGGATATTGTGAAGGCCAAGACTATAACAGTATTCAAAAAGGAACTAGATACATTCATGGAGGATAGGTCCATCAATGGCTATTAGCCAGGATGGGCTTGGGCAACAGGGAATGGATCATTTGATGATTACCTGTTCTGTTCATTCCCTCTGGGGCATCTGGCATTGGCCACTGTCAGTAGACAGCTAGATGAAGCTTTGGTCTGACCCCAGAATGGCCATTCTTATGTTATGTTCTTATTAATTGTTGCACTTTTTGTGAACTCTGGCCCCAATCCTGCAAAGACTTGCACATGTGCTTGTCTTTATGTGGTGTGATCCGCTCCATTGAGTTCAACAGCACTACTCACAATGCATAAAGTAAAGCACAAGGATAAATCTTTTGCAAGCATCAGAAGCTCTATTTGCAAGAGGTAGGTTAGGGTGGGATGGAGGCCAAAGGGAGGGAAGGTAGTTGAGTGGGCATGGCCAGGGTGGATTTGCACCCTCGCAGTTTTGCATCCATGTAAAGACCCACAGAAGCTATTGCAGCAGGGGTGAAGCTTAAAGCAGTGCTGAGAGCTATAATAGTCTTTGCTGGGAAAGGCACGAGCACCCACAATCCTTTGAATATCAGAGTTGAAAATTGTTTTCTCTCTATCTCTTCACTTTCTTCTAAAACAACATTAAACATTAGAACTGTTTGCAAACAATTTTTTTTTATAATTCTGCAATAGGGAATTAAAATCTCTATTTTCCTGGTACACATTTTGCCACTAGCAAGACAGCTGTCAGTAGAAAATAACTGATCTGAGTGTGTATTTGTTTTTATAGGGACAGCATCTAGTAGTTTAGATTATTTGTTCCTGTAATTTTGCTTAGTTAAACTGCCCCGATCCTGCAAACACTGTAATTTTAGTTGGTAAAATAATAAAGTACTGATCTCATGGTAGTAAAGGTAAGCATGTGCATAAGAGTAAGCAGGAATGGGACCTAACATTATAGAAAGCCCAATGTGAACAGAAACTTTTCCATTCCTCTTGTAGAAAGTCCTGTAGAAGTTTAGTAGTAACATTTCTATAAAGATTCTAAAGTGACCAGGGGTTGAACTAGAGTGACCAGACAGCAAATGTGAAAAATCAGGACAGGGGTGGGGAGTAATAAGTGCCTATATAAGAAAAAGATCCAAAAATCAGGACTGTCCCTATAAAATCGGGACATCTAGTCACCCTAGGTTGAACAGAGGATGAAGGATGAGGTTAACAGTCATAGGAAAAAGTGGTTACATCATTGTTGCTCATATATATCTTGCTTGGAATCAGATTCTCACATTAGTGTGCTGGAGATGTTGTACCCTACTGAGGATTAGCAGGATCACTAATTGCCTACTGTCACATTGAAATGTCAGTTTGGAGGAGAAAAAATAAATTGCTATAGCTTTGGAATTTGTTTGAGAATTGGATATGCTGCATTTGGTAATTTTTGATTTGTATGTACAGAAGTATAGGTATCAAACTAGAGATGTGAAAACCTTTCAACTTTGGACAGGAAGAGGTTCTTTACAATCAGAATGAAAAGATGGTAATGTACAGTCCTGTATTCAGATCTGGTTGGAACATACTTGTGCTTGTGTGATTTACATTTGATACAAAATGTGATTACAGCATATATGTGAACGCGAATAAAAGTAATAACTGTGACAATGACAGCGTATATAAACTCAAGAAACAATGAATTTTCACAGGCTTAAGGGAAGTAACCTGGAGCTTTACAGGTTTATCTCTCCTTCAGAAGTAATCTCAACTGATTGCTGATAGAAATAACAGATATCCTTCACTCCAGATGAAATTCACTACTCTGTTGGGGGGCAGCACAAGGCCTGTAGCTTCTATGGTAATTACGTTGTGCTGACCCTCTGGACAGGGTGGTAAATTTTACCCTATGCATTTTCCTGCCCCCTATTTATCAAAACACTACTTGTGGGAGGAGCTTCCTGTCTAAATGGATTGTCCTCCATTTTGGATTCTCTCCTCAAACGGTCCTAGCTGAAGAAAAAAGCCACCACCCACTTAAGACAAAATAAAGAGGAAGAGAAAGAACAGAGAAAAGAGTTGGTAAATACTGCACTGCATCCTCTTCAGGAAGAAAGAATGGAAGAACACCTTACTACCTGAAGTCTGGGATACCACATTTCTCCATCTTACCAGAAAACCAGCACAAAGTGAATATTAATAATCAGTAAGTTTTCTCCTTGATGTTCTTGGTTTTAACCATGTACACAAACATCTTCCTTAAAAAGTAGTTACACCAAACAAAATACTGTGGTGTTCACAACAGTTATATGATTGCATTATCAGAAATCATGCAGCTATTCAAAGGAAAGATTACAATAACTCTTATGTACTTCCCAGTAAATTTGTATTGTGACAAAATAATGTGAACTCTAAAATGCAAAGATCAAGATATACAGTCTGCCTCACAAAACAAGTGCATTAAACAACTAAAAATGTTTATGAAAAAGGAAGAAATAATAGGTAGGCACTTACGCTACCTTAGTACAGAGGTGAAAGTGAACTGAGAGAGGGTTTTTTTGTTTGTTTTTTTGTAGAATAGCACAGACCTTTATCTAAACAGCAGCCCTGGAGCAGGCTATGTGAAAAAGCAAGTTTATGAACTTTAATGTCTCTTTTGACTACAGTTTCATATTCATCTGGCTTTTTATATGTTGAGAAATGTGCATACCCTCCTTCATCTGCTTGCTAACTGTAAGATATTGTCAAGATCCTGTGGTGGTGTATTCTGTCATTTGGAGATCCTTTTTTTGTCCCTTAAATTGCAGATGCCTTCTGGTACTCTGTATATTTTCTGTTTTGTGTGGTGCGAATTTGGTAGTCATGGAGTGTGAAAGGTAGCGAACCCTTCTTTTCTTGTTTTCCTTCTAAGTCATTGCTCTGTCCTATTTTATGTCCCACTAGAACTAGGAAATAAATTCATATGTAAGTGTACAGAGCTCTGTGTAAGGATATGGTGATTGTCTACTGATGTCTAGAAGAGCCTTATTAGCCCATTCTTGATTAAATCACAGGTGCAGCAAGTTGGTAATCCTCCAGAACCTTGAGCACAGGACTCTATAAGAATATAATGAGGAAACATAAGAATGTTTGTAGCCAGGAAAGTTCTGAAGAGTGGACTTAAAAACAGGTTCAGAGCTGTTTAGTAACTACCTACCATTTCTGGGCTAAATACCATATGGTAATTGTGACATTTGTGATTGTTACTTTGGATTTTTCCACAGAGTTGGGGAGTTAATACATTTTGTTTTATTTCTGTCTTGCTTTGTCTTGAGTATCATTTGTTTAAAGTGATCCTCGACTCTCCAGACCTTGTGACAGAACTACCTCTTCCTCCTCTTCATGATTATTGTTTAAGATTCATATTGCATTAGCACTAACAGGCCAGGTTCAGAGCCACATAGTGCCAGACATTGTGGAAATGTACTGAAAATTACAGTCGCTTCCCCCAAACAGCTAGGAGTCTGGGTTATCATTCTATTTTGGTATCAGTTTAGTCCCGAGGTGTTCTGTTGGGTTTTTTTTGTTTGTTTTTTGTTTTGTTTGTTTGGTTTCCATTATGCTGAAGCACTTACATCTAAGTTCACTTGAGTAGGCAATTCAATTGTAAATGAACTGTGAACAACGTAGTCTGATCATGCATATTACAAATGCATAAATATTAAGATGTCTGCAGGCAGTGAATCTGCTTACAAAGCCCTTATTTTAAAAATAGTTACATCATGTATTCTTGGGTATAATGTACTTATTTAAGTTTGTACAGTAAGGACTTAATTATTAGTAGCAAAGTAATTTGCAGCAAGAGAATAGATATTAGATTTGTGTAAATAAATAACAAGTGACACCTTTCTCATGCAAAAACTTGCAATTTGTAGATAATCTGCTTGGTGTAATGCCATTGCAGTAAGTACTGTACTGTACTATTATTTCCAGACAACACCAGCTTCTACTACATGGATTCATCAGCTGTAGTAGACATGTACACTCACTGAGCAATAAGCATAGTGAAATATAAGTGGACCAAAAATGTGAACAATTTTAAATGAATTGCCCATCTATATTAGGAATTGAAGTTCTGGCTGTTGCCTTTGTTAAAAACTGATCAGTTAGTTTCAGCTGCGTCAGAGTAAGATTAGAACTGTGTTTCCAAGGAATGTGTGTAACACAGAGGTTGCCATTTGGTTTCCAGTGTAAAGTCATGCATGTCGCCATTGCAGACTTCTGTTGGAATGGCTGTGTTGGTCACAGCTCATAGTGTAGACGGAGTTATTCTGGCAAAAATGTGCCTTTACTGTTATAGCTTGTTTTGCTCTAGAGTGGGAGACAGGGCTGGAATAAGATATACTGGCAAAACAGCATCTACCCTAGGAATACTTTACTGAGTTAGTATAGTATACCAATATAGATATACTGGCAAAGTGCTCCTAGTGTAGACATGGCCTAATATAGTGTTTGAAATCATAACATCCATGTAGTTTCAGTGTGTCTCCTATTGTGTCACTGGCATTTGCATTGCTATCACGTGAATCATGGAAACACATCAAATAATGTCATCACCGCTGTCAGCAGCTGATAGTTCAAGCAAGTGTCATTGAGCTTTCATTGTGTTGGAATGAGTGGATGTGGATGATATGTTTCGGAGACAGAGAGTGCCATTAAAAAGTCAACATTTACCATATTGGAATATTTAATATTACTGCTAATACTCTAATTGAAATATTGCTGTGAGGCTTCATACGTACTAGCGTAAATAATAACTTTTAAGGGTGCTTGTTGTAAGCTCCTTACTGTTGCACAACACAGAATGGAGCAAACATATGGAAGAGGGGCCAGTAGGAACAGGCAGAGGCCAGTGGTTGTGAGATGCTTGCAACCCCTGTAAAGCAGCAATTCATATAATCACAAGCACACCTGGGAAGGCTTTAAAGAGAGGGTAACTCTTAGGAGCAACAGCTCTACCCCATCTGCTCCCGGTGCAATGGGCCCTAATTTATACAGCAAAATACTGTGTAAAATACTCTTAAAATTCTCATTAGGTCTATAGCTGTAGCTTTCCATCTCCTTTCTGGGGAATAGATATGGCAGGGGAGCCAATAGGTGCCAAGAGAGTCATGCTGCCAGGTTTGGAAACTCAGGGAGGAGTAGGCAAGCCTGTTGAATCTCCCAAGAACTGCAGAGCTAAGGCCCATCATCCTTGGTGATACAGATTTATTTTTATATAAAGGTTTATTTTTGTTTAGTGTCATCAATACACACTCACTCTGCCCCATCCCAGGAAGACTGGCAAACCCAATCCCTGCCTTTTCCACCTCATCGCTGTGCCAACCCAAAGAGAAAACAAAAAGAGAAACAGCATGGATTCCATTTTCTGATGCACAGCTTTTGGGAGAAAGCTGTCTCTTTCCTTTAAGCAGAAAGAAATGTTTCATCTTCATATGATTATATAGAAACTTAATTTTATACAGTAGAACCTCAAATATGATAACACCAGAGTTATGGACTTTCTGGTCAGTTGGACACCAGGTGGAACTAGAAGTAATCAATCAGGCAGCAGAGGAGAAAAAATACAATAAATACTGTATTGCCTTGTGGCTTTAGCCCAAGGGCTCAGGTGTTCAGCCATAGGGGCTTGGGACTGCAGCCACAGGGTGGAAAGGGATCAGGGTTCCAGGGCTGGAGGGGGGCTTGGGGCTTCTGACCCTTGGGAGTACAAGGACTCATGCCTTTAGAACTGGAGCTTTAGTCCTGTGGCTCCATTCCCAGCTTCAGCTCCGTGGGGAGCGCTGGAACTTTAGCTACAAGAGGAATGCCAGTTTCAGCCCCAGTGCTCCTCCTGTAGCTAAAGCCCCCAGCCCTTACACTGCCCCATGGGGCAGAAGCTGGGAATAGAGCTGCGGAGTTGAAGCATCAAGCCCTGGCACCCCCTGCAAGACTGAAACTGTGAGCAGAGTCTCAGGGCTGAATCCCTGAGCCTTTGCAGTCTGTGCATGTCTAAAGCCCTGAACCCTGGTACCCAAGGGTCAGAACTGACACCCCCCCACTCCCACACCCGGAGCCCTCACTCTGTGGCTGCTTCCCCACCCTCTTGCCCATGGCTGAAATCCGTAAGGTCTTGTTCAGAGATACGGAACATTTCAGGGTTACGAACAACCTACATTTCTGGGGTGTCTGCAGCTCTGAGGTTCTACTGTACCAACATAACAGACTTTTTTTCTTTTTCAGCTACATAGAGGGACTGAAAAAAGATGCTGCCTATTCTTTTATTTGCTTTATATTCAAGACCCCATTTATTCTGCAGCCTACTTGTCCTAAATTCTGTGCCCAGAGCCTCTAATTTCTGTGGTATTTCTGGCAGGCATTGGATTCTGTCCCAAAGCGGAATTGAGAAATGGATGAAAAAACATAAAGAGGAAAAAATCCCTGTAATTAAGAACAAACCAAAGAAGTTACGAACACAATTTATATAGTATCTGACTTTCTTGATTTTTCTTAAGGGTTTTTTCATTTTTCAGCTCTGTGCCACAACAGAGGTCTTGCAAAGTAATTTATTTCCCATTACTCTGCCTCTCTTTTGTTTCTGGGTTCTGCTGATCCTGCAATCTGATCTGTGAGGATGGACTCCTACATTTGTATTACTGACTTAAATAGGATTCCACACAGGTATACAGGCCCATCCACACAGATCATATTGAAGCACTGGGTCCTAAGACATTATGTTCTTTTAAGAGTAGATTGCTCTTTTTTGGGTGTGAGGGAGAGGTGAACACAGCCTGAACTCAGGAGAGGATCTGTCCTTTCTAGCTCCTCTCTTGAGAGGGGACAGTTCGAAAGCATTCCACAGGAGTGGAATTGTGGAAATCTCAAGGCCTTGGTTATATTGTATCTGGTGCTACTGGTTCAGTTTATTTTAGGGGGAGAGCTAGTTGGTATGATGTCAGCACAAACACTGTACATTGTGTTTGTTTTCTGCTGGCATATTGTAACTTTCCTATCAGAACTTAGAAAATCCATCCAAACATTAATGGACATTATTAACAAGTCTGGGCAACATCCAGGTTTCAGACGTGTAGATCATACAAATTGATGATCTTAAATGCAATAAAAGTCAAGCATTTGAATTACTTAATGGCTCATTTTGGTTTTTTGGTATTTAAATCTCTCTAGAAGACCTTTTATATAATGATTTATATTCCATTATTGCATAAAAATAACTAAGAGCGGAAATAGATTCTCTTTTCAATGTTTCAATAAAAGATTGCATTAACCTTATTAAAAATAATTTTGCCACAATGTTTGTTTATATTTCACTCACATCTAAAAGAAGTTTCTTCTAACATTTTTAATCAATTGAATGTTGAGTGGAACATCTTTCTGTGGGCACATAAAGACTTTTTTGGATTGGCAGGGAGAACATTTTAGACAAGTATAAAAAGGTGCCTTATACCAACTGTCTTTTCTCTTACTAGTCTATGTCTCCTGCGTTCTTGAAGCAATAATAAATATTCAAAATCCATCACTTTTTTCCCCTGAAATTAGTATATTTAGCAATTTCAATATCAAAAATTATATAGTAAAATCTACTTTGAAACTAATTAGAAATGATTGTATCTAATACAGAAAGTCATCACTCATGCATTGTTTGTTTATAAAGGTCTCCAACTGCATCCTTGCAGGCACATTGGTCTGCCTATATGGAGCTCACTTCAAGAATGAAGCCTAAGATACTTCATGTTTTCCTTTCTCTGAGAGGATATTCAGCTTGGCCTATAGAAGCAACAAAATCTATGGCCTTCTAGTCTATAATCCTTCTCCATATTTTTTTTTTAAAACAACACCTTTTATTCATGTTGATACTGTATTTGCCATTATTATACCAAATGATGTAGCTTAAAAAATTGTGCATTTTGGTCAATCATTTAGCCCTAACCAGCAGTGTACTACACTGATAAAATTAGCAGATCACACACATCTGTGGAGTGGTAAATAATGAAGAGGACAGGTCAGGTTATTGATCCAGAGTGAGCTGTGCCTTCCCGTCTACATTGCTATTTTTTAGCTGCTAAGTGTACTGCTGGTTCCCAGGTACTGGAGCCTTTCCCCATTGCCAGAAATAATTCTGGCAATGGGAAAGACTCAGAGGGGAGGGGAAGGGAAAGGAAGCAGGGAAATTATTTGCTGCAGTGAAAAGCTCTGGCAGTGGCAAGGTGCTGAAGCCTTTCCATGTTACCTCTCCCGGCCTTTCACTGACAGGTGTATCTATGTATTGCAGTGTGGACACACATAGCCTATGTGCTGCTGAAAGTGATGCATGTAGTGTAAGAGGAAAATGAAAAGCCCGTTGCCTGCACACCTACCCCCACAAATACAATTTAAAGAGAGGGAGAGAGAGAGAGAGAGAGAAGAGAAAATTCGACAACAAACATGTTGAACAAGGGGAAAGCTGTGGAAAAAATACCCACTTAGGGTAACGCAGGGCTGCATTTTAATTTTTGAGTGCTCAGATACTGTGGGCACAGGTGCCTTGTGAAATAATTAAGATTGATAGTTACATAGTGGTTATGTTCTTTAAATAGTATTTAATAGTTCTTTAAATGGTATTTAAATTAAATAGGTTTTTAGCTGAACACGGGGCGATAGTGAGGTATTTTGTGAGGACACCATCTTCTAATGATGTTTTGATAGAAAATTTATAAAGAAAAAATATTTGTGAGAGTGTCGCAGGTTGGGCTGGCCCCTTTAAATGAAGCAGATTCAACTCCTCTGTGCCAGAATAAGTGCCTCAGTTTAGCTAATTAGGATGGCATGGCACCACCTTGAATATAAAGCATCAGGGAGAATCAAAAAGGGAGGAGGTCCCTGAAGGAAGCTGAGGAGTTTCCTATAGGAAGAGGAAGGTAGGAGATCAGCAAAGGCGTTTGCTGGCTGCCATCCCTAAGCCAAAGGGCCAGGGCTGGAGAAGACTGAAGGAAGGAGAGCAGCAGAAGGAGTTGCCTGCTGGCTTCGAGACTGGAGCTGAGGGCTTGCAGAGGGCTGAGGTCAGGGAGCAACAAGGAGGCTTCCCCCGCAATGTCTCAGTGCTGGGTTAAGTACCAGGGGAACAGTGGAAGGGTCTACCTGCTGGCCTGTCTGAGAGATTAATAGAACAGGGGGCGTGATGAATGCCTCCGAGGTGAGAATGAACTCCAGCAGAGAGGATGAGGGAGAGGTTCTGCTGGGAAGGTTGGCATTGTACTCCACATGGAATGACCCGGGTAGACCTCCTGGCAGAATCACAGGAGAGGACCGAAGAAGAGTCTGGATGTGATGGAAGATGCTAGATGTCTTGCAGGAGTCAAATGGCAGAAAGGCCACTACGCTGTAACTCACATCAGGTCTGACACTTTCTGAACACACTGTTGTCATAATCTGTATCAAAAAGGTGTCATGTAAAGTATCCTACACAAACCAGTAATTTGCTGATCATTAATATTATTGGGTGATATGTATCTGTAGGCTGTGTATAAAGAATTATTAATATGTGCTAAAAATATGTTTCTAAAAGGATTTTGTGAGCAGTGCATTAGACCAGCCTATCCTACATAATGGAATGTTGTTTCACCTGTCTCCAATGTAAACTGAGCCAAGTAATACCTCACAGGAGAGTAAAATGTTCCTCTACATATCAGGTAAACAGAGCCATCAATCTAAACAATCAAGGGGAAGATCGCTTAACAGTCATGACAGGAGATGTAGCCTGCACTCCCAGGAAGCCTTCCTTGCTTTTGAAACCAAGTCAACAGAATTTTGGAAATATAAGCAGAAAGCGAGAGCCATTTTGGCATCCATCACCAACTGGACAAAGAGGGAGAGTGGCACTTAGAACCCATGAAAAGTGGATCCTCCTTGCCTGAAAACCAAGAGAAGTTAGAACTGGTAAGATAGGTGAGATACCTGCTTAGACAAAGATTGTAACTTGCTGAAGTTATGTTTTAATCGCTAGAAATGTGTTTATTTTGGTTCACATGTAACTACATCTGTCATCTGTTTCTAGTTATTATCACTTCAATATCTGTTCTTTCTTAATAAAGGTATTCTTTTATTACCAAAACATTTTAGTGTTGTGTATTAAACTCAGCTAAACTAACAGAGTGGTGTGTATTCTGTCTCTTTGGAGGCAGCAAATTTGATATATTTTTGTGAGTTTCCAGTGAGAGGGACTAGACACTGCAGGGGAGATCATTTGGGGGTGACTCAAGACTGCAAGGGCTGTTGGTGTCTCCTTGCAATGAGTAACCATGCTGGTGGAGGCCAGGGTGAGGCCATTTTTGTAGTGAGCAGGCTGTTGGTGTCTGGGCTCTAAGCCAAAGCTGCACAGCACAGAGGCACCCAGTGTTACAGGCAGGGCCGGCTCTACAGTTTTCGCCGCCCCAAGCAGCCCACCGAATTGCCGCCCCGCGGGTGGCGGGGGCAGTCCGTGTGCCCTTAGGGTGGCAGATGTGTTTCCGCTGCGGCAGCGATTCGGCGGCAGCTTCTATGTTTAGTTGAAGCCGCCTCGGACAGCTAACCATAGAAACTGCTGCTGAATTGCCGCCACCGCAGAAATGCGCCTGCCACCCTAATGGCGCACGGACTGCCCCCGCTGTCTGCGGCGGCAATTCGGTGCGCTGCTTGGGGGCAAAACAACAGGGACTGCCGCCCCTTGCAGATTGCTGCCCCAAGCACCTGCTTGGAATGCTGGTGCCTGGAGCCGGCCCTGGTTACAGGACAAGAGGTGACAGAAACCCATACTGGCGTGGAAAATCCCAGAGCTTCACACTGGAATGTGGTGTGTGCTACATTGATATTCTGGGGATTTTAAGGTCTATGTGCATGGAGGGGCGGAGGGGGAGAGAAATGGAAAGAGTGGAGCTGGGGCTAGGGGTGGATCGGGCCTAGGGGTGGAGCAGGACTGGGGGCTGAACGGGGTTGGGGATGGAGCTGGTCTGAGGCCAGAATGGTACTGGAAGCATGGCTCTCCCTCTCTGTGCCCCCTAGGGGCTGGCCTGAGCCCTGCTGCAGTCCCCCTCCTGAACATTCCTTTGCCCCCACCCCTAAGGTGGCACACCCCACAGTTTGGGGACCACTGCCTTAGAAGCACAAAAAGAGGCAAGGAAAGGGGCGTGCAGGAATGGCCCGTGCCATTATGGAAAGTCAATGGGACTTAAGCTGCCAAATCACTTAGGCACTTGTGTAAATTTTACTCCAAGGCTCCTGAGTTGTAACCTTGACTCCGGGTGTATGGTTTAGCTGGCAGCTGTGCTATCCATTGTTAGTGATTTGTAACACTATGTATGTACTCTACTTTTAAGTAACATTAGCCATAAGAATCAAGATCAGCAAATCCTTTTAATTTCTTAGAATTTTTATCTAGCAGGAGATTGAAGACCTCTCCTGGTTCACAAACAAGATATTTTTAAGTTGTTTCTAGGTCGTCGTCATCATTTGAATGTTTTCATTTGAATCATGCTCTATTTTTCCCTCAGTAGGTGTACTTAGCTGATATTAACATTAATGGAAGTTACATCCATGTTCAGACGACAGTGGATTACTAGACTTTTGTCAGCAATAAACTCAGTGGGAGCATTTTTTTGTTAAATCATATAACAAAATTATAACTAGCTATTTTTAGTGGATAATCTCTTTACTCTTTTAACCCATAGCAGTTGCCTTTGGCTTTATCATTACTTTTTTATTTTTCATTTATTATCCCACTAATTTTTGTAAAGTTTTACCTTTTCCCTTCTGGCAGAAGAGGTAATGGAGTATAGTTTGGGAATGAAATTAGACCATGCAGTTTATCCACCTATCTGTCCCTCCATTGATCTGTTTAGCATTTGTGTCTTTACTCCCTCCCCCACCGCAACTGCTTTTAGTGCTACATGTTAATTACGTTGAGGAGTTTTATCCTGAACTCCCTTGCTGCCCAGTCTTTTCTTAGCCTTAGTTCATGCTCTCTTGTTTTTCAGCCCATTACCCTGCTGAATAATTTCAAAGCATCTGCCTTCTATGTGTCCTTTAAAATTGTGTATCTTAATCATTGCTACCTGTTAATCACTACTTTCCTAATTAATATAAATTATCCTTAGCCTCTCCTCTGAACCTTTGCCCCATCTTTATCACTCAATTTGATTCTGTATTTCCCCCATATAATGTGACTCATCAAATTGCTCTCACTAGACCTCTGTACTGTACATTTTAATACTGTGCAGTACAGTTTCTCTGCTTTGTGCTCTCCTATTTAATTATGTGTCCTAGTTGTCTATTTTTCTAATTGCTGCCAGGTTGACATCAAACTGATGCCTTTATGTTTCTGTCTACTATCTCTTTTGGTGATCCCTCTGCTGAATTCAAATCTTCACTCGGTCTAAAGTGGATGAAAAGTGGCAGGAACATTACATTAACTCACAGTAATGCTGTTGGAATGGAATGGAATCAAATAAGTGATATAAAGAGTTGATTAACAAATTTTAGCAGTTCTGGAAGGTTACAAAATCATTTCGGTAACTGGTCAAATTATGTTTAAGATGCAAAATAGTTTTCTCATATCATCACAAGTGTGCTTGAGTAGTCAAGTTTGATGGGACAAGGTTACCACGCATTTTCGCTGTTTCTTTTCTGGAGAGCAGTTGGCTGCAAGCCATGTGGCAGTGAAAGTGGAATATCCTCATCATGCATATCACCACAGTTTGGGAGAGGGGAATTTATAATTGTACTCTTAGGCCTTCGTTTTTAAATATGCTTTGTCCGGATGACATCACCAGCTCTGTGATTTTTTTAAAAAAGAAATTGTCGATTTTTTTCAACCATCTATAAAACTAGTTTTAAAAAATCATAATTTGACATTTCATAGTGGGGAAAATAGGACAGTTTTCTAGAAAACATCCCATTTTTAATCAGGTCTAGCTTTTTAAGTTAAATATTTTGGGGGTTTTCTTTGTGTGTAATAAATATTCAGATGTTTTGTTTGGTGTACAATGAGTGAAACTAAGACCTTAATGACAGAGCCATGAGTGTGGTAGCAACAAATAGGGTAACTGAAAATTTTAAATAGTAAAATTCTTCTTATCCTCAGAGTATCATTCCCCCAGTTTTTAATGATTAAGTACAAGGGTATAAGAGAAAAAAGGTGTTTAAAAACTTGGATTTTCTATATTGTATAAACAAATGTCAACCAATTTGTCCTCTCTAATGCCTCTGAGGTCTGATGAAGCCTTCTGATGGTCAGAAACTTGGTGTATATTTCATAAACAAAAAGCACGAGGAATCCTTGTGGCACCTTAGAGACTAACAAATTTATTTGGGCATAAGCTTTCATGGACTAAAACCTACTTCATCAGATGCATGGAGTGGAAAATACAGTAAAAAACAGGAATCCTTCTAGTCTTCAGGCAAATACCAGTAGCAGACAGAGCCGTGAAGGTCAGAGTGTGAGCCATGTAAAAGGCAAGTACCTCACTGACCTTTTTTTTTTTTTTTTTTAAAGAAATCTCACCATCTAGAGCTGAGTACTTCTGACCTAAGATCCCACCAGCAACAAGCACTTTAAAGGGCAGACTCAGACCCTTCACTTTGAAAAGAAGAGGTGAGTGGTTTTCAAGGTGTGAAAGTCTCTTTTTTTTTCCTCATTGAGAGGAATGTGCTGTGGAAGAGGAGCAGGTTGCCTCTGAATAATGTGAGGCTGTTGGATGAAAGAATGGGTTGCAGTGTCACACAAAACCGTGCCATCTGCGCATTGAAAAATCTGTTTGAATAGACCTGGCAAATACAATTGATTGGTTTACCCAGTGCCTTATTAGGATCAGGGCTGAAGTCTGGCTGTCTGGGACTCAATCTAAGGGGTGGTGGTTGGTTTTTTTTTTGGGCTGGGTTATGCTGGTAAACTAAGAGAACCAGGTGGAAGAAATGGAAGTTACTCATTAGATGTGGGGAGTTTGCCTACCTACTGTGACTCAGGTGTGAAACTTGAGGGTCCTGTTTGATCATTAGCTATTTCTGTAGAACTAGGTAATGGCAGTGGCCAAGAGCTATTCTTATCATTTGTATTTGACTTGAAGTTTGTGTCCTCGTGGACATGTCCTCGCTGCAGTGATCCATGCCTTTCACACCTGGAGCCTGAATTAATACAGTGCACAACACTAATTAATACACATTGGATTAATGAATAGAGCAATAGTTTAATTCCAACCAGAAACGTCAGCAGGGTAGAATGCAGAGGCCTATTAGTTAAAGGGTTTTTTCACAGTACATTATACTTGTGTTGCCGGTTAATATCTCAATGCAGTTTAAGGTATTTTCTTTACTCAGTAAAACCTTATAGGAGTTCGGTCCTGCTAACCTTTGAGATCATCTGCCTCCTTGCATGATACCATGAAATTTGAAGTCATTAGAGGCTGTCAAGTTAACATTTCCATGGTGTAGTCAGGGCATTCAAAATGCAAATTTTATGAATTTCTCTAGTCATCAATTCTATTTTTTTTTAATTATTTGAGTTAGTGCTAGCAAGATTCAGAGTTTCTAGCCATAAGACTCTACTTTTCAGCTCTTTGAGTGCTAGGGTTCTGGGTAGAGACATTATCTTCTGGCTCCCTTTCCTACTTCATCTACACAGTGTTCCTCCTGAGGATTCACTTTTTTTTTTGTCTGACCCATGTGCCACTATCTTATTTACCCTCGGGAATCTCCCTTGCTATATTGCATATTTATAGGGATTTAAGACACAAACAGACTGTGCCTCTACCAAGACTCAGATGATAAATATTTAACAAGGGAAACTTCATCTTTATTCCCTTTCTCTGTGCAAGTGCATTCAATTGACCTTTTTAAAAAGACGATTTTGGCTTCATTTGAACCACTACCCCTTCAATTCAAACCTAGCATGTCTCTCAATGTAATACTAAACAACTCATCTGGTAAGTCTGATATGAGCAAAGAACCTATGCTGACTAAGGATTTGGGGTATTAAACAAATCCTCACTATGTTTTGCTTGTATGAATACTGATTTATTTCTAGGATTTAAAAGGTTTCATAAAAGCTTGTGTTACAAAATATCAAAACATGGCTTTAATTTGTATTCAGTTCATTATATGGACTTTGAATCTGTCATCATTGTATGTAGAAGCTGTAGCAGAGATTAAGAGTCAATTCTTTGCTGGTAGCAGACTGTTGATTAGGTCTTTTCATGGATTGCCTTGGAGTAAGGTCTATTATCGGAAGGAAGATCTCTCTGGCCACAATGAACTGAACAAAAAATTATGTCTTGCATTACAAGTAGCAAGATGTGTGTGTGTGTTCTAATATTTAGTCATAGAGAGTTTCATAGCTAAGTGTCCTTCACTAAAAAAATATGCTTAGTCCATCTCTGGAGACTTCTTTCATGACCTTCTTTAACCAGGCCGTCCATGTGGATTGATTAATTTTAGGTATGAAACACAAAGTCTATTAATAACTCTGCAGGCAAGGATTGGTACCTCAGAGCAGATCTCGCATGATGAGGAAGCCAGTGGAAAGTTTGGGCACCAATGTGCTACTTTCTCTCCCATCTGAATCTTTTGCATGGCAGTCACTTTACTTCCTGGTTAGATAATATTACCGTTCTCCAGATTTGAGGTGAGACGGGCATGGAAGACTGTCATAGATCTATTTCTGTCCACCACTTATATTTGGATGTCTAGAGATGAGTTAAGGAAGTCCCCAAAACTGAGTACCACTTTGATTGCTGAAAGGCAAATACAAGAGGAAAGTTGCTGTCTCAGTCAGTAATTACATTGCTTTCCTGTTCTTACCAGTATCCTCTTGGTCTTACCTGGATTACACTTCAGCTGCTTTTAATCAAAGAGTTTGTTTATTTCAGACAATGTGTCAGATGGCTGACAGTACTGTCTAGTGAGATGGGTGGGGTAATATCTTTTCTTGGACCAAAATTCTGTTGGTTAGAGAGACAAGTTTTCGAGCTTACACATAGCCCTCCTTCAGATCTGGGAAATGTACTCAGAATGTCACAGCTAAATACAATGTGCAACAGATTGCTTAGCATAAGTAGTTAACACATATTTCATATTCCACCACATGCATCTGAAGAAGTGGGTATTCACCCACAAAAGCTCATGCTCCAAAACGTCTGTTAGTCTATAAGGTGCCACAGGATTCTTTGCTGCTTTTACAGATCCAAACTAACACGGCTACCCCTCTGATACTTGACATATTTCAAGGGACCTTTCAAGGTGAAGTGACCTCTTAACACCTCTCCAGTCATACAAGGAAAGGAATAATAATAATAAAAAAAAGTTGGAGGTGGGAGGATGAGGGTTATAGCTTGTTATAATAATCTTCATGGACCATTCAAAGAAAAAATTCTGGACAGATGCACTGCAAAACCAATGATATACCAGAGGTACATAGATGATACTTACATCCTCTGGACAGATAACCTAAATTCTCTCATAGTTATTGAAATATGAGTTATTTCTGAGACTCTGTATGAGAAAAGAAGCAGTTTTCAATCATGATCCTCGGGAATCTGTATGCAAAATATGAATGGAGTCAGGTATTCTCCATGTTTACTACATGTAGGTGGTATAGGCAGGCTGCTCTGTCACAGGTCCCATAGATAAATAGATGGAAAAGTAGATCAATTAGTATCAGCATAAATTATCTTTCCTTTGTCCAAGGATATGAGTTCATTCATTAGTGTTGTATCTCAGTCTGAGGGGCTGACTTCGAGAGGTCCAATCACTGTGTCCAAGTGATGCTGGGGCTGGTTTTCTATGACATCCTCCAAGCAGAAAAGACTCGGCATAGCAGAGTTAAAAGGTGTAAAATGTTTATGGGTGAATCTGAAGCAATATGAAACCAGAATGTTATGAACCAACAGTACAAAGCAGATTGGGTTTCTCCACTCCTCTCCTCCTTTTATTTGCTTGTGATGGAGAGTTGAATCATATTAGAGTTAGCTGCATTATCGGAGTCTCCATTTCTAGTTTAAAACTAATATTCTGCAGATTTACAGTTGGAAACATTTCAAGATGTTTTGGGAAATAAAAATAATAGTTGGCCTGTTCCAAATTATAGTAGAATAACTTGTGATTTGGATGAAAAATGCTTCCAAGTATATTTTCTCAAAATGGTTAGGCTTCCTTAGTCAGAAGAATGCTACTCTAGTTATGTCTGAACTGCAGTTACAAGATGAACATAGTGGAAAAGGCAGTGCAAACCTAACTGCAAGTTTGTACATGAGAAGGGGAAGCAAAAAAAATTATACTTAAGTTCCTGAAAATGGAACGTATGATCTGGCTCTATAAATAGGAGGAAATCTCTGGAAATGAACAGATGGATTTATTATTTGAATCAATTATAGCGACATGTTGATGTAATAAAGATGTTATTGCCTTTAGCCATTTAGGTAGAGCCCACACCCTGTTTTTCTCTAGAATGTATTAATCACTTGGCAGACACACAGATTTTTACTCTCTGAACAATATTAAGCCAAAGTAAAGCTCAGTCCAGCTGTCACTGGGAATGGAGCCATGAGCTCCCTTCTGACCTATAACCCTGGCTTGTCTCTATGTGAGATGTATACATGCAAAAAATTAAATTTTACTTTTTCATAGTCTATCCATCTACATCCCTTCAATAATCAGTGACTGAAAGCTAATAGCGAAATGCTGACTATTAAGGGTAAAGTTTCACCCAGGCCATGGCCCAGCCTCCATACATGGGCACAAGACATCATGAGCACCTTCTTGTGCCTGCAATTATCAGGCACATACTTAAATGAAACTAACACTTGTGCATGGTCTTTAGTATTATTTATTGTTTGTATTACCGTAGCACCTAGAAGTCCCAGTCATGGATCAGGACTCTGCTGTGTTAGGCACCGTACAAACATAGAACAAAAAAACAAGTCCCCCAAGGAGTTCACAAATTAAGTAGGAGACAACAGATGGCTATAGACAGGCCACCAGGGAGTACAAAGAAACAGTGACACAATATTTTTCAGCACAACCAGAAAGTGGTATCCAGTAGCCTGACTATTGTCAACTAGTCTAATAGACTGTAACTATTCTAACAGCTGAGTGCACGTAATTTTAGAATTTGTACACATGAAAACTCATTGGCACAAAAGGGTGTTTTGGGGACACCCTTTTAACAATTGCATATACACAAGTTTTTGCACTGCAGACTGAAGGCATGAGTTTGTGCCTTCAATCTGAAAATCTAGCTCCACAATTTAACTTTATTAGAATTCAGTGTATATAATAAACATTTAAAAGGCTCTGAGCAGTGAGAGTCTTAAAACTTTAGGCTCTGTTTGTTTGTGAAGCAATTTTTTCCCCTCCACAAAAGTAGCCAGCTGTCTACTGTAATCACTTCATTGTACATTGCACTAGCTAGAAGGAATAGTGAAAAGATTTTGGAGGGCACCCCTACCTGTAATCTTCACTGTTGTTGTTTTCCATGCTAACTGGAATTAGGCTAGCTCGGGTAGGCTAGCCCATGCACCATGCATGTAGATTACAGATCTTTTCAAGTATAAGCTGTAGAATCACATGTAGATAAGTTGGGTGAATAGTTGAGTGAACCACTTTGACCAGCAAGCTAAAAAATGCATATATATAATATTATGTTTGATTCTGAAAATGTTCGGAATTGTCAGCAAATCAGAAAAGTCTTTTCCATGCCAGTAAGCTGTGTGTGTCTGTCATGCTCTGTATGACTTTTTGTCTAGTAGTTAGGGCACTTGCCCGAGATGTAGGAGACCCAGGTTTGAATTCCTTCACTGGAGCAGGGACTTGAATTCATGTTTCCCCCCATGAGCAATCTAAAGCTATAGGCTATTCAGGGGTGAGTTACTCTGTCTCTCCTGATGAAGCTGTTCGATTTTGTATAAATACATGACTATCCATTGGGTCAGACAGCGTGTGTGTGAGAACCCTCTATAATAGCCTAATGATTAAGGCAGTAGGAGATATATGTGGATTCAGTCCCTCCTCTGAATCAGTCAGAGGAATAAACTATTCATCAGAAAAATTTTGCCCAGCTCTAGATAGAGGAGAGAGAGAGAGAGAGAGAGAGAGAGAGGATACTAGAGTAAAAAGAGAAGAAAAGGTCAATTTTGGCAGAGTAACCGCACAAAAGCTCTGAAAGGAAAATAGGCAAGGTCCTGGGATGGGTAGGTGTGAAAGCAGCATCAGCAGAAGTCTTAAATGGAAGAGGATTCAAAAGTATGAGAGGAGACATGGGAAGACAAAGCAGTATGGATTTATGTTGACTGTACAATGGAATATAACTTGCCCTGGACACCCGTATATATACATAAGATATTGTATAATTCCATCATAAACTGACAGCACTTCCACTATTATTTTCTTGGGGCTTTGAGCAAATATATACATTTAATCTCTAGACTTAAATACTAATCTAAAGGATATTAATACTTATTGGAAACAGCAAATGCAAATCCTTGGTAGCTATTTGTTAGGTATAAATGTCTTCACTTCATTTTGAAAACACAGTAAACAAGAACAATCATTCTTTAAAGACAAATGGTTTTCAGATTATGGTGCATGGAAAGTAAGCCTTTCTCATTTAGTAGTAGGCAGGAAGAAATTCAAACTTTCAAGATTTAGAGGCTTGTTACTTTTAAATCAAATGGTCAATAATATTTAACAAATCTTTTTAAACGGGGAAGGGAAAGATGGACTGATGAAGTGTTTGCCAAAATATAAGCCCATCTGATTTAGACCAGCAGATTTAGCAATTGAAAAGATAGAGAACATGGAGTTAATATAATGAAAAAGTTATGGACTTGAACCATCCTAGTACATTACAGAAGTACAATCCCCTGCTACCCCGGCAGTGAGCACTAAGGAATTTCTGTAAAGGGGGTAACAACTGACACACAAAAATATAAACCTCCACAAGCTAACAAATGTTGAAAGTCACAGTACACTAATATTTTATGCAAACCCTATCAAACTTTCATGTCCTGTCTTTTTCCTTTCCCACTCATTCACTTCCTCTGCCTCATGCCTGATTGAGTCATTAAAAATTCCAGAATCCAGGATTTGTAGTATTCTGATATTTTCTGAGAAAAGAATTTGAACTGTGGCAGAGATTAGCTGTGGCCTCACTAAATGATTTGGAGAGGAAGACGAGATTCAGAGGAAAGCAGCCAGTATCAAATAGTTGAAGGGAAAGATTATGATCTGGGTCCAGTGTATTCTGGGATTCCAAGACCACGGAATTTGCAACCAACCACCTTTCTTGTCACAAAATTGTACTCTGGAAACTCTGCTTTCATTATATCAGAACTCCATAGCTAAGGTTGAGTTTAAAATTGTCTCTAGCCCTCATGGTAGTGAATATAATCTCAGATAATGAGCTGAGCTATTAGACTTCTGATTTTGCAAGGAGTCTGGAAAAAATAGCTCTGAGAGGGGTGAACGGCCCTATTCAAATTAATAAGATTTTTATCTTGCAAAGACTGGGATCTGTGACATGATGAAAACTGAAAATTGGAAATGGGGGCAGCATAAAAGAAATTGAATTTTAATATAAAAATGGGATGAATGTGTTGATTATTACTGAAATCCATTTTAAGATATCCTCTATTTGTAAAATATGTCCAAAGCCTCTATACAACTTCAGGTATCAGGGGGTAGCCGTGTTAGTCTTTATCCACAAAAACAACAAGGAATCCAGTGGCACTTTAAAGACTAACATTTATTTGGGCATAAGCTTTCATGGGTAAAAAAACAATTCTTCAGATGCATGGAGTGAAAATTACAGATGCAGGCATTATATAATGATACATGAAGAGAAAGGAGTTACCTGACAAATGGAGAACCAGTGTCGACAGGGCTAATTCGATCAGGTGGATGTAGTCCATTCCCAATAACATATGAGGCAGTGTCAATTCCAGGAGAGGCAAAGCTGCTTTTGTAATGAGCCAACCACTCCCAGTCCCTATATAAGCCCAAATTAATAGTGTTAAATTTGCAAATGAATTTTAGTTCTGTTATTTCTCTTTGAAGTCCTGACAGACCCAACAGGGAAGATAACAGAACACCACTGTCAATCACGTACAGCCCCCAGGTAAAACCTCTCCAGCACATTATCAGTGATCTACAACCTATCCTGGAAAACAATCTCTCACCCCACAGACCTTGGGAGACAGGCCTGTCCTCACTTATAGACAGCCCCCCAACTGAAGCAAATACCAGCAACTACACACTAAACCACAGAAACACTAACCCAGGAACCAATCCCTATAGCAAACCTTATTGCCTACTCTGTCCCCATATTCTCTAGTGACATCATCAGAGGATCCAACCACATCAGCCACACCATCAGAGCACGTCTACTAACATTATATATGCCGTCATGTGCCAGCAATGCCCCTCTGCCATGTACCTTGGCCAAACCGGACAGTCCCTATGTAAAAGAATAAAAGGACACAAATCGGACATCAGGAATGGTAACATACAGAGCCAGTAGGAGAACACTTCAATCTTCCTGGACATTCTATAACAGATTTAAAAGTACCTATACTTGAATATGTGTAAGTATTTGCAGGACTTTGATTTGTAACTCCTGTTCTGTTGTATTTCAAAGTTGCCCAGAGTCCTGGATGGACACCCTTTAGTATGGCAATTTGAGATGGCAATAATAATAAAGATGATAAAAAAGGAACGACTTTGTGGTACTAGAGTAATACATATACAATTACATCTGTACCTAACTACTGCAACTTGATAATTGCCTGAGTATAAATTTGAGACTGGAAAAAGATTAACTTTTTTTTTTTGCCTTTGTCATATGCTTTTGCAGTCAAAAGACTCAAGTATTTCTTGCTATTTTTCCAGACAGCATTGTACTGTACATTTAACATTTATGATAGACATACCGTTTGAAAAAAGCATATCTATTTATATCTCTGTCTAGTGCATTGGAAAATTTGTGGAAGAACAATTCATCCTTGTGAATATATTGCCAAGTAAGCTGGAAAAGTAAATGTCAGCTTTGGTATTTGCTGATAAATACCATTTGTAAAACACAGGTCTTTCCAGGGGCTATAATCTAAATTGCCTACCTGACTTTTCAGGAAATTGAAAATATGTATAATGTGGTAATTTATCTTGAAAAATAAATTCTGTTATTTTTTTTATATTGAAAAGTATAGCTGTAATATAGGAGAAGGACATGTATTATTTCAGTTCATTATTTTTGAGATTTTTGTAAATTCAAAAGCATATAGTAATCATTAGGCAGTAAACCTGGATGAAAACAGAAAAAAAACCTTTTAAAATATGATGTCCATATTTGTTACAAAATTATCAAGTACCCTAGAGCCAAGACCTGCATACATTTACATTCTCGGAGTCATCAGGGCTGTCGTAAACACTGCATCTTGTCAGTTTTTGCAAAATCATACTCAATATGTTCACATGTTTATGTACTTTATATAGCTGTGAAAGGCGAATATATAGTATGTTATTGGTAGTGTTTAAATCTTTTCCAAGCCAGTGGTCTTAATGAGCTCTCCCCTGCCATTTATTGATAAACTGGGGGAAGAGACCTTAGGAGCAGACCATAGAATCATAGAATTTAAGGTCAGAAATTATGGTCGTCTAGTCTGACCTGCGCAATGCAGGACACAGAATCTCACCCACCCACTCCTTTATCAAACCCTCAACCTATGTTGTCTGAGCTATTGTAGTCCTGAAATCATGGTTTAAAGACTTCAAGGTGCAGAGAATCCTCCAGCAAGTGACCCATGCCCCACACTGCAGAGGAAGGCGAAAAACCCCAAGGGCCTCTACCAATCTGCCCTGGAGGAAAATTCCTTCCTGACCCCAAATATGGCGATCAGCTAAACCCTGAGCATGTGGGCAAGACTCTCCAGCCAGACACCCAGGAAAGAATTCTTTGTAGTAACTCAGATCCCTCCTCATCTAACATCCCATCACAGGCCATTGGGCATATTTACTGCTAAAGGTCATATTTGCATAGACATACCTAGTCTGTTTTGCCTAGGTGATTAGCAGACAGATGCTCTGTGAAAGTGATCAATTTTGGCTGTTGTGGGTAAAAATTCACGTAAGTCTTGGATGCACAAGTAATGAAATGTTGTTATCGTTATTGCATGACTATAGGGCAGCACAACTATACTTAATATGCCCTAAATAATGGGTTGGGGGGGCTACAGGGGTGGCATCACTCAGTCCCATCCTCTGGATGCAGGAGATTAATCTACCTGAATGCTCCCTGGACTCTGGGACTTCACTGGACAACAAATTGTGAGTGGGGTGAAGTGGAGGGAAAAGGCAAGTGGCATGTTAAAGGTACATCTGACTCCTGAACTTTCACACTGCAAGATGAGAAACTTAGGAAAACTTGTAAACTGGGTTACACTATACTTTTGGTGCAGCAGATCCGGAATTTCTGTGAGTAAACAGGGTCAGGGCTGGATATCACAGGGAAATAATTCAAATTTGGGGTGCACTTATTGTTAGCCTGCAAGGCAAAGTTAAGGCTGGCATAGGCAGGAGGGAGTGCTTGAGTGGCTGAAGGGCTGGTGGTATGGAGCTGACACACAGTTACACAAAAAAGACTCCCTCTTTCTGGAGGCAGGGGATACCAAGGTGAATTTCAGTCCTGGGTTCCCCAAGAACCATTACAGTGGGATGAGAGGGACTTTTTCACCCTCACCCACACGCATAGGGCAGCAGGTTATTTGCATTCTTGAGTGGTTTTGACATGTATGAATTATCCTGCACTGACTGCTGCCACAAGGAGAATGCTGAGCTACATGGACCAGTAAATCTCATTTGGTGTGGCAAATACTGTGTATCAGTATCATTGCGAATACATTGCCGCCCTAAGTCACCAAAGACCTTTTTGTGCACCATTAAAATCAGTGGCATCCAGATTAATTCCTCAAAACAACATCTCTTTCTTAAAGCCCTGATACTTTTTTGAGGCCTGCAAGAAATGAGTTTATAACTAAAAACAAAACAAAAAACAAGCACTTGGGAGCAGGGACCACATATTTGTAAGTACAGATGCTCCCCGACTTACGCAAGCTTTCTGTTCTGGAATGCCTTGCATAACTCAAATTTTGCATAAGTCGGAAATGTGTCTCCGACCATTACGCAACCCCCCCCCCCCCCAAACCCTCCTATTTCTAGCTTACGGAACTCGGGGAGCGTCTGTATTTGTAAAAAAGTTTAACACAATGGTGCTTTGATCCTGACTGGGGATATGGGGTGCTATTCTAATGTACATATTCGTAATACCTAGGATTTCATATCTTCCAGGTATCTATCTTTTTGTCTGTACTTTACTTTGGGCACTGACTGTCTTTAGTGTTTTCTGTCACATAGTTTCGAGCACGTTACAGTTGCTAAATAAATAGTAATGCTTCCAAAGGAAAGAATGATTTATGTATCATTGGGAACTAGGATTGTGTGTAACTTCTCTAGGGAGAGAAGTGACAGTTGTGAGACTTGGGCGTTCAAAGGACTGTATTGAACAATGGTCCAGACAAGAGTGGACTCTTGGAACAGAATACGTTAAGTGGTTTTCCTGGGAAATACCTAGTGGGAAATGAATGAAATTTCCCTACCTCTAGTTATGCAAAATCCCATTCTTTTGAAGCTATGCCCTGAAGAGAAGGCTAAGATCAAAGGCCCACACTGCATAAAAGAAAGACTGAACTGTTCCTGTTTGTTCTGTTTCTCTGTCTAAGACAGCCAGGAACTTCTAACCATGGGGAAAATCCAGTTGTGGGTTTTGAAGGACTGACACTTATCAGAACAAGAGGTTGGAGTTTTTTTTTAATAAAGATTGGGAGTGGTTGGGTCATTACAAAACCTAAGTTTAATTTCCTCAATATTAATTTCTCCGTACTGTTAGTCATACCTTCTTGTCAATTGTTTGTAATGGGCCACCCTTACCACTTCAAAAGTTATTTCTCCTCCCTTGGTATCCTGCAGTTAATTGATTTATCTTGTTAGACTGACCTAACACTTGGTAAAGCAACTCACATCCTTTCATGTATTTATACCTGCTCCTGTATCTTTTACTTCATACGTCTGATGAAATGGGTTCTAGCCCATGAAAGCTTATGCCCAAATAAATTTGTTAGTTTCTAAGGTGCCTCAAGGACTCCTTGGTTCTTTTTTGCTGATACAGACTAACACGGCTACCACTGAAACCTGTTCTTGCATTGTTTTTAATGTTTTCTCTGTAATGCTTTCACCTTAAGAATGAATGGGATTGCTTATAAAAAGCTAGGTGATAACTTATAGCTATGAGCAACATACTGGGCATAGCCTTTGGAGAGAGAGAAAAGATGGCTTGTTAGGCAGTCTAGCTTGCTGGGAATGTAGGCAGGGAACTGTGCAGCTTGGAAAAATCCAATTCAGGAGGGAGAGACACTGGCCTCTATCCAAGAGAGGTGATGGCTGAGGAGTTGGAAGCTACAGTGGCTGCCTTGGCCGTGGAGAGTTTGTGATTTAGGGAAGCAATATTAAAAATGTCGAGGCATTTAGATATTAGAGTAAGGGTAGCCATATAAGATAGATAAGATTTGGCCTTTTAAATCCCTTTACAGTTTATCAAACTCTGTTTTAAAGGCAAAACAGTGACCTATTAGTTTTCTTGAGCTAAACCCATTTCAATTACACTTGTTGAGAACTGTAGCAAACTCTAGCTGATGGATATTGCTTGATTGGTCTGATAGAGACTGACAGTGAATAATTGTACCATCAGCAGAAGATGGGACTGACTGATGGCACAAATGGTGAGCAGATTACTAATGCATAGCTAAAACAGAAATGCTGAAAGTACTGAATCTTTTAAGGTGTTATTAAGAGGAGATATTTTAAAGTACATTTATTCTTAAATTACAGAACACAATTATTCCTTTATACATCATTTACACCCTATTAATATCTCCCTAGTCGAACCCACTATTTGCTCAATAAAAGAGAGTGGATCAGTAGATTAAAACCAGGTTCTCCTGAATAAATTCAATCGAAAACCAAACAAAAATCATTTTTAAATTTTAAAAGTGCAATAGAAAAAAAAACAGACACATAAGATGAAGCTCAGACTCAAGTTTTAAAAATAGTTCTGTGTATATATTGTCTTGAATCAGTTTCTCCAAACAGTAATAAAAACAGATCAAACTAAATGGATCAGTAACTGCTCATCTGTCACAGGCTACTGCATTTTCAGATAATGGTTATTAAAATATGCTCTCAATCATCTTCTAATCCTCCAGATACCCATTATAGTTTTAAAACTTTTATAATTGAATCCACAGTTATGCTTAATGCCAGTTTAAGGGGTTTACCAGACCATGTTTCTTTTTTCATTTTGTAAGATTTGTGAATAATGTTTAAATTTTAATTGGAGGTTTCAAGTGCAAGTTGTTCTTTGTGGCTGCCAAGGTCTTGACATCAACTGGCTTAAAAACATGAATCAGTCTTGATAAAGGAGGAACTATATCATATTGCCATGGATAAACTTCAAAATTTCAGTGTGTGAATTCAGGTAATCATCCAGAAACTCAAGTGCTCACCCAAACTAGTCAACCACAGAACTTCTCATGAGCTGAATAACTGTTCCTTTCCATACCGCCACCATTTCCTCTCAGCTCACTGCTGAAACTGCTCTTATTATTGAGCAGGGAAGGCCTGTGTCCTTCAATCCTATCCATGGCCTTCCGGTGGCAATCAGTAAACGTATCTCCTACTCCTTATTCCCCTGTGTTGGCAACTAACAGTAGTGTAAGAAGAGACTTCTCATTGCATTTGGACGTTTCTATTTCCAACCAGATGCAGGAAATATAAAATGGTTTGTACTGCAGTAGGGGCTATATTTAAAGGATTATGAGTTGAAGCATGAGAGCAGGGATGAAATATTTAGTAGTGGACTGATAACTGAAAGATTAGACATGGAAGAGTGTGAGCCCTGAGCGGTAGTTCCAGCCATAGGAAGCATCAAGGAAACATCATGGAGCTGCAAATAAAATGGAGTATTTGGTGATTCAGAAGGGATTGGCAGAGTACAGGAGAAGATGAAAGCCGATATATGTAGAACAACTATGCAGAGTCTTGGAATTTTGGACAAAGATGTTAAATAATATACAAAGCTTGAGAGGGATTTTAATAGGGCAGTGAGAGCAAAGAAGATGGCTTTTGCTGAAGTCTGTTGAAAAGGCTTGTGTGGAATTTTGTTGTATAGATGAAAGGGAAAGAGGTTGAGAGCAGGAAGTTACAGTTTTCTAAACAAGAGATGAGGTAGAGAGTTTAGAGCTGACCCAACCAGCTTAGCAATAGATGCTCTAGCAAGTTTAAGCAGTTTTCAGCTGCTTTAACCCTGTGAGGGAAGGATAGGTGCAGTAGCCAATGCTGAAGTTATCCCCCTAAATCCCTACCACAAACAAAAAAGGCAAGATAACCACCCATCCCTTCCCACTCCCTAAGGGGACAAGAGCCAAGGGACCACTGTATCCTGAGAAGGAACAGGCCACTGCGTCTTCTCCCCCAAACCGCAAAATATAAGGGGTTCCCTGTGTGTCTGGAGGGACAGTAGTGTTGAAGCACATCTGTAGTTTGGAACCAAGAATCAGTGGGGCCTTGCACACTACCAGAGTGTAGGGATCTGCAGTGAAGATTAGGACGCAGTTAGGTAGGGCAGGCCATGGAGCCAGGAATGCCAAGTTTTTAGTTGTGTTTCGTTGTGGGAAGCCTTTGGTTTGTTGAGGAAACTCTTTGACTGGGTTAAATGCAGGCCCATGGTAGAATTAATCCACGACTATTTGCCAAAAAAGGTTCATAGTCTTATGTTCAGGGACAGAACAGGAGAAACAAAACATTTCGGTGCATTCTGGTCTCAGTGATAATTTTATAAAGCCTTTGTTTTAACTTCTTTATGATTTTCTTTCATAAAGAAGATTTTGTTTCGTTTAAGACTCATGGCACTGAAAATGATGTATTAGAGGGTTTTTTTCCTAATGACATGCTGGCTGCTAGTAAATTTATCCCTGAGAACAGCATATTTCTTTCCTCCTGCTTTAAATCTCTTCCACTGAATCACTAATCTTCAATGATGGGACGAGTGTAATGTCTTGAGCCAGATCAGGTCTTTCTTTTCTTTCCCTTGCATTCACCTAGTGTTGTTTTTGACAAAATCCGATAACCACATTTGCTCCGCCTTCTCTGAAATGGTTATAATAAATGCAGAATTGTGACAATAAGTATAAGCATATTGGATCCTTTCAGGTTTTTTCCCAAGACTCGTTACCAGTATTATACATTATTTCACTAGTTCCTTTGCTTGCATCAGTGAAATAGAGGATCAGAGAAACATACAAAAATAAATTATCTGGAAAAAATATTTGGTGTGAATTTTAATTAAACTTCAAGTTAACTTTAAGTTTCTTCTTTTACCTTATCACAAACACTGGATTGCAAAATAATTAGGGGACAAATCGTGTTCTGAGGTACACACTGCATACACATATACAAAAATTAAAAGCTCATTGATATCCTTGGTTATTTGGCATGGCAGTGGTAGGAATGGCAAGGTATTACAACTATGATTTAAGGCTGAAACACAATCTTTCACTTTCAATTACCGACATAGCCTTCCATAAATTTGTGTGACAGACTTAATATAATTTAAGTATAATTTTTCTTTTATAGCTTATGTAAATATTGTTTCTCTGGAAGGAAGGAAGGATCTATTTATGCATCTGAGTCAGTAATGTCAGAACTAATTTCTCACTTGGACACATCTGCAATGCCAAATCTGCACAAAACCAACTTTTAGTTTTATGTCACAGTCATTGCGAGGTCATGAAGTTTAATCATATTGTTAGACAGAAAATAAAAACGTGTAGATCCTTGAGCTATACATTAGCTTCAGTAAAGCTTAGGGATAATTTTTAATATTTCAGTGTCTCTTGGCATTCAAACAAAACTCCACCTTGTAGACAAAAGAAAAATCTTACAGCTTTGAACACACAATAGAAATGTTTGGTTGCAGCTGACTGGATGCTATTTGGTCCCAAACTAAAAGTAGCAAATGGAAAATGCATTAGGGTCAAGCTTTATTTGGCCCTTGCAGAGGTGATGAGGATAGCAGGAGCAAATGGAAGGAGTCTTCTACATGAGAGCCAAATATAATCACAGGCCCTCTTGCCCCTTGAATTACTACTGGGGGAATTCAGTGCCAATAAATTGAAAAGTCTGCAACAAAAAATAAATATTTTGCGCACAATATTTTAAAATTCTGCATATTATATTTGTCAAAATAACACAATATACACACCAGTTTCAATTATTTTGGGTCATTTATTTCAAAATACCTGTCAGCAAGTATGCCTGTTACAATACAGACAACAAAAAAGATTTACGAAATGCTTTTTTGACAAATAGAATCCTTACTAGGCATATTAATACAGAACTCTGAGTAATAGTTCATTTAAACTACGATAAAGAAACTTATTTCCCGGACTCCTCGGAAGCAGTGCAAAGGCTTGGGGGAGTCAGGGGTAATGGAGGAGCTGAGGGAGAGAGAAGTAAATTGCTGGGAAGGAGCCTGGGTGTGAACTTGGATGGTTGTTGGGTATGGGTGGGCAAAGTATGGAACAGGTTTTTTTGAGCCGAGGATGGATTGTTAGGGAGCTTCTCCCATGCAGACTCAGGATAACCCCTAGCCTCTCCCATTCAGTCAGGCACATATGCTCTTATGTTCCTGCACCCCCATGTGTCCTTGCACTCCCTGTCCACATGTGTCCCTCCGCCCCCACTGAGACACTCCGCTCCCCTGTCCCAATGAGTCTCTGAGCCCCCACTTGGACATCCACTCCCCCCCATCCCCATGTAGCCCTGAACCCCCTCCCCATGTGGCCCTGTGCCTCGACTCCTATTCAGTCTGTCCTCCTTCACTAGCCCTTATGAGCCCCTACCTGACCCCCTCCAGGACCCCATGCTTTCTGTCTCCCCATAACCCCTGTCTCTTGACTTGGCCCACTGAGATAAAGGCAGGCTTCTTTCTCTTTCCTCCCTGGCAGGGAGCTGCTGCTTTGTTCTATCATCACAGTGTTCTCTAGTGGGCAAAAGGTAGAACTGTAGAAGTTATTTTCTGCTGGGAGCTGCTGCTGTTCTTGTTCCACAGCACCCTCTGAGGGCAAAAGGCAACATTTCGGCAGAAACTTTTATGTGCAAAAAATTAAAACAATGCGAGGCTCATTAATTTATGCATGCATGCAGTATCGCAGAATTCCCCCAGGACTACTGAATGCATGAATTTCTCCCTACTAGTGCACACCCCAAAATTAATGGTCAGAGGCAGGGAGGAAGCAGGAGTCCTTATACACCAACCAGTGGAAGGAAGCACATGGTGCATTCTCTGAAGTGATGATGACCTAGCAGTAGCACTCTCTGGGAGTCATCCTGTCTACTCAAGATACAGGCACGGACTTTCCATTGTGTTGGGGGGTGCTCGACAAGTGTTCAAAGATTTGGACTAAAAAGTTAGTTTAAAATCTTTCTCACTTGGATGGCTTCATTGTGACCTAAATTTAGCAAAGTACTGAAGCATGTATTTAAATCCCAGTAAAGTTTAAAGCTAAGCATCAGTTTAAGTGCTTTACTAAACTGGGGCCTATGTTTTTGAAAAAGTTCCACTGGGACAGCTGTCATGTAATTTTATCTGAGCATATTTCAGCATGATAGAAGCTGATCTATTAGCATATAAGTTCTTTGAGGCTAGGAAAGTCAACTAGTATGTGTTGTCACAGTGTCTAGTACAAAGGGACTGCGCTTGAGTGAAGCCACCCAGTGGGTACAATACAAACAAATAACAATGATAATACTCAACACTTATATAGCTCAGAGCACTTTCAATCTGTAGATCACAAAGCACTCTTCAAAGAGGAACAGATTTATCATAACGATGCTCATGATTTATCATAAGGATGCACTCTGAGCAGGGAGTGTGCTGTAAACTGGTAATTATACCTAATCATAAATCAGAGCACTCTAAAGTAGCAGAGGCCATGGAACTGTAATTTAAATTTCTTCTGTGCAATAAGAAGGCTCTTTCAGAAGAAGAATTTAGATTTTTTTTTTAATTCAAACAATGTAGATTCTTCTTTCAAAGAAACTACTACATTAATTCTACACTTGAGGGGTTGCAATCCCCAAAACTGTCTGTCCTACATACTGTAGTGTGTTTTAGCTTGAGGAACTTATACCTGGGTAGAGTTGTTAGAGACTAGGGAGTTTCATAGAGTTTTGAATAAGGAGGGTGTGTGTATATTTTGGTTTTCATACTTTTTCTGGTGTGTGGGGGTTATACATACCCCCAAAACCTATGAAAACCTGGTAAAATTAAAAAACAAGCTCTAAAATTCTATTTTTCCCTTTTCTTCAGTTCAGTGGTTAATAAACTTTATAGCATTGCTTTAATTAAGGGGAGGGAGTGATGTGGATGAAGATTCTCATCTACAGTTTTCCCATTTCATATCTCTCTGGGAATAAAAGGATTCCTTAATTGTCAATCATTATCTTTTTTTGAGAACAAAACAACAACAAAACCAACAAGCCAGCTATATCTCCCTTTATCTGAGTGACAGCAAAGAAATTCTCTAGTCTTATCTTTGAGCTAAGGGAAGGAGGGGGGGTGGGATGTTCAATCCATTTATTTTATTTTTGTACTGTAGAAGCCACAGTGGCACAGAATAGATTCAGGTGATTTGTTTGTAAGGTCAATCTGCAGTGATCTCTTTTCCACAGAGTGTCCAACCCTAGAGGCTCATTGCAGATTTTTGTCCAGGCTTGACACAGGTACTTTCTTGTGGAAATTCAGGTGTTTTTACTTTTAACACGTTCATGATAAGAAAACATAACAAATGCATATACCCAAGGAAGTAAGCTGTTCTCCAGAAATCATGTTTTTTTAATCATTTTAGCTGACGTTTGTCTTTGCAATACTGTATGCCAACTCCTAGGGTGTCTGACTCAGCCCTAGAGAGCCTTTAATTCCCACTTGTTTTTTTTCTTTTGTTGACATCTTTTCTTAAAAGCAAAAGTAATGCTAATCTAGTTAAAGTACGAGGGGGAAAAAAGAACAATTTCTGAAGATTTCAAGAGAGTGCAATACAACTTTGGGGTCCGGCCCTGGAAACATTTGGCTAGTGTAAGTAATCTACTACTATCAGAACTTTCTACTGTGAGTAAACTATCGCAAGCTCAGGCTTCTAGTTAGCAGTGCACTGGTCCTTTATAAAGGAAGGGTGTAATGAATTCCCAGTACATGTTGAATTTACACACTCATCCCTGCTAAGAGAAGGCATTCAGATTCACTCATTGTTTTGAAAACAAGATGGATACTGGGATAAACATGTAATGACATTTTAGAAATTATCATCTTGATTCAGAGCACATGGCCCAGACTCCACTGTAAATATTTAGGGGTAGCTCTTCAGTACCACAATGTAGCCGTGTGCCGTTGAATGCATAGAGGTCAGATTCAGTGAGAGCATTGTTGCGCCATCAATTTTCACTTTAAAATGGGCTGAAAATGTTTTAAAATTAGGAATTGTATTTGTTAGAAGTTGTTGCTGAAAGCCCAGGAGATGGATGGAAAAAGTGCATGCACCAAGAACTGTACAACTGCTTGTACCTGCAGCACATATTTGCATTCATCCAGATTTGCAGATAGCCCATCTACAACAGGAGAAGTCAGAAAATAGCGGAGAACAGGAAACCCAGGCTAGAATCAGCAATGACTTCTCATGGAAGATTAAACTATCTGGCTGCACAAGAACTAAGGAGCCAGGTGATACATGGCATAGGAACATTTTCTCCTGTGTATGGCCAGAAGGAGGAATGTGCACTGACAAAGGTGAGAGAATCACTAGTGTAATTAATAATATAATTTAGGTCTCATTGCATTAAATTAGCAGATTTTTATGGGTAAATTGACATAGACGGTTCTTGATCTGCCTGTCTATATAAGGAGGCTAACTTAATGATAAGTTGGGAAGAAGACCCAAAAGGATGTGCATGGGGTACAGCACTTAATAAATGTATGCATTAGTTTGCCTTTAAAAAAAAAAGAAGAAAGGAAAGACCAAAAACATATTTTCCCACTCTTTCCCTTGCTGCCTCCTCCTTTCACTGTGGTCCATTACTTCCTCTCCCCTTCCTCTTGGCTGCTCAGAAATTTTTGCCAAAATAAAAAAAAATCAGATGGAAAAAGACAATTTTAACATTTTTCAGGATTTTTTCCCTTTATTGTTCAGCAAAAACATTTTACAGTAAGCTATACTGGAAAATAGCACCTAAAATTACCTTAAAAACTAGTTGGTGAGATTTCATGCATCATGCAAAGATGGTCACTGAAAATAACAGACCATCTTTGGGTTCTCACCTATTTGACAATTGACCATAACTCTTCAGTTCACATTTTGTTGAAACTGAAGAGTTGAAGGAAAACGCATCATGAAATAACACAATTGTGAGGCTATAGGGCCCCCTTTTCAGAAAAGTCCTTAAGTGCACACTTCATCACATCCCTGTTCAGCAAAGGGCTCAATGGAACGTAACCATTAGCTTCAAGTTTGTGTTTAGAGTGTCTTGCTCTTTCAGGGCGTTAACAAGTCTGGAACAAAAATTTCTTACCTTGAAGAATGGATATACAGCTTATCTCTTACAGATTAAACTACTTCAGTGAGACTGGGATGAAAATTATTATTGTATTAAATTTTACCTTTTATTAAGCAGAAAGTGTATGGTAATTTTCAGTTCTGTCTGTGGGGAATTAGGTGCTTAGCTTCTATAGATTTGCATGCGTGTGCTTAGCTGAGAATGTACCCTCAAAAAGTCCAATATATTATATGCAAGCACATATGCATATTGCTGTATTTTTGAGTCTTTTCAATTGTTTGCTAATCAGCATATTAACGCTACATACTAAAGCTGAAAAACAAATCTAGGGAGATTTAGCAAATAAAGTTACCAGATTCAATTAGAAAATAAAAGGTTGGTTTTGTTTAAAAGAATCATTATGCAAATCTGTCACATAAATATGCTAGAAACATCAAGCATCATGAGATACAGTTAAATGGCTTCTGTGTTTCATCTATTAAGTTAGCACTGAGATTACACATCATTGATTCCACACATCATAAACAGTAATTACAATATTAATCAAACTGATTCTATGATTGTATCACTTTTATAAAAAGGAGGGTGATGGTTGTATTTACAATATTATTTCTAAAGAGGGAAATTGACTTTATTACATTCCCAGTGGGAATTGTATCTGGCTACTCTTAAAACTAAGCAGATCTATGCAATTATTTCCATAAAAACTCTTAGCCTTGATAATTTTTTTCAAATTTTGGTCATAACCAAAATACATCAAGTGTTTTCCAAATTCAAATGTAGTGAGGTTTCATTCACCCCAAAAAGAAAAAAAAAGTCACCTTTATTCTGAGGTTCACATCACAGGAGGCACACTCTGTAGCTTTCAAGATCTGTACTAATAAGTTTCCACTTAGGGAAGTGCATCAGCCTCCCAAAAAGCCTCGGATGTGGACATAGCAGTGAAATGAGGACAGATGTGGGTGGACTTTAAGCATTAGGTAGCAACTTTTATTACTTTAACGCAAGGGAGGGATGAACCTGCCCATCACTCATACTCTCCTATAGCAGCTATTTAACTGGTTCCAGTGGAAGTGGTACAGGGCTCCTATCATATAACCCAGGGCAAGATCTCCTCAGCCTACTCCCAGGATTCAGCTTGCTCTTAGTCCTCCATCTTCCCTGCCTTGAGGGGGAGAGAAGATGCAGAAAGGTGGGGAACTCAGTCCCATATGGCCATGAGGTCAGACCTTGGCCTGCGAAGACCACAAAGTCTCATCCTATCCCATGAGCACAAGGATCATTCACAAAATCCCAGGTCTTTTAACCTGTGGGAACTGCACTGGAAACTAGCCATAGTGTGTTCTAGAGAATAACTTGGTACTCCCTGCCTGCCCTCCCCAAACCCGCCCACCCAGGCTGCTTGATATCACAACCCCAGCTTTATCCATGCCCTCACATTCTGTAGCCATATGTCAGTGCCTCCATCTGGCGTGTATGCCATCATCCTGGAAAAATTTCAGGCAGATTGTAATAGATGTTCCTGTGGTGTAACCTTGAATTCTGACTCCATGAATATCCTGGTGACTTCCCTATTCACTTTCTTCTGAGCCTTATTCACACAGCTTGGGTCTGTGGCTCCCTGCCAAACTCACCCTGTGAGCATTTCCAACTATACTAAGCTATCCTCTGGCCATGGTTGCCAAAACAAGCCAACATCTCCCTGGATTCTGTCCATAAGATTATTCCCATGGAGCCCCTAAGATCATTCTCCCCAAGGCCCGTCAAAATATTAACCAGCCCTGTTTGAGATGCCATAGCTGGAAGAGAATGATTTCCATAGTGTAATCAATGGAAAAAGCATGAGCACTTTGCTGGTTTATCACCTGATTCATTCTAGGACTAATACCATCTTATATTGTACCGTGCCGCCACCAGTGTGGATGCCTAAATTTCCCTAGCCCCACCAATGCAGAGTCCTCACTGATGGAAGCATCAACTGCTGTCTGGGTCAGGAAGTAACTGCTTCCCAGAAATCTTATCATATCAGAGAGCTGGAAAGAATCTTGGCAATAGATTTTTATCTTTGCTATTATTTCAAGGATATTGATAGAGGGTGATGGGCAAGTAGACTATATTACTCCTCCTGCTGTGTATGACTCCTGAAGAAACAGTGTCTATTTTGTGGCCCAACCAGTAACAAAAAATGAGGTTTAAGAAGTTAATATTTATTACAGCCAAAACTTAGGGTGAAAATTTCAAAAGTGCCTAAGTGATTTATGAGCAAAAGTCCCATTTTTTTCAAAAGTGATTAAGGCACTTAGGAGACTAAGTCCCATTGACTTTCAAGGAAACTAGGCTCCTAAGCCACTTAGTTTCTTTTGAAAATTTGATTTGTCACAATCTGCTGTACAAAAAAGGCTTATGCCAATTCATAATAGAAAGAGAAATTATATTTGTCTTTCTATTTATTTTAGATACTTTTGAACTGTCTACATTGGTGACCCTGAAATATTTGCCACAGTTAAATAAATACCAATGCGTTAGTATAGATCAGGGCATAACTCCACTGAAATCAATGCTGCTGCCTTGGCATAAATCTAGTGTAAGTAACAGTAGAATCAGATCATAAAGGTAAGCTTTCCATTGCATTTGCTGATAATGTCACAGCATCGTGCATGTTCTCATGTGGCTATGTAGCCAGGCACTGTATAGGCAGTTACCTGTCCGATCCATGAGGATCACAAACAGATGTTGCACAGAAATGTGCAGCTCCCCTGAACACTTGACTTGGCACTTGGCCCTTTTTTTTTTAATCGGTTCTTTGTGTCTGTCTTCCTCAAAGCATTTACAACCCTTATTGATAGTTGCTTTCCGTTCAGGTATGTCTTTGGCTATGTCTTCAAATTTATCAATATTTATACTGCCTGAGGTAAGACTTTGTTTAAGGGTGTAGCTGAAATATTTGGTCATAAGTATCTGCAATTAGATAACATCATAATTTGGATTATGCAAGGTATTTCCTATATTTAGTGTGAAGAAGCAAAAAAGAAATACTTCAGGTATTCAAATAACATAATATAGTAATCTTTGTTAAAACTAGCAAATTTTAGGGTCTTCCACTTTTGTCACCATATACCTATATAAACTATAACATGATCTCTTAAAACTTCAATTGATAACATGAATTGATAAGAAGAGAGGGAAGAAGAATAAAGTAATATATCTAATTTAATAGCTCATTTATCAACAAATCCAGAAGTGGGTTCTTATAAAGGCAGTGTTATGCCCCTCAACGGCACCCAGGGTTGTGAACCACTATACCATTACCTGAAGATGTCTTATCTGAGATTGCTGTGGTTCAGCTCCTTGAAACCAGAAGCCCCTCACAGCCCAAGCACTGCCTTCCAGGCCTTCCTCCCCCTCTGAAGGTTAGAGAATAGAACTCACCAGCCCTTGAATTCCATACTGCCCAACCCAGTGCTTAATTTGTGCCAGGGTTGAACTCTGGGACCTCTAGGCTTGGCAGTTCACAGCTCTGGCACCTCTGACCATGTTGCATCAGTTATGAATGGGAAAAAAATTGCTTGAGCCCCAGCACCTCTTTCATTACAAATTAAATACTGGTCCAGCCCCTTATCCACTGAACACTCACAGAAACACCAGGCCAAGGAACAGTATACACACAGCTAGTCAGATTCAGTTCAGGACCAACACTTTGCTTAACACCACAGCATTGAAATGTATTTATAGTGAAAACAAGAGTACATTTATTATCAAAGACTAAAGATCCAGGAAATGGTGAGAACGGATGTTGGAAACAAATGCTTACAGAGTAATAACTCAAATGTGGGAAATAAAGAGTCTTTGAAGACTACAGTCAAATTTCCAAACATGAGTGTCCTCGGCTAGGAATCAAATTGTTCATTTTTGTGTTGTGGGTTGACATAGTGTAATGTATTGACATAATTCTATATTGAAGCTTTCTTCATCTAATTCACCTTAACTTACCCCCAGTATGTGACCAAACAAAAAAAAACCGCCACCAAAAACTTGTATATAAAGTAAAGATAGATGGAAAATGGTTTTGAAATGAGTTTGTAAAGTCCAGAGAGAACTGTGCAGCAGCTGTAGCTTTGTTTGAAAAACCAACCAAGATTACAGGTTTCAGTGTGAAAATGTGGGAGATCTGAGGAGAGAGCAGGTGCATTGTGTAAGAGTGGCAAACCTAAAGGGCAATTTAATTGCTGACGGGATTAATTAGACTAGAAAAAGCAACGTTGGAGTATGGAAGGAGAAATATGTAACAAGGTCACCTTACTGGGTAGTCAAGTTGCTACAGCTGATTAATTTGAATGTGTGAATACACAGTTCTTGTAGTCTTTAAAATGTGCTGGCTTAAACAGGCATAGATTCCTTCATGTAAGAAAAGGCTCACAGGAAATCAACAGATTGTGTTAAAAAAATCAAACAACCAATTGACCAGAAAGCTGTTAAAGAAGATACTCTTTGTGAAGTCTTTTTTTTTTGTCCCACTTAGCTAATATATTTGAAAACATAAAGAGAATATATTGTCCAAATACTGCAGAAAAAATTCCCATATCTATTTTTTTTTAAAAACTCCCCAGTTGAAGTAACCCACTGCATTTCAGACACACATTGCAAAGATATATATGTACATATATGCTGTTTGGATAAGCCCAGTAAGGTACAGAACTTTTATGTTCTGTGAGGAAAATATATTGTCTCATCTTTCAGAGGATGACTGTTTCTCTGAAGTGTGAATGGTCCCTTTTGACCTTAGAATTTCAACAAAATCAGAAGTCCCACTGTGGCATTAATATATCTCTACTTTACTTTTTAATCATTCTGTTGGTGCAGTTATTTCAAGTAGTGAAATCTTTGTCTGGCTTCCCACAAAAGATAATATGCATCTGCTGAATATACATGGAATCATTCCATTTATATCTACCCTGGATATATTCATGTATCAAGGACATTTTAATTCCAAGTGGGAGCTATGAAAGTCGATGTTAATGAGCCTCCTGGTGACCATAAGTGCTCCTAGATGTACATAAACCGAGCTCAGTTAAACTTGAACTTTTGTATCCTCAGCTGTGTAAATTTGATTTACTACAATATATTTAGGGAGAGCTAACATTTCACCTATCACCAGTATGCTCATAAACAAATCTCTACTGGTTTTGTTATCTCTCTTTTCATTACTCTTTCTGCGGTCCTAAGCATCCTGTTCTGCTTCCATGGCAACTGCTATTGTTACTATCTCTGCATGTATTCAGAAGGCACCTTGGTTCATGCATACCCTGTAGAGTAGTCAGTGGAAAAGACACTCAGTGTTTTAAATTCCATTGGAGGAATGAAACAAGGCTCCTGGGAATGTAAACAAAGGGACCAAGGCTAGGTAGAGGGGGTTATTTCCTTCATTCTAGTTAGAAATCTGACAATAACACACTGAAACTAAAGCCAAAGAAACCTGGACTCACTCTAACAAGTTATTTTAATTTGAAATGAATGAGAGATGCTGGGTCCTGAATTTGAGATAATGCCTGGATTTCAAGAAAGTCCTCTCTCCTTTCTGCTTAGCCTCTCCCTCATTAAATGCATTGCCACACATTCTAGTGCTAGCTTGCATTCTTATTCGACAGGACTTTAAAGTAGAGAGTTAGTTACAGTTAACAGGTTAGGTGATGAGTACTGGTCTCAAAAACAGCTAGGTTGCTTCATTTTGAAAGCATTTTGGTGAAAAAAATAAACAAGAAATTGGACCTACTAATTTTTTCAGTTTCTTAAAATCACTTTACATATCAGGAATTTTCAGTGCGAGAGTTTTGCTTTCAGATTTCTTTTATTATTATTTATTTATTTATTTATTTATTATTTTTTAACACAGACTTTAAAATAAGGGCTAGTCTACACTGGCAATTTACAGTGCTGCAACTTTCTCACTCTGGGGTGTGAAAAAATACTTCCCCCAAGCCAGGGGCGACTCTCGGTATTTTGCCACCCCAAGCATGGCTGGCAGGCTGCCTTCAGTGGCATGCCTGCGGGAGGTCCCCAGTCCCGCGGATTCGGCAGCACACCTGCAGGAGGTCTGCCAAAGCCGCAGGACCAGCAGACCCTCCGCTGGCAGGCCGCCAAAGGCAATCTGCTTGCCGCCCTTGCGGTGACCGGCAGAGCGCCCCCCGTGGCTTGCTGCCCCAAGCATGCACTTGGCGTGCTGGTGCCTGGAGCCACCCCTGCCCTGAGCACAACAAGTTTCAGCGCTGTAAAGCGCCAGTGTAGACAGTGCACCAGCTCTGGGAGCCGCGCGCCTCATGGAGGTGGGTTTTTTTAGAGCATACTACACAAAGCACATTAAGAGCTGCTGCAGCAGCACTTTAGCATTGCCAGCCCTAAATTGGAAATAAATTAACTGAAAGGACAGGAAATAGTATTCACAAGGAAAGGAAATACTGAAGTGTGGAGTAATGTAGAGTAGGTGCTTTGTATAAAGATTCCTATGTGTACAGACAATCAGTAATGCAGCAGAAAAAGAAGAACAAGTGTCCTGCAAGATGACCCAAAGAATCCTGTGGAAGAAACCCAGTGCTCTTTTGCTTTTAGTTTACCCTTTCTCTGCTCTGTGGTCTTTCAACATAAAATTATCAAAGCAGCCTTTTTGGGACAAATTTTCAATTACGATTTTCAAAAGTTATGCATATCTTCATTTGGACATGTTAGGGTTGCCAACTTTCTAATTGTAGAAAACTGAACACCTTTGCCCCACCCCCTGCCCTGAGCCCCTGCCCCTGCTCCGCCCCTTCTCTGAGGCCGCTTTCTCCCACCCTCACTCGCTCATTTTCACTAGAGTGGGGCAGGAGGTTGGGGTGCTGGAGAATGAGAGGGCTCTGGGAGGTGCAGGAGAGGGCTCCAGGCTGGGGCCGAGGGCTTCAGAGTGCAGGAAGGGACTCAGGGCTGAGGCAGAGGTTTGGTGTGCAAGGGGGTGAGGGCTCCGGACTGGGGGTGCAGGCTCTGGGGTGGGGTTAGGGATGAGGGGCTTGGGATGAAGGAAGTGGCTCCAGGCTGAGGCCAAAGGGTATGGAGTGCGGGAGGGGACAATGGGTGCTGCGGAACTGGCGCTTGGGGCAGCGTCTGCGGGTGGGGTCAGCGCACTGAGCCCCCGGCCCCCCTCTGCCTAGAAGCTGGAGAGACAAGCCCGCTGCTTCCTAGGAGCCGTGTGGAGCTGGGCATGGAGCTTGCCTACCCCGCTGTGGCCAACTGGAATTTTTGTGGCCCAGTCAGCTGTTCCGGCCAGAGCTGCTGGGGTCTCTTTTCGACCGGGCATTCTAGTAGAAAACCAGAAGTCTGGCAACACATGCATATGTCCATCTATCTGTATATGGGCACGACTGTGCTATTTGTGCATACAAATTCATATATAATTAATTCCCTTTTATAAATGGGGGGAAAGGAACAGGGTGCTGGTGGGAGGGAATTAGAGAATGGCTACAGCACTGTGAATTTTGCAGTTCTATTGGCAATATGAAAGCCATTTATGTAAGGGTCAAATCTAGGGGCTTTATTTCCTAAAACACACACCTATAGAAGCACACATTGTACTGAAAGCTCACATCTTAAGAAAAAGGCTTGGTCACAGAGAAAAGTTTCAATAATATCATCATTAACCAATATTCCGTGTAGGCCTGATACTTTAAAGACAAGTGCAATTCAATTATAACACCCCCTGCCTCTCAGCTGAGCTGTATAGGGAGGGGCTTGGAAGACTCACTCTGTAGTGTGTGTGCTCTGGAAAGCCAGATTCTCAGTTGAATGGAACCATGAGTCCATGCTGGTTGGAGACGGGAAAAACTGTTAATTGTGGGCTGTGTGTGAACTGTGAAGTGAATGTCCCAGTTGACACTGACTCTGGGGAAATGGGATTTTACTATATGGTTTGTTTTTTCCTTCTCCCTCCACCCCGCCCCTTGTGATTTCCTGGTTCTGCTATTGTTGATGCCATAGATGTCTCAGGTCTCTCATGACTTGAGATGCTTGCTGAAACCTGTGTTGCTATGGATAGTCATGGGGATTGAGGAAGAACAGTTCTTCTTCGAGTGGTTGTTCATGTTCATTCAAAGTAGGTGTGCGTGCGCTGCGTGCACGCCAGCCGGAAGATTTTCCCCTAGCAGCCTCTGTAGGGTCGGCCTGGGCGCCCCCTGGAGTGGCGCCACCACGGCGCCCTATAAAGGGGCCCGCCGACCCTCCACCCCCTCAGTTCCTTCTTACTGCCAGTGACAGCTAGCTGGAACTTCTCTTGTGTTTTGGCAGTGTCCTATCCTTACCGTTTAGTCCGTGTATTCAGTTATTTTATAGTTAGTTAGATCTTTGTATATAGTTTTCGTAGTTGGGGGGTTCCCCCCCCGAGTCTTCATCGCTCGTTGGGGCATGCCCGGGTCCCCCGGATTCAAACTCTGCAAGAACTGCGGGAAATTCATGCCCAAGAGTGACCCGCACTCTGCATGTTAGAGGTGCCTCGGAGAGAGCCACGACAAGGACTGGTGCTCTGTCTGTAGAGGCTTCCGCCCGCGAACTCTTAAGGACAGGGCTCAAAGACTTAGAGTTCTCCTAATGGAGGCGGCCCTACGACCACCCTCGGACCCAGAACCGGCCGAGGCGGGGCCCAGCACATCGTCCTCAGTGCGGAGTGCCCCGGCACCGGCATCAGGACTTAGGGCCCAGCCCAAGTTGTTGAAAACCTGGCACCGGATGGATTCGGGTCATAGGAAGTTGGCCTCAGTGCGGTACCGTTCACCTTCGCTGGTGCCCACCAAGAGAAGGAAGCCAGTGAGGGATCGGTCACCCCACCAGTATCCGAGGCCAACGCCATCCGCAGATGTAAGTGGACAGGCTGAGCTGCAGTCCTCAGCAGTTCTGTCGACTCCCACACCGCAGAGAGGGAGGTCGAGTCTGAACCAGCCTAATTCCCCAGACCTCAGCGGAGACATACGCCCCCCGTTGATGCTGGAGGTGTTCGAAGCGACCTCAGGCCTAATGGGTCTCCCGGCACCGGCCTCCCCACACCGTAGGGAGTTGCCTACTGTGGCCCGTCCACCAGTGCAATCTAGAGGCAAGCCGGCCATGCTGTCGCCTCCCTCCCCGCACCGCGCTGTGAAGGTGGCACAGGAGCAGATGAAGGGCTCCCCGCCACCTCGACACCGCTCTCCTTCGGCACTGGGTGCTGCTTCCCCCAGGTCCTTGTACTCAGAGACCTCAGACTCAGAGGCAGACTCCTATCGCTCCAGTCGGTCACGGAGCAGGAGATCGGTGTTGGGGGTGAGCCACCAGCGTTACCCGCAGTGGCAGCAACAATGGCAGCCGCCCTCGCAGTGACCATTTTGGACTCTCTGGGCCTACCATCAGTCGGTAGACCAGGTGTTTGGCCCTTGGTCATGGTCGGCTTCGGTGTCCTCGACATCAGTGGCCCCGGCACAGCTGCCTCCCCCACTGGCACCGTCGCTGGGCAGGGGTGTGCCATCATCAAATTCAGCACCCACTAACCGGGCAGCGGCATCCGCAACGGCTTTCGTTTGGGCTCCGCTGGCACCACATGATATGCCAAGTCATTCACTGGCGACCCCGGTACCGGCCACGGTGCTGCATTTAGACTCGGAACCGGCACCGCAACCTCAATACCGGGTGCCGCAGGACCCCGAGGGGCCGCATGCACCGGAGGAAGGGCCTCTTCATGTAATCTCCTCGTCCTCCTCCCCGGATGAGGCGGTCTCGGGCACAGCTGCGGCACCGGCCCTAGAGGACACTCGAATCCTCCAACAGTTGCTTCGGCGAGCAGCTCAAAGCCTCGCAATCCAAGCGGAGGAGATCGAGGTGGACGTGGACTCTGTAGTGGACATTCTGGCCCCCTCAGGGCCATCCAGGGTGGCCCTCCTGCTGATAAAGACTATAGCTGATACGTCCCTCACCCTATGGCAAACACCAGCCTCATTGGCCCCTGCCGCCAAGAGGATGGAGTGGCGCTACTTCGTCCCCTCTAAAGGGCATGAACACCTGTATGCCCACCCTTCCCTGGACTCCCTGGTAGTAGATGCGGCTAACCAGCGGGAGTGTCAGGGGTTTTAGGAGGTCAACACCAAAGAGCAGGGACGCAAAAAGACTTGAGCTCTTTGGTAGAAAGGTGTACTCCACGGGGGGATTCCAACTCCACATTGCCAATCAACAGGCAATAGTAAGCCGATATGGCCATAACATGTGTTCGACGATGTCGAAGTTTGCAGAGCTCCTTTCCCAGGACTCGAGATCAGAGTTTTCGGCCCTAGTGGAGGAGGGCAAACTGATCTCTCGAGCCTCCCTCCAGGCCGCCTTAGATGTGGCGGACTCATCCTTGCGCACCCTGGCCACAGGCCTGGTCATGCGGCGGGGAGCCTGGCTCCAGGTCTCGGGCCTGCCCTATGAGGTCCAGCAGACGATTCAAGACCTCCCCTTTGAAGGGCAGATGCTGTTTTCAGAGAAAACGGACAAACGTCTCCATAGCTTAAAGGACTCGAGGGCCACACTTCGCTCGCTGGGCTTGCATATCCCTGTGACCCAGCGCAGACAATTTAGACCGCAGGTGGCCCCTCCCCCATACCAGCCACAGACTTGCCAGGAGCTGGGGTGCAGGCGGGGCAGAAATGGCAGGAGGTGTCACCAGCGCTACCCCTCAGGCCAGGCGTCTGGCCAATCGAGACCACCATCCGGCCCTAGACCCCCTATTTGATCGTATGGTCGAGGGCGACCTACCAATCGAGACTCTGGATCCTTCCACCCCTACCTTTGGGTCACATCTGTCCCACTTCTACCGTGCCTGGTCCCGAATTACGTCAGACAAATGGGTGCTCTGCATGGTAGAGAGGGGATATTCTATCCAGTTCTCCTCCCTTCCGCCCTACCAACCTCCCTCCCCGTCCCTCTTCAGGGAATCATCTCACGAGCAACTTCTAATTCAAGAAGTGAAGTCCCTCATCGAGGCAGGGGCAGTGGAGGAAGTCCCATGGGAGCTCAGGGGCAAAGGCTTTTACTCCCGGTATTTTCTCATACCGAAGGCAAATAGGGGCCTGAGACCCATCCTGGACTTGCGGCGGCTGAACAAATTTGTGAGGAAACTCAAGTTCCGCATGGTCTCCCTGTCCTCGATCATCCCCTCCCTGGATCCAGGAGATCGGTATGCCGCCCTCGACTTAAAGGACGCCTATTTCCACATTGCCATAATTCCATGGCACCGTCGGTACCTCAGGTTCGTCGTGGCCGACGTCCATCTGCAGTTCACGGTGCTCCCGTTCGACCTGTCAGCTGCTCCCAGGGTCTTCACAAAGGGCATGGCGGTCGTGGCGGCCTTCTTGCGCAGGCGGGGCATCCAGGTATTCCCCTACCTGGACAACTGGCTCATAAAGGGCCGATCCAAGGAGCAGGTAGAGACCCAGGTGTGCTTCATCAGGCGGACCTTTCTCAATCTTGGCCTCCTCTTGAATGAAGCCAAATCCACTATCTCCGACGCAACGAATAGAATTAATAGGAGCGGTTCTAGACTCCATGCACGCCAAAGCGTATCTGCCGGAGTCCAGGTTCATGCAATTTCCGAGCTCATCCTCAGACTGAACTGCACCCCGGTCACCATGGCACTAGTTTGCTTCCAGCTGCTGGGCCACATGGCGGCATGCACCTATGTGGTGGTCCATGCCAGACTCCGACTTCATCCGCTGCAGTCCTGGTTGGCGACAGTTTATCGCCAGGGCAGGGATCCCCTGGACTCAGTGGTGTCCGTTCCCCACTTAGTGCTGAGCTCACTACGGTGGTGGCTCGACCCACGGGAAGTCTGCATGGATGTCCCCTTTGCTGCTCCGCATCCCTCCCTCTCCCTGGTGACAGACACCTCGGATCGAAGTTGGGGAGCGCATCTGGGATGCCTCAGGATGCAGGGCTTGTGGTCGCGGAGGACCTCGAGTTGCATATCAATGTCAGGGAGCTGAGAGCGGTCCGCCTGGTGTGTTTGACCTTCCGGTCTTACCTGGCCGGCAGGTGTGTTTCAGTCCTTTCAGACAACACGGCGGCCATCTTTTATATCAACAAACAGGGGGGTGCATGCTCCTCTCCCCTCTGCAGGGAAGCCCTCGCACTGTGGGATTTCTGCGTTCACATTTCTGCCACTCACCTGACGGCGTTCTATCTTCTGGGGGAGCAGAATGGTTTGGCGGACACCCTCAGCCACTCGTTCCAGGGTCATGAGTGGTCCCTCCGATGGGATGTGGTGCGCTCAATTTTCCAGCTCTGGAGCTTTCCCCGGTTAGACCTGTTTTGCTTCAAGAGAAAACTGGAAGTGCCGACGGTTTTGCTCCCTCCTGGGCTGCAGTCGGGGGTCTCTGTCGGACGCCTTCCTTCAGCTATGGGAGGACGGTCTGCTCTACGCCTTCCCTCCGATCCCCCTGATACACAGGGTGCTTTTAAAGGTTTGCAGGGATCATGCCAGGGTAATCCTGATAGCTCCAGCGTGGCCGCGCCAGCATTGGTACATGTCACTCCTGCACATGTTCGTTCAGGTGCCTCTGACGCTGCCCCTCCTCCCAGACCTGATCACGCAGGACCAGGGCTCCCTCCACCATCTGAACCTCGAGTCCCTTCACCTCACAGCCTGGATGCTCCATGGCTGAACCCGGTGGAGTTGCAGTGCTCCCAGCAGGTCTGGCAGGTGCTGCTGGCTGGCAAGAAGCCGTCAACTAGGGCCACCTACCTAGCTAAATGGAAGCGCTTCTCCATATAGTCGGGTCAGCGGGGTCTCGACCCACTGGGGGTACCAATTCCAGCTGTCCTTGACTATTTGATTCACTTAAGACAACTGGGCCTCTCCCTTTCCTCCATTCACTTTCACTTGGCGGCCATATCCGCTTTTCATCCGGGAGAAGGGGGTGCCTCGGTGTTTGCGAACCCGCTGGTTGGGCGTTTCCTCAAGGGTATGGACAGGCTCTTCTCGCATGTGCATCAGCAGACCCCTGCTTAGGACCTGAGTCTGGTCCTCTCCATCCTCTCAGGGCTTCCCTTCGAGCCTCTGGCTTTGTGCTCCCTGCTGTACCTGTCGTACAAGACCTCCTTCCTGGTGGCAATAACCTCGGCCCGACAGGTGTTGGAGCTTCAAGCGTTAACATCTGAGCTCCTGTACACAGTCTTCTGCAAGGACAAGGTCCAACTTAGACCTCATCGGGCTTTCCTACCCAAGGTCATTTTACAGTTCCACACTGGCCAAGATATCTTTTTCCCAGTGTTTTATCCGAAACCACACACCTCCAGAGAAGAGCGGAGGCTACACTCCCTGGATGTCCGCAGGGCCTTGGCCTTTTACATAGATGCTCAACCCAGTTCTTTATCACAGTTGCAGACAGGATGAAGGGGCTCCCGGTCTCCTCTCCGTGAATCTCTTCGTGGATCGCGACTTGCATCTGGGAATGCTACTGTATAGCCAGGACCCCTGTCCCTCCGGTCATGGCTCACTCCACTAGGGCGCAGGCCTCCTCTGCGGCGTTCCTGGCTCAGGTTCCGACTCAGGAGATTTGTAGAGCGGCCACGTGGTCCTCCATCCACACGTTCTCATCTCACTATGCTATCATGCATCAGGCTAGGGATGATGCAGCCTTTGGTCGCGCAGTACTCCAGTCAGCAGTGATCTCCGACCTCAATTCCTAAGGTTAGGCTTGTGAGTCACCTACTTTGAATGGACATGAACAATCACTTGAAGAAGAAAAAACGGTTACCCATCTTTTAGTAACTGTTGTTCTTTGAGATGTGTTGTTCTTGTCCATTCCAACACCCACCCTCCTGCCCCTCTGTCGGAGTGCCGGTAAGAAGGAACTGAGGGGGTGGAGGGTCGGTGGGTCCCTTTATAGGGCGCCATGGTGGTGCCACTCCAGGGGGCGCCCGGGCCGACCCTACGGACACTGCTAGGGGAAAATCTTCCGGCTGGCGTGCACGCGGCGTGCGCACACCTACTTTGAATGGACACGAACAACACATCTCAAAGAACAACAGTTACTAAAAGGTGAGTAACTTTTTTTTTGTTTGATTGTGCATATGTTTTATTCTTTTGGGACAATATGTCTTTTTTGTTCTCCCACAATGGACTCTAAAGGTTGAAATGTGATCATTTTTGTTGGAAACCTGTATCCTTTCTCTTTGAATACAAAGATGTTATCTTTTTTGTATTAAAGAGTTAATTTATCCTGTGGGCTCATTATCCTTATTAATTGCAGGAGCAGAAAGGATTTGCTCCATAGCTGAGGCAAATGGCTCGTTTATATATTGAATGGACAAACCTTGTTGTGGATAACAACTTGCACCTTCACTTTAACTGCACTGATGAGGTTCCACTAATTCATAGATCACAAAAGCTGTCAGGACTCAAGATCTCTGGTAGCTGGGAATCTCAGTCTAGGACCTTCTGCTGAGAACACCCTTCCTTCAGCCCCTAAATGGTTTCAAATTCTCCAATGAGCGAGCATAGTCATGTGTTTACACCAGTCAACACATGCTCAAAACCATGAGGTCACATCGGTGAAATTGAAGCCATAATTAGGGCTGCAGAATCTTTATTACTAGTGATGAGGCACAGGAAGGAAAGAACCCAGCTTGATTTTCAAATTCCGGTTGAGCTTGTCATTAGGGTTGCACTTAGTTTCTTTGATTTTTACTTTGCAAACTGAGCATATTTAATCTGCTAATCACTGAAGGACAATTATGTGGAAGCCTCTAAATTCCATTTTTGCACTTACTTTCCAGAACAGAACCGCACTTTATGTTGCCACCCTTGTTTATTTATATTTTGGTTTTTTTTTTTAAATATCCCTTGTAGTTCAGATCCAGAAATGAGGTCTATTTATCTGAGTTTGCTAAAGCGCCTGTCCATTGTTACGGCTGCTGATTCACAAGCACTCCACAACCATTACCAGAAGCACTGTGCTTTTAACAGATAGTGTTGTCCTTATCACTTAAAAGCCCGCTGATCCAGCAGGAAGAAATTTCAATTACAAAAAAAAAAAGACAGGCAGGCTTTAAGTCCTGTCTACACAAAGATATTGTGCCAAATGAATTCTAAATCAAACTGAAGTGATCTAATCTATATTAGTCACTCATTTGCCCATTGAAGAGTGTCCACACAAGGGATTGCACCAATTTAACAAAATCAGTTTAGGTGATTTGACTAAATTGGTGCAATTTCTCTGTCTTTGTAGAGGGTAAGTGATATAGATCTCTGTTTTGGGCAGATTCCTGCACCCCTGGAGGGTACCACTGAAGTAAATTGATGTTGATGCAGGGGTCTGCCCACAGTGGCCTCCTTGCAGGATAAGAGTCATCTGATAGGCTGTATTTTTGGGCTATCATAGCACAGTAATGAGGCAGTGGACACTGAGTCAGGCACAAAGGTACAGTTGTATGCATTGCTTTGCACCTATACAGATCTAGACTCATGGAATCTATCATTTCATTTCCAGGCACGGTATTATGTAGTGGCTACTGGCTAGTAGGTAGGAAATAAATTTAGTGTATTTAAAAGATGTCAGATAGACAGTTTGGGCATTAGATTCCTCTTTTTTTTATAGCCAGATACAACATGGATAGCAGACATGCAAACTTTTCACACATGCTGCTGAGGTGCCCCCAACCTCACTTGTGTGAATTACCATATATGGCAAGGGTAATTCAGTCTCAATAGCCTATTTTGTCTTTTTTCCTTCTGATGAGGATGCCAGGAAGGGTGCCTATTTATTTTACCTTTGATGGTGGCTTTTTGGGATTGTAGACAGCTATTGACTCAGAACTGGCCTGAGAACACCTGTTAATCAGTGGTTAGATGGCAATGATTTTTAACTGGTACTAGCATGGGATAGATTTGAATTCATATTTGAGTTGCTCAGCCTGGGCAGATTCTCATGGACGTCAGTGGCACTCTAGGTGAGTGCATGAGTCCAGTTGCATAAAGCACTTTGTAGGTTCGGAGTCTTGGAGTGTGGAGTGGCTGTATATCCCATCACTAATCCCCTAACCTATCCATTCACCCTAGTCTTTTTCTTTAGTACAATTAGCAGAAAAGGGTATCCCTATAATATGATTTCTAATATTCTTTTATCTTATGTTTTCAAATTTAATTTTTAAATTAACATAATTTTTAGGGAACTAATTTGTCGTAAAATTCATTAGGCATTTTAACAGCTGGTCATTAAAATGAAGACAGAAGTCTGAAATATAACTGTTCATTGTAGGGCATTAGTGAAAATTAATTTTAAAATAATCTGGGTAAAAGTAGATGGAATACAAAATACATCTCTTTTGAGTATACCTTAAAAATTTTAAATCATAATCTAAGGGTTACACAAAAGAATTAAAATTAAATCCCTTCTTATTGGGATTAAGAAAGAAATGAAAAAAGCAACAAGCTGCGTTAAGCATTTTAACTTTAAACTAAATAGTTGATTTTATTGTCATCTTTCAAAGGAGACATATTTTTTTAAAAGAATGTATTAATGAAATCCCATCACAAATTATGCTAACATACTATGAGTGTGTTCTTACAAAACAAAGATTATAAATTAAATTCCGCTGATGAAAGTGTTATGGAATTTCTAGATGGCTATCAAATCAGCTAGATGAAGCGAACTATCGCTTATTATCTTGCAGAGGCTATTGTGGAAATTAACATGCTGGGATTGGGCCAAAAAAGCACAATAGTAATGAGTGGAGCTAGCAGAGCTATTGATTGTCAGTTATTTGATTATTTTCAACCTCTTATAAGTTTTCAGACTTTGCTTTTTAGGAATGAAAATTGCATATTTGTTTAGCCGCTTTATGCAAAGATATTTTAGCCCGTGGAATGTTCCTAAACTATATTTCCTTCATGAGGTCACCATCCATTATAGTTGGAGATGCTCAAAAAATAGAAAATCCGTCCTGCAGGAAATTACAATATTTTTGTAATGCTCTGGAGATTCATTAAATAACAAACCAGTGAATAAGAAGGGAATCAAATTCAAAACAAAACCAAACAAAACCTGGAGTGTCTCTGGTGAACTGCTTTACACAGTCTTGTGGTGTTGCCAACCTGTGCCTCCAGGGCACATCTCCATATTCCAACACTCACAACACAGGCCCTTAGGAGGGAGCATCTCCAAATCTCAATCTTCTCTAAATATATTGCTACAATTTTGACTAGCGTTTTCTTCCTAGTTCAGGATGAAAAGTCAAACTATCAAAATCTTTTGCTGAATGAAAAGTTCCAACTAATTTTAATTGGAAAATATCATCAAAACATTTTGGTTTGATTTTTCCCAATGGAAAATGCTGCCAAAAGTGGAAAACCTGTGGAAAACTGATTTTAATGAAAATACATTTTCGCATGGAGAGGAGGTGTTTCTTTGGTTTTTTGGGTTTTTTTTTTACAGCCCTTATTATAGCTAATGTGTGATAGGTTACTTTAGTCATTTGGTGTTGTTTCTGTTTTGTGGCTGGATGAGTGTGGCTGCATGAGTGTAACAAATAAATGAAGCTGGAGAATGAGATCAAGTCGCTGACCGTTTAAATCTCTTAGGCAGAGGATGCAACAGTTTCTGGAATTAGAAACAGCTAAGCTGGCAGAGTTAGCGAATTTTTAGGACAGTTTAAAACTTTTATTTGCCAGACCATTTGAGTTAGACTTTGGTTAAGATACTGCTGTGAGAAGAAAATTAAGTAGTTTAATATAATATGGAGACAGTTTTAAAATTATTTTTTCATCACATTCCCACAAAGTAATTTTGCACATGCAAAACCAGCTGTAAGCTGTAAGCAGATTATTGTACGATTTATTTAATTGTTTTGTAACCAGGACTGGGTTCTGGGCAGTCCTAGCCACTAAGGATGCACTAAGGAGGAAAATGTGAGTGCATTCTATGAGCACTCCTGAAATAGGAGGAGCAGATTTTTATTTGGTATATATCAGCATAGCTGCCTTGACATCAATGGAGTTATACCTGTATGTACCAGTTGAGGAACTGTCCCGTTCACTCTGTAATGCACTCTATTCAGAATTATCTTGTTTGACCCACACTGAGGCTTGGTCTACACTACAAATTTCTGTCAGTATGACTGCATCACTCAGGGGTGTGGACAGCGCTATGTTGATGGGTGGGCTTCTCCGATTGACATAGCTACCACCTCTCAGGGAGGTGGAGTACCTACCTCGATGGGAGGAGCTCTCCCTCTGCTGTAGGTAGTGCCTTCACTAAAGTGCTACAGCAGGAAGTGGTGTCGTTTTAGTGTTGTAAGTATAGACAAGCCCTGAGCAAACTTGCTCCATGAAATCGGTGGAAGTGTCAGACAGAATTTTGTAGATCTGCACTGTACATCCCCATATCTTTTAATAATATAATAGTTCCTAGCTCTTTTATAGCACTTCTCATTTGTAGCATACAGAGGCATTTACGGAATGCAAGTATCATAAGCCCCATTTTACAAAGATCATTTTAGCTAAGGGACAGTGAGGTCAAATGATTTGTTCAAGGTCACCGAACAGACCAGTGGCATAGCTGGGGATAGATACCAGCTCTTTGAACCACAGTAAAGATTTAAAGATGCAGCTATTAAAATGAGCAAGTAAAACTTGTGAAATGTGACATATACTATGTCCAAAGAATTACATTGTTGATGATTTACTAGACTGATGTCAAATCTCCTATAGCATAAACGGAAGGTTTTTTTGTGGGAGAGATAGAGGTTAAGCCATTGATGGTTTAGTCTCAGCTCTTCGGTTCAATGCTACATAGCTTGCCTATATCAGAGAATTCAATCTGTTTATAGCACTGAATAGTTTAAATCAGTGCTTCTCAAAGCCAGTCTTCCACTTGTTCAGGGAAAGCCCCTGCAGGCCAGGATGGTTTGTTTACCTGCTGTGTCTGCAGGTTTGGCCGATCACAGCTCCCACTGGCTGCAGTTCGCCACTCCAGGCCAATGGGGGCTGTGGGAAGCGACGCAGGCCGAGGGATGTGCTGGCTGCCCTTCTCGCAGCCCCCATTGGCCTGAAGCAGCGAACTGTGGCCAGTGGGAGTCGCGATCAGCCGAACCCGTGGACGCAGCAGGTAAGCAAACTGGCCCGGCCCGCCAGGGGCTTTCCCTGAACAAGCGGTGGCCCAACTTTGAGAAGCACTGGTTTAAATCACAGTTGAGGTGAAGATCCAAACCTATAAATATGGTTATTCATATCAAATATTTGACAAACTGGAATTATGACAGTGTAGGGTGATGACTATATACTGTCTCAATTATATAATCAAAAGTAAGTTAAATAAGAGCTCATTAAACAACAGAGAGAGGAGTATATTTCAATCCCTAAAGTACTCACAAATAATTTTTATGGTCTGCTTGCAGCAAATACTCAAACTAGTATAAAAACAAAACAAAAATATCCCCCTAGGAAATGCGTACTAGATGATTGCTTTGTATGTTGATGATAAATCTCATCCAAGCTGTATATTGAATGTTATTCTTTCATTACCTCAATGTTGCTTTGTCTTACAATATGATTAGATATAAAACTATGTTACACATAACAATTCAGTGTAATTGAACATGTCTGGTAATAAACAATTATCCTATTCTTTTCCCCCATTTATTTTGATTAAACATTACCATAATATCACAACTACAGCTGATTTTAAAAAATCAGATTTACATTTTTTTTTAATTGCAGACCCACTGATACAAAGCACCCAAATTTCCTCTCACTTAAACCAGTGGATATCAGGAGCAACTCCATGGAATTAATCTCATGAGAGGTAATTCAGGTTCTGTAATCTGGTTCTCTGGTAATGTTAAGGCTGGAAGACAGTGTGCATTGGAGGAATGAGCACAAATTTAGGAGTCAGTTCTAACCCTGGCTCTCCCATTGACTCAATGTGGTTTTGGGTAAGTCATTTCACTTTTCAGCTTGTTGCTTCACCTGTAAATGGGAATAATGACTCTTACTAGAGCCAGCTGAATTTTTTTTTTCCTTGAGGAAAATGAAAAGAAAAAAAGGGGACTCCCATACCCGTGAAAAGCTGAGATTAAAAGAAAATAAAGAAAGAACACATACATGCATTGGATCTAATTCATTCTGCTGCGTGCAGTGGGGGGAAAGAAGGAAGGAGTGCAGAAAAGCAGAAAACAAAAACTTCCAAAATTGTATTTTTTTCAGTTGTGATGAATGTAAGAAAGAAAGGGTATAAAACAAACCTTAGTTAAGCAACTACTTAAGTGATTACTCATACCACTTTTCTAAGAGCCTGTGATGTGGTATACCAGACCTCCAAGCTCCGTAGTCTCCCACACAGCCAATCATAAAAGGGCTGCAGGGAGCAGCCAGCCAATCAGGGCCAAGCAGGCCAGTATAAGAAGAGCTGCAGGGCTAGAGTGAGATCAGTTACTTGCTGGAGGTGGAGGGTGTGTGGCTGGCTGAGGGAGCTATAGGATCTTGGACAGAGCAATGGTGGCAGAAGCCAGGTGGAGTGAGAAAGAGCTTTGTGCTGGTTGCTGGGACTCCATCAGGACAAGGCCCTGAGGTAAGAGTGAAGAAGGTGTGGACTCATGGGGAAGTGGCCCAAGGACACAGCAGATGGCTGCTGTCTGCATGGTCCCTGGGCTGGGACCTGAAATAGTGGGTGGGCCTGGTGGGCCACCCTCCTTAGCCATGGGGAAAGTGCCATGGACTTTGAGGCACCCTAGAAGGGGAACTGAACTCTTTTATTAGCCTAGCAGGAGATCTGGGGCCTGAAACATCCAGAGAAGGTGAGGACATTGCCTCCAGGGGAAGCCCTGGAGTATAGCTCAATACCAGGGCTGTGGCCACTGTTAGACTACAGAACTAATTAAGGACTGAAGCCCAAGGAGGCTGCTTGTGTGAGGTCATGATAGGCTGCTTGTGTGAGGTCATTAAGCGCCACTATAGGACCCTTTTAATTTTGATCCTTTAACTAAAGAAAAGGATACAAAAGTTTAATTTAGTTTTGTAGAGTTTAATAACAGCAACTGATAGTGTGAGATCTAAGAAGATAAAAATAGTGTTGATCTATGATTTGGCAAACACAAACTAGAAAATTGGTCTATATAACCATTTAAGTTTTTCAGAACAATTCACACAGCCACAATAGAAAATAACATTCATACTCAATCACCATGTGGGAAGGTGTCTTCGTTTAGATTTTTGCCTGATTAGTAACTCCAGTGTTGCTGACACAGGGGAAGAACAATCCAAAGATAAATCACAAGACAACTTGGTCAATTACTTGCATGCCAGTTCACCAAGGTCTCCTTGCTAATGGATCTAAAGTAGACAACATTTTTAATCTGCCTCCCAACAAATTATATTGGCCCCAGGATCTGAGCAATGCTCCTAACTACCTAACATAAACTCCTACATTTATGACAGATTATATAGAGTGAGTGCAGTTCAAGAGGCTTGTGTATTTGGTCTCATTTTATTTCTGTATGCACCTAGAACTTAAAAGGCAGTATTAAACCATTAATTATAGCAAACGTGTACTGTGGCTCTACAATCTTCAACAACAACTTGTTCAGTTTCCAAGCTACTTTACAATAATCTTGATTGGAACCTGTTACAAACAAGGACACTCTGTGGCTCTGTGACAGTCTTTAAAGCAGATACACAAACACATACACTTCCTTACCAAGGTACCCAGTTTGAGGAAGCAGTTGATTGACTCATCACCCAAGAGAGAGTCCGTGTTACTTATTAGTTCTTTGGCTCAGCCATCAGTTTTTAGCCCAGTTGTTCACAGCAATAGTTGACATTGTAAACACAGGTGAAACGAAGGACAGACATGACTATAGTCTTTTCCCAGTGTACTAGTGGGAAACCCAAACTGCTGAATAATGAAAAGAGACAGATAAAGCTGCCTATCTGAGAGAGGTACCTGATGTTACCAGGAGGACTCTCAGGTGGCCAGCCCAGGATCTCAATCTTCTCCCTTCCAGCTGATTTATAGAAAGGAGCATAAACACTGCCCAATTAAGTGTAAAAATGTAATAAAAGCCAAAAAAGAGTTTGAAGAACAGCTAGCCAAAAACTCAAAAGATAATAACAAAATGTTTAAGTACATCAGAAGCAGGAAGCCTGATAAACAACCAGTGGGGCCCCTGGACGATCGAGACACAAAAAGAGCACTTAAAGACAATAAAGTCATTGCGGAGAAACTAAATGAAATCTTTGCTTCAGTCTTCATGGCTGAGGATGTTAGGGAGATTTCCAAAGCTGAGCCGTCCTTTGTAGGTGAGAAATCTGAGGAATTGTCACATATTGAAGTATCAGTAGAGGACCTTTTGGAATTAATTGATAAACTTAACAGTAACAAGTCACCAGGACCCAATGGCATTCACCCAAGAGTTCTGAAAGAATTCAAATATGAAATTGCGGAACTATTAACTATTGTTTGTAACCTGTCCTTTAAATCAGCTTCTGTACCCAATGACTGGAAGATAGCTAATGTAAAGCCAATATTTATTTAAAAAGGGCTGTAGAGGTAGTCCCAGTAATTACAGACCAGTAAGTCTAACATCAGTACTGGGCAAATTGTCAGACACATAGAAGAACATAAATTGTTGGCCAAAAGTCAACATGGTTTCTGTAAAGGGAAATCATGTCTTACTAATCTATTAGAGTTCTTTGAAGGGGTCAACAAACATGTGGACAAGGTGGATCCATTGGACATAGTTTTCCAGAAAGCCTTTGACAAGCCTCTTACGTAAATTAAGGAATGGTGTCCCTAGCCTCTGTTTGTCAGAGGGTGGAGATTGATGGCTCTTGATCACTTGATCATTACCTGTTAGGTTCACTCCCTCTTGGACATATGGCATTGATCTCTGTCAGTAAACAGGATACTGGGCTGGATGGACTTTTGGTCTGACGCAGTCAGGGCCGGTGCAAGGATGTTTCATGCCCTAGGCGAAACTTCCACCTTGCGTCCTCCATCCCCCGTGTCCGCGCCCTGAGGCACCCTCCCCCGCGTCAGCCCCCCACCCCCCATCCTCTGCTCTGAGGCAACCCCCCACACCCCAGCTCACCCCTGCTCCATCTCCACCCCGAGCACGCTGTTGCTGCTTCACTTCTGCCGCCTCGCAGGCTTGCGGAGCCAATCAGTTTAGGTACTGCAAGCCTGGGAGGTGGGAGAAGTGAAGCGGCCATGGTGTGCTCGGGGAGGAGGTGGGGCAGGGGTGAGCTGGGACAGGGAGTTCCCCTGCATGCCATCCCCCCCCTTACTTGCTGCAGGCAGCCCTCCCCGCGCTCCCCTGCCCCAGCTCCCTCCTCCTAAATGCCGGCAGCGACCGAGGCGGCTGAAGATCCAGCCGCCACGGTTGCTGCTGAAGGAAATGGCGCCCCTCAAATCCTAGTGCCCTAGGCGACTGCCTAGGTTGCCTAAATGGTTGCACCAGCCCTGGACCCAGTATGGCCGTTCTTATGTTCTTTGCTGTGCATCTCTTGGCCAGCTTGCAGTTATACTTGCTCGAGTTGCAGTTTCTCCATCAACATGCAACTAGTTGCTAAAATGTCAAGTTTAAAGTTCATGTAATTTATACGAAGTCTCTTCATATTCTTTGATTCTCTTTAAACTTATTTTTACATTTCCTTATACAATGAAGAATCATGGTTGGTTTGTTCTTCAGCAGGCCAGAGCAGCTTCATATATTTTTTCCATTTCTGTTCTCCTTGTTGTAACAAGAATGGCATGAAATGGTTATGTGCCTTATTAATCAGTTACGTTTCTGATTATTCCACTCTGTGGTCAAGTGCCCCTATAATCACACTGTTTGGCTTCAGATCCTTGTATTTACTGTCTCTTTCAGCACAAGTGTATTTGACATAAACATACTCCATTGCAAACATTACCTTTACTCCTTCACTTTATTACTTAAACTAAAATCAGTATGAACACAATTATTTTCTTTCCTAATGAGCTTGTCCATAAGGTAAACCCTGTCATTAAAGTTTACAGTATTTTGCCCAAAATTGTATCACTGATAGTTAATTTCCCTTTTATGCACATTTTAATCATTATAATAGATTCCATCAAGTTCTCTATTTTACTGCTGTCTCTGTCACGTCTTATAATGTCAGTGTCTGATCATAATTTATTTTTTAATTATTTCATTCTTTCATAGACAAGGGGAAAAATAACTTTCTTTAGATGAACCAGAAGTACATTCTTGTGAAAGGCTGCAGCAACTCTGAGTGTCCTCAAACTATTTAAGAGGTTTAGTCATTAGTCTTTAGGTTTTTATTCTCTTAGCCCTTTGTTCTATCTTATCTTGGTACCTGGGCAATTCTTAAATATTAACAACTAATAACTTTGGATCCTTAGTTACTACGTGAATAACTAGAAAAATTTTAAAAAGATTTTTTACAGAAGTTTTAGGTTTTGAAAGAGGGTCATTTTAAATAATGTAGAAAATTAAATGACGTTGGATAAATGTGTTTTATTATTTTTTTAGTGGGTAAATATGCAGTAGCTATGGCATAAAGTCTCAATACAAGTCATATCTAATCAAGAAAAGGAGCTGGGAGTCCTTGTAGAGAACATTTTTTATATGCAGCTGTGATCAAAAAAGTTAACAAAATATTAGGATGAATAAGGAATGGGATGGTGACTAATACAGAGCATATCATATGAACTTCATATAGATCAATGGTGTGGCCATCAGAGGTGATGCATGGGGAGGGCACATGGGATCAGGTGTGTCGTTCCCCTCCCAGAGTGGCTGCTTGGCTTATACCAAGCATGATCACATGGGCTGAGCATGCTTAGTAAGATGTACTGAAGCTGCTGCTGCCGCCTCTCCCCTACTATCGGCAGCAGGGGCGGCTCTAAACATTTCGCCGCCCCAAGCATGGCAGCATGCCACGGGGGCCGCTCTGCCGGTCACCGGTCCCGTGGCTCCGGTGGACCTCCCGCAGGCGTGCCTGCGGAGGGTCCTCTGGTCCCGCGGCTCCACCGAAGCAGGGAGGCCCACCAGAGCTGCGGGACCAGTGGACCATCCGTAGGCATGCCGCCGAGGGTAGGCTGCCGGCCGCCCTCCCGGCGACCGGCAGAGCGCCCCCGGTGGCATGCCGCCCCGAGCACGCACTTGGCATGCTGGGGCCTGGAGCCGCCCCTGATCGGCAGGTACGGGTCATTTTTGCCTGCAATACTGTGTACAATACGAGTCACCACAACTCAAAGAGGATATTGAAGAACTAGAGGGAATCCATAGAAGAGGAATGAGAATTATCAAGGGTTGAAAAACCTCTTATAAAGAGAGAAGATTGGGGTTGTTTACCTTAGACAAGAGAGAAGAGGGGAAATGAAGAAAATCTAGAAAATCAATGAATGGAGAAAATAGATTGGGGAATTTTCAGTTCACCATGTCATTACACAAGAAGAATGCAACATTCAATTAAATTAAGAGGTGGCAAATTCAAGCTCAATAAAACAAAGTATTTTTTCACACATGTAATTAGACTGTAGAATTTATTGCCACGGGAAGTTGTAGGATCTAAAAGCCAAGATTAAAAAAAAACAGTATTTATTTAATTAAAAATAAGGAAAAATATCATGATTAATGATGACAAAATATGGAAGGGATATTAAACCTCCTACTTCAGGGTTTATGCCTATCTCTGAATCTCAGAGTTCCAAATCAGACCTAATGTAGGGGGCAGACTATTCCACGTTCTGCAGGGTTCTTATACCTTTTCTTGACTGTATCTGGTGCTGGCCACATTGAAGACAAGACACTGGACTTCATGAGCCTCAGTTTGTTCAGTATGGAAATACCTATATTCTCCTACATTCCAAGAATGGACAAAGTATGTGTATATAGTAAAAAAAAATAAACAATTGGACCCCTTCTCACAATTATGTCACAGGACAAAATTTCTGCAGATAATACTGATTTAGACATTATTGAGCTTGTAAAGCAGGAAGTACAATAATGTACACTATATCAATGTATTCATATACTGAAATGTTATACTTATTTCTAGACCTTCTAAGGCTGGAAATAAATAATCTTAAAAAAGCTCAGCATCTGGAGAAAACAGTAAAGTGTTTCCAACAACACAATTAGGATTCGGGTCTGTAAGAAAAAAAATTAAATGTTTCCAGCAGCTATTAGAGAAAATATAACCAGTATCTGTGTCAAAGCAATGTATTATGTCTTTAACTGTAACTTCAGACCCCCTAAATTAATAGTATTGTCATGTAAGAGCCTCTAATAAAAGCTGTTGTGTTGTACTTGTAAAGTGATGTCTGTTACATATTTTAAGAGTGGCAAAAGTGAATCCTAGCCATGGTTGTATGCAGAAATGAATGTTTCCTGTTATTAGCTACAGTGTCTGAACAGTAAACTGCTGACAACGCATGGCAGTTCTTATGTATGAAATAAAACAATCAAATGTATATGAGAGACATCGCTTGGGCTATTTGTGTAGAAAAACCTATCTTGGTATTGCTACGTCTGAAATCCTACATTCTTTATGATCTTTTCACCTGCTTGAGATTGTGTACTACAGTATACATTACATATCCAAATGCTGAGAAAGTTATTCTGTTGGGGTGCCCTTTTTTCACAGATGTCAATTGTTAATGCTCAGTCTTCTGAATCAATTAATTTGAAGAATGAATCTGGAGTATCGGGGCATTTCTTTTTTATTTTAAGCTAATTTACTCTGTTATCACCAGTCGGTTTGTTCTCATCTGTTTCTAAACACTTCACTTATACTAAAAATACAAATTAGAAGGGGACGGGGGGAACATTTGAGATCTAAGATGTGGTGTCATACCTACACTTGCTGGCATAGAGAGATTCAAATTACATCTCCCTATATTGGAGTGATGTGCTTCAGCCCTAGCAGGATTCACCAGAGGGAAGTGTAGGTGACAGTATTGCTATTTACCATTCCTTTTTTATTTCAACTGGAATCGAGCAGCTTTACATCCTGCTGGGTTCCCCATAGGAGGGTTTTCAGTAGAAGTTGAGTAGATATGCTGAATCTGATCAACCATTGGGTAACCATAGCCATGCCTCCACTCCAGCCAGCGTCACCCTCGTATTGAGGAGAATATGAGGCTGCAGTCCCCCTGGCTGGCTACCCCAGAACCACTCCTTGTGGATTTTCAAATAACTAGGCTAGAATGGACAAAACAGCTTGTTCCTACATCCTAGAGTTTATAAATGCATGGATAGTATCTCTGAATTGTAGAGGGATATACTAACTTTGTCCAAACTCTATTTTGTTTGACGTAACCATTTAAAACTCCACTAACATGAGTAGGAATTTTGGATGTGTAAGGAATGAGTGATCCAGCCTTATAAATCCCCTCAACACCTCAAATAATATAGATGTTTTTCCACATAACTGTAGCCTGATTCTGACCTGATCTTACTTAACACTGGAACTTACTGTGATATCTCCATTGACTTAATTGAATATGTGCTAAATTGCCTTGGCATTAATAGTGGCTGAAACTGTGTTCATACCCGGTCTGAAATGGCATTTAAAAAAATTCCAAAGACGCAAAACCTAATTGTGCCATTGTAAGTGCTTCATCATTCTCTACCCCAGTTGCTGAGTTTTTTTTCCATCTGCTAATTCGAATGAGTCTTGATTTACACTGATGTAACTAATCTCAGAATCAGATCTCACATTTTTATGACTTGACTTGTTTTTTGTATTGTCATAGATCCCAGCTGAGCTCCCACTCTCAGCCACTCATCAGATGGCTGGGAAGGAACCCAGATGCTAGTTTCCCAGTCCGGGGGGGGGGGTCTGCATTTTAATTTAATTTTAAATGAAGCTTCTTAAACATTTTAAAAACCTTATTTACTTTACATACAACAATAGTTTAATTATATATTATAGACTTGTAGAAAGAGACCTTCTAAAAATGTTAAAATGTATTACTGGCATGTGAAATCTTAAATCAGAGTGAGTAAATGAAGACTCGGCACCCCACTTCTGAAAGGTTGCCAGCCCCTGCAATAAAGCCTATCTGCACTTCCGTGTCTCAGTTTCTACATCACTCCAGAGTGTTCTTTGGGCTGGGGTGTGAATTTTGTGGACCATCCAGACCCTTCTGCTGCAGAGCATGGTTGGTTTTCTGAAAGACAGAGCCTTCCTTCACAACTTGTCTCCTCTGACCTTAGTCTATGGCCTTCCTTCCTCCTTCCCAAACTTTGTCTCTCTCCCTGTTCCTCTGTTTATAGACCACCACCATGACCTCAGACTTCTAACACCTGATATTCATTGTTCTGGTAACTGGTGTGGTTGTGTGTGTGGTTTTTGTTTTGTTTTCTTTTGTTGTTGAGCAGTGGAGAAGAGAGAGAAACAACACCATCACCCTCCATTCAGACTGGAGAAGAAAGTGTCTCCCAGGAAACTCCCTTATTATATTTATTGATAAATTATTAACCAAATCCTGCATTTTTTAAAATCTACAATATCAGTTAATGAGATTTTTATGAAGTGGACAGAAGTAATGATAGAATTAAAATCGGACATTGAATGAAGTTCACATAGTTGCATGAAGTAGTGGGAATAGGATATAATGGGAACATTTGTACTAACAAGAAAAAAATAAAATTGCATGTGTAGTTAAATTGTTCAGGTAAATGCATGTCCAAAATTAGCACACTTAAGTTATGTTACACTACCATGGCCAAGCTACAGCACTGCAGCAGGGACACCGTAGTGCTGTTGTGTAGATGCTTCCAATATTGGTGGAAAGGTTTTTTATCAATGTAGTTAATCCACCTCATTGAGAGGTGGTGGATAGTTCAGTGGAATAATTCTTCCATGAACTTGCTGCGTCCATAGTGAGAGTTAGGTCGACCTAACTGCATTGCACAGGGTGCAAAATTTTTCACAGCTGTAAGCAATATAACTGGGATGATCTATATTTTAGATGTAGACCAGACCCAAGTTAGAAGCTTCCATACCAAAATTAATTTTGTGAATATTTTACAAAAAAAAGTTAGTACCACACTTCTAAAATTACTTTGCTTCTTCAACAAAGAGCTGTTTGAAATTATTATAATCATAAATAAAATTCAGATGCTGAGAGATTTTTCATTTAAGCACCTTATCCTCTTTTACAGACAGCTTCCAGCACCCCTGTGAGGTATCTAAATGATGTTAAACCTGTTCTACAGGTGGAGAAACAGAAGCTGAGAGAGGCTAAAGCCTTTATTTATTTTATTTTTAAGGCTCTTCTAATTTTGAATACCTCTGTTTTTGGGCACCATCCTTCAGAAATTGATGGCTTGATTTTTAGAGGTGTTGAGGATCCACAGATCCCATTCTCTTCAGGAGGCAATCAAAAGTAGTGACCATGTTTGAAAATTTCATCCTTAGGTGCCTCCATCCCATTTCAAAAGTGAATTAGGCACTTGGAAACCTAAGTCTCATTGAAAGTCAATTGGAAATTAGGAGCCTAAGAGCAACATTTTTAAAGATATTTATGTGCCTAAAGAAATAGATAGGTATTTACTGGGGTTTCCAAAAGTGCCTAGGCCCCTAATCATTGGGAATAAAGAATCTAGTTGTTTTTGCAATTATCTGCATTTTTAGGCTTCTTATACCTTTAAAAATCTGCCCCTTAGTCACACTTGAGAGTATGTGACTTAGTAAACCTTAGTGACCGACCCAACTCTCACAAGAGATTGGTGTCAGAGCTAGGAGATTAAGCTGCTTACTCTGGCTCCTAGCTCCTACCTTTAACCATAGAACAAGACTCCCTCTCATTCTTTTCTGTTCCTTTGATGATACATCAGCCCTCTTGGCAATATAAAGGGTTCCAGACATCACAAAAGCTATCTGTTCGACTCCATTGTAGCTTCTTTCATATTACTGTAACTTGTGAATTTTGTCTCTGGAGTTTTACCACACTGTGGCTTCTGATTTACAATGGTAAATTTCATTCCGTTTTACGTTTCTCAGTGCTTGCAAGAATTAAGTCAAACAAAAGCTATGCTTGGTTATCTAAAGTGCTTTTTTTCCAGTCACAACAGTATACCTTCCCATCAAACACAGATATGAATCTTTAGTTCCATAGTCTTTCCCCTAACTAACCCTTTTGCTGAGAGAGCCTGCTTATCCTTTGCCAAAATATCTCATCTGTTACTCATCCTTTTATCAAACACATTTTGAATACATTGACTTTGGCTTTGTAACTGTCCCTAAATATAGGCTTTTAAAAATTGTTCCCAGATAAGCATTTTAAAAATATATTTGAATAGAAAAACCTCATTTGTGCAGCTCCACTGGTGCCTGTTATAATATGAATCGGGGTGTGTCTTTTCAGTTTGAGTCATTTGATTTCATGTTTTGGTGTAATTATCCTGAAGTTGCAGTGTTTGAGTCTTATTCTTCATTCAGTTAAACCAGTTTTATGCCATTGAACTCTCATGCCAACATGAAAATTGGGTAACAGAGTGGATGATCAAGGCCATTGCTATAAAAAAGTATTACTGGTGGCAAAATATAGAGTTTTCAATGGTCATCAGTGTTCTGCTCTTAAAAATGATTGATTTAAGTACCACAGTATTGGCTATTGGATATGTAAAGTGGTATCAATCCATCTTCAGCTTCATTTAGATTCTCACATTCTCTAAAATCTCTTGATAGATCTAATGGTTGTCTTTACCTCACTATCCGAAGGGAAATGTAGTTTGGCTTGCACTATGGGTACCAGGAAGTAATTGTGTTTCCTTGTCTGATCAATATTCTCACTTGTGAACTATACACTCATAAAAGCCAAATCCTATTCACACTGGGCTCTACATCATATAAATGTAATATAACACATTAACATCTTGTAAACTATAACTTAACCAAAGATACTACCCACACTTAACACTGGTTTAATTTCAGACTAAATCAATGGATTTCAGTTAACTGTTCTGGATTGATGCCAATATAACTGACAGCCGAATTTGGTCCACTAGGTCTTCCTGCAATTCCAGATTCAGTATTCTGAAATCTTTCATAGCAACGACCCCACTTACACTTCAGAGAAACAATGTTTTTCCTCTCTCAAAACCAATCAAACTATACAGATCCAATTGTAAATTATTAGTTTTATTTATGAGATGTGATATATTCTTTGTCAAAAACAGTCCAGAGGCCAGACCCTCAGCTGGGGTAGCTCCACTGACTCTGTTTCAAAAGTGACATGGAAGTCTAAACACTTACTGTCTCTTTCCTAAATGACATTTTACAGTATTCCTCAGGCTTCTGCATAATAGATGGTAAATCTCCCACCAGCAAACTTAACACAATGTTTTCTCAGATGGGCATCAGAGTTTGTAGTGCATTGCTTCTCAAAGTTGTGCCATCTGTCACGTCCCTGCAAGAAGTCATTCCATAGCCAGGGTTGCTGGAGAACAATAGTGCTCTTGTTACACTTTTCCTTTTGCAAAACTTCTGTGCTGAAGGTGGGAGTTAATACAGCCAGTTCTGCATTATCCAAGTATTCACATGCACCAGGGCAATCTGTCCCTAGGTATCTACATCTGATGTTTTCTGGGTGCTTTGCACTGCTAAAGTGAGAGTGTATGTGTCCGTGGGGGGTAAGTGTGTGGGTGGTGGTGGGGAATCAAGTTCTGGAAATTAATCCTTGGTGTAATTAAATTGATCTCATTAAGTCTGATTCTAGTCTTCCTTATGTGGATTTTACACTTTAATTCCTGTTTGCATTGCTGTCAATGAAATCAACCTTAGTAGAATTGGACAATAGATAAATTGAACCCACTGTTTTTTTTCCCCATCATACCTATTTTTGGACCTATCATGGAAAGTGCAGAATGCACTCTGCTGCTGAGGGATAAGAATTTAATACTCTTTGAACTATGAAGAATGTGTCTGGATGCAATGTGGGTCATTTAAAATTGTTCTGTGGATTTTTATTAATACATTTGTACTCTGTTGTAACTACAGTTGTGAAAAAATGTTTTGTTTTAACCACAAAAGAGCTTGAACTCATCTGGGGTTTGACTTTGGCCTGTGCTTGTTAACAAGAGATTGGGTTGTTAGAACTCTTCTTGAAACTGTGGAACTGCCAAATAGTTTATTTTAGATTAAGGAAAGAACGAAAGTATGCTTTCCATGAGAGAGCACATGGTATGTTTGTAAGTGTCTCCTCTGCAGCAAGTCTGAGAAGAAAACAACTACCCCGTGCACACAGTTTGTAGAAATTTCAAGGTGCACAGAAAATAAATGCTTCACAGTTTCATAGCTGCACACCCACCCCACTAACAATACTGAACATCAGGGAATGTTGATTTGAATTCTGCATGATCACAAATTATTTTTTGTCAACCATTTCCCTATTTCTTGTTTAGTTTTATACAGTGGAAAAGTAAATTTGCATTATACATTTCCACTCTGGACACACACATGCCTAAATCTATATTTATACACCTAAAGCAAAGTGGACTGTTTTTTGTTTTTTTTAGAGGTGCTGAGCACTCATAGCTTCCACAAAACTGAATGACTACAGTGTGTGCTCATCACACTGGTAAATTAGGTCATTCTGATTTATATGTCTAAACATGGATTTAAGTATCAACATATAGGTGCCTGGGCTGAAAACATAGGCCTCTATATCCATTGTCAATTTAACTAGTTAGCCAGTTTTCCCTTAACATTTATTTTGGAGAAACAAACATTGTGTAAAATCAAGAATAGTCACTGGCTTATTATGTGAAACTTCAGAATACAAAGTGCTTTGTAACATTACTATCAGTATTCACTAACACAACTTCAGAGATGAACATGAAAAAGTAAAATTAGATAAAATTCAGAAATTGAAATTATCTTTATAATTCAAACTATTTCCAGTACGCTTGCCCTCAAATGGCTATTTAGTTGCTTCACAGCCACATGCAGTACTTTAGAGAACTGGCTTTTCCTGGAACAGGATGACTTGGTATCTTTTTTCAGAGTGATTTAACAGGTAGATTCACAGAGGAATAATGGATACAATAATAAAATTAATTGATATGCCTACAAAATGTATGTTGTCAGCAGTACCAGAATGCAGATTTGAGAATTGTATTTGAACTGACAGTGTTAATAATTTTTAAAAAATGTTCTGCATATTTGTGCATTCCATTGTTTGAAATGCCCTCTCAGAAGCAAAAATAGCACTTAACACTTGACTGGTTTTGTTCCTCACAGGTTGGTAATATTGATTTCTGTCACAAGCACCCTTGGTATCAATGTCAGAAGGTCCCCAGAAAGCAGAGGTCTAGGCAGAAAGGGAGAATGCCATCTCCACTATATCTTCATTCTCTGCACTCCCTCCCTCTCTCAGACTCTTTACGTAGCTTTCTGAGGCATTGCTGGAGTTGGGATTGAGTAGAGCTAGAGTCTGTACATTTCATGGGCCCCATCCACTGATCATTTCCCCCATTTTCTGAACACACTCAGCTGAGGGGAAGGAAGGTGAGATGAGCTTCAGAGGGAGTTCTGTTGGAAGAGCAGGTTTTTGTAGTTTGTGGATTGTATTGTGTAGTGTGTGTATGTGGAGGCTGCTAGGGGCAGTGTGCGGGGAGAGCAGTGGATCCCTGATTAGGGGGCAGGGCTTACCTGATTAGGGGTCCTATAAAAGTAGCCAGCCAGTCAGGCAGCAGCACAGCCAGCCAGCAAACAGAGCTGTAAACAGGGGAGTTTCAGAGGGAGTTTACAGGGGGAGGTTGCAGGGGAGACTAGGACAGAGGAACTGACAGGCTATTTAAGGGACTGGGTGGTGGTCTGGTGCCTGCTGGGGGGTTGTGTTGTGTTCCGTGGACTACCAGGCTTTAGGTGAGAAGGCTATGACTGATACAGAGGTTGCAGTGAAAGACACAATGAAGATGACTGGATGTGGAAGCTGCGGCATGTACATGATCCTGGAGGGGGTACCTGAAAAGAGTTTTGTCTGCATGAAGTGCCGCCTGATAGAGCTGATGGAAGAAAAGATCCGAGGACTGGAGATGAAGGTGGAAACTCTGGCTGAGTTTAGAAGGGGGTTTGAGCAGATGATGGAGCACAGACACGAGGGGGCTGAAGGGATAAGCTCAGACGTGCAGATGGAAGCAGGACCAAAGAATTCAGAGGAGAGACTGCTGGGTGAGGAAAGTGGACGGTGGAAGCATGTGACTAAGAGAACCAGGCAGAGGAAAAGACAGGCCAGTGAAGGAGAAATAGAACTCAGGAACAGGTTTGCGGAGTTGGAAAATGAAGAAGGGGCACAGCAGGTGGTCGCTGAAGGAGAGAGGGCAAGGAAAAAGAGAAGAGCTGATAGTCCTACAAGAGGAGGGCAGGAGTCAATGGAGGCAACACCAAATATAAGCCCCAGGAGGATTGCAAGGGTGAATAGGAATCGAGAGGACTTGCAGCCAGTGGGTGCAGGGGATAGACCAGAGAATCACACTGTCACCAGGAAAAGGCAGGTCTATGTGATTTGAGACTCCTTACTGAGAAGAATAGACAGGCCTGTAACTAGAGCTGATCGGGAGAACAGAAGGGTGTGCTGTCTGCCGGGTGCTGAGATACAGGATGTGGACCTGAGGCTGAAAAGGATCCTGGCGGGAGCAGGAAAGAATCTGATTGTCCTTCATGTGGGAATGAATGATATGGCTAGATACTCTCTGGAATGTATCAAGGGAGACTATGCCAGACTGGGGAAGACGCTTAAGGAAATCGAGGCTCAGGTGATCTTCAGTGGGATTCTGCCGGTTCCTAGAGAAGGGCAACAAAGGTGTAACAGGATTATGGCGATCAACAGATGGCTCAGGCAGTGGTGCTATAAGGAGGGCTTTGGGATGTATGGCCATTGGGAAGCATTTAAGGACAGAAGACTGTTCTCTCGGGATGGACTTCACCTGAGTAAGGAGGGAAATAGACTTCTAGGATGGAGGCTCACCGAACTGATTAAGAGAGCTTTAAACTAGGAATTTGGGGGGAGATGGTTGGGAGATGTCCAGGAGATCTCCATGCCAGAATTTAACCTTGAGAGGGAAGTAAACAAAGTAAGAGGGGATACAGCCATGGACAGAAGAATTGGCATAAGGAGGAAGGGTAGTGTAGATAGCAGACTAACAGGTGATGCTGGTGGTAGAATGTCTGTGCCTAACAGGGTAAAGAATGTGAGTGAAGCCAAACGGCAAAAATTAAGATGTCTGTACACTAATGCGAGGACCCTAGGTAACAAAATGAAGGATCTAGAGCTACTGGTGCAGGAAGTGAAACCGGATATTATAGGGATAACAAACATGGTGGAATAGTAGTTATGACTGGAGTACAGGTATTGAAGGCTATGTGCTGTTTAGGAAAGACAGAAATAAAGGCAAAGGTGGTGGAGTAGCATTGTACATCAATGAGGAGGTAACTGTAAAGAAATAAGAAGTGATGGAATGGACAAGACAGTCTGTCTGGGCAAAAATCACACTGGGAAAGAAAGCTACTACAGCCTCCCCTGAGATAGTGCTTGGGGTGTGCTACAGACTGCCGGGATCTGATTTGGATATGGATAGAGACCTCTTTAATGTTTTTAATGAAGTAAACACTAATGGGAAATGTGTGATCATGGGAGACTTTAACTTCCCAGATATAGACTGGAAGACAAGTGCTAGCAAGAATAATAGGGCTCAGATTTTTCTGGATGTGATAGCAGATGGATTTCTTCACCAAGTAGTTGAAGAAACAACAACAGGGGATGCCATTTTAGATTTGGCTTTGGTGAGCAGTGAGGACTTCATAGAAGAAATGGTTGTAGGGGACAACCTTGGTTCGAGTGATCATGAGCTAATTCAGTTCAAACTAGATGGAAGGATAAACAAAAATAGATCTTGGACTAGGGTTTTTGACTTCTCGAGGGCTAACATTAAAGAATTAAGGAAATTAGTTAGGGAAGTGGATTGGACTGAAGAACTTGTGGATCTAAATGCGGAGAAGGCCTGGAATTACTTTAAGTCACAGCTGCAGAAACTATTGGAAGCCTGCAGAAACTATCGGAAGGAGTTGTAGACCAAGCTGGATGAGCAAGCTTCTCGGAGAGGTGATTAAGAAAAAGCAGAAAGCCTACAAGGAGTGGAAGAAGGGTGGGATTAGCAAGGAAAGCTACCTTAGTGAGGTCAGAACATGTAGGGATAAAGTGAGAAAGGGTAAAAGCCAAGTAGAGTTGGACCTTTCAATGGGAATTAAAACCAATAGTAAAAGGTTCTATAGCCATATAAATAAGAAGAAAACAAAGAAAGAAGTGGGACCGCTAAACACTGAGGATGGAAAGGAGGTTAAGGATAACCTAGGCATGGCCCAATATCTAAATAAGTACTTTGCCTCAGTCTTTAATAAGGCTAATGAGGAGCTTAAGGATAATGGAAGGATGACAAATGGGAATGAGGATATGGAGGTGGATAGTACCACATCTGAGGTAGAAGCCAAACTTGAACAGCTTAATGGGACAAAATCGGAGGGCCCAGACCATCTTCATCCAAGATATAAAAGGAACTGGCGCATGAAATTGCAAGCCCATTAGCGAGAGTTTTTAATGAATAGGTAAACTCAGGGGTTGTACCATACGATTGGAGAATTGCTAACATAGTTCCTATCTTTCAGAAAGGGAAAAAAAGTGATCCGAGTAACTATAGGCCTGTTAGTTTGACATCTGTAGTATGTAAGGTCTTGGAAAAAATTTTGAAGGAGAAAGTAGTTAAGGACACTGAGGTCAATGGTAATTGGGACAAATTACAACATGGCTTTACTAAAGGTAGATCGTGCCAAACCAACCTGATCTCCTTTGAGAAGGTGACAGATTATTTAGACAAAGGAAATGAAGTAGATCTAATTTACCTCAATTTCAGTAAGGCATTTGACACAGTTCCACATGGGGAATTATTAGTCAAATTGGAAAAGATGGGGATCAATATGAAAATTGAAAGGTGGATAAGGAACTGGTTAAAGGGGAGACTACAACAGGTCGTACTGAAGGGTTAACTGTCAGGCTGGAAGGAGATTACTAGTGGAGTTCCTCAAGGATCGGTTTTGGGACTCATCTTATTTAACGTTTTTATTACTGACCGTGGCACAAAAAGCGGGAATGTGCTAATAAAGTTTGCGGATGACACAAAGCTGGGGCATATTGCTAGCACGGACAAGGACTGGGATCTCATACAGGAAGATCTGGATCTTGTAAACTGGAGTAATAGTAATAGGATGAAATTTAATAGTGAAAAGTGCAAGGTAATGCACTTAGGGATTAATAATAAGAATTTTAGATATACATTGGGGACACATCAGTTGGAAGCAACAGAGGAGGAGAAGGACCTTAGAGTATTGGTTGATCACAGGATGACTATGAGCCGCCAATGTGATATGGCCGTTAAAAAAGCTAATGCAGTTTTAGGATGCATCAGGCGAGGTATTTCCAGCAAAGATAAGGAGGTGTTAGTACCATTATACAAGGCGCTGTTGAGACCTCACCTGGAATAGTGTGTGCAGTTCTGGTCTCCCATGTTTAAGAAGGATGAATTCAAACTGGAACAGATTCAGAGATGGGCTACTAGGATGATCCGAGGAACGGAAAACTTGTCATATGAAAGGAGACTCAAAGAGCTTGGCTTCTTTAGTCTAGCCAAAAGAATGCTGAGGGGGGATATGCTTGTTCTTTATAAATATATCAGAGGGATTAATATTAGGGAGGGAGAGGAAATATTTAAGCTTAGTACCAATGTAGACACAAGAACGAATGGGTATAAACTGGACACTAGGAAGTTTAGACTTGAAATTAGACGAAGGTTTCTAACCATTAGAGGAGTGAAGTTCTGGAACAGCCTTCCAAGGGGAGTAGTGGGGGCAAAAGACTTATCTGGCTTTAAGACTAAGCTTGATAAGTTTATGGAAGGGATGGTATGATGGGAAAGCTTAATTTTGGCAATTGATCTTTGATTACCAGCAGATAAGTATGCCCAGTGGTCGGTGATGGGATGTTGGATGGGATGGGATCTGAGTTACTGCAGAGAATTCTTTCCTGAGTGCTGGCTGGTGAGTCTTGCCCACATCCTCAGGGTTTAGCTGATCGCCATATTTGGGGTCGGGAAGGAATTTTCCTCCGGGGCAGATTGGCAGAGGCCCTGGAGGTTTTTCGCCTTCCTCTGCAGCATGGGGTATGGGTCACTTGCTGGTGGATTCTCTGCAGCTTGAGGTCTTCAAACCACAATTTGAAGACTTCAGTAACTCGGACATAGGTTAGGGGTTTGTTATAGAAGTGGATGGGCAGGGTTCTGTGGCTTGCTTTGTGCAGGAGGTCAGACTAGACAATCACATTGGTCCCTTCTGACCCTAAAGTCTATGAATCTATAATACAGCAATGGGTTGAAAGAGAGGCTGGATCTTACATGTACCAAATTCACAGGATAGTATACATTTGGCTTTACTATAGAGAACAATAAGTGTCACATTTTCTATTGGCAACAACGGATTTAAAAACAAAAAAGGAACTCTGTGTGTGTGTGAACCTCATCCTTTTTTTCCCCAATAAAAATGAAATATGGATGCATTTTTTCCTCAGAATTTTGAAGTTTTTCAATCAGCTTTACAAGTTGAATCATGGGACTATATTTTCATGGAAAATGTTGACAATTTTTCATCCAAATTCAAAATCTAGAGAGAAAAATTTTTTTTTTAAAACCCCAACCGTTGATAATTACCAAAGTTGACTGAGGCTCTTGAGTGGCACAGCGGCAGCCTACCTATCGCTGGAGAACAGAAGATGCATCTAGAGGGGGAGTCGAGTCCCGAAGCATCCCACTACCTCAAACTTTCCCCCTTATTTGTACATTAAGTAAGTCAATGACGTCACTTAAAGAATCCTTGTTAAGCAAGCAGTTTCAACTGTCAATCAAGAGGTTTTCTTCTGATTATTGATTAACCAAATGTGGGTTTTTTCCAGTGTTTGCAAGCTTGAGGCCCCTAAAATTCATGTATCAGCAACTTCAACACAATTCTTATCAGGAAAGTCGCAGGGTCAAGCTGCCCTTTCTCTGGCACCCAAAACCCTCTCCCCTCCTGCCGTGGTCAAGCTGAGGCTGTTGCATGGCCACTTTACAGCCTGCTGACTTGCCTGCTTTTAGCAATAAGCAGTAGGGTTTCAGTCACTTTACTGGTTTGCCAAAATCTCCCCATACAGTTCTCCTCCTTAAAGGTCACCTTTCACAAAAAGAGGGCCTTTACATGATTGCTGTCACACCTTTTCTGGATGCACCTGAGTTGAGATCCAACAAAAGCTCTAGGCTCTCTGCCGAGAATGAGCAAATGATCTTGGCATCCCATATTTAGCACACCAGCATAGCAATTGACAAGCGATCATTTTAGCCACCTTTCCCATTTAAGGGAGGAACAACAAGTTAAATGTTCCTTTCCCGGGGGTACAAGTGCCAGTGATATTTATTAGTATCTAAGATTTACAGCTTGCTAATGTTCAAAATGGTGGATTTGCAAAACCACTAGTAATTTAAAATGACATTGCAAATAGTACTATTGTCATTACAAAATATGTGACAGTGAGTATCAATTGACCCATTACATTTAGGCTGACCTTTGCAAATTTGAAAGTGTCGTGTTAAGAGAAAATACTGGAGTAAACCACACTTTCCCCCTCATTTTAAATTACATTGTTACTTACTTTCACCAATGTATTTTAAGGATGTGCTGTGTTTTGACTGTCTAATAAAGCCTGTTAGAAAAGTATAAAGATAAATGTTGCTTTTTAATCAGTAGTTTTCATTTTTAAGAGCCATCCCTAAAAAAAAAACAAACAAAAAAACCAAACCAAAACCTACTCTGTTAGAAAGGTGAAATGTGTATGTTAACGTGAGTGAAATTTAACACTGAAAAGGGGAAAAAAAAATCCCCCCTGAACAGTACCAGTAGGTAGCACAAAGTGTTTTTATACACGTGGTACTCTTTATAGTCTATAAAACAAGTGTATAGCTTAGTAAATGCCTGGAGTAGTAAACTTTAAGGTAACAACTATTATCAACAGTATGTTTTGAAGACAGAGTTTAAAATAACATGTCATTTCTTTCATCCCCTTCCCATGCAGCACAGCAGAGACTAGAGTTTTCAGTTCTTGGGCTGTGGAGAGCATAGGCCACAAACACTTTTTTTGGTATGGTTTCTTCAAAGCTAACAGTTCATGCTGTTTGCAAAGGTAATTGTGGGTTAAAGAGCTGCTGAGAATCACCAAGTGTGATTGCTGTTTCAGTACCTGGCCATGTTCAGAAAACGGACAAAGAGTCAGTGAAAAGACTGAGTCTTCCTGCCGTAAAAGAATGGGTTAAAAACAGACATTTGTTTGTGATGTTGGGTTATTAAGGTTACCCTCAGAGTAGGTAAGTGCTTTCATTTACTTTAGCCATGTAAGGTCATCAGCATCAATGTTCTCTAGTTCAGGTAGAAATAAGATAAATGTTGTAACAATTTTGATGGTATCTTGAATGGCCTCCATTAAGAGACAGAAAAAGGATTTTAAACTGCTGCAATCAGCACTCTTACAACAGTCTGATAACTCACTTGAGGATACTTACTTTTTTTTAATAACAGCAAATGCTGTATGTCAGCCATAACACTACTTAAAGTCACTGTCGTACACTCAAAGTCTATAACTGCAGCGTGATTTTTTAGAGGCAATGGAAATGGCTGCTGTCAGCTTCAGAATAGATGAGGAACGAAATCTGTCACGAAATTTGAGAACTTAATATATCACTAAAGACAGTTAATTTAGCAGTCATGACCCATGTAAGCAGCAAAATTAATAGCAAATCTACTGTGCCATTGGAAAAGCACGTCAATACTCTGATTCCAACATTGTTTCCACTGCAGCCTACACAGACTCTGGTTCCCCTGTGACGTGTATGTCTGAACAGCTAAATACTGTACTTCTAAAATTACTCTGTTTTTTAATTTGACAGACACGTGCTGCAAGGTGTAGCATGTTGCCCTGAGGAGTTCTGAGGTTATAAAATAAAAGTAAGCATAGATGCATTACATGAAGTATTTTATCTTAGGACCCAATATTCCATACTCAGGCAAAATTTCTCCTAATGTCATATCCCCCTTTGCCTGAACAAGGAGTGAATAGCGAGTGGTGACTCAGACCTTTCATGTTCTACTTTCAGTTACATAGCAATTGCAAAATGGTAGCATTTCTTTTGTAGTGCTTCTGATTCTATTTTCCATGCGACACTTTCAATGTTTCCTTTTCTGCCATGGGATCTCTTAGCAATTCCGCTGCAATGAATGTACCAAATATACGGAGTGGGATCAAACATCCAGAAAAACAAATAAGCTGCAGGCTTCTATAAAAACTTGCTCATATAACAATTTTCTTAAGCGGGTGAGAAATTCTGTTATCCTGCATGCAGCTGTATTTGGCATGATTGATGCTTCCCCCTTTCTATTTATTTAAAATGTTAGGAAATGGTGATATGGGGCAAAAAGAGTCTTAACATGTTTGTCCATTTCAAACTCTTTCCATTTGACTTTGCAAAACATTGTGAAGCATGTAGCCACAGCCAATCAGTAATGTAAACAAAGTTTGCGAGCTCTCTCTCTCTCTCTCTCTCTCTCTCTCTCTCAAAACAAAATTTTATCATCTTTATTGGACTGATATAGGAGAGCAATCAGCTCTGGAGTGAGTGTGTCAAATGAAACTTCACCAGGAATTTCTGACTGTTATAGAGAAAAAATGTGTTCATAAAACACACAAAAGGTACAGAGAAGGACAACAAAAATGATTAGGGGTGTGGAACTGCTTCCATGTGAGGAGAAATGAAAGACTGGTACGTTTTCAGCCTGGAAAAGGGATGACTAAGAGGGGTATGATAGAAGGCTATTAAAATCTTGACTGGTGTGGAGAAAGTAAATAAGGAAGTGTAATTTACTCCTTCACATAACACAAGAACCAGGGTCCCCCAGTGAAATTAATAGACAGCAGGTTTAAAACAAGCAAAAAAAAGTACTACTTCATGCAACGCACAGTCATCTGTGGAACTTGTGGCCAGGGGATGTTGTGAAGGCCAAAATTATAACAGGGTTAAAAAAAGAACTAGATAAGTTCATGAAGAATAGGACCATCAGTGGCTATTGGCCAAGATGGTCAGGGATGTAACCCTATGCTCTTATTGACCCTAGCTGGAATTGGACAACATGGGGCAGATCACTCAACAAACTGTCTTGCAAACTGCCAGTGGATTACCATGATGGGCCATGTGCAGCTGCAGGTTGCCCACCACTGGGCTAGATGATCATTGGTCTGACCCATTATGGCCATTCTGCTGGTCTAAACATATAGGGCCAAATTCTTATTCCTCCTTAAAGGCTTCCCTACCCACAGTCTGAAACTGAGATAATTAAGTCAGTTTTATTTACATTTTTAGTTATTTTGGTGCAAGTCTGTTTTTTGGAAGTCCTTATTACAGAATAAATATTACCTATTATGATTTAAGTAAGGTTGATTTTGGTGTATTTTTTTACCTGTCAAGTAAAATTGGAACAGGACATACTTATCTGGAAACCTAGAAACTCTTGAAAGGGGCCTCATTTCAGAAAGTACAGAGTCCACCCTTTGAAAAGGCAAGCCCCTTTAAGGTTTCTTAAATTGAGCACCCAAAACTTGAGGCCAAATCATACCCAAAATCAATAGTGACTTTTGAAAATCTTGTCCTTAATCCCTGTCAGAATATATACCTGGTTAAACACTAACTAAAGCTTCAATGTCCAAATCTTTCTTTGGAAAGAAAACCATGCACCATGGTGAACAGCTTTCTCCTGCTGCACTGTGAACATGTGTTGGTTGGAAATACTCCACACAGGGGTCAGGAAACATACTTATGGGGGAGGGATAACTCAGTGGTTTGAGTACTAGCCTGCTAAACCCAGTGTTATGAGTTCAATCCTTTAGGGGGCCACATAGGGATGTGGGGCAAAATCAGTATTCACTACTGCTAGTGAAGGCCAGGGGCTGGACTCAATGATCTTTCAAGGTCCCTTCTTGTTCTAGGAGATAGGTATATCTCCATTTATTATTATTATATTCATTGTATGTTAAATCCTGTTGGACTTCTCTTCTTTTGGAAGAAGACCAGCATGACCTTATACAATAGCATTCTATAAAAGCAGCAAAGAGTCCTGTGGCACTAACAGACGTTTTGGAGCATGAGCTTTAACATAGTACTGTCTACATGGACCAATTTTATGTGCAATATGTTAGTGTGCTTTGGAAATCACACCCTTGTAAAAGCCCTAGCACAGTCAGCACTTGCTGTCCCCAGGAGACTTAGTCATTGCTGACATAGCTCACGGACAGCATTCTTTGTAGATGCAACACAGAATTGATATTACACACTGCAGACTTCACAAGATTTGACAGTCCTTGAATGCCACTCTGTTCATGTATAGTTTGATTTTCAAGAGTACTGAGAGCCTGCAGCTCCAATTGACTTCAGTGGAAGCTACGGTTGCTCAGTACCTCTGAAAGTATAATGATAGGATGCAACTGATAGACAATCAGATGCAATAGTTGTTAATCCTCAAAGGTCAATGACTTAAATTTATGCCCCTTCTAATCCAAATCAATCAAAATATGCATTATCAATTATAAATAAGAAGTATCGCATAATGCTTCATCTTGAATCTGGACAGTAGCTCTTTGCTTGTAGTCTCTCAATATTTATTTCTTTACTAGTCTGAAATCAGTACCAAGAACAGGATTTTAAAGGAAAATAGAGTTGTGTAGAACCTCAGTGTTTGGGTCACGACATCACAAGCAGACCAAAGAGGAATTATTTTTAAAAAGACACTTTTTGAGAAGTTTTTCTTAAGTGGTCTTCAAAAGCACCTGTTTTCCCATAGTGGCCACTTATTTCCTTCTAGTTGTAGGTCTGCCTTATAACCATAATGACAGCCATTAAATTGTCATCATTAAGAAATCCAGGTAACAGTTTTCAAAAGCTCCTAAGTGACTTAGGAGCCTTAGGCACTTTTGGAAAAGACTTTAAGTCATTTAGGACCTTTTGAACATTTTCACCCACAGTTTTTACCAACAGTTATCATGTGCAGGCATCTGACGTATTGGTTATTAGTGTGAAAACATAACTCTAGGACCTTCAGAGGGAATCAGCCCATCCTGTGGAAAAATCTATGGGAAGGGATTAAGGGAAAAATCTCTCAAGTTTCTCATCAGTGTGCTTTCTGAATTGTTCCCCTAGGAATTTTAACAGAGACTAAATAGGCCTTTAGAAGGGTATGATTGGGCCTTCACATACCAAGATGCAGTAACTCTGGGGAAATCTTGACTTTTTACTGTTCATCAGTTTAATGATTTATAGAAACAGTTGGTTAAGAGCAAAACTCCTATTAATGCATTAAGTCTAGCAGCAACTCTGTAAAGTAGGGAAGTATTATTATCATCCCCTTTTTACAGATGAAGAAATAGAGGAACAGCAAGCTGAAGTGATTTGCCCATGGTCAAACAGCAAGTCAATGGCAGAGCCATAAGCAAACTCAGCTTTCCTGTTTCCTAACCCTGCTTTAATCACTTGAGAACACTTCCCTCTGAAATGGCCTCAGTTAGTTTTAATTATCTTTTACTTAGCTGGATTTTTTGTTTTAGGTATTTTTTATATTTTTCAAAAAAAAATTTATACATTCCAAAGAAAAGGGAAATCATCTTAGTGAAAGAAACAAGCGGCAGTCCTTGGGTGAATGTAGAACATATAAAGTGGAAGAGTGATCTTAATTTCTCTCACGTTCATAGGGGAGAGAAGCTTTCAGTGTTTCAAAGTAAGCCATTGATCACAGCTGTCTTATAGCTGAAATATTCTCTTCCCCACCCCCCAGCAATTTTATTATATGTGAAATGTTTTGAGTCAGGTTGGAGCTACCCAAACTGCAAAAATTTTCATCTAGTTCAATAAAACATTAAAAAAAGGTTTAATTTTCCTCTTTGTTACTGTGCCTAATGGCCTAAATTCAATGGGTTGAATATTTACTTTTTACTAATGATCCAGTACTTTCAACTCATGTAGAACTGTTTGTTTTAATTGTTTTTTAATGAGGTCAGGTAATGTATGATTTTTAATTACTTATTCTGCAGATCAGGCAATATGACAATCTAATTTTACCTCCTTTATGTTATACAGTGTGTGGGGTGTGTGTGTGTGTGAGAGAAAACAATTAGGGCCATAGAGCAGGAAAGTACTCACAGCATTAATTTATACATTTGTCCTCATCCTCATTTAGCTCTCTGCTGAACAGAACAGATCCCTGCACCAGAAAACTTAGTCTAAAAGTAAAATTGAATAGAAATAGGATGAAAGAATCCCAAATTTGGACTGGAGCATGGATATTAAAGCTTGAACACATAGTTGAGTTTTTAATAGTTTATTGAAGGGAAGGATAAAGGTAGCTCGATGTATATTGATGAAGTTATTTAGAGCTGTGTGGAGAAAAGTAATTCTCTTTTGTGGAGGATTTAGATATTTCAAAATTTGGTTTTGTTTGAATGAAACCAAATGTTCAAATTCTCTGGGAAGAGGAATGGCCCCTCGTCTGGGGGCTATTTGCATGGCTGGCTGCCCCAGAAGCCCTGGACCCCGGAAAGCCCTGGGATCCCCTGCTCTAGGGCAGGCCATATGGCTGGCTGTTCCAAAGCTAGGGACTTTTGAAGCCCTGAGGTCCCTGGCCTAGGCACAATTTACATGGCCGAAGCTCCCAAAGCTGTGAACCCAGGAATCCCGGAGTCCCTAGCAGTTTGCTAGGCTGGCTGCTGAGAATCCAGACATGTGAGCTGGCAGGAAACCAGGAAGTTGGCAATGGAAATCTGCCTGAGTTCTATCAGAATTTGGCCAAAATTGGACCATCTCCACAAACTGTTCAGATTTCACTGAATCGGGAAATTCCAATAAAACATTGTTTCAACAGAATTGTTTCAACCAGCTCCAGTTATTCCAGCCATTTGGGGCAGTGTAATGTATGGTAAAGAACTGGAAGTAGTAGGAAACACAGTGGGCAGTAATAAGGGTAGCTTGGGAGGAGAATGAGGTGAAGGAGTGGCATGAAGAAGGCAGAGATATAGGTAGGTCAGGATTAGTGTGTTCTGAAATGAGAAGTAGTTTTAAAATGATATGTAAAAAGAGCGGGTGGTAGGCGGAGGACAGAAAAGAAATAGTCATAATTTTCCTTCCCTGATATTATCTTAAGTGCAATTTGAATTGAGTGGAGTGATAAGAAAATGGGTCACATCAGTAAAGAGAAGGCTGCAGTAACTGAGATGAGATTGAGAGGTAGGACTAATCTCAAGACACTGGAGATGTAGAGAAAGCAGTAGCAGGGTTTGGCAAGGTCCTGGACAGGAGGGAGAAAGGAATTAAAGACAAGACCATGACTGTGAGTTTAGGTGATAGGAAAGATAGTGTTGATATTAATGGTGATGGGGGGAGGGGAAAGGAAGGATGTAGCAGGAAAAGGTCAAGAATTTACTCTTTACTTGTTGATCTTTATGTGACAATGTAATTAAGGTATTGTTTTTGTTACTTGATTCTAGATGTTGCCATTACTAAAATGTGTTTGTTTTTTTTTAATTGTCTAATTTCGGCAGTCTGTTTCTGTTGCTGGCTCTGTGTCTAGGTTACCTTGGAAACCATTATACTGGAGCAGTTTACAGCAGTAACTCTATATATGATACATGCAAAAATGATGGTTTCAAAAGTTAGGTATGTTTTTATTTGTAAAAATGAGGAAATAAGAACAAATACTGTTGTAAAGTTAGGAACATTTTTTTGTACATCAGGGTTGCTGCCTTTGTAAATTGGATAAAATCTTCTTTTAGATGAAAGTATTGTAGAAGCCATGTGGAGCTGAATATTGCTGGTTTGTTATCTGAAATCCTTTGTAGATGGAGCTGAGGTAGCCAGCAGGGCAAAGGAGGTGAATGTTGGTAATTTCATCCACTGAGGGTGATGTGTTAGCAGTTGGGCTGAAAAGATATCCAAGATTTTTTTTTATTCCTTTTGCTGTTCATTTATTTTGCAACAACTTCTTAGGCTTCATATACTGCACTTCTATTGTTTAGTGCACCTGTTTCATAATCTTTCTCCTCATTTGCTGAAATCATGAAAGACCCGAGAAATGGCATTTCATAACAAGCTGTATTTTAATAAATAAATGGCTTTCCTAATCATGATTTATCATCTTTTTAATTTTAATGAAAAGTTCTAGAGATAATGTTTGCATTTAAATTTTAATAGAAGACAACTGAGATAATTTCATTCAAAATCTAATATTCCCTTTTTAGCACTGGTGAGCAAGTTAACTTAGCTCCAAAGCTATTAAACCTAAAATTGGCTCGAAAGAACAAATCACCCACTGAATTTCTGAGCAGTTCTTATTTCAGGAATTGATTCAAGGTCCACTCAAGCCTATGATTTGAATCAGGCCCCTGTATCCATTCAGTGACTTTCCAATGAGCTTTAGTTCAGGCCCCAGGGGAGCAGATGACTGAGTTGGTCATCTTGACAGGGAAAGGGGGAGTAGGCTGATGGCTGGGGAATGGGAAGGAAAGCACAAAAGGTTGAGTTCAGATCACACAGGGTTGTCACAGAACAGGGTGAAATCAGAGAGTTTCAAAACAGAGGCCGCATGAGGAGGGACTGCACTGGTGAAGGCAGGTTATGGAGCCAACACATGGGGAACACCAGGCTCAAGGAAGGATTGACAGAGTGAAGGAACCAGTAGGATGGGGAGTAAGGAATGAGATGAGAATTAGAAATGAAGGTAGAAAGTTGAAGGGAAATGAACAAAATTAAAAAAAGGGATTCCATGTCTGGAAAGAAAGAGAATAATATAAAGAAGAAATCAGATGCACAGTATTGATAGCATTTCAGGATCAGATAGAAGGTGTTACCACACTCTGACTTTACTGCTGTAAAGCTGATCCTATACCTAGTGAAGTTAGAGTGACCAGATGTCCCGATTTTATCGGAACACCCCGATATTTGCTTGTTTGTCCCGCGTCCCGACCAACGTTAGGTCGGGACACAGGACAAAGAAGCAAAGGCTCCGGAGCCCGGAAGGGCTCGCCCCCTCCTTCCCCCACTGGCTCCCTCCTCAAATCCCCGCCTCTTGCGAAGCACGCCATGCCCAGGAGACTCAGGGGAGCGCGGGTGACTGTGAGTCTGGCCTGCCCGGTACCTGGAGGGAGAGTACGGGGCAGCCCGTGGGACCAGGCAGCGGCTGTTCTCCCAACCTGGGCAGCGGGACTCGGGAGCAGCAGCTGCTGCAGCTCCAACTGCCGCGGGGGGAGGAAGTGGCCAAGCACTTGGTGCTCGGCGGCTGCGGCTCTGGCGCCCGGGTCCGAACCCCCCGAGCCCGGGCCTGCTGCGGGGACCCAGCAGCGCGCACGCTGCGCCCAGCCCCTGGCCAGGCTGCCCAGCTGGTGCAATCCCGCGGCGGAGGCATCGGCAGCCCAGCCCCGTTCGTTCCCCTGCGGGAGCCGAGCGGGCTGAGGCCTACTGCCCCCACTCCGGGGCCGCCCGCGGGATTGCACCAGCTGGGCAGTCAGCCCAAACGCGACTGGCCAGGGGGTGGGGCGCAGCATGCGCGCTGCTGGGTCCCCGCAGCAGGCCCGAGCTCGGGGGGTTCGGACCCGGGCGCCAGAGCCGCAGCCGCCGAGCTTGCCCAGCGGCCGCTTCCTCCCCCCCGCGGCAGTGGGAGCTGCAGCAGTGGCTGCTCCCGAGTCCCGCTGCCCAGGTGGGGAGAACAGCCGCCGCCTGGCCCCGCAGGCTGCCCCCTACTCTCCCTCCAGGTACCACGCCCGAGTCCTGCCTGCTCAGGGCCAGGCCGGACACACACTCGCCCCGCCCCGCGCTCCCCTGAGTCTCCCGAGCCTCCCTCCAGCGCTTGCGGAGGGAGGAGGAATCGTGGAGGATTTTTTTTTTTTTATCTGCTGCCATTTTTTTCTCCTCTGTCCCCGCCCCGCCCCCCCCCCCCGAATCCCGATATTTGACCTGGGTGAGCTGGTCACCCTAAGTGAAGTTGATGGCAAAATTCCATTAATTTTAATGGGAATAGAATAAAACAGGAAAAAGGGTCAAAACAGAATACTAGATTACTAAAAATGAGGAATTATCACCAAAATGTATTACTATTTGAAACTAGATAAATTACTATTACAACTGACATTCTGTTCAATCAAATTTGCCAGCAGTCAGTTATCCAGATGGCAATGTGGATAAACCAGAGTATTCAGATTGGCTGTTTTATTTTCCAAGGCAAGGCAGACATATGTCTTCTTAGCAGTTGCTAATGATTTTGACGTTATTTAATTAGCATCTATAGAAATACCACCTGGTTAGGGTCTGGACTATCTTTTTACATTATACTATTGCTACTATTGTATGAGTTCACTCAAATAGTCTTTTTATAGCAATTGGAGAATTCTCCTGTTTTCCTTGATTCCAAAGTAAAGTTGGTAGGAGAGAGGGTATTTTTTCTATGGAAAAAAAAGTCAAATTTCTATCACAAAGTTCAACTTTTTGGTGAAAAATTGTAGACTGAAACATTCTGTTCGAGGGAAGACTGCTGTGATTCCTGATGGAAGTTATAATTCAGATGTCTTATGCTTCCACTTTACTCCATAGCCTGGGCTCCATGGTCAGACTACATCTTCCATGATGCACCATGTTCTTCACTCATGGTAAGGGAAAGCAGTTGTATGATAGCAGATGTAGTTTAATTTGGGAGAACGGGGACATGAGTAAACTAAAAATTCCATGCAGCACCATGGCAGGATAACAGGTCCAAATATTTTGTGTTCTGACCAAAATATTTATTTGTTCGTTTTTACCCCTCCCATTTTCCTCACCGCCCCCAAAAAAGTAAAAACAATTTTTTTCCATTAAATGAAAAAAAAAATGGAAATTTTTCAGCCAACCTTATTCTAAAGTATAGTAGGATTATTCAATTTCCTAATGTTAAGCTAAGATTATCAAAGATAGACTTTCTTGCTACTTTTGGTACTGGTGGTGGGTGTCTTCTTTTGTCTGGAAATGTTTGTCTCAAATAGTTGTAGCAGATATTTGATTTTCCTTTACATAGTTATTAATGCTCTTAAAAAAAAGAGGCCCAGAATTTGTGACACTCAAAATTTTAACAGCTATTTTTCCTTGATACCATAATTTTATGTATTATATAGTTCAGGTACTGTGCTCACTAAACTGTGTGCCAGTTTTAATAACTTAAAGAAATCTTCTAAACATTCTATGACATGTTGAGTGTAACTTTAGAATCTCATGACATTCAAAATCAGTCTTGTTATCAATCATTTTCACTATCTTTAATTTAAAACCGCTTGGTTTTAAGTACAAGGAAGGCATTTGTTAAGCTAAAAAAATTACAACAGCATCATATTAGGAAGGTATATATTTTGGAGCTGATCCACGTGAAGAATTGATGTTTTACATGTTTTAAGACCACTATCTACTAATATGCATTCTTTCGCTGTCTATACTAGAGAGACGGAGATATTCCTATATAGATCACCTTTCAAGAGCTAAGTATAAACATTTCATCCTATGTAAAAATAAGAAGAAACTGATATAGTATTTGGCACAAGAAAGCTTTAAGTTAAAAGACGGAGGTTAAATTTCCTGCATTTTTTAATAAACAACAACACTTTTAAAGACAAAGTTACAATAAAACATTAAAATACAACATAGTATATTACTTACTCAGGGTGAGGTTAATGTTCAAAGAATCTGGCTAAAAATTCTGGCTTTCTGTCTGAAAGACCTTTTCTTGCATTAATATAAATGGATTTAAAAATCCAGGATTCCTTCATCATGCCTCAACCTTTATCCTATGTACAAATAACTTTTATTTTTGTTCTTACCACTACCATGAGAATTAAAAATACCATGCTGCCATTACAGTGCACATCAGAAAGTTAATATCAAGGGGTAGTCTTGAGATTTTTTCCATTTATAGAATGAACTCAAGAACTATCATATGTATTATTGTCCAGAATAATTTTACTGTGTCCTGTTTCTGAATACATAGTTTTGCTCCAATTTCTAATTCACAGTGTATGTTCAAACTTTTTTGGTTTTATAGAAAAAACACTTATCCAAAGCTCTCAGCACATGTACAGTATAACTTTACAAATATATACAAGTTCAAATTCACTCATTTTTTAACAGTCTTATACAAGTAAATGCTCACCACCTACCTCAACCTGTTCAACCTTCTAGAACAATGGAAAATATCATCTTTACAACATACCCTTTAGATCAACAGATTTGAGCTATGTCAGACTAAGCAGAGAGCAAGCTCCAGATTCTAGAGCCCTCCAGTGAGACTGTATGTCTAGGGAGCAGTTTCCTGAGCATCCTAATTGTTCTTGACTGCAGGGTAAGAAGATAATGGGTTGGTTCATAGATCAAAACTAATATTTTTGAATTGCACCTCAGAACTAGTCAGAAGGCATTGCAGATTCTGGATAGCAGGTGTATATATGTAAGAAATGCTTTTAAGGAAACGAGCAGCTCTCATTCTGCACCGGCTGGAGTTTCTGACGGAAACTCCTCAAGTAGAGTGTGTTTATAAAAAAAAGCGTAGATAGCTTAAGTAAAGTCCACATTCAGATGAAAAGGTTATAGTCCTCTTCGACAAACATCGATCTGGAAAGCAGAGTTTTCTGACTTTATTATTCTGCAGACTGCTTTGTGATAGAGGGCACCTTTTCTGGACCCCTTGTCTCCCCGGGCTTTTAATAACCATAATTTTTATATCATTCTATGTTTGTTCTGGTGTGGACCACCAGAAACGGGTCCATGGCCATTAGTTTGAGAACCAATTTAGTTTAGGGATAGAGCTTATCAGAAAATGGAAAATATTTTTTACAAAGAAGTTCCTTTTTTTTTTTTCAATTTTAATTGAAGTGTTGCTTTGGTGTAATACTCTAGCCATTTCTATTTATTAGTTATTACCTAGTATTAGTACAAATCAAATGATATCCTTTTTTGGTGTGTGTGGGTTGTTTGGTTTGGTTTTTTAGTCAGCATGGAAGCACTTGCAGATGTCTTAGGGGTAAATTTTCACAAATATATTCTTGCTTTTATATGCACAAATCTGAATAGTTACTCCCCTAAGTACTCAATTTCAGGAATAAAACAAGTAGTCTGAGGAACAACCACCTAGATTTCCTCTGCAGTTCATTTTGCATGCATAAAGCTGTGGGCACAAATTAAATCTTAGGCTTTTGTTTTTCTTCCTCCACTATGAATGTAAGATCAGAGGCATGCAAGCCAGTTTAAGTTCTGTGATTGTTTCTTGGCAGTGACTGTATAGTTAAAGCTGTTTAACATTTAATAGAAACCTCACAAAATGACTTTTGGGGATTTTTATGAAGAAACCTTTCCCCCTCCCCCTTCATGCCAACCATTTTTTCCTCAAAAGGATACTGGAATACACATTTTTTAAAAAAAGTAGCAGAAAATGTTTACTGTAATGAAGTAGTGTATTATACTTATTTTATATTGGATAAGAGCAGAAGCATACAGAAAATTGCTGTTTTTAACATACTAAAATTTTTGAAACAGCTTGCAAGCCCTCGCACACACTTTGCTTTACTAATTCAAATGCAATAATAACTTTTATTGTGTATTATTTATCATTAGCTTGAAACATATAACAGTTTTTTCTGCATTGACATTTACTATAATTTATATCTTTTGGAGATGTGTTTTATTAAGGCTGTAGATTTACAGCCCTATGTACATGAAAGAAGAATGTCACAGTATTTTTTTTTCCCTTTTCTTTCGGACAACATGAATCAATTCTTTCCCTTGAATTACACAGCTTCACTCTTCAGGATGAGTTAGCAGTAGTGAGAAAAAATGTGCTTAGGAGATACATAATCTAGGAGATGACTGTGATTAATTGAAAATGTTCAGTAAAAGAAGAATTTGAAAAATATAGTTTAAAAAAAACAATTTTTTTTCCAGTAATGGAGAAAAAATGTTGCTAGTTATTAGGAGTTTGTTCCATTGCAGAATTTCAGAAAGCAGCTTTAGATTGTGTTTGGTAATAAATATGTGTCAAAATTACGCCTGAAGAACTTGTGGCCTGATGCAGTTAAACGTATCTGGTTGAGGTTACACACTCCCCATGAGGCTATGGATACTGGCTTGTACTGTGGGACAGCCAGTTCAAGGGAAAACTACCCATTCATTGAAAACTAAATCTTTTCCTCCCCAAGACAGAGACGGTTAGAGTACCACCGTTTTGAAACGGAGGAGGCATTTTCACTTGCACTAGCCAACAAGGACAGGGAACAATGGGAGAGTATTTCTTATGAAAGACAGAGAGAGAAGGGGAAATTAATCTTTACTTTTAAAACCCCTGATAAATACAATTCATTCAGCTGATTTTCCTAATTCATTTCCTGATTCTTAAGATGCTCACTTCCAAGGTGGGATGGGCAGCCCGTTGGGGCAGGTTCAACTTTATAATTTTTGTGAGAACCAATGAGGTAATTCTTTTCTCCCTCATCAAAATTGAAAGACTAGTTGTCCACTCTCACCCCCATTATGTAAATCTAGACTGGGCCTCCCTGTCTCACAAAAGTTATAAAGCTGAACTTGTTACAGTAGAGGTGTGTGTGTGTGAGAGAGAGTGAGTGTGTGTGTGGATAGATCTAGATTATCTACAGATATACAAACACCTGACAGGGATGATGTAGATTTACGTGGTCCTGCCTCTTGAGGCCCTTCCAGTCCTACATTTCTATAATTCTATACGCTAGGAAATATTTTAAAAATTATTCCTTAGGGTTTTCAGAATTGTAGTTATGAAACTGTTAGTTCACCACAAAAAGACTGTTTTTTAAACTTGACTATCCCAACATTTCTGTGCCAAAATTGTGAATTTGCACCTGTTGCAAATTCTCCTGGCATTTCATGGTGGATGTGCTAATTTTTTGTCTTAGATAACACATATGGGGAAAAAATGACTAAGAACAGCATTTTTGGCAAATGGTTGTTTAGAAAAGAAAACTAGTGGCTTCTCATTCTTCTACAACAAATATCACAGATGTCCCTACAAGCAGGATTTTAGAATTCCCGAAGTTTGCAGATAAGTCATTCCTTGCACATTTCTATTGTCATATCACTGAATTTTTGGTATAGCTGGCAAGCAAATCACTTAATATTGTACAATGAAGTGAAGTTTGTCTACCATTATAACTAGATCTGTACATTCATATGTGAAGGGAGAGGATTTGTTAGGGTTTATGCAGCCTTAGGTCTTCAAATAACAGAGAGAATGCCTCACCTTCTCTTTCACACACAGATGTAGTAGATCTTTTCATGTTCTTATGTGTCTTTTTGTGAAATATTACATCATTTTAGGGAGAGAATTCTTTCTCAATCAAGCTCTCATGGGGAGAGTGTTATATCTTTTAAACAGGTTTTGTTTCATTCGGAGTTGACATTAAGCTGATGCAGACAGTATTTTATAGAATAGTATCCACATCCCTGAAGGGGGAATCTGGAATAAAAAACAAGCCACAACAACAACTCAAAAAACCAGTCTGTAGAAATACTTCCCTGCAGTCCTGCCTAGGTTTATCTTACAGTACAATTGCAGAATCAGCAATGTATGTTCAATACAGTATGAACGCATGAGATGTGCAATTCCCATTAACAGCTCTCTCTTGCTGGAAATGTAATCCTTCTGCCTTTTTGCATGGACGAGGTATTTTAAACATCACAAGGCAAAGCAACAAATGAGGCTTCCACTGTGCAAAATTACAGTGCAAAAACCAGACCAGTTGGCTCCAAAAGAGAGGTGCAGTCTGGAAAGTAACTTGGATTGTGAACACATTAGTATTTTTGTGATCATATGAGTAAATAAACACAGACTGTGGTATGGGGAAGATCCCAAGTAAAGCCAAAAATCTGTGTTGGTGTTTGGGGCACAGCGAGCATAGAAACAGCTGCCCAAGGATCTCAGAGGTGCAGAAAGTCCCCGCTACCTCACAAGAGCAGGGAGTGCTGCTGCCTATTGCTTATCTTCTCCCTTCATGAACCCTCCAGCTTTTTCCTCACTGTTCCCTGCCACTGGTGGTGAGTGCCTGCTTTCTCTCCTGTGCACTGCTTCCATTCCCAGCCTCACTGTCCTTCCCAACCTGCACACTACTTCTGGTCCAGTCCTATAAAATAACTTCCCATATTGCCACTTCTTCCTTCTTAATGTTGGGGTCCTGATGCCTCCCAAGTAGGCAGTACATCTCAGTAGACAAGCATTTATGGCCTGAGGGCTTTAGGTGTAGAATAAGGATCAGGATTAAATGAAAGATTGTCTAGTGAGTAGGGACTAGCTTGGGACTACAGACTTCCTTTGTGACCTTAGGCAAATCAGTTGGGGCCAGCTTTTTAAAAGATACTGAGACACCTAACTCTCAGTGAAATCAATGGGAGTTAGACTTTTAAAGGTATTTAGGTGCCTGGATCTGGTCTGTTCCTCAGCTGCAAAATGGGGATAGGAATACTTTTCTTCGTCAGTGGCTCTCAACCTTTCCAGACTATTGTACCCCTTTTTCAGGAGTCTGATTTGTCCTCCATACTCCTAAGTTACACCTCACTTAAAAATTACTTGCTTACAAAATCAGGCATAAAAATACAAAAGTATCACAGCACTCTATTATTGAAATATCGCTAACTTCCTTGTTTTTACCAAGTTATAAAATAAATCAATTGGAATATTAATATTGTACTTACATTCAGTGTATAGCATATAGAGCAGTTTAAACAAGTCAATGTATGAAATTTTAGTTTTTACTGACTTTGCTAGTGCTTTTTATGTAGCCTGTTCTAAAACTAAGCAAATATCTGAGTAGTTGCTCTTCCCCCTGGAAGATCTCTACATACCCCCACAGGTACATGTACCCTTGGTCGAGAACCACTGCTCTACATCATGGGGTGTTCTGGAGATAAAAACAGATTGTGAGGTGTTCAACTATTACAGTGAACGGGTCATATAAATACCTAAGACTGAAAAAGACATATGCCGACATACGCGGTGAGCCTGGGGTGCGGGGGGAGTCAACTGTTATTACTCAAAGGAATGGTCCAGCATAGCAAGATTGCTGGCTTCTACTATCCCATCGAATAGCTTGACAAAAAGGGGAAAGAAGTAGTTTCAACAGAGAATAAAACAAATGTCTTAAAAGCTCCAGCCGTCTACAAAAAGCCTATGTATTAGCAATAAATTCCACTAACAGCTTGATGAAAATGTGAAAGTAAGAAGTAGCATCCTTTCTCAAACAATCTTGTAGTGCAGAAAATTGCCCACTGAAAAGCTTCCAACTGTACCGGTTAAATTTTTAATGTAACATTGTCTTGTGCATAATGGCGCTGATATGAATTCAGCTGAACTCTGGTAGTCTTGCATATTCAGATAGATTATATGAAGGAAAATAGAGCTTCCAGAATAAGTAGTGGTGTCATGAATAGGGCTGGTCACTAAATGTTTTGATTTTTTTTTCTGTTAATGCCAATTTAATAAAACAATTGTTTTGTGTGTGGGAAACGGCCAGTGTGGTAAATATAGCAACCCCGTGTAATGTTTTTGTGGACAATGTAAGAAATGTTAAAATCAAGTTTACATTGACAGTGTGACACAGGCTTTCAGTAGTGAGGGATCATGGTACCTGCAGGCACAAACGGTCAAGTAGATATTTCCTTTTTTTACAGTTTGTTATTTGTACTCTAAGTCTCCAGTCCTGCAAACACTTATATATGAGTTACTTTATGAACATCAATAGTCTATCTGAGTTGCTGGATTCTGGGTCTGCTATTTATTGTTGTTGTTCTTTAATTACTATTATTAAATATTTATATTGCACTAATACCTATGGGCAACCAGGTTTGGACCCACTGTTCTAAGCACTGTACAAATATATTTTTATGGCAGAAGTCACAGGGTTTTACAAGTTCTTCTTAGTGAGTGAGTAGCACACAGTCTTTGTGAAAGTTTTCTCTCTGCCTTAATCTCTCCGACCTCAGGTAATTTTTAGTGCTGTTATTTCATGGGAACCAACCATTGTTGTTTTGGGCTGAGATTTCTGAAAAAGGGATTTGCCTATGTGCCTCTTGACAGCCAGTGTTCAATGGTTGTTGTGTATAACATAACAACTGCACTAAGAAAATACCCAGATTCCATGTCACTGATTTCTCTTCCAAAAGAAACTGATCTGCATGGCCAGAATTTCTGCTACTACTTGACACAGTGGCAACAATATATTAAATTTCAGTCCTTTCCCAAGAGCTTTTAATTTAACAAAGTCATCATGGCTACAAACAAGTGAGAAGGAATGGGGTGAAGGAAGTCAGAGGATAGTAGGATGTGTATGATTTTTCGCCAGTCAATATTAGCTTTCTACCTGATTAGCTGTTATCTGGTTGCAGTTTTCTGTATGAATTATAGACGAATGAGTTTTTAAGTGACTTTTGATAAGAAGGTAACTTTTCTGGTTTTAACTGGAAGCTTTTTCCATCTATAAAGATTGGCATGGAAGAAAACATAGCAATCACTTATTCTTTTAGTGCATCAGTTTACCAAGCTTGTAAAATCAGTAAAACAATATCTATCTCACAGTGTTATAATTGGGTTTAATTAATTTCTTTATCATTAAATGACAGTTATGTGTAAAATTCCAGATATTAAGCTGGTAGTCTCGACTGAGAGCTTAATAGAAAGGAACTGGGATTCACGGAATTACACAATCCCCTGGTGGGGGAAGGCAGTTTACTGCATCCCTGACAGGGGTACGGCTTCCTTCCCTCCTTGGTGCAAGCCCAGCTCCACTGGTTGCTGAGAGTAGAGATGATTCCACCTATCTTCACCCCTCTCCGCTCTCTACCAGCCCACTTGCTTGAGGGGAAAAGTATTGAGCATCCAGCTTCTGCTCTGTCCTGCCATTCCATTGCATCAGAACCCAACATGTAAGAAGTTCCTACAGGGCTGCACAGGAGGATGAGGGAGTGGAGATGTCCCATTTTTAACAGGATAGTCCCGTATTTAAGCCCTGTTCCAGGTGTCCTGACTTTTTGTTAAATACAGGCAAACTGTCCTGTATTTTCTGCCTCCCTCCTGATTTCAGTACTAATGGGTCCTGCTGCTGGCCGGGTCCCTGCTCATCACCTGCCTTCCCACCAATGGTGAGTTGGAGAGGAAGGAGAGGTCAACAATGGGTGTGGTGTGCCAGACTGATGGTAGAAGCTGCAGCACGTTGGGCCAGGGGTCTCCCCCGATGGTTTGTCAGCACAGTCCCTGCTGTGTGCCAGTTTTCGACCTGCAGGGCCCTGCCCTCCATCCTATCAGGGCCGACTCCAGGCAACAGCGGAGGAAGCACGTGCCCGGGGCGGCACATGGTAAGGGGCATCATTCCGTCCATTCTTGGGGCGACACAGTCCGAACGGCTTTTTTTTTTTCCTTTGGCAGTTTGGACGTTTTTTTTTGTTGTTGTTTTTTTGCTTGGGGTGGCAAAAATGGTAGAGCCAGCCCTGCATCCTATTTCCCACCGGTGCTTGCTGCACACTGCAGCAGCTGGTGAGTGGGCGCAGGCAGCAGTCTCTGGCTGGGAAGACACAACGCCAGGTACTGGGAGAGGCAGGCCTAGGAGGGTGGAGAGCACTGGGTAGGGAGAGTGTGATCAGTCGGTCACCCCCGGCCTCCGTGTGTGAGAGAGGGGGAGTGTGACAGGGTTGTCAGGTGTCCATATAAAAACATTAGAAGATAAACTCTAGCACTTGCTATTGGTAATTTTTTCCAAGCCATATTCTGTCTGTAGGTATTACAACTCCTAGCAAAAAACCCACCACTTCAAAGGTCTGATCCTGTCATCCTTTCACATCCTAGCTTCCACATATTTGATCTCTAATATTAGCTGGCAAGAGATACAAATCTCAATCTCTTCCTATTGTAACAGATTTAGACTACATTTTGCTGAAGGAATGAGTTTTGAATTGTGTATCAGAGAGTGGGTTGTGTGGAATGTTAAAGATTTTACCATCTGGAGCACAAGAGAACACTAAGTAGCAGTGGCCAGCTGCCAAAGAATAACTCAAACTTGCCAACAGCAAACCAGATGTTTGCCCTTAAAACAACCTCTTTTCGCTACTTGAAAAGAACTAAACATTGATATACCTTGTTCTAACGCAGGCACAACATTTCTTTGGACTACGATTTTTTTTTAAAGTGTGGAAACACTTAAAAAAACAAAGGTGCCCTACTTCCAACAAATTATCACGTTTTTTATGCTAAAGTACCAGTCTCTTTTATAACTTAACCTGGTGCATAACCATTCTCTGGAAAAAACAAAACAAAAATCTTTTTATTTGCCAATATGCGGAAGTAAACTGGCATGATTAGAACTAGTTTTTGTTCATATGTTTCTTTGGAGATAGTACTTAAAGCCCCACAGCATGCAGGTCCATTTCCAAAACCAAAGAAAACACCAAACTAATGCCATTCAAAGAGCTATGTGAATTCTTTCAAAAGGAATTGAAGAGTGGTGTGTGTCTTTGTTCTTGGAAAGAGTATTCTATAGTGTGCAATTGCTGTTTAATTCCAGGGTTCCTGCAGAGATATACAGATTGATATAATTGCTAGAACTGATAGAAAAAACTTTTTTGACTAAAAATGTTTTAATCTAGAAACAATTTTTGCCAGATGTTTTGTTTTGACATTTTCTAACCAGTGCTGATGTTAACCCATTAAAGGCCAAAATCATATTGCTTTATTCATGTGTGTTAGCCTATTGAAGTCAATGGGACTATATGCATGCATGAGGCTAGTAGACATTGCCTTACACCTTCTGTCTTCCCTCCCTTATTTTTTTAAAGAAAATCCTACATTACCTTAATTAATGGCTGAGCAAATAAAGAGGCCTGGCAAGGATGGTCTTGTGTTAAGGCACTTGAGCAGAACTTGAGCTTTATTCTCATTTCTGCAACATATATATTGTGTGAACTCTGTTAAATGAGGAATAAAATGTTCCTATCTCACAGGAGACTTATGAGGATAAATTCATGAACTTAAGTGAGATACTCTGCCATTACAGTGATAGGTACCATATAAGAACCTAGTGTGACAAAGTTCCTCCTCTACCTTGGTGGGTCCTGCACTTATTGGCAGATTTGCTCATCTCAGTGATCTTCCCCACAATCTGGATCAACTCCTCCTGTGTCAGATCAGGAGTTGGGAGGTTTGGGGGGAACCCAGGCCCGCCCTCTACTCCAGGTTGCAGCCCAGGGCCCTGTGGATTGCAGCTGTCTATAGTGCCTCTTCTAACAGCTGCATGACAGCTACAACTCCCTGGGCTACTTCCCCATGGCCTCCTCCAAACACCTTCTTTATCCTCACCATAGGACCTTCCTCCTGGTATCTGATAATGCTTGTACTCCTTAGTCCTCCAGCAGCACACCCTCAGCTCCTTGTGCCTCTTGCTCCCAGCTCCTCACACACACTTCCTCTCCTCTGGCTCCTCCTCAACTGACTGGAGGGAGCTCCTTTTTAAACCCAGGTGCCCTGATTAGCCTGCCTTGATTGGCTGCAGGTGATCTAATCAGCCTGTCTGTCTTAATTGGTTCTAGCAGGTTCCTGATTACTCTAGTGCAGCCCCTGCTCTGGTTACTCAGGGAACAGAAGGACCAAGACCACCATTTAGAGATCCCAGGAAAAATATCATAAAGTTGTTCTGTTGGTTAAAGCAGAATAAACAGAAAAGTAGATGAGCCCAGTTATTGCAAAAATTGATCTGGAGAGGAACAGACATATGTATAGTGTGCCCATGCTGTTTGCAATTTTTAATTTCTGTTTATGAATTTGGGAAACAAACATATTTCTGCATCTTTTTTCTTAGAATTTTAACTGCTGTGGTTTTTGAAGATAAAATTGTGAATCTTTTTTGTGCAAGAATTGTAAGAGGTCACTGGATGTCTGTCTCTTGTTGATTTCTGCTGCATGAGTGCCTTGCAGAATTATTTCTACTCTCTTTTGCTTGAAGTATATTAAAACCTTGAGCCTTATTGTAACTAAAATCTTTTTTATTCCAAGATACAAAATAGAGATTAAAATAATAATATATCAAAATAAAGAATTTATTTTATATAAATAATATTTGACTTTAAATAAATATTAAATATCTTTCAAAAGACCCTGGGTCATAGATCATATTTTTCTATGTCTTCTATGAATTACTGAGCACACTCTTGGGCATTCAGAAATAATGAATCATGATATACATATAGTTTAAAACACATCCTAGTAAAAAGTAATTTGTGTGAATGGATCTTGGAAACTTCCATTCCTCTCATTTTTCCTTGAAACTGTGTTTGTTTCCCACATAGTCTGCCTTATTTAAACAATGGAATATTAAAATAGGAAATATATATATTTTCCCCAGTTGACTGTGGATGTCCTATTAGTACAGGTTTATTTCTAAACTATATTATTTATATTATGTTAGTGCTTAGAGGCCAAGATTAGGTTTCATATGTATAATGTAAAGATGGTTCCTGCCCCAGTGGGCATACAGTGTGGTGTAGGACTGACCTGCCTAAGCGTTTGTGTCTCTTTCTCTATAACATGGTGTTACAGCTGAGATCAGCAGAGGTGCTTGACCTGTAGTCACGTTAATAAAAATAGTAGTGTTTAGCTAGGGCTCTTAAGTGTTATGGTAATACAAGTAATAAATAATGAACTGTTGGCTAGGAATTCCTTGAAGAAGCTCCCTGGCTTTGGAATTTGCTCTGCACTTTGTTACAAAGTAACTTTGAAATCTGTTGACCTTCAGGGCACACTGACAGGCATTTTAAAATAATGGAGAATTGTGAGGTGGTGGATTATTGGAGGGAGAGTTTGACTTTAGCTTTTAATTTTGATGACTTTTTTAATTGCAGGTTATATTGGATGGCATTGCTGCAGTCCAGTTAAGTTGGTGTTCTCACTTTTTTGTGAGTTTTTTTTAACATTGCTTCAGTACTTCTGCTAATGCCTAGGTAATGGTGATCTACTGAAAAGAAACATTAATTCTTTGGGGGACAAATTGGGGAATGAGCAAGTCTGCTACTTCAGATTCTCTCTGAAATGAGTTATTCTTGACAACTTAAAAAAAAGTTGATTGTGGAACTAGAATTTCCTGTGAACACATACAAACAACTTTTGTTCATACATACATTTGAGAAATGTGACTGACACTGACCCTGTTTAAGCTGCCTGGATATAGTGCAATGTTATAATCAGTTGTGACAATAATGTCAAACTACTCCAGAGCAGCCATGCAGATGAGTGAATAAATCAACCATCTTGAGGTTGGCGAGGATGATTCCTATGGTAGTGACAGTACACCTTGTGGAGTCAAAGGCTTTTTGACGTGTAAAAAGATTTCACTTCAAACCCTGGAGCAGTTTTAATCCACATCTGAACCCTTATGCCCATTTTTATTTACAATTGTTTTTGTTGATCAGGTTACCAACCATTTCTTCCTGTAATATAAAATCATGTTTTGATTAAAAAAAAAATTAAAAACCCAGTGAATAGTTTTCTACTTAGAACATCTATTCCTTCACCAAAATCAAGGCCTGTGCAAGTGTTTTATGTATATGTACAGTATCTATATTTTTCATCATCAGTTTTTTCACTCTCCTGCTCTGTTTCCGTCCCCCAACACACACACACAAGCAGAGCCTATCTTCTATCCAGTATAAGAACTTAATTACAATTAAAGTTTTCTAACTGACGTGTTTGGAAACAGGCTAAAAAACTCATCCTGCAAAGGATCATGGGGAAGATTGAGTGTTTAGAATTGCAACTAAGCTTAAGTAAGCACATCAGATACCACTATGGAAAAATCTGTGGAAGCTTTGGAAAATCAGTTTTTCAGAAGCATAAAGAATTCTCACTGCCCCAGTTGAGTTGATAGCAGCCAATGATCAACCTGTATCTATTGTAGAGGATTCATAGAGCTGCTCAGAAAACGTATAGTGTCTTGTTAACAGCTCCCCAAGGAAGTCTGGCAAGATTTTTGGTAACAGTTATTCCTCATATTGGATTTATGAATATGTTCAGAAGCAAGAAATAATTTGGGGGTTTTGGGGCTGGGCTTTTTAAAAATTAAATGGTTATTAAATTTTAGAATGAAAAAGGAAGAGAGATTTAAATAACATCAAATAATGGCTTTCAAAAATATGACTTAAAGGTAAAGAAAGCCCCTGACTTATACAGAGAGTATGGGATAAATTGACTTTATAAATCAGATATCATTACGTTACAATTATAATTATTGCAGCAAAGAGTGAACTTGCAGGAGTCTGCAACAGGGGTGCTCAGATAACATAGCACAACAACAAAGCAAAACAAATTAAAGCAAAAATGAAAGCCTAGAGGAAGCAGGGAGAAATGATAGAATCATTACAATTTACCCTCCCACTTCCAGCCAACACTGATAGCCACGGCTGCAGGCAAGTCCTAGGCTGTTTAATTTTAGTGCCTTACGCTTGCAAAATATTTCTAGGAATAGCTTCCAAATTATTAGTAAAATGTGCATGACACTTTAAAGACACGTATGAGGATAAGAACCATGCCTCAAAAAGTTTGCAGTGTAAGGGCTTGATGTAACATTCACTGACTTAAGTGAGCATTGGGCTGGCAGCTAAATGGATACTGTTGCCCCTTTTTGGCCAGAGCAGTTATCCAGTATTTGGAACCTTGATGGGTTGTTTCTGGATGGATGAATGTACGTATCTTTGGTGCAGTCCTGTATATTTACAAAAAATATACACAAGTCCTGTTCCCCTAAAGACAGTAGAAACAAATAGGTGAGGCAGTTTCCTTGTTCAGAACTTTATGGCTGTCTTTCCAGTGAATGACTGTTCCTTTTGGCTTCCTCACAGGGCCATGTTCACCACTGCTTGTCAATCTTTTTGCAGACTTTCTCCTGGCTTTCTGCCTCACACACATGCAGACAAATTCAGCTGTGACCAATCAATCTCCTCCAACCACAGCATTTGCAATCATTCCTCAGGAAACTTCTCCACCCCACATGGTTTAGCTCAGGGGTTTTCAAACTGAGGTCAGGACTCCTCAGGGGGTTGCAAGGTTATTACATGGGGGAGGTCACAAGTGGTCAGCCTCCACCCCAGTACAAAAGTCTGAGAACCACTGGTTTAGCTTCTGCTTAGTCTTGACATGTGGCACCTTGGTTTGGGAGGTGACTTCCAATTCCTTCAGTTATCACTATACAAAGACAGGATGGGTGAGGTAATACTTTTTATTGGACCAACTTCTGTTGCTGAGACAGACATGCTTTTGAGTTTACACAGAGCTGAAGCTGAAGAAGAGCTCCAGATAAGCTTGAAAGTTTGTCTATCTCACCAACAGAAGTTGGTCCAATAAAAGGTATTACCTCACCCACCTTGTCTCTAAAATCTGGTGACTGACATGGCTACACCAGTGCTGCATACAGCACTATACAAAGAGACATTTAATTGTTCCTTGTATTTAGCCTGAATGAAAGTGGTTAATTCAACCACTGACTTTAACCAGGTCTGTGATTGATCAACATCTCAATGACACACTTAATAGCAACCATTAACACCTTCCAGCATAATAATACAAAATATAGGCAAAGAATGACAAGACAAGATGCAAATTAAAGCAAAGTGATTGTGCAGGTACATGAGGGCTTGGCTAAACTTGCAAGTTACCGCACAATAAAGGAGCCTTGGGTGCCCTAGTTCACTACCCGTCCACACTGGCAAGGCACATACAGCGCTCTGACTCCATGGCTACAGCACTGCTGGTACTCCACCTCGACAAGTGGAATAACATTTGCTGCATCCCTGCTGGAGCGCTGCAGTGCCAGTGTGGATGAGGTGTTGCATTACTGCGCTCTGATCAGTCTCTGGAAATGTCCCATAATCCTCTTAAGTCAAGTGGCCACTCTTGCCATTGTTTTGAACTCGCTGTAGGAATGAGGATATGCTGTTTGAAAGCTCAGTTTCTGACAGCTGCTGCTTATCTGCTCCAGGCCAGATTAGTGTGGAATGTTATGTGTGAGAGAGTTGTTTTTGTGTGTCAGTTTGCCTGGAAGAAGGGAATGTCTTAGCAGTTGGCCATAAAGAAAAAACGAGAGACCCATGTATCTTTTTTAATTGTAGCTTTACTTTTTCACTTAATTAGTAGAATATGTTTGCCAAGCAAAAAAAAAAGGTTTTAATCCATTTGTCCAGAGCACAAAACAGTCATTTTCCCGAAGTCAGGATTAGAAAAGTCTTGTCGTCTTGTACAATGCTACAGTGGCATAGCTGCACCAGTGTTGTGCTGTATTGAAGATGCTCCTGCACTGATGGAGGAACGTCTCCCATTGGTGTAGTTAATCCACCTCCCCAAGAGGCAGTAGCTATGTTGGAGGGGAAAATTCTCCCATCAGCATAACGCAGTCTACACAGCAGGTTAGGCCTGTATAACTCAGGGGTGTAGATTTTTCACATTCCTCAGCGACAGTATAGGATTGTAGTGAAGACCTGTCCTAAATCCCTTTCAATTTTCCAAGATAGAGCTATCTAGTTGCTGTGTGCTGTGTTAGCACATAGTTGCTAGAAGAGATGTGAAAGGGAAAATCATCTGGGTTCCAAAACCTGAGGTGGAAATATGAGATATTTGGGGGTGAGCTTAAAGGTTGTGGTTCTCCGGTGCACCTGTGGGAAGTTTGTATTATGAGGCAAACATCAGTAAGTGAACAAGGAGAGTCCATTTCATGTGGCTCCCAAAGCATTAACCATGCAAGACTCTCACACTAATTTAATGTAATGATAAAAACGAGGAACCTCCCTCTCAGGCCTGAGGTAAAAATTGATTTAAGTGATTCTTGTTACCATATTTGTATTTCTGTATATTTTAGTAAGGGACAAGTTCAAAAAAGACCCACAAGCACAGTCAGATGTCATTCCAGAAGAAGAAAATCAATGAAGTAATCCAGAAAAAGTACATGGGCTGTCATGAAAAAAAAGCAGACAGAGCTGTCTGCAAATTAAGAAAGCTGCATTCCGGCAAGTCGTGCTCTTCCTGTGCAGACTCAAAGACGTGTGGTTGTATGAATTACATCGCAGAATACATTTAAAATTGATACTTAGATTGAACTACAGTGAAGTAGTAATTAGAGTTTCAGATATGGCTGTCAAAATGAATAAGGAATTGCATTCTAATTAATCAGGAGTGAAAAATACTGAATTTTTTTCATGGATAGACAAAGATGAAATACCAAATCACCGATGGAGAATGATGGGGAATTACAGACATTTTGACATAGAACAGAAATGGAATTCTTCTAGTGGAAAACTTAATCAAGATTCAAGTATCAGAGAGGTAGCCGTGTTAGTCTAGATCTGTAAAAGCAGCAAAGAGTTCTATGGCACCTTATAGACTAACATACGTATTGGAGCATGGGCTTTCATGGATGAATACCCACTTCATCAGATGCATGCATCTGATGAAGTGGGTATTCACCCACGAAGTTCATGCTCCAATACGTATGTTAGTCTATAAGGTGCCATAGGACTCTTTGCTGCTTTTAATCAAGATTGTGATAATTGTATCTGTATTTGTACACTGCACAATGTGTACTAGGCACTTTGAAAAATATTTTGAAATTGCAGTTTTATGGCACCAAAAACAGTACAATAATTAGCTAGACAAAGTCCATTTTAGGAAGGTCCTGAAAAAAACTCTAACGGTTCACAATTCATCAGAATTTGTAAGATTTGTGTAAGAATGCGATATACAAGTGTCCCAAAGTTTGGAAGTACCTAAATTCCTCCAGACAAATTCAGCTCATCAATCACTGACACAACAGTAAAATGAAGTATAATGATTAGTGATAAGAATTGATGGTGACTAAATTGATAGATTTAGTCTGTCACTTATAGAAAGAAATTTTTTTTTGTAATGTTATTTTATTTTTATTTTTTTGTTAAGCTAATGCTTATAAAAGCTGCTTGACTGACAATTCTAGTCAAGTCATCTGTTTATCCACATAAAAGATAACCCTGGGCCCCTGTTTGTGTGCCACAACGCTTACCATGAAGTGAGAACAACTGCCTCTATGCCTGTTTAGATCTCCTCCTCTCTAGTAAGAATGACAAATGGAGTTGGTCAAAAATCAAGAAAAATGACTCACAAAAACTTTATCAATATTTTTAGGGGATTATGGGGGTTGAAAAAAAAGTTAATTTTTTTTTCAAAAAATGTCCCCCAGCTCTGACAGTAACGATGCCTATTATATTAAGGATCACTGTCGGTCAGGAACCGGATGGAGACTGGTCATTCATTTCATACAGCTCAATGAACAGTCATACAATGGTAACAATTTTTTAATCGCTGCTGAGGTGAATTCAAACTGGTGATCTAGAAGTGAGAATCTGAACTCTGTAACCAGTCCTTTGATCTGTGTAATCCTTCAATAAATTATTCTTTTACTTCTCAAGGAGGAAGCTCTGAGGTTACGATATGAGATAGGGGAGCTTGTCAATCCACTGCCATGGAGGCCAACTGGACTCTGAAGTCTTCAAGGCACCTTGGGCTAGTATTTGGATTGTTATGAACATACATGAAATATCATTTAGCCAAATGCAGCATCTTTATGTGTGTGTGTGTGTGTGTGTGTGTGTGTGTGCGCGTGTGTATGTATGTGTGTGTATATATATATATATATATATATATATATATATAATTTGCTCAAGCTGTTTTTTTCTCAGTTTCATTGAAAAGATCAGGTGAGTGCAGTGTGTGGCAGTTACTGTTCATTGTTTAAAGGTGACAGTGTGTTTGATTTTTCTTTCAAAAGAAATTGTCACAGAGTGGCTGACCCCTGTAACTGAAGTATGTCCAGCTCCCCTGTACCAAATCAGATGCCATTACCTGGGCCAACTGAGGGGGCAGGGCTGCATCTGGGAGTATAAATGGTGAGAGAGAGAGACCCAGTGAGGGGGAAGTGGGGAACTGGTAGAGAGAGTGCATGCTACAAAGCTGAAAGAAACAGGAGCAGCAGGACTGCAAGGGTACATCTTCACAGGAACTAAACACCCACAGATGGCTGTGTCAGCTGACTTGTGCTCATGGGGCTGTAAACTTGCTGTGTAAGTGTTCAGGCACCAACTGGAACCTGAACTCTTGGACCCTGTGATGGAGGAGGGTCCCAGAGCCCAGGCTGCAGCCCGAGCCCAAAATCTACCCTGCAATTTTTAGCCCTGCAAGACTGAGTCAGTTGACCTAGGCCAGCTGCGGCTGTGCCCCAGTTGTTTTATTCCAGGGTGGATGTGTACTTGGGAAAGGAGGCAGTGAGAGCCTGAAATGTAAAGGATGAGCTAAGGAACTGGTTGTTTCGTTAGTTTAAGTCGGGACAATAAACCTGCCTGAGACTGTGGCTATGAGTCCTTAACAAGTTGGGGAGAAGCTCTATCTAGCGAGGAGGGCTTTAAGCTAGGTTCACTGGGGGAAGGTGACCAAAGCCCTGAGGTAAGTATGGAAGTGGGATACTGGGAGGAAGCACGAGCAGGGGAGCACAAGAGGGGAGGACTCCTGCCTCATACTGAGAAAGCGGGACAATCAGTGAGTTATCTTTAGTGCCTATACACAAATGCAAGAAGCCTGGGAAATGAGCAGGGAGAACTGGAAGTCCTGGCACAGTCAAGGAATTATGATGTGATTTAGAATAACAGAGACTTGGTGGGATAACTCACATGACTGGAGTACTGTCATGGATGGGTATAAACTATTCAGGAACGACAGGCAAGGCAGAAAAGGTGGGAGAGTTGCACTGTATGTGAGAGCAATACAATACTGCTCAGAGCTCCAGTATGAAACTGCAGAAAAACCTGAGAGTCTCTGGATTAAGTTTAGAAGTGTGAGCAACAAGGGTGATGTCATGGTGGGAGTATGCTATAGACCACCAAACCAGGGGGATGAGGTGGATGAGGCTTTTTTCTGACAGCTAACAGAAGTTACTAGATCACAGGCCCTGGTTCTCATGGGGGACTTCAATCACCCCAATATCTGCTGGGAGAGAAATACAGTGGTGCACAGACAATCCAGGAAGTTTTTGGAAAGTGTAGGGGACAATTTCCTGGTGCAAGTGTTGGAGGAACCAACTAGGAGCAGAGCTCTTCTTGGCCTGCTGTTCACAAGGGAAGAATTAGTAGGGGAAGCAAAAGTGGATGGGAACCTGGGAGGCAGTGACCATGAGATGGCCGAGTTCAGGATCCTGACACAAGGAAGACAGGAGACAGGGCGACTCTAACTTTTTTGGCACCCCAAGCAAAAAAAAAAAGAGTGCCACCGTGCGGTAACACCCCCACCCCGAGCGCTGCACCACCAAACCCCACCCCGAGTGCTGTGCCGCCCAAGCCCCTGCCCCCCCGAACGCCGCACCGCACTGCCCAAGTCCCCCGCCCCCCACTGAGCACCGCGCCGCCCAAGTCCCCCACCCCCCACTGAGCGCTGTGCTGCTCAAGCGCCCCTCCCACCCCCGAGCACCACCCGGCCGAAACAAATACAAGCAAACCAAAAAAACCCTCCAGCGTCACCCAGCCGAACCAAAAAAAAAAAAAAATCCTGAGCGCCACCCCGCCCCAAGGTGCCGCCCCAAGCACGTGCTTGGTCAGTTGGTGCCTGGAGCCAGCCCTGAAAGGAGAATAGCAGAATACAGACCATGGACTTCAGAAAAGCAGACTTTGACTCCCTCAGGGAACTGATGGGCAGGATCTTCTGGGAGAATAACATGAGGGGGAAAGGAGTCCAGAGAGAGATTTTAAAGAATCCTTATTGAGGTTGCAGGAACAAACAATCCTGATGTGTAGAAAGAATAGTAAATATGGCAGGCAACCAGCTTGGCTTAACAGTGAAATCCTTGCTGATCTTAAACACAAAAAAGAAACTTAGAAGAAGCGGAAGATTGGACAAATGGTCAGGGAGGAGTATAAAAATATTGCTCGGGCATGCAGGAGTGAAATCAGGAAGGCCAAATAACACTTGGAGTTGCTGCTAGCAAGGGATGTTAAGAGTAACAAGCAGGGTTTCTTCAGGTATGTTAGCAACAAGAAGATGGTCAAGGAAAGTGTAGGCCCCTTACTGAATGAGGGAGGCAACCTAGTGACAGAGGAGGTGGAAAAAGCTAATGTACTCAATGCTTTTTTCCCTCTGTCTTCACGAACAAGGTCAGCTCCTAGACTACTGCACTGGACAGCACAGTATGGGGAGGAGGTGACCAGCCCTCAGTGGAGAAAGAAGTGGTTCAGGACTATTTAGAAAAGCTGGACGAACACAAGTCCATGGGGCCGGATACGCTGCATCCAAGGGTGCTAAAGTAGTTAGCGGATGTGATTGCAGAGCCATTGTCCAGTATCTTTGAAAACTGATAGGGATTGAGGGAGGTCCTGGATGACTGGAAAAAGGCTAATGTAGTGCCCATCTTTAAAAATAGGAAGAAGGAGGATCTGGGGAACTACAGGCCAGTCAGCTTCACCTCAGTCCCTGGAAAAATCATGGAGCAGATCCTCAAGAAATCGCACTTCAAGGAGAGGAAAGTGATCAGGAACAGTCAGCATGGATTCACCAAGGGCAAGTCATGCCTGATAACCTAACTGCCTTCTGTGATGAGATAACTGGCTCTGTAGATGAGGGGAAAGCAGTGGACGTGTTGTTCCTTGACTTTAACAAAGTTTTTGATACGGTCTCCACAGTATTCTTGCCAGCAAGTTAAAGTAGTATGGGCTGGATGAATGGACTATAATGTGGATAGAAAGCTGGCTAGATCATTGGGCTCAGCGGGTTGTGATCAATGGCTCCATGTCTAGTTGGGCAACCAGTATCAAGTGAAGTGCCCCAAAGGGTCGGTCCTGGGGCCAGTTTTGTTCAATATCTTCATTAATGATCTGGAGGATGGTGTGGACTACACCCTCTTCAAGTTTGCAGATGACACTAAATTGGGAGGAGTGGTAGATATGCTGGAGGATAGGGATAGGATACAGAGGGGCCTAGACAAATTAGAGGATTGGGCCAAAAGAAATCTGATGAGGTTCAGCAAGGACAAGTGCAGAGTCCTGCACTTAGGATGGAAGAATCCCATGCACTGCTATAGATGAGGGACCGAATGGCTAGGCAGCAGTTCTGCAGAAAAGGACCTACAGGGTTACAGTGGACAAGAAGCTGGATATGAGTCAACAGTGTGCCCTTGTTGCCAAGAAGCATAACAGTATTTTGGGCTGTGTAAGTAGGGGTATTGCGAGCAGATCGAGGGACATAATCATTCCCCTCTATTTGGCATTGGTGAGGCCTCATCTGGAGTACTGTGTCCAGTTTTGGGCCCCACACTACAAGAAGGATGTGGAAAAATTGGAGAGAGTCCAGTGGAGGGCAACAAAAATGATTAGGGGGCTGGGGTACATGATTTATGAGAGGCTGAGGGAACAGGGGTTGTTTAGTCTGCAGCAGAGAAGAATGAGAGGGGATTTGATAGCTGCTTTCAACTACCTGAAAGGGGGTTCCAAAGAGGGTGTATCTAGACTGCTCTCAATGGTACCAGATGACAGAAAAAGGAGTAATGGTCTCAAGTTGCAGTGAGGGAGATTTAGTTGGATGTTAGGACAAACTTTTTTACTAGGAGGGTAGTGAAGCACTGGAATGGTTTACCTAGGGAGGTGGTGGAACCTCCTTCCTTGGAGGTTTTTAAGGTCAGGCTTGACAAAGCCCTGGCTGGGATGATTTAGTGGGGATTGGTCCTGCTTTGAGCAGGGGGTTGGACTAGATGACTTCGTGAGGTCCCTTCCAACCCTGATATTCTATGATTCTGTGAAGGGTTTACATTACTGTGGGAGCATATATTTGTTTGTAAGAGAATTTCCATAGTCTGCTCCATCAACCTGCTATTTATATTTCACACCATGACTTGCACTAGCACATCTGTTTCTCGAAAACTTAAAACTGCTATAAAACTGTTACCATTCAAACAACATAGACTCTCAAAGCTAGTTTTGTTTTCCTGCTACCTTCTCAAAAATGTGTTCTTCTGAAAAATATTGAACTTGCAACTTCTGGCATATGTCTGATTAGCCTGATTAATGATATTTTTACATCTAGCAACCAACCATCATACTGTTGTTTCCAAATACAAAAGATTTACAACACTGTCTTACTCTTAACTTTATCAGAATGAAAACACAGTATTATATGGTTTTAGAACAGAATTATATAATTAAAATATATTTGGGGGATGGGAGAGGAAAATAACACACTGTATTACTCTGGAATTAAGGTTCAGAACAAATATTAGAAACTCAAATGTTATAATAAATACAATATTTGTATAAGATTTTAAAACAACTCATATTCAGATAATTTTTTTAAAGTTAAGTATTGATATTCACGCTTAGCCATTCAAATTACCTTAATCCTTCCAAACTTTCATCTCGTAAATGGCCACTGAAAACCAGTACACCTTCCGCTTAATCATCTAGTGGTTGCAATGATTTCAACCTACTGTGTAGCCAAGATAGTCTATGGAAAAAAGGGCTTTAAATGTCCCTGATTGGACAAAAGAGATTTGATCTGAGATTGAGTTTGATTAGACTGGAGCTGGAGACACCTCAATATGAATGACAGGTAGGTGCTCTCCATATGGGACCCTCAATTTTGAAAATGTTTTCACTTTCCTTAGTCTAAAATAGCCTAAATTTGGAGATTTTCAGAGCACACTGCAAGGTCCAGCTCTTTCCCTAGGCTAGTAATTAATAATTTGTTACAACAGCTCTTTAAATTTGCCAAAAGCTCCTAGAGCTTAGGAATAGGTGCTTTTAAATTTGTTATAAATAAATAAAATAACAATCAGTAACCAGGTGAATGTCCTAAGGATAAGCCTTAGGTAGTTGACAAGATTCTGATTATATTAGGAGTGCTACTTCAGGACTGGATAACTTTTAGTTATAAATGTCAAAGTGTTGGATTTTGGATGTTGTATCGCAACAATATTTTTTTTCAAGTAAACCTCAGCTAAAGTGTCTCCAGATAGTTGTTTTGTATCTGGGATATGGCAAAAGATGTGCATTTTTTTTATTTGTTTTTTAAAACTATGATTGGCATTTGGTGGGGCTATCCCAGAACTACAAATCCTGGAATCATAGCAGTCCGAGCAGCTTGTCAGGTGAGCAGGCAAGAATCAGGCAATGTAAACCTGCCTGTGGTTTATGGAAACATCATTGAACCCAGCATATTTTCATGAAACATTTTGGGTTTCATGTATCAGTATTTTCCAACTAAAAACAGGAGTACTTGTGTTGAAAAATTCCTGACCAGCTCTAGTCTCATTGAAATAGGGCCAGTCAGAACCTACAATTCCATTCCATGTGAAATTCTGAAATTAAAAAAATAAAACAGTCTTCATCAGAAAACTTTCAATTTTACCATTTCCCATGGACCAGGGAGTGGGTGAGAGGCCAGGGAAAATGGAAATTTTCATTTTGAAAAATCCAAATGGATTCTGTTTTGACTTTTTCACATGAAATTGACTAAGCTGCCCAGAGCTCCAGCTGCCTGCTTGTCAAAGCTACTGAGAAGTTGGAAGCCTGGAAACCTTGACAGCCCAGCCTTGAACTGAGGATTTCAGGGCTGTCCAGGTCATGGCCAGCCAGGGCTGTGCAGAGGCCTGCAAGGCCTGCTAGCTGGCAGGAAATCAGATGAGTTTCCTTAGAGCCAGTGTAATTGACACATCCCTGCAAAATGTTTAGATTTTGATGAATTGGCAGTTTTTTCTCTGTTTATATTTAAACAAATGCTATATACAAGACACATTTTGCTTATAGTGTCTTTGTACACAGAAAGCAACATTTCATAAAACAAGTTAAAAACTTCCAGGGAGGCAGAGGCCTGGTATTTGTGGGTGGGTAGGTTACAGTTTCGGTTTTGATTTTACTTATCTAGTTTTGGAGATCAGGTGTTACTGTTTCTTTTAATCTTGCTTGTATGATTGGGTTTTTTTAAAAAACAAATCTCAAGAGTGCCTGGATCCTTGGATAGGTGTATTTTTATCTGTCACCAATCAATATAAATCAGAATGCTGAAAGCAATATTTTAGGGCCATTCAAGTTCATAGAAGTTGAGAGCACATAACCACCAGCAAAATTGTGTGTGTGAGAAAGATTGATCGGGTTTCACAGACTTCCTCTGTAAACTTAGACAAGTCACACTTGTCTCTCTTGCCTCTGTTCTCTCTATGTGTACTGTGGGAATAATTGTACTTTCCTACCTGACGGGGCTGTTGTGAGGATAAATATATTACAGATTGCGACGCGCGCACATACTTTAGTAATGGAGGCCGTAGAAGTACCTTTGAGAAAAGGGAAACAGACAGAAGCAAACCGTGACAGGGCTGGCTACAACCTGAATACCCCCTTGTGGCCCGGGGTGCCTTTTTGGTGTTCTGCTAAAAATTACTCCCTCGAAGATCTCCTTATGCACACTCCACTCACTTTATCTGAGGTTAAAATATCACTCCTTGGGGGAATAGGTTTATTCACAGAAAATAACTCCAAGTCCCAAATTAAAGTCCCACAAACATTTCTCTTCCCACTCCCAGGTCTCTTTGACATCTTTTGCACTCTTTCCCTTGCTTGCCCAGGGTCTCTACTGCCTTAACAGGCTACTTGCAGCCTTTTCTAGCTGGAATCTTAGGGCCTGTTGATGCTTAAAAGGCTACAGCTGAACCACCGCAGTGCTGCAGTAAGACAGTACCTATGCCAATGAGAGGGAGACTCTCATTGGCATAGGTAATCCATCTCCCTGAGAGGCAGTACCTAGGTCAACAGAAGAATCCTTCCCTCGACCTAGTGCTGTTGAAATGGGGAACTTAGATCAGCTCAACAACGCCACTCAGTTTGTCTACACTATGGGATTATTCCGATTTTACAGAAACCGTTTTTTTAAAACAGATTGTATAGAGTCAAGTGCACACTAAGCACATTAATTTGGCGGTGTGCATCCATGTACCGAGGCTACCATCGATTTCCGGAGAGTTGCACTGTGGGTAGCTATCCCATAGTTCCCGTAGTCTCCCCCGCCCATTGGAATTCTGGGTTGAGATCTCAATGCATGATGGGGCAAAAACAGTGTTGTGGGTGATTCTGGGTAAATGTCGTCACTCATTCCCTCCTCTGTGAAAGCAACGGCAGACAATCATTTTGCACCCTTTTTCCCTGGATTGCCCTGGCAGATGCCATAGCATGGCAACCGTGCAGCCTGTTTTGCCTTTTGTCTCTGTCACCGTATGTATACTGGATGCTGCTGACAGACACGGTACTGCAGTGCTACACAGCAGCATTCATTCGTCTTTGCAAGGTAGCAGAGACGTTTACCATCCCTATTGCACCATTGGCGATTGTAAATTGGTGATGAGATGATGGTTATCAGTCATTTTGCACCGTTTGCATTTGGAAATTGGCAATGACGGTTATCAATCCTTTTGTAGCGTCTGCTGCTGTCATGGGTGCTCCTGGCTGGCCTCACTGAGGTCGTCCAGGGGCGCATGGACAAAAATGGGAATGACTCACCGGGTCATTCTCTTTTTTTATGTTTTGTCTAAAAATAGAGTCAGTCCTGCCTAGAATATGGGGCAAGTGTACTAGAGAACCAGAGAGCACAGCTGCTCTGCGTCAGAGCCCCAGAGATCCCGCAGAAATGATGAGCTGCATGCCATTCTAGAGGGTGCCCCTGCAACAACCCCACCCGTTGCGTCCCTCCTCCCCAACCCTCCTGGGCTACCGTGGCAGTGTCCCTCCATTTGTGTGATGAAGTAATAAAGAATGCAGGAATAAGAAACACTGACTTTTTAGTGAGATAAAATGAGGAGGAGGCAGCTTCCAGCTGCTATGATAGTCCAGGCAGGACATTAAAGGGTGAGGGGGAGAGAAGCGCAGCCTCCAGCTGCTATGATGAGGACGGTTACCAAGCCTTCTGTACCGTCTGCCTGGAATGACCGGGAGTCATTCCCATTTTTACCCAGGCTTCCCCGTCTGACCTCACCGAGGCCAGCCAGGAGCACTCACAGGCTGACGATGACGATGGATACCAGTCATTTTGCACCGTCTGCCACCGGAAAGGGGATGCTGGTGTTCAGCACTGCAGCATCTCGTCTACCAGCAGCATGTTTAGAGCAGGAGCAGAAATAAACATTATTAAACACAAACAAAAGTGCCTCTTCTATGTCTGTGATTGAAGTGTCAACTCACAAAGCAAAATTAGTGGAGAGATGTAGTAACAGATCACCAGGAAAAAAAAAATTATATGAGGAGTGCAGATCAGAACACTAATTCTGAATGGAGGCATTACTTCCATGAAAGACTGTGTAGCAAAGCTGTTTTTGAATGGTGAGAGACAGCAGTTTAAGAGATTATTAAAATAGTGCCAGAGGATAATCAGGATCTGTCTGAAAAAGTCAAGATAAAAAATCAGTAATTTAGTGGGTAGACTGCACAATGTCACAGCTATCACTGTACAAGCTGACATGAACTGGTAGGAGTAGGTTTGAACGATCATAAATTTGCTGTTCAGAAATTACACAAAAGCATTCAAGTTTCTTACTTGAACTGCACTCTTTTTACAACTGCTGATTGACTGGAAAAATGATATATTTCATAAACTCATAGACTTTAAGGTCAGAAGGGACCATTATGATCATCTAGTCTGACCTCCTGCACAATGCAGGCCACAGAATCTCACCCACCCACTCCTGTACTCCCTAACCTATGTCTGAGTTACTGAAGGCCTCAAATTGCAGTTTGAAGACCTCAAGCTACAGAGAATCCTCCAGCAAGTGACCCCATGCTGCAGGGGAAGGCGAAAAACCTCCAGGGCCTCTGCCAATCTGCCCTGGAGGAAAATTCCTTCCTGACCCCAAATATGGCAATCAGTTAAACCCTGAGCATGTGGGCAAGACTCACCAGCCAGCACCCAGGAAAGAATTCTCTGTAGTAACTCAGATCCCACCCCATCTAACATCCCATCACAGACCACTGGGCATACTTGCCTGCTGATAATCAAATCTCAATTGCCAAATGAATTGCCAAAATTAGGCTATCCCATCATACCATCCCTTCCATAGACTTATCAAGCTTAGTCTTAAAGCCAAATATGTCTTTTGCCCCCACTACTCCCCTTGGAAGGCTGTTCCAGAACTTCACTCCTCTAATGGTTAGAAACCTTCATCTAATTTCAAGTCTAAACTTCCTAGTGTCCAGTTTATATCCATTTGTTCTTGTGTCCACATTGGTACTAAGCTTAAATAATTCCTCTCCCTCCCTAGTATTTATCCCTTTGATATATTTATAAAGAACAATCATATCCCCCCTCAGCCTTCTTTTGGTTCGGCTAAACAAGCCAAAGTCTTTGAGTCTCCTTTCATAAGATAGGTTTTCCATTCCTCGGATCATCCCTGTAGCACTTCTCTGTACCTATTCCAGTTTGAATTCATCCTTCTTAAACATGGGAGACCAGAACTGTACACAATATTCCAGATGAGGCCTCACCAGTGCCTTGTATAATGGTACTAACAGCTCCTTATCTTTGCTGGAAATACCTCACCCTAATGCATCCTAAAACTGCATTAGCTTTTTTAATGGCCATATCACATTGGCGGCTCATAGTCATCCTATGATCAACTAATACTCCGAGGTCCTTCTCCTCCTCTGTTACTTCTAACTGATGTGACCCCAATTTATAACTAAAATTCTTGTTATTAATCCCTAAATGCATGACCTTGTACTTTTCAGTATTAAATTTCATCCTATTACTATTACTTCAATTTACAAGGTCATCAGATCTTCCTGTATGATATCCCGGTCCTTCTCTGTGTTAGCAATACTTCTCAGCTTTGCATCATCTGCAGACTTTATTAGCACATTCCCACTTTTTGTGCCAAGGTCAGTAATAAAGAGATTAAATGAGATTGGTCCCAAAACTGATCCCTGAGGAACTCCACTAGTAACCTCCTTCCAGCCTGACAGTTCACCTTTCAGTATGACCCATTGTAATCTCCCCTTTAACTAGTTCATTATCCACTTTTCAATTTTCATATTGATCCCCATCTTTTCCAATTTAACTAGTAATTACTCATATGGAACCGTATCAAATGCCTTACTGAAATCAAGGTAAATTAGTTCCACTGCGTTTCCTTTGTCTAAAAAATCTGTTACCTTCTCAAAGAAGGAGATCAGGTTGGTTTGGCATGATCTACCTTTTGTAAAACCATGTTGTATTTTGTCCCAATTACGATTGACCTCAATGTCCTTAATTACTTTCTCCTCCAAAATTTTTCCCAAGACCTTACATACTACAGATGTCAAACTAACAGGCCTATAGTTACTAGGATCACTTTTTTTCCTTTTCTTAAAAATAGGAACTATGCTAGCAATTCTCCAATCATACGGTACAACCCTTGAGTTTACTGATTCATTAACTGATTCATTGCAATTTCATGTGCCAGTTCCTTTAACATTCTTGGATGAAGATTATCTGGGCCCTCCGATTTAGTCCCATTAAGATGTTCGAGTTTGGCTTCTACCTTGGATGTGGTAATATCTACCTCCATATCCTCATTCCCATTTGTCATCCTACCATTATCCATAAGCGCCTCATTAGCCTCATTAAAGACTGAGGCAAAGTATTTGTTTAGATATTGGGCCATACCTAGATTATCCTTAATCTCCATTCCATCCTCAGTGTTTAGCGGTCCCACTTCTTCTTTCTTTGTTTTCTTCTTATTTATATGGCTATAGAACCTTTTACTATTGGTTTTAATTCCCTTTGCAAGGTCCAACTCTACTTGGCTTTTGGCCTTTCTCACTTTATCCCTACACGTTCTGACCTCACTAAGGTAGCTTTCTTTGCTAATCCCTCCTATCTTCCACGCTTTGTAAGCTTTCTGCTTTTTCTTAGTCACCTTTCTAAGATGCTTGCTCATCCAGCTTGGTCTACAACTCCTACCTATGAATTTTTTCCCCTTTCTTGGGATGCAGGCTTCTGATAGTTTCTGCAACTTTGACTTGAAGTAATTCCAGGCCTCCTCTGCCTTTAGATCCACAAGTTCTTCAGTCCAACCCACTTCCCTAACTAATTTCCTTAATTCTTTAAAGTTAGCCCTTTTGAAATAAAAAACCCTAGTCCCAGATCTATTTTTGTTTATCCTTCCATCTAGTTTGAACTGAATTAGCTCATGATCACTCGAACCAAGGTTGTCCCCTACAACCATTTCTTCTATGAGGTCCTCACTACTCACCAAAACCAAATCTAAAATGCATCCCCTCTTGTTGGTTCTTCAGCTACTTGGTGAAGAAATCCATCAGCTATCACATCCAGAAAAATCTGAGCCCTATTATTATTATTAGCACTTGTCCTCCAGTCTATATCTGGGAAGTTAAAGTCTCCCATAATCACACAATTCCCATTAGTGTTTACTTCATTAAAAACATTAAAGAGGTCTCTATTCATATCCAAATCAGATCCCGGCGGTCTGTAGCACACCCCAAACACTATCCCAGGGGACGCTCTAGTCGCTATCTTTCCCAAAGTGATTTTTGCCCAGACAGACTCTGTCTTATCTATTCCATCACTTCTTATTTCTTTACAGTTAACCTCATCATTGATATACAATGCTACTTCACCACTTTTGCCTTTATTTCCCTTGTGTCAGTTTTTCTGTTCTGGTATTAAATTTACAGACATGCACTATTTAGAATACATCCTATATTTAAAACATGGGCTCCCTCTGTGCGTCTATGCACGATTTTCTCTTTAAAGATTGTGATTAGATTTAACTGAAAACCAACTCACCACCTCAAATGTGCTATTTTTTTGTTGAGCATTCAGCATATGGAAGGATTCAAGTATTGGTCATAAAACAGAAATGCATTTGAAAAGCATTTTTAGTTCCAAATATTTTAGCTCATTTTCTTGAAGTTTTAAAATGATAAATAACTACTTTTTTGGAGCTGCAGCACATGATTCACTCTCTACCAACAAACTACCTCCCCTCCCCCTGCTCTTTTTTTTTTTTTGGATGAGTTGTTATTCTAAGTAATTTGAATCTTCTTTATGGATAGTCTGCCTCTGACTATGGTTACTGTGCCAGAATTCTTGGGAAATCTTAGATTATTTTCTTCCTTTCATGTTGATGTGAATTCCTGAAGCACTGCAAACAAGTTTTGCCTATTTAATCTTTACCCTGTTACTCACAAAATTAGCATCCAACTCTCTTAACTTATGTTACCAGCATTTATGGGATGTATAGATCAAGAGCCTATTTTCTTTTTGATCTGCCTGAATTTGAAAAAAGAGCACATTCTGATCCATTAATCTTAGCAAGTAAGCAATTTTTTCTAGTGATGAATTACCTGATCATTTTATGGCTAAACCCTGATGTCATTTTTTTAGACTCTATATATGTCTGTTAGGAATCTGTACTGTACCCCACACCTATCACCAGGGGTGAAAGTAACTTAAATGACTTACCGGTACGCTAGCATCTTGAGCAGAGTGTGCGGCCTCAACCGGAAGAGGCAAGGTCTTTTAAATTCCCAGGCTCTTTAAATCAAGATTTAAAGGGTTCAGGGCTCCGGCTGCTGCGGGGAGCCCCAGGCCCTTTAAATCACCGCCTGAGCCCCAGGGGCTCTCAGACACCACTGCTACCACGGGGCTCCGCAGCAGGCTTGTGCAGCGATCTAAAGGCCCGGGGCTCTGGCCACTGCTACTGCAGCAGAGCCCTAGGCCCTTTGAATCCCCGCTGGAGCACCAGGGCTCCAGACCAGTGCTGCTTCCTGGGGGTTCTGGCAGCAGGGCTCTGGCAGCATTGTAAAGGGCTGGCCAGGGGAAGTTGCTCCCGACCGGTACGGTCAGCAATGTACTGGCTCTTGCTGGTACACTGGATCGGACCAGCTTACTTTCACCTCTGCCTACCGCACAGGTAGTTTCCAACCTCTTGTGCCCTTCTGGGGTTGGTCTTTTTTATTAGTATTTATTTATTTATTAACTTAAGGCATTACATCAGCATTTTGTATTGTAAAGTTGGAGCTAGAGAGACGCACCTGGTGTGGCTGCCAAGGTAAGTCAGTAGAAAAGCTCTGCAGGCAACTTCCTTGCAAGGACCTGATCACAAGGCATGATTTAATAGTAGCGACTTAGAGATGGGTCTTACGGGAAGATCTGTACCAGACTTAAACTTTGTAGTGTGCAGAGCTAAAACCCTGTATCTGAACTGCCACCAACCCCAAACATTTGTCAAGTGACTTTTAACTCCAGAATCAGAATTTGTAGCAGTTCCAAGTAAATGCTTCAATAGATAAGTGCACAGATAAGATGTTCAAGGTATTACCTGATTGTGCTATCTCTGAAGGATGTAGTCATGTTTTCTGATATGCAGGGAAGGATTTTTGTTCTCATTAAAGTTAGAAACATGAGGTCAAAATGTGTCCTGTGTCAGAGTCCCCATGGAAATTTTGTGAGTTTCTACTCACTGAGTTTCTTCCTAATTCTGTTGTTGCGAGGATGAGGTGAAGTCCATAGAAATAGTGGTGATAGGAGAGTGAAGAATGTATCCGATATTTCAAGATCTTCATGAACCTTGAGACACTCATGACCAGTACTGGATTTACCATGGTGCCAATGGCTCCATAGTGCTGGGCCCAAGCTCAGAAGGGGCCCCATAACACTCACTTCCTCCCCTCTCTCAGTGCTGCAGAAGCGTAGGCCCTGAGAGCGAGCCTCAGAGCAGCAGGGATCCAGCATGGGAGCTGAGAACCCAAGGGGCCCTGGGAGATGTAGTTCCTTGGCCAGCTCCCTGTCTATAGAGCAGGCCCTGGAGCAGGGAAGGAACTACATTTCCCAGCATTCCCTTGGCAGGTATCAACAGGAAAGGGAGTGGGGAAGCTGAGACCCCATGTACTGCAGCTTGCTGTGAATGAAGAGGTGGCTGCCAGAAGAGGGTGGGACTGTGAATGGCGAACAAGTGTGCCCAAGGATAAGAAGGCTTTGGCCCAGATATCACCCTCAGAAGACTTTCCCAAACTGGATTAGGGATGCTGGTGTGACCTTGCCTGGTAGCCCTCAAAGAAGGAATTGAGCGGACTAAATGAACAGTGCCCCTCTCTATCTGAAACCTAGCAGGGGAGGTATGTGGATCCCACAGAAGTTAAAATAAGTAAGAGAGGGAAGCTCTACTAGAGGACCTAGGCAGCTTTAGAATACAGTACAGGAGGATTTCTACTTCTGAGCCATGAAAATAGAAATTGACTTTTCCAGATTTATCTAATATTCAGAAAGGGAATCTAGCACCTGCCTTTCAGATTTGAACACTCAAAATTCAGGAGTGCTCTTGCTCAATTTGGACAGCTGTTACTTCATTTCTCCCAAATCAAATATACTGATCCACTGTAACTTGCTGTAGAAAAAGTAGGATAAAATTGAGCAACAAATGCTGGCATCTCCCCAGTGCTAACTAGGACTGGAATGGCTGTTGAAAATAGCAATTACTATTTTTTTTAGTTTTATTTGTTTAAAAGAAAACAGTAATATTGCATTGGCAAATTCCCCATAGAAACAGAGTGGAACAAAAGAATAAAAAAGGCACCTCAACTTTTCCTCATTTATGGAGGACAGTCTTATAATATGAGTTCCACTTTACTGCAGTTCTGTAACCACGTGGGAACCAGTTCTGTCTGTGTTCTGTGCACATCCAAAATTCCTACCGAATTCGGAAGTGCCTTGTTTTTGTGACCATACTACCTGATATTTTCAGCCCTTCTAAGCGAAGCAGGTTTACACTTAGTAATTGGGTGGGAAGACTCGCAGAAAAAAATTAGGTGCTGTAGGAGGTGTTGCTTGTGCACTAAGTAATGTGAAACCTTCCTGTTACAATAGTAAACCAGTGCAGCATAGAATGCACTTTGCTCCTAGAATCTAGAATGGGGTCCTTTGCTTCTATACTCACCCATTAAAGATAATGAAAAGACTCCCACTCACTTGAACAGGCTTTGGACAAAACTGGTTATGCACAGGGTAACTCCACTGTCTTCACAGGGTCCTGGTCCCACAGCGGAGGGTGGGCATGTGAGCTTGTTGCAGAGCTGCTGCTCAGGGATGGGAACCTCTTGGCACCCCAGCCTCCAAAATCATTCAGGCTGCACTTTCTGCATGATTATAAGCTAGCTGAGGGGTGTGTGGGACTTGGTGACCTCTGCTGCAGATGATGGGCATATCAGGTACTTATAGGGTTACCATTCGTCCAGATTGTCCTGGACATGCGGGAAGTGGGAGGGAGTGAATGGAGGCGGTGTAGCCTGATTTGGAGTGTACTAATAATATTAATTTGGATAATGTGATAATTTAATTTATGTATTTAATTGTAATTTTATTTGTATTTGTATTTAATTTAAGTAATATTAATAATAATTAATCATTAATATTAATAGTATGGATTTTAGACTCGCCAATCTGTTTGATCAGAAGATAAAAGTTCTTGTCCTGAATCAGACTCCACGGAATTTACAAAGGACCCTTGCGGGTATGACAGGAAGCTCACACTGAGACAGATATAGCCTTAAAGACTTTTTATTAAAATCAATAATAGTAAGTAAATGGTAAAATAACCAGAGTTACAGAGTTACAGTTGCATTACTGCCCTTCAAAAGATACACATGATAATATAGTATTATATGCAACAAAGCTTTGGTTAATATACTCACACCCTTCTTTGATAACCTGGTGGTAAGAGACACAGGACCAGCCTTGCGGTTCAGGTTTCTCAATTCTTGAGTGAAGGATGCAGTGCTTAGAAGAAACTAATGCTACAAGCTATTAAAGTGAACTTAGGGTTTACTTGACTAATTTAAACATAAAATCAAAACCTAATAAACAAAGAATAAAACTTAGGGAAACCGAGCTTAGCCTAGTTCCCTTGAAACTTAAAGTTTAAGAAGAACAAATATAGCCTACTAATAGTAGTAGTCATCGTAGATAGATAGAATAGAGTGGAGGAAGTAAGTGAGAATTGAGAAATGGAGTAAGTGAGAATCAAGAGCTCTATTGAAGTGGGTTATCTCTTTTAAAGGGTAAATGCCGGAAATCCTTCCTCTTATGCCCAAATTTCATTCCTAACCCACAGAAGTGTTAGGGTACACTTACCTCACAGGCTAATATGTATGTGCTTATTGATGACAGATATATGTACGCACATCTGTCTCATGTGGCGTACTTAAGTCTGTGGGTACATTGAAAACCCCACTATGCCATTCTCCATTGTCTATTAGTCTAGATAAAAGGTCATAGGCCTAGGTACTTTATCTATTTGGGTAAAGATAAAGGTCAGCTTTACTTTCTGGGTCAAAGGGCCCAATATAGATATGCTAACTTTGCTTTAGCTTAACGTACAAGATATGGCCTGTAGGTCTCTTGCATTATGGCCAAACTTACTTTAATATAAATCTACAAACCTGTTCCAATAAACCAAGTACTTAAACTATAAGAAAAGATATATAGATATATATATATAGATATATATATATATGCAAGCAAGTTAGTCCTATAGAATACACTGGGGGCAGGGCTAGGGCAGAGCTCCCCCCGTCCTCTGTTTTGATTGTTGAAATATAGTACTTAAAGTCAATGCCTAGAGGAGGGAAGCACTTAACTGCAGCATCTGCAGCGCCCTAGGGCCAGCGCTGAGGATTTAGAGTCCCTAGTGCTGTCATTGCGAGGTTCAAGCTTGCTCAGCCTTGGAACTGCCCCCCCTCCCTTGAGTAGTAGCTGCAGCTATCTAAGGCTGGCCTCTGGCAATTGCCCCCATGGCTATATTCAGAGAAGCTGCAAGTGGCTCTGTGACTACTGGGGGCAATTAAACTAAAGCAGATAAAGAAACTGGAATTAACCTCAAGGAACAGAGGACACCAGTAGGAAAGGAATATTAGGGAAGCAGGGAAAGAGGAAGCAGGTCAGACTTGCAGTGGGAGAATAGCCCCAGCTGGTTGGGGAGCATGTCCAAAGTAGAAATGAAACAAGTATGGGGAGAGGTGGTGGTGATCAGGTAGTAGACTAGCATGTAGATGGGAGCATAAGGAGAGGCTGGTGTCTTCAAATTCCCAAGGCCTGAGTCCTCACTTTGGGCAAATGGTGTTTGGAAGTGGCTTGGCAGGATGGGTGCTGGGGGATTTGTCAAAATTGATCAGGTATCTGCTGGCTTTGGAACTTTGAGCTGAGACTAGGACCACATGCAGTGATGGGTGACATAGGGTGGTACTGGCAGACATGGCTATAGAAGGTTTGAATGAGGAAGGAGATAAATCTGTGGGGAGTTTCCCTTATAACTTTGAAAGTTCTACTCACTGTGGACACTGGTAAACCCACATGGCTGTACAGCTCCATGCGAAAAACTGGGGCCTGAGGGAGCTGTGTATGGCAATGCATATAGTCATGTAGAGGTGTGTGATCAAAATCTGAGATTCAGTACCGAGTACACTATGGCACCAATGGCAATGCCACACCAGGCCCACACTCAAAGCCCACAATGACTACATAGGAGACCACAAATATGTTTGGTGCTGGGACCCACAAAAGGTTAATCCAGTCCTGCTCACGACAGAGGCATCCATATCAAAATCCAAGGCTAACAGTTTCCCTGGTTCCTTGCTATCATACATCAGCATGGTTCCCTCTAGAATCAAGCTCTCACTTCAAACTGAGTGAACCACACCTCAGTGTAGATTTCAGTTACAAAAGTGTAGATACTGCTAGTTGGATGAGCAGCAAGTTGCTGGATTTAAAGTGGCTGATCCTTCCCATCTCTGGGCACTCTCCCCTAGAGCAATAAAACTTCAATCCCATGACTTTCTGAAGTTCTGGGGACCAGAAAGGAGAAAAAATGGTGTTACTGCTTTTCTCATACCATAAGTTTTGTCTCTAAATTGGTACATTTTGTTACCCTCCATTCTGCATAGTGAAGGCAGTCTGTGGCCTCTGCCTAAGAATATTAACTCTCCTTCAACACTGACTGTACTCTAGTGTATTATCTTCTCTTCTGTAGAAAAACAACTGCAATAGCTGATGCTTTTGCATTGCAGGTTTCAAAGATTTACTTTTAAATTGAAAAGAAAAGCTATGGAACCTGATGAATGTATGGACCTTATTTGGGATTATTTTCCTATTCGTTCTAAATGATTTAGTGAGTGAATCTAAAAAAGACTTGTGAAGTACGGAAAAGAGGAGAGTTAGCAAACCAAAAGCCAAATGAAAATATCTACATATACTATGCAGGAGGATTATTAGCGGAGAAAAATAAAGAATAGGCTAGATTTGAGAGAAACATGAAAACAAATCAGGCACTGAGCTTCTGTGGATACTCACTGATAATCTGTAAACAATGTTAATAATGTGACTAAGATAAATATTGTATGTTCCTAGGAAACCAGAAGGCAAAGAAACAACAGATTAATTGGTTTTAGAGAGAAGTTACACCACTGTCATATTTAGCAAATGGAACATAATTACGTCTGAAAGTGGGTGAGAGGGATTCATATAATAGGTGACAGCAGATGTTAGACCATTGCTGAAGCATGTGACATTGACATAGTCATCCAGTGCCAGTGACTTGTTAGAAATGGATCTTCAGCCTTAGGAAACTATCATCAAAGTCTGAAATGAGGGCTGCTCTCTTGGGATGTCATAACTAAAGGATGGCAAAAATGAAACAGCTTGCCAAAATATGACAATATCATGCATCCTTCCCATTGCAATGGAACAAGCCAAATTCTGCTCTTAGATGTGCATGAAGTTTTCACTGAAGACAATGGGAAAGGAATGAGTTAGATTTTATGTAAAAGCAGCAAAGAATCCTGTGGCACCTCATAGACTAGCAGACATTTTGGAACATGAGCGTTCGTGGGTGAATACCCACTTTGTTAGATGCATGTAGTGGAAATTTCCAGGGGCAGGTATATATAAGCAAGCAAGGTAGAAATTACAAGGTTAGTTCAATCAGGGAGGATGAGGCCCTGTTCTAGCAGTTGAGGTGTGAAAACCAAGGGAGGAGAAACTGGTTTTGTAGTTGGCAAACTATTCACAGTTTCTGTTTAATCCTGAGCTGATGGTGTCAAATTTGCAGATGAACTGAAGCTCAGCAGTTTCTCTTTGAAGTCTGGTCCTGAAATTTTTTTGCTGCAGGATGGCCACCTTAAGGTCTGCTATAGTGTGGCCAGGGAGGTTGAAGTGTTCTCCTACAGGTTTTTGTATATTGCCATTCCTAATGTCTGATTTGTGTCCATTTATCCTTTTCCGTAGAGACTGTCCAGTTTGGCCGATGTACATAACAGAGGGGCATTGATGGCATATGATGGCGTATATTACATTGGTGGATGGGCAGGTGAATGAACCGGTGATGGTGTGGCTGATCTAGTTAGGTCCTGTGATGGTGTCGCAGGTGTAGATATGTGGGCAGAGTTGGCATCGAGGTTTGTTGCATGGATTGGTTCCTGAGCTAGAGTTACTATGGTGAGGTGTGCAGTTACTGGTGAGAATATGTTTCAGATTGGCAGGTTGTCTGTAGGCGAGGACTGGCCTGCCACCCAAAGCCTGTGAAAGTGTGGGATCATTGTCCAGGATGGGTTGTAGATCCCTGATGATGCGTTGGAGGGGTTTTAGCTGGGGACTGTATGTGATGGCCAGTGGAGTCCTGTTGGTTGGCATAGCGGTCGGTAGGTTTTTGGTATAGGGTGGTGTTAATGTGACCATCACTTATTTGCACTGTGATATCTAGGAAGTGGACCTCCCGTGTAGATTGGTCCAGGCTGAGGTTGATGGTGGGGTGGAAGCTGTTGAAATCATGGTGGATTTTAATGGATACTTTGATGAGAAGGATCAAGAAAGCTAGTCCCTAAAAACATAGGCCATAATCCTTAGCAAGATAACAAAGCTCAGAGTACTTTACTTGAAACTAAACTGTAAGCCAGGAGAGCTGAAGGAAGACCTGTTTAACTGATGTGGACCTGGTTACTGCTGAATATAGGGGTAGAGGTGTAGCAGATAAGGGTCACTGCTCCAGCAGCATGGAGTTTAGAACATGTAGACTCAATTGTGATGTTCCTCTTCCTTTGCCTTGTTCCCCTGTGAAGGCCAGTCGGAAATTGCTTGTGTAGTGCATAGAATTAGACAGTGTCTCTACATGAGTTCTCCACACACTACTTTCCAGTGGAAAACACATTCCACTGTGTCTGCGTGGCAGTCTGTACCATTATGTTCATCTCTTTTATAGGACTATACATTTTGTACAAACTTTTTGCCTCGTGAAGGATCATTTGAAAACTCAGAATTTGCTGATCATTTTTATCCTAGTTAAAGATATGTGGCAACATTGTCTGTGAAATTATAAGATTCTACTGTATGATATTACTAAAATACATTCTAAATCTAGAGAGCACACACAAACTGGTTTGCCAGAGATAAAAGGCTAGCTGACACCACAGACAGATATCAGCGAAGTCAAATGGACCATCCCCTGGTTAAATGGCCACTCTTTTATCCACTTAAAATCGTTAATTAATAAATTTGTTTTATCTAAACGAGTGAGCTTGGATTGAAATGTTTGGGAAACTCCATTTGAGATTACAGGATTAGTTCATATCATTTTCCATTAATAAAATAACAGACTTTCTATGAGCTTCTGTTGGCCAGATGAGAAGTATAAGATGCACATTGCTGGGGAAAAGTCTGGGACTGGGAATTTTTTGGTGTTACTCTGCAGTGTAATTCATGAGTGACTGACTAGAACCCTCATATACTAAAACTGGGGGTAATTTACATGCTGGAGGCGGCGATTAGGAGACCAGGAGCGGTAGCTTACACAGTGAAACAGTGTAAAAAGCCACGCAGGTTGAACTGAGGGGACACGGCTGTTTATCGGTCCAGATTGTATCCTGGGTAATAGCACAGTCTGGTCCTGGGGTATCCATACTGCACACTTGAATCTTGTTCATAGATTTAATTAATCCTTATAACATTAAGATAAACAGAAGAAGAGCATGAGACAGGATATCTGGCAAGTTTTGAATTTCCTATGAGTATGGTGGGAGAAGGTTTCTCCTTTCTCCAAAGAATAGGTCAGCTCTCTATATTTGAGGCTGCATTAAGGTCTGTGCAGATCATGGAATACCCACAGATGACAGGGGCATCCACACTGGTCCATTGGCTCCTCCTACCCCAAGATAGCGCAGCTGCTCCAAGGATAATGCTACTCTTGAGGAGTTCATTGTGTAGATGAGTTAGTGGTGGGTTCAGCCAACAACTGTTTCTGGAACAATTTCAATCAGCAATCTATAGTATGTGAGGGGAGTCTGATATGAGAAGGTCCACTTCTTGCTGTCAACTCTGACTCCTTAGAGATCTTGAGCACCTACCATACAGAGGAGTTTCAGTCGTGTCTGGAAGCTTATGTGAACGTGATGTGGTGCTGCTATTCTCCTCACACCATGACATTAGCCCTGCATCTGTTATATTCTGCTATCCTCAGTAACACACATCTGAGGGAAGAATGTGATCCTAAATCATAACATTAGACCAGACACTTACCAAAAACAACTGAAAATGAAAGTGATGGGAACCAATATTTAATTGAATTATTTTGATTTATTGTGTTAAACTTCTGTCTCATGCCCTGGGTGATTCTCTATGTAGTTATATGCAGATTCATGAATTTAGATGTAGTAGCTTAATCAGCGTTAAAACTGAGAGCAGCACAGGAGGCCTAATGTAGTATTTTGTCAGAGCAGTATGGATACTGCAGTATGGTTTTTTTCTACTTTTATTAAAATCATTTCTAGGGCAGGGAGAGGAGAATGTCTCTCTAGCTTGTTTCAGCTGAGAGCTCAGCATGGAAAACCTGTGAATTGTTAAATGGTATCAGTTCTGCCAGTCAATGAAGTGTTGTGTGCTTTGTTGGATTACAGGATGTAGTGTGTTAAATGTGACTCCACCCACAGTTGGGAATTGTAGGACACACAGTTACATACTAAGGATACAGGTCAAGGTTAGAATAAGGCACTCTAGGGGCCACACAGGTGCATCAGAACACAGTGGCATTGCCCCCCAATTGTGGTGGTGGTGTGGTAGGGAGGACCCTCTGTTCTCGCCAAGAGAGGCAGAGGCAACAGCATCAGAGGACACCTCACTATCCTTTGGAGCAGCTGGGGCAGCAACAGGGATTTCTCTGGCCCCTGTGGAGGCAGGGGTGGCAGCAGAGCTGTCTTAATACTTACCCCAGCAGTCAGGTTATAGGAGTCTGGGTGGATGAGTGGTTGCAGCACATGGTTTCTCCAGTCACACACAAAGTCCTCCTCTGTATGGTGTTGGTCAGTCCCCTAAAGCAGTAAGTCTTCATGTTAATATTGACATGTTAAATTGAGAGGAATGAAGCCATTCATCAAGCTATTGTTTCCTGCAGTATGCACACTCGGGGACATTACTGCATCTATATCACACTCAGTTTCAAAATGTTCTTCATAACCTTAAGGACTTCTATTTAAAAACCTGAGATTGTGACATAATGGCATGACATGAGAAGCTAGAGCCTTAGGCCCAGGCCTGTGGTAGACCTGTGCCTTGCTCCAGCCTTGGGTAAGGGAAACCTTGGAGTGATGGCTCTGATTCTGCTGATGAAAGTCCTGGCTGTGGTGGAAATAGAAATCTATCTAAAAGAACAAACCAATCACAATCCTCTGTAGAGACACACAAATCTTATACCACTGGCAACTTTCTGCCGCTAGAAGTTGTCAAAACAGCTCACCAGCCCTGGAATTTTATTTATTTTACTGTTGCACGCAATTCATTTATTTGTCAAGCAGCGCAGAGGCAGCAGATGAGCTATTGCAGTTGATGACACATGCTGTTTGGAGTGGTGAATATATCGTAAGAAATGTGTATGAGCCTTCTTGCACAAACTATGGGTGCAGGCTTGTGATTGTTTCATTACTTTATTTTATTACATTTTTTCATATAAAAGTTTGTAATTCACCTGAAGCCTGTGATAGGCACAAAATGATATGAATAAAAAAAATGCTATTGAACAACCTAAAGCAAACTCTGTGAAACTGTGAGAAACTGTATACTATGCCCCAAGTATCATGTAGAAGTAACATAACTAACTCTCATATTACTTCTATAACCTGTAAGACTATTCTCGAAATACAAACTTAAACCCTGGTGCATTTTCTGAACTCTTCTGCCTCAATCCCTCGAAGAATTACACATTAGCATGAGAGAAGCACTACTTTAGCAATTGGGGGTACTCATGTGCTTAACGTTAAATATTTGTAAGTCCTTGCAGGATTGGACCTTAAAACAAAAGTGGCCAAATTCATCCTGTTGTATCTCATGAAAGAGTAGAACTATGGGTTTGTATTGAACATAAATAATTTTTTTTTAATGGAGAAAATGTAACTGGTCCCCTTAGGCTTGTTCCAGCTGCCATCCAACAACCCTGACACACTCTTTCCTCCCCTCACTCTCTCCTCCCCTGCCTCTGCTGTCAGCTCATTCCACTGTTCTTATTTTAAAGTAGCTTGACTCCAGTGGAGTTATGCCAAGGATGAATCTGGGCTCAAGCTTTCTCCTTGAACATTAATCTTTGTAGTCCAAATAGGTGCTTAATTTTAAAGGCCAACTTTAATATATGGTCTAGAAACTTCACTTTTAGAATGGGAAGGCCTCCCAGGTTTCCAGACATTAGGGAAAATCTTTCTTGAAAATAATCCTTGGTGATACTTTCCATTAGGTGCCCCGCCAACATCTCTCAAAAATAACTGATTGGTTTAAGTATATTATATTGGACTATGAATTTCATAGCTGTTCCTTGATTGAAAGCTCACATCAAACCTGTCCACTATCAGAATACAAGATATATATTCTAAAATGGCATTTTACTGAGCACTGTCTTCAATCCACTTTCAAAACGTTTGATAATGCTGAGCAAGTGAATGTTTAAAGCAAATTCTATTCAATTATGCTCACCTTCATGCATTGTTCTGTACAGTAGTTAATGCAAATTCATTAGATAGAGGATATCACATATAAATTGTTCCATTGCAGATCAGTAGTCTTATCTCGCACAAGCCCATATATTTGACTAATAACAGTATAATACCAGTGTACTATACAAACCAATTAATGTTAAATATGTATGGACCAGTTTAGGTTATGGAATCTAATGTAATCTATTTCACTAAACTGGTTAATGTAGCTCTCAATGTGAGTTGTAAAATGTCTGAGAATTATTGTTAAATGTGCTACCTAAAATCTCTAGGAGGTTTGTGTAAAACAAAAGGAACTAAAAGAAACATTTGCAGGTTTGATTTTTGGCTGTTATATATTTAGAAGTCTCTACCATTCATAAACTAATACATAACAATCTTGCACAGAAATACAAATACAAAATCTGATTCCATCTTTTGGAATATTCTGAGCTACTAGTTCAGCAACTTTATTTGCTAAATTATCTTAGATGGTGTATAGTGCAGACTAAGTGGTGATCTCCTACAACCATGAGAAAGAAATTGCATGAATTAGTATAAAATGGCAAGTAGAACTTCTTCAGTATGGCTGCTAAAACTATCAGTGCTGCCAGTTTTGATACCCAAGCAGTTCATTTGTGCTTTCAGTGCCAGAGCTCACTATTAGGAGTCATGACAGGAGCATACTCTGGATGTTCTTATTCCAAGATGAGGAGGTCTTGAGTAATCAGGTGAAGTATGCTGTACTTTATCATTGAGATTCGGTATAATTGCTATGTTACTGCTCATGGATTCAGTCTTAAAATCTTACAGTCCACTGTTTCTTTACAGATGATTCTCAGATCTTCCTTTATATTCCTGTCCTCTTTCCCACTGTCCAATCTCAAAGCCCAAATCATCCTCGGACATCTCTTGTGTGTCCCATTGCTATTTTAAATGCCTTCTTCCCAGAGCTAAACTTATCTTTCCTTCTGATTGTCACAGGATAGTTGGAAGCAGGTCTAGCTGACCTTGTGGTAGAACAGGTGATCCTGGTTTGGCCAATTAAGGGACTATGGCAGCACCTCCAGCAGAAAATGTCAGACCATCAGTAAGGAAGGGGGAAGCAGAAGCGGCAGGGAGTCCCCTGGAAGTGGAGGCAGTGGGAACCTGCTGGGGAGAGGAGGGGCCTCCAGCAGAAAGCCCTGGGAGGAGGTGCTCAGTTCAAGAAGTGAGGAAGAATCCTGCAGTAGGCCCTGAAGCAGGAAGGACTGAGAAAGCCAAAGAGAAAATCCCCAGAGAGCTGTAGTACAGGTTATCTGAGGAACTGTTTGTGTGTTTGTTGGCTTATGTTTGGGAAATAAAACTGTCCCTGGAAAGAGACTCTCCATGGACTGAGGACAAGCCACAGACCTTCTTTCTCTGTTCCACAGCATTTGGTGATATTTCCAGTGTCCTTCCCATCTCCTGAACTGACTATATTGGCTATAGTTTAAACTATTTTTTCTCCTCCACCTTATCCAGTCTTTAACTAAGGCTTGTTACTTCTTTTTCTTTAACATCTTCAACATCCACCTTTTCCTTTGTATATCTACTTCTAAAATCTTTGTCTGTGGTTGGGGTTAGCAGTTCTGATTATTTTTTTGTTTCTGGTATATGCTTAGCTCTAGTTTCTACTCAGTTTTTAATAAAATTTCTGTTGGCTTCTCTGGAAGCTTGAGTAAGTATTGAATAAAATCTGAGGAAGGGCTTCAGGATTTTGCTGAATAAGTATAAGCCAGGCCAATTTTATCTGAATTTTTTGAATATACTAAAACCATGAAATGAGGACGGACACAAATACTAGACACATTAGTTACTAATTTGAATGTTGTCAGTGATTGCAATTATCCACATATAAAGCCAAGTAACAAAGGTGTAATACACGAGTAAAATTGCATTGCAAAAATATTCTTAACAGTAAATATTGCTTATGCATTCTAGTGTTCATTTGTATGTTACGGATAAACATCAATATGCATGAACAATACTTAATCACAAAAACTGTTATGCATGGATCATCGGTATAGATGACAGTTAACTCAGATAGCGTAGATAAACAGTGTATCCAACACTTAATTGCAGCATGCCCATATGTAGAAACCATATGCTAGTATATAACATTTATGCATTGCATTAGAATGAGGCTCAACAAAATCATCATACAGTATTTAATGGCAAAATATAAATACTATATGTGGCCATGGGAACTAAATATTTGTATCACTTCTGACTTAACTTGTCTCTTGGGCTTGCTTAAAGGTATTTGCTGAACATTAAAATGACCTCCATATATCTTTAGAGGATGTGGAATAAATGAGTATTCATTGATTGATTAGCCAATTACCACAAACTACTGTAGCTTTTATACCTGCATATTAACAAGCTGGTTATTAGGAGATGGAAAGAATTAAAGAGCTATAAATAAATCAAATGGGAGAAGTTCACAACGTTAAATAAAATAATTTCTAAAAAGCCACATTATTTAATTTGACATATAGATCTTTTTACCTTTAGGATTTTTTTTTATGAAAGTGTCCTTTACTTTCATTTCATCGTCTCATTCTTCTTTGCAGCTTTTCCCATTTGTTTTGCAACTTTGCATCAGTGCCTATCCTGGTGGTAATAGTAATGCTAGTGCCTGGTTTCATATAACAGGATGCTAAAAGATGTAGCATGCCAATTGAAAGGTCTTTTCCTTTGTCAGTGTACTGAGTCTTATTCATAAGGGTGAAACTCTTTACAGTAGTCATTACCCATATCAACTTACAGTTCCAAATGCAACAGAAGCTATGACATTTGCAACGCTCATTATTATGAGACAGATATACATTATGGACGGTTAATTAGATTGGTTAAGACTTAATGTGCTCCATCACCCAACTCCAATCCTGAATCAAAACTTTTAGGGGACTTGAAATGTCTTGTTAACCTTTCAATGCGTTTGGTTTTTTTTAAAAATCTCTATGCACAGTCTGCAGTTCCTGGGCCAAATATTCATCTGGTATCACTTGGCATAGCTCTGTTGAAATTGCTGAAGTCAACAGTTACATCAAGCTACAACAGCTGGCAATCTGGCTCCATGATGATTGGCCCAAGAGAATGACCTATTTTTATTTTATGCCTTCTTTTCATAGTAATTATTGCCTAGCCAAAACCGGAATATCCTGGAAATCTTGTAATGAAGCCAGATGTCATTAGATTTTCAGACTAATTTCTAGATCAAAGCGATAGATTCATCCAAACATTTTGAGATTTGCCCCCATTAAATTAATTGTCCTATCAGAATTAAAACCAAAAAATATATGGGTTACTATTATTCAGCTATCTAAATCATACAGTCTTACTTTTCTTTCTTTGAGATAGTCCCATAAAATGGCAGTGGCAACAGGTGATATTTACACATATTTATAGAGATTTATCTAAAAATGAGGACAATAATAAACTAGATTTATTTTACTTTTACTTATTATTTAGAAACCCTGTCCCTGTGTCTTTAAAACTTTGCTTTGATTTTTTAAAAAAATCAACTTACTGTTTTTGATTTAGTGACAGCACTACATTTCTATTACATATCATTAACTTTTAAGTCAGGGAAGGAATTTACAAATACAAGAAGATACAAATAGAAGCCCCTCAAATAAAAATAGTATCACCATTAAGCTTGATTTACATATCTGTTCTTGGGACAGAAGGAACTGGTTTATATGGCAAAGATCTGAAGCACTGTCATGATCAGGCATAAAAAAGTGGGGTTTTTTTTGTTTGGTTCTTACAGGTTTTTATTGAACTTTTGATTCTCCAAAAGCAATCCAAGTTCTGGAACATATACAAAGCACAAGGATAAGAATTTATCTCACAGTCACTAAGTGAAAGGCAAAATATTTCAAATGTTACAAGGTCATGCTGCAGAAGTATTACAGTAAAAAATGTGGAAAATACCAGTTTTACCTCATGGGAATATATTTGTCATCCCAGAAAAGGAAGATAGAAGTTCAAAAGAAGCTTCAACTTAAGCTCCATAAGTCTTGAAAGCGAAGTAAAACCTAGATTAGTAAGTGAATTATTATGAAGAAAAAGACACTCTACACTAGCAATTGCAGTAAAAAAAGAGAATATTATTTGTGCAAGCATAGAACTGTACAAATACTTTACTTCCATATTAACTAGCTCTCTCACACCACCTACTGGCTAACTATGACTATATGCTCCTTTCCACGATCAGTGTGAAAAATCGGGACAGGGTGGGGGGTAATAGGAGCTTATATAAGAAAAATACCAAAAATCAGGACTGTCCCTATAAAATCGGGATATCTGGTTACCCTATCTATGATATATGCCACAAATTTTAAAAATCAATAAGATCCATTAAGATATAAGCCAAAGTTTGGCCAGTGATATGGGTTACCTCCATTTTACCTGAGACTAGAGCTGGCCAGGAATTTCCTGACTTAAACATCTTTTTGTAGGAAAATGACTGCTCTGCACTGAAAGCGGGAGGGGGGACATTGTCCAGACTTACCAGAGTAAGATAGTAGTGCTTTATGATGGGGAGGGGTGGAAACAAGGTCAGAAGCTGCTGCAAAAAGGTGGGTGTTTGTCAGCTTTGCAGCACTGACTCACCCCTGGAATATAAGAGTGGAAGACTTCAAAGGTGCAAGCTCTGTCATTTGAAACCCCTTTCTCATCCCAGCCCTGCTTTTGCCAGAGGCTTGGGGAATCAGATTTCACTGCATTCTTGCTGTGGTGCATTAGCACTGGGAGAAATTTACCTTCCCTATGAGTGGGGGTAGCAAACACTGCACAGAGCAGTTCTGGTGGGGGTAAATGGTGGCCCAGGGCTTGGCTCACCACACCAAGGGCAAGGGCTTGTTCAGGGCAGTGGTTGGGGAAACCCATAGTGGTGATCACCAAGGGTAGCCTCATGCACTGGTGAAAGAGAATGCTCCAGGGAAAGCAACCACACATGCAGGTGATCAAACTGTGTTTGATGGTGGGTTAGTCAGCAGCCAATTGCGGCAAGTGGTCAGAGAGGTTGTTTCCACAGCACTGCTGGGCTTCCAAAGTGTACTGGGCTGCCCACAACTAGGATGTTCTTCTACACTCAACCTAGAAGATAGGAGTGAGGCTGATTCCAGAGCTGAGTGTGTTTTGCAACAGACAGAGGTTGTGGGGAGAGGTGGCACAGGTAATATCCTGCCTTATAATGTGACAAAGCAGTTGCACAGGCTTAAGGGAGGTGTAGGATACTGGCTCAACTTGTCCATCTCAGAAGGTACTTGAGGGGGATGAGAGTGAGTCTTGCGGGGTAACAAATAAACTAGAGCCAGGAATGGGAGTTCCGGAATCCATATCAGACCCACCTGGAGGGTGCACCGGTGCTGCAAGCTACGGTGCGATTGCTTCAGGCATCTGTGGGTGATGGGTCTGGCCTGGGTTCCAGAAGAGGCCCAGCATGGGCATGAGTTTTAGAGACCCCCCACATGGAGAGGAGGGCAGCAGTGTGGTTGAAACCCCTGGGCACATGTCAACTCACCGGTTGCTAAGACAGATAACCTTCTGGAATAGAGTTGAGCTTCCTGGGGGTGCTGTGGGGGAACAGGGCACCGAGGAGGCACCGTACGTCAGTCCCAAGTATGGTTATACTGGGGTGTGTGACCCAATGGGAGTTCACCTGCTCAGTACAACTAAGGATAAAATCCTGAGAGAGGGGTACATGGATATATTATCCCTCATCAAAGGGAGGTGTTGACAGAAAGTAATCATGCACAGAGCATACAGAATAAGGATCAGAGGGGTAGCCATTTTAGTCTGGATCTGTAAACACGGCAAAGAGTTCTGTGGCACCTTATAGACTAACAAATGTATTGGAGCATGAGCTTTCGTGAGTGAATACCCACTTTGTTGGATGCGTCTTTGCCGCTTTTACAGAATAAGGAGTTTCCCAAGCAGCCACGGATGCCTAGACCAAGGGAAAATTGGGAGGCTGCCTTCCTTATCTATGCAGGTATTATAATACAACTTTACCCAGAGAGAAGCTCAGCCTTCTTTAAGTATATGGATATAATCAGGCGGGCATACAATACATTTGGGGGCATGTCTTGGTTTAATTATGATGAGCACTTTCGATTAAGTGCAGCAACGCAACCTGGGATCTGGTGGGTCATACCACTTCACACACTGTGGTTAGAGTGGATGACTCTGCAGAGATCAGGAGTTCACACGGATAGTGGCCTGTTCTTTCCACTGCAAGCTCAGAAGGGGCATGAGTCACATAATAATATTTCCTAGGCATTTAATAATAATGGTTGCTTTTGCAGCCCCTGTAGATTCAAGCACGTATGTGAGATATGTTTTGGGACCCATTCGACTCGCTCTTGCTGGAACGGTAGGGGATTGCAAGGGGTAAATAGCATTAGGGGTGGGTGGAGTGCCAACCGCAGGTTTGGCTCAGCTGAAGCAGGTCATGAGGTGCGGAACGCAGGCAGGGTAGGGGGGCAAGCTGGGGGTGGTCCAATGAGCACAGGCACCATTGCCAGTTAGGCTTAAGGTGTTCAGGATTTCCTACGGTATTATCTTAATAAAGCTGGGGTTCTCAAACTGGGGTTGAGACCCCTCAGGGGGTCATGAGGATATTACATGGGGGGGTCACGAGCTGTCAACCTCCACCCCAAATCCCGCTTTGCCTCCAGCATTTATAATGGTGTTAAATATATTAAAAAGTGTTTTTAATTTATAAGTGGGGTCGCACTCAGAGGCATGGTATGAGTCACCAGTAAAAAAGTTTGAGACCCACTGTAATAAAGCATATGTGGCATATTTGTGTGGGGGTGGGGATTAACTGTGGAATTTCATGCATCTGACGAAGTGGGTATTCACCCACGAAAGCTCATGCTCCAAAACGTCTGTTAGTCCATAAGGTGCCGCAGGATTCTTTGCTGCTTTTGCAGATCCAGACTAACACGGCCACCCCTCTGATATATGGGATTTCAGTTCCCCTTTTCAGGGAGTAACACCCATGTAAGGTCCACACACACAAACACACAAAAATTAAATTGCCTATAGGGAACCTAAGGGTTTCCTCCCCAGGGTTTGATCCCCAGCCACCGTCCAAGGGAATATTAAGTAATATATCACCTTTCATACCCACAAGATGGCTCTGTTAATACTACAATGAACCAGTTCATATCTTCATCTTGGGCTTTAAGGTATGCTTCTCAATGAAACAGTTATTTTTAATGTGGGCAAAACATATTTTCCCTGTTCTCATTCTGAGAAGCAGATGAATCATTTTAGCTTTAAACTTTTAAAATAATCAAAACTATTAATAATCATCAGCTTGGGGCAGATACCTGACATGGACAATTTCAGCTCTAATGGTTTACATTTTGGCAGCTAAAACCAGGATCTTATAATGTGAAGTGTAGAATAACTTTGTAGGTGTCATTGGATGTAATTTCTGATAGACTCTAGGCCTTCTTTCTCAAGTCTTTTAATATAATGTATTCTGGCTAAAATATAGTTAGTAATACTGTGTCTGGTTCACATTTTGCTGAAGCATTTGTTATTTGCTCTAAACTAGTGACAATATTTTCAAAGACACCTTAGTCCTATTTTCAGAGGTGACTTTAAGGTAGAGCTACACTGCAAAGAAAAACTTACAGCTCTGAGTCTCAGAGCCCGGTTCAATTAACTCAGACCCTGGGGTCTCAGGCTATGGAGCTAAAAACAGCAGTGTAGACATTCAGCATCGCACTGGAGCCTGGGCTCTGAAACCCAGAGAAGAGAGATGGTATTGGAGCCTGAGCTCCAGCCCAAGCAGGAACATCTGCCCTTCTGCTTTTAGCCCCACAGCCGAGTCCTGTGACCGCCAACTCAATTGACCTTGGCTAGAAGACTTGTTGCCACAGGTTTTTCTTTGCCACATAGGCATACCCTTTGGCAGTTAGCAGCTTGTGTCATTTTAAATCCATAGGACTTTGGCTCCTAACTGCCTAAATTGATTTTAAAAATTGGATTTAGGCTCCTAAGTCATTCAGGGCTTATTGTAATTTTGCCAAAGATATCTCCAGTGCCTAGTCTTGCATGATATTTACATCTGTAGGAAACCTCTTTAATATGATATGGATCCGTCCATCATATTAGTCATAGTAAGATTTACAAGTTATTTGAAATTAACAAAGAAATCAGAATTTTGTGATTTACTTAGGGCTTGTCTAGATACACAATACTAGTATAATTAGTGTTACAGCCCACTCAGTCCCCAGCCCCCTTTGTGGAGACAGCATAAAGTACCAGTATAAAGGTGCTTATTAGAGCTCTGTAGAAACTGAATTTTTCATTTTGGGGAGAGCTTTGCTATTTTGAAGTTTCTTCATTCTGGAATAGAATTATTTAAATTGAAATTTCTTGTGTACAGAAATTCTGACAAAAATATGCATTTCAAGTTGATCAAAATACGTCATTCTCATTTTCATTTTTTAAATTTTATGTTAATTTTTATAACATTCTAAAAAATGTAACAAAAAGTAGTTTAAAAACAGAAAATTAAAGCATTCACACCTGTTTGGCAGCCACTGAGCCACATGATCTATCTATAATGTCTCCTCTGAACCCCTGGTTGTCTCTCTAACAGCATTGCTTGCAAACCAAAGAATAAATCTTTACTACATACTCACAGCTGGGTTCTCCTTAATAATGCAAAACTCTCATTAATTTGGGAATTTTGCTTGTATCAGAGCAAAACAATCAGTCCCCTGATCATTCTGAAGATTATAGGGAAAGCTAAAACTGATGCTGCCTTCAATTTTTTCCCTTGAACTCATTAAATACTTATTGCTCTCCCCAAAGCATTGATCCTTTCCACTTTAAAGGGTTTGGTTATCTGAGCTAAATATGCTAATGCAATGAATTGGTTCAATGATCATGATACTTCAGTACAGTTTGTGCTTGTGCTTCTACAGAAGCCTGTAAGTTATTGGCTCAGTTCCGATACAGCTCATAAGGTGTCTTAGAAACCACATAGTCTTTTGAGTATGACCTTTATTGCAAAAAAAAAAAAAAAAAAAAAAAAAAAATGGCAATGACAGATGCTTTAACTTATTTAAGAATCTCAAATTGTCTTGTCTGTTATGAATTTCTAGGGATTTACCTGAAATATTCATCTAACAAATCACCTCTTTTAATCCTTAAAGTCAGAATAGTATTTTCAGGGGCAGATGATAGCATAAGTCGGAGATGATTGAGACAACCTGGTTCAAATGTCCTAATAAATGTTAAACCTCAGTCTATTGATAATGGCATTTGTTGATAGCCTTACTTTTGCTTCCTGATTAAAAAAAAAACACCTTAGCATTCCCATGTTACTTGAAGCTGGTTCACTGAGTATAGGATATATTTTACCGCTCAGCTTTCTCTGATTCAGTCAAATCAAAGAATGGTGTACAGATCTTAATCTTGACTCTCATGTACATTAAGCGTCTTTTACGCCAGCGGAACACAGCTGTTTCATTATATAGGGGCCTTAAGGTGAATGTAAAAGTAACTTACTGGTGTAAAAGGGCCTTTCTGTTAATGAGAATCAGGCCTCTTGGCTTATTCTGTTAATTTTAGGGCCAGCACAACATGGAAACAACAATCTGTAGGGTCATCCACTGGTGTCTTTATCAATTCTAACTTGTTAATTTTCTGGAGTTATTCTTTCCATTTTTAGGAGAAATAGCAGCAGAATACATCAAACTAAATTCATGTCATTTTTTTGGCAATAAGTTTCAGTTTTATAGGATATTCATACACAATTTTATTTAAAGCTTTGCTTAGTTTAAGGAAGCTGTTTACCGTATTTGCCTCCATCTAGCAACAAAGCATTTAGATCTTTGATTGTGAGGAACCCAAACAACATGTCACTCCTGCAGTGAATCATAAAAAGATCTTATTTGAATGGCATCGTTATCAGACAGAGCCCCTTAATGCTGCTCGAATACATTCGATGTATTTTGTCCAGGATCACAGAGAGCTTTGCTTCTTTTTTTCCAATAAGGACTATCACTTGTTTGTTTATGTATGATTTGGGGAGATAATGGTCTGTTCAGGATTTCCACACCCAAGTGTGCTATAAAATATGACCAAAAAGATTACTATTGCCTGCTTGAGCCCCATTATAAATCCATGCATGCTGCCAATTTTCAGTTTGAAAGCCTAAATTAGTTGCCTAAATGGGCACTTAAATCTGAATTTTGGTTACCAGGATGAACAGGAGTACGTGTGACACCTTAGAGACTAACAAATTTATTTCAGCATAAGCTTTCGTGGGCTACAGCTCACTTCTTCAGATGCATAGAATGGAACACACAGACAGGAGATATTTATACACACAGAGAACATGAAAAGATGACATTATGCATACCAACTGGAAGAGTCCAATCAATTGAGATGAGCTATCGTCAGCAGGAGAAAAAAAACCTTTGAAGTGATAACTGAGATGACCCAAAGCCCGATGCCAGCTCTGTCCACATATCTATTCAAGTGACACCATCATAGGACCTAACCACATCAGCCACGCCATCAGGGGCTCATTCACCTGCACATCTATCAACATGATATATGCCATCATGTGCCAGCAATGCCCCTCTGCCATGTACATTGGCCAAACAGGACAGTCTCTACGCAAAAGAATAAATGGACACAAATCTGACATCAGGAATCATAACATTCAAAAACCATTGGGGAACACTTCAACCTCTCTAACCACTCAGTGACAGACTTGAAAGTGGCAATTTTGCAACAAAAAAACTTCAAAAACAGACTCCAAAGAGAGACTGCTGAACTCGAAATAATATGCAAATTAGATACAATTAACTTAGTTTTAAACAGAGACTGGGATTGGTTGGGTCATTACACTAATTGATTCTATTTCCCTATGTTAAGTTCTCACACCTTCTATGGATCATCTCAATTATCACTTCAAAGGTTTTTTTTCTCCTGCTGATGAAAGTTCATCTCAATTGATTGGACTCTTCCAGTTGGTATGCATACTTTCATCTTTTCATGTTCTCTGTATGTATAAATATCTCCTGTCTGTGTGTTCCATTCTATGCATCTGAAGAAGTGAGCTGTAGCCCACGAATGCTTATGCTGAAATAAATTTGTTAGTCTCTAAGGTGCCACAAATACTCCTGTTCTTTTTGCGGATACAGACTAACACTGCTGCTATTCTGAAACCAGTCACCAGGATGTTGATTTAGCTTTCTAAGCAGGTATTTAGGGTCCAGATTTTTAGTGGTATTTAGGCATTTAAAGATGCAGATGGGTATCTAGTGAGATTTTCAAAAGCACCTGGGCACTGGAGTTAGGCATTTAGGCACCTACCTGAATTTTCAATAGCTCCTATCTACATCTTTAGGCACTTAAACACTTTTTCAAAATCTGTCCTTACATGCTAGTCAAACCACCCAAGTTTGAAAATAAAGCCAAATAATAGGAAGAAGTGTTCCAAGTCTGTCTGGATTTTAACTCAGCTCCTATATCACAACACATGTTTGTAGATTTTAGAAAATGTAGGACTATATAGCATGCCCTCATTTTTTTGGTCTAACTAAAACTCCCAATTGAAGCTAATGGGAAATTCAGCATAAAAATTGATAGCACTACCGTATGTTACCCTATTGCTACAATTTGCTGGAATAGTTTATGTATGTGTTTTAAAATCTCAGGACAATATATAAAGCCATTCAATAATGCAGTTGAATAAGAGGAGAATTTAGATTAAACTGATCTTTATAATAAAGATATTCTAAATCAAAATTGTGTTGAGAATTTACTAGATTAATACTGCAGGGTTTACTACAGATTTACTTTAGTAGAAGATCCAGATGTCATATATTATACTATTCACCACTCACTGTTAGCGGTGTCTTACTCCAGTAATAATGCAGTGCAATGTTGGCAGGGATACCTAATCTCAAATGTTACAGAACATCTAACTTTTTTCTGAAATATTTTAGTAGATAATTGTTTGCCTGGGCATGTTCCACAAGCACCTGTAGTTTGCTTTTGACCATTACTCAATGTACCCGTAGAATTCACTTCTATTAATTTCAATTCAGTGACAATTTTTGAGCATTGAAATTTGATGAACAAAAGTAAAACATTATCCTTTATGCCTCTGTGAGAAGAGAAACCGGCTTTACTGGAAATGGTCTATCTTATTACTGAGGTCATACTTTATCTCTCTTGGTTTCAAGTCATTAGATCATATATCCCGTAGCTAAACCTCATGATCTTCTAGTCTTTCAGGGAAAAATATGGATTATCTTCTTTAGAGGCTCAGATGTGGAGTAAACAACTCTCTGAACTTTTTGCCCTTTTTAAATTAATTCATTATTTTTATATAAAAATATGAAATAGATTTTTGAAGATGCCTCTGTAGCTGCTGGCAGAGACAGATGTTTTGATAATTCTCAGATCTCTTACTTCAAGAAGATGGGTCAGTGCTGTTTTTACTGAGGTTAAATTATATTTGCTTCAAGTACAGTATATTTTCACACCTTAGTATGTAACTAATGGAACTGAAGTTTCATTAGGTACTAAAATCTACCACTAATATAAAGCTTTTAGTTTATCTTTAGCACAGACAAAACCCCTGAATTTTTATACTTAACAGTTCCAACAACTCAGATTCTGCTCCCTATGTAGCAGTTGCTAAATGATGATAGCTGAAATGCCTTTGGGCTCCATAATACAAACCCTTTACATTCAGAACTGCTACTGTATCAATGATATCTCCCTTGAGGATCATTTCAGGATCAGGCTCTTAATATATATGCGCAATGTAGCAAAGTAGTGGTTGCTGTGGGAAACATATCTTTCAAAGTACTACCTTTTGTGTAAAATATCAACTACATTTTAATGCCAAGATATGAATGGAATTTAACCTTTTTGAGATAGGAAAAAAGAGGCAGTGCACACATTAACTGTAATATGTAATTAAAATAATTATATTAATGCATTCAGCATGCAGATGATACCCAAATCTACTATATGTCTGTGTTTCTTCAAACCTACACAGTGTAGTAAACTGCTTTTCCCAGCCTCAAGCCATGATCAGATGTGAGCTAGCTGGCTGATGATCTCACTCAATCGATGAACTTCAGGAAATGGAAAAGCTTATAGGAATTGAATGAGTTTGCTCATTTGTTGTTAACTCAGATTTGTTTAGGAGGGGCAGGGAGGATTGGAGATTGTTTGGATCATTAGGTACTTTTAAATATCTACTTAGGAAAAGTGGCCAGGAGTGTTGTGGTTTTTGCCCATCTGCAATTTGCAAGAAAACTGTGACCTTTCTTTCCAGATGTAGATAGCTGTTATGCCTTTGTTCCCTTCAAAATGGTGATCTTCACTGGCTTCAAGTTCATTTCAGGTGCAATTTAAGATGTTGGGTTTGACTTATATGGTCTGGGTTTTGGCATCCTCAGTAATGTTCTCTCTTCCTGGGTTCACCTCACCATGCTTGAGATAAGATAAGACTCAGAACATCCATGTGAGTGTGAAATGATTATCCCTATTATGTGGTTTACCCAAGAATAAAGAGTTAAGCAGTGAAAGAATTGGAAACAGAGTCCAGGACTTCTCTTCCTGTTTTCTGACCATAAGATCAAACTTTCAACTTTGTTTTAATATTTTTCGTTAGTGATCAACATTACTTCATTCAACTTGTGTGTTATCCAAAATGAAGCTGAGGATTTTGATTATTTTGGTTACATTTGTTTAAAATAATGGTATTCAACTGCTCTTCTAAATATTTACATAGACAGATGCATAAAAAAGTGATGTTAAACTAGTGTTAGAGTGCATGGAATAAATAAAATTCTCCAGATTCTCATGTGCAGCGGTGGGGAAGAAATAATTATTTGGATCCAAGAATGAAAAAATCAGTTTCAATAGGATTACTTTGTTTGGAGCAAAGCTTCCTCTTAGGTGAAATATTTTGTATAATTTATGATAATATATAACTATATATATATATTTATATATATATGATATAGACAAAATAAAATAATTAGTAAATATTTAGATTTTACTATATTTAGATTTTTAAATTTACATAATATTCTCAGATTTTATGATCTATCCATTTAATTTCAAAGTCCTTTTTCATAGTACCTTATATTCAGCCCATTATCCTCTTCATGAAGTTAAAGTAATTTTTACTGGCAAAAGCTGGCCTTCACTTCTGGCAAAAATATCTACACAGGCCTCCCTCCTGCTAGAATTTTGCAAAGAAGCAAGTTCTCTCTTTCCCCCCTGAATACACACAGCTCTAGTGAAAATCAGCATCAGTATTGGAAAATCAGAAAATCGGTATTGAAAAATTAAAGCATTTGTTAGAAAATATTTATTAATTATGAGAAATGTTTCAACTGAATAAGGAAATTCATTGCAAAATATTGCAAGTACACTTGCATGTTATCTCTAAGCTAATCATTTTTAGAAAGGGTATTAGACTGGCTCAGTGAACAACGAATATTATCTTCTTTGACAGATGGTTATGAATACTATATCTAGTGAATGTGTAGGCTTTTGAACCAAGTAGTATTTATGTCATCTTTGGCCTTTTTAACTATAAAGCAAAATGGAGCCAACAAGACATTTGCTCTCACTTCTTGTCCATTAGTTTGGTATAATATATCTATTTTCTTGTCCAATAAAGATTGTTTAATTCAGCTAATTGTGACACTGCCACTAATATATACAAATGCATACAAGCAAAGTGCGTCCATGTTGGGGTGGGTATAATTGCAGTAGGCAACAGATAAACTGATACAGGTGCTTTGGAGAGTATCACGATATCAAGCAGGCACTTATTTGAAGCTACTGCAGACAGGAAACACAAAATACTCATATCTATAAGATCAACAAACACTTGTTCATCTCTTTATCAGGTCCATCATTGTGGATCTAGGAAAAATCTGAGATCCTGGAGCTCTTCAATGGAAATCACACTGTTCCAGAACAGAGATGTAGAAAGTTACAAATTGCCACTGTCATCCAACAAAATAATTCCTGTGCTTGACACAGAAGCAGAAATTGTCATGGTGTGCTGTGGGAATTACCAAGCTAATAGAAAAAAAGAAAATTAGACGTTTGAGAATTTAGATTCATTCCTTTAGAAGATAATTTTTTTCTCCAAGTTAGATCTGATTTCAGTAGGTATGCAGAAGACCAGGACACATTGAAACCTGTATCTCAGTCATTTATACGTACCAGAAGAAGTTATCTTCCAATTATTACTTTGTCTTGCATCTTTACTTTTTGGAAAAAGTGTTGTGCCCACCATTTAAATGCTAGTATTTACCAAGAGTTACCACACAGTGGTATTGCAGGTACCACAGCCTCCCTCTACACTTTGGTTCCATTTTAACTGTGGCCACTTCACTCTGGCAGAGTAAAACAGCATAAATGAGATTAAAGCCCAAAGTCTCAGTCTGGATTCAAAGTATGCTAGTTAGCAGTGTGAATGAACTTCAGCTGATTTTAGGTTTGGGTCAATGGTCATTTTGATTACACTAGACTTCTAAGCAGCTTTTGAAGACAGGGATGATAAGTTGTTTGGTAACTATGGAACATGGGTAATATACCTGGAACCATTCTCCAGACTTTCCAGTCACATATGGAAGGCAGAAGTTAACTGGTAGCAGTGAGAATAGTGTGTCTTCTCCAAGAGATTTGAAATGTGGTTCCCCTCAAAGGTTATATTTTATGCCTACGCCTAACATATACTGCCTGTTGGCAGTAACCTATCTGAATGCAGGCTGTACGTACATTGCCACATGGAGCTTAGCACATTGGTCTCTATTATGAAGAGATGTTTGGATGGAATCTTTGACTGGATGTTTCACAGCTAATTGTGTTAAACTTGTGAAATATATAATGGATCTTTGTTAGAAGAAGGCTTTATCCCTTCTTGTTTCCAAATGTGCCCGTCACAGAATGGGAGCAGTGAAGAACCCTGTTGTTTATATATATATTTATTTATTTATTTTACTTCATCCTCTCCACAAAGTGTATAATTTATCCAGGATGAATTTTTATTTATTCTTCAATAAGTTTGAAACCCATATACCTATCACTGTGACCACAGGGCTCAACTGTTGTAATTCCCACTTAGGTAAGGTTCCAGTAGGGTGTCTTAGCTATTTACACCCAGTCCATAACACGGCAGCTTGCCTGCTTTTTCAGCTGAGCTGCTGCAATCCTATTACACTCACCCTGAATTCTATATACTGGCTGCCTACTCAATGACTTTAATGGGCAAAGGACCTGGTTATGTTAGAGATTGATTTCATCTGGTGCATATCTGCATTCTGACACTATCCACTGCATACTCCCACGTATAGTTACTGTACTACCTTTCAGTGCCTTGTGGTAGAACCCTCTTCTAGCAGTTGTCAGCTAGTGTTCTCATACCTCAGCCCCTCCCCTTAGCATCCTGACACATTGAGGATGAGGCTATATAGGAGTGGAGCACCTCTTCACCTCAGTTCCTTCCAACAACATGCCACAACAGATGTGGTTTCTTTGAAGCGGGAGTCTTGCTTTCTTCTAGTTAATGTGTTAGAGTTAGTTTATATAGTCAACAAGTAATTAGGTTCTGGGGTATGGCAGACCCATAGAAATAAAAAAAAGCTGAGGTTTAAGAGGTCCACTTCCCATCTGTCTATCTTCCTAGTATCAGAAGACAAAGTGCAGTGCCTGGAGTGTCTGGGAGAAGGCCAGTCATCATCTAGTTGTTCAATCTGATGAACCTTCACACACACATACACACTGAGCCTGCAAGGACAGAGAGACTTGTCTGTAGCTCTTTCCACTCAAGGAAGCTCTCAAGGCTAAACCATCTGGACCCATTCAGGCTTTGGCTCCAAAGTCCTAAGAAGTTAGCTTCAACCCCAGTGGCCTCAGTTCCAGTTGACTTCAACCTTCCAAGAAACCACATTCCCTATTAGGGCCAGGCTTGGTTCCTGAAGCTTCCTCAGTCGAGCCCATAAAGTGCTAGGTGTCCAAGCAAAGGGCTGTGTGGTTGGATCCCACTGCCTGGTTCTGGAAGAAAAGTTGAGCACCAGTTCAGTGTCTGTTATTGGTTCTATACCTCATCTCCCAGGGTGATCCAACCTTGATGTCACTCCTGCGGCTGCAAGACCAGGGTCATTAGGGAGACTGACTGCGTCTTCCGGATCCCAGAAGAGGGATAAAAGCAATGCCTCTGAGTGAGGGCCACCAGCACCTTCAACCTCAGAGGCTGTAGCACTGAGAAAAAAGAAGTGTAAGAACAAAACAGCCAGTGTTATCAATGCCCGTTCTTGCACTTCAGAATTATCTGATCCATCTGACTTGGATAGGAATTCTACTGTTCCAAAGAAGAGACCTGTTCTGATTACAGTTTCAGTAAGGAAGGAAATGAGTCATGTATTTTTTGATCCAATGATGTTTGAATCTTTGGACCCACTATTGTTACCTCATCCAGCCTCTGTTCTGGTCTTGGCTACCTCTTCAGTTCCAGAGAGTTCTGTCATTATGGCAGGCTAAGCCCAGCATTCAGCTCTGGGGCATCTCAAATCCAGATGTGATGCGTACAGTACATAAAAGGAGGCAGGCATCCTTGGTTCCAGAGTCTCCTTCATCATCTCCTGCTAGGAAGAAAAGACCAGATACTGCCTCTGTCTCTTTCTGGAATGCTTCCTCCAAGGACTCTATCAGGGTCTCCACAAACCACAGGTTTCCCATTCTCATCTCATCTCATTTAATTTCATGTCCATTACTTCTTTCTTGGATCTGGACCCTGGAGGAGAATAGAGGAAGAAAGTGAAAATCTGTAACAAAGTTTGCCCCTCCCCTTGCTGATATGTTCCCAAACCACAGTTGTTAGAGAGACTGGCAGTTCTTAGGCCTGTGGGGGACTACCTCAGGAATTATTCAATTACCTCCCCCACCCCCATAGATGGATAGGTGGTATTTCATCTGAAAAGAATGTGGAAAGCCAAAAGATACTTGGATTTGACCCCTTCAGATCCCTTAACATTACAGAGTGTGGTATAAGATGCTCTGTCCGAGGAAGAGGATGGAGAGAGAGCTCCTAATTTTGATAAGGGCTGCTAGAAACTGACCTCAAGCCTGATCTGTCAGTAGATGAGCATATGAGGGTGGCTTCAGCCTCCTCCCCTTTCAAGGATGCTGTGCAGTTCCACTATCTGTTGGATTGCATGATGTCCACCTTGAATCTCCCTCTCTCTTGAAGAGATTTCCCACCTGCTAATCAATATCCTAAGTGCTTCTGCCAAGAGTATGATATCACTGCCCATTCTGGATGGGTATTACAGCCAGGCAAAGTGTTGTGGTCCAACCCCGTGTCTCTTGTCAACCTATCTCTAAGAAGGTGGACAAACTACATCAGATATCCTCTGAAGGGTTCTCCAACTTCCATACCCAGCCTCTGGCCAATTTGGTGGTGGTGGCCTCTGCCAGGAACATAATTAGTTCCAGACAACCACGTTCCATCCCAGATGATAAAGAAGGGGAAAAGATTGACTTCTTGTGGAGAAAGATGTTCTCCTTACTCCTAAGTATCAGGCTAGTGTATTATCAGGCAGTAATGGCCTGTTATCAATTCCATCTATAAGAGAAAATTTTGTCCTTCCTCCAAGATTTGCCTGATGGCAGGATAAGGTTGGAAAACACTATCCTATTGGAGGGTCATAATGTAGCTAAACATTACCTCAGGGCATGCTGGAAGAGTCCCCCTTTGAAGAGGAGGGTTTTTTTAGTGAATAAAACTGATGAATTAGAAAAATTCAGTGACACAAGATCAACATCCCTATCTCAGGGGTTGATCCCTTCTACTCAAAAGAGGCCCTCCACTCCCTCTTTCAGGTATTAAAGGGATCATTACCCCAAGCCCTCAATGTCTCACTTTCCTTCCAGTCAAAGACGTCAACAATATCAACATCCAAAGCCTCACAGAGTCATTGCAAGAGAAAGCCTTCAATCAGGGTGCCAAACAATCCTTGTCGGCATTCTCAACCAAAACACCAAGCCTCATTTTGGATGAGATGATTGAGAGTCCAGAGCGAAACAACCAGTGTCTTTCTTCCCCTTCCTTTGGAGATAGGCTAGCACACTTCAGCAACACATGGAGGCAGATTACATTAGATCAGTGGTTTTTAGAGTTCATGGAAAAGGGCTGTACTAAACAATTCAAAACATTGTCTCCTTCCAACTCTCCCTACCCATTCCTCTTTAGGGACTCCTCTCATGAGGCAATTCTCACAGAAGTACAGAAGTTGCTTCTGATAGAACAATCAAGGAAGTTCCTAGTTACCCAAAGGGTTAGGATTTTTACTCCCAATATTTTCTGGTCCAAAAGAAGGATGGTGAGTTTCTGCCCAATATTAGACTTGAGAGAATTTAAATTGGTATATCCGTAATCTGGTTTCATGTGCTAATTCTGTTCTCCATAATCTCTTTGCAGTCACCCCAGAATTACCTTCTATAGTGTGAGCTGGGTTTTGCAAGATGGTGCTTCAGTCTGTATTCAGTGAAGACTCCAAGTTAGTCTCAGTACCGCTTATCAGTCTACACTTTAAAAAGGAATATACAGAGCCACTCAAAGAAGAAATGAATGTTATTTAGCTGTAATTAGAGTTTTCAAGATGTCTCTGCATATTTACACTTTCCCCCTCTCTGTCAGAGTGCTCATATTGTCTTTGGCTTTGAGGTGGAAGAAACTGACATGCAGAGGGTGCTACACCTCTATAGGGTTTAGCTCTCCATGCCATGTGTGAAGATGCTGAGAGAAGGAGCTGAGGTGCAAGAGCCCTCTAACTGACACTACTAGAAGAGGATTCTACCACAAGGAACCACAAGGTGGTGCAGAACCCAAAAGTGTAAATGTGCAGGTCCATCTTGAAGACTCTGGTTACTGGTAAATAACCTTCATTTTTATAGGAGTTTCATCATTATTATACCAGTATAACTGGAAAAATCTCCCATGTAAGCAAGCCATTAGAGAGGGCTGCCTCTTTCTTTCCTTAGGAGTTTGTGTTGAAATGGTCTTATCCAATTTTAGAGGTTAAGCTCATAATCACATTTTGGAATACAGGTTGAAATATGCAATTGATTCAGATATTTGTGGTCATATTTTGTCACAGTGTATTAACTGATTACTCAGCATCTCCCAGCATTTCAGGGGTAATGGGCTGCATTTTATGAGCGCTAGGTGTTTTACACTTAAATGATTCTTAGTTCTGGGGCTGTCTATAAGGACAAATGCGGGGGAGGGGGGAATCAAATCTCAGGGAACATTGAGAAAATAGAGATGGCTTTTTGTCATAAGAAAAATGAATATCTGAACAATTTCTGGATGACTGACCATCTCTCCAATAACCTCCATTTATGTCTCTCTTAGAGCCAAATCTTAAATCCTGACTCACTCCATACTGAGGCAAAACTCTCGTTGACTTAAGTGGGAGTTTTGTGTGGCAAGGGCCCAGATTATTCCATCCCATGGAAATCCCACAGGATAGGTCTCACAGAAAGGAGATCATCATATGTGGAGGTCCCCTTATTACTGAAGGGGAAGGAAATTTTTCACCTCCTTGCTGAAAATGGGGTCAGGGCTGACCCACAGTCATAGCAGATCCTTAGGGAGCCACAGGAAGTTAAGGCCACCTAGGCACCTCTTTTGGCTCCTTATCAGGATGGCTCTATTGGCTTCATGTGCATATCTGCCCCTTCTTCTGCCCTTTCTGCACAGAAGGAGAGGCTCAGCCACTTCCATTTACCTGCAGCCCCAGGAACTATCCCCACGGCTGCAAGGGCACAGTCTCCAAGAGTAGGCACGATGGGGCAGAGATCAGTCTCCCTCTTCAGCCCTGTAGCACTTAGCCAGAAAGATGATAGTTGGGGATATATCATCTTTTTCATGGGTTACCTTTTCCCTGCCTCTGAACCTCAGATGGTCAGCTGTTATCAGGGGGTGGTCCTGATAGCACAATTCCGAGGGAGCCATCCTCCTAGGGAACCAGAGGGGCTGCTGAGAGCAGGAGTCAGTGTTGTAGCACACTGTATTTCTTGCAGGTTACCCTGAGCTCCTGTATATATAATCTGGAATTTTCCAGGCATGTCTCTCTCTGAAGGCAAGCCCCACCCTCTGGATGTAGTGATTTAGGGGATCTCAATCCTCAGAGATTTCTTCCCCAAAGCAGCTTCCATTGTGTTTTACCTCAGAAGGGGATGATATAGTCTGCCTAAGGATTTTGTCATTTAGGTATTGTTTGAGTGTATTTTCAAAGGTGACTAAGGAGCTAAAGTCACATTGGAAGCCAATCAGACTCATCCTCCATAGCCTCATAGGTACTCCAGAAAATCTCACTTCTTATTCTTGAATAAAACAATATTGGGAAATAAGTGAATAAGCTTCTGACACATCTTCTATTTCTGAAAACTCTCAACTACTAAACCCTACTAGTATGTTAAAATTCAACATACTTTATATAGATGTGTATATAGAAGTATACCCATACTCATGGTACTGTTGTTATTTTAGGCCATATCAGAATATAAACAGAAAATAGAACCAGACATTTAAATCAGTGGACTTCTAGCTGCCCAGGAACTGACTACTTCCTCACAGACCAGTGGAAATAAATACATTAGATGCTGAGCTCCAGCTGTGCTTGTATCTAGTATATTCATTTTCTCATTAGATATAGTCTCTGCTGTGTTTTTTTCTTATGTGTTTTACATGATTCAGTAAGCCAGAGAAAGGATCTGTGTCAAGGTCCCGCCCCACCACCACTCTGAATTCTAGGGCACAGATGTGGGGACCCACATGAAAGACCTACTACGCTTACATCCTACCAGCTTAGGTTAAAACTTCCCCCAGGCAGAAATTCCTTTCCTTGTCCTTGGACGGTATTGCTGCCACCATCAAGTGATTTAAACAAAAATTCAGGGAAGAGTCACTTGGAGCCTGATCTCCCCCCCAAAAAATATCCCCCAAGCTCCTTCACCCCCTTTCCTGGGCAGGCTTGAGAATAATACACCAACCAATTCATTAGCAAAGTGAGCACAGACCAAACCTTTTATTTTTAGGACACTAAAATCATTCAGGTTCTAAAAAGAAGAAATTTATTATAAAGAAAAGAATAAAAGAATCACACCTGCAAAATTGGGATGGAAGGTAACTTTACAGGGTAATAAAAAGATTTAAAACACAGAGGACTCCCCTTTGGGCTCAGCTTCGCAGTTACAAAAACAGGAATAAAACTACCTTTTAGCATAGGGAAAATTCACAAGCTAAAACAAAAGATAATCCAATATATTTTCTTGCCTTACTTACAATTTGTGTAATCTTAGATGAATCATTTCAGGTATGTTTTAAGGAGATGTTATCCCTGCCTGGTCTCTTCCTCCATCCTGAGAGGGAACAACAAAAAGAGCACAAATAAAACCTCTCCCCCTCCCACCTTCAGATTTGAAAGTATCTTCTTTCCTTACTGGTCCTTTTGGTCAGGTGCCAACCAGGTTATTTAACTCAACCCCTTACAGGTAAAGATTCAGTACAGCTGCCCAGGAGGGATTTTATGCTACCCTTGTCTGTATGTTCATGACAATCTGTTTCTAAGGAGTGCTGTATGTAAGACATAGGAGGTAACTGTCCCATTGTATTTGGCACCATTAGGCCTCAGCTGGAGTACTGTGTCCAGTTTTGAGCACCACAGTTTAGAAAAGATGTGGACCAAAAAGGAGGAGAGGGGAGCAATCAAAATGATAAAAGATTTAGAAAACCCTATATAAGGAAAGGTTAAAAAAAGCGTGGGGGACATGTTTAGTTGTTAGTAAAGAAGACTGGGTGAGATCTGATAACAGCTTTCAAATATTTTCAAAGCTGTTATAAAGTGGATGGTGATCAATTGTTCTCCATGTCCAGTGAGGGTAGGACAAGAAGTAACAGGCTTAATCTGCAGCAAAGGAGATTTAGATTAAATATTAGGAAAAAGTTTTAAAACTATAAAGGATAAGTTAAGCTCTGGAATAGGCTTCCAAAGGAAGTTGTAGAATCCCTGTCACTGGAATTTTTTAAGAATAGATTGCACAGAAACCTGTCAGGGATGGTCTAGATATACTTGGTCCTGCCTCAGCACAGGCAGCTGGATTAGATGATTTATCGAGGTCCCTTCCAACTCTGTATTTCTATGAGTTTATGATTTTTTGTATTTAGATGTTAATTTGCATCCTGTTTTGCAGAAAAAATAAGGAATTTCCACATAACTTTCCCTGCATAATCTCCAAGAAATGCACTTGCATAAAGCTTGTCATTTTCAGCAAAAGAAATTTATTTGGGGGCGGGGGGAGGTGTCAGCCATGAAGGAGATTTTGTTATAAACCTAAGATAAGCATTGGTTAAATTATAAAGGACTTATTCATACAATGCCAGAATCATAGGAAAGATTCCCCTTCTGAATTATCCAGGGTCAGATAGTTCAGTGAGAAAATCCTCTCTTAATTCTGGTCCTCCAGTGTATTGTAATCCTTCCAAGACATTAAACAGTACAGGATTAATCACTGTTAGACTAAGGCTTTGCTACAGAGCACCATTTGTGTTAGACAATGATATAAAAAGTCTCCATGTAGATGTCAGGAATGGGTAACTGGAAAGCCAATGTTTGTCTTTGAACAACAAAACAAGGGTTGTGCAATGTATTAGAATCTGTCTCAGCTTTTCTCCAAAAGGAATACAGCAATTGCTGTACCAGTTTGCACTAGTGTCTGTCTAGTCTAGTGTTCTGCTTTGATAATGGCCTGTTCCAATTGCTTCATGGGGAGGAACACAGCTGGGGAAATAGGATGTATGCATCCCATTCTTATAGAAATAGCAGGCAAAAAGCAGGAAAAAGAAAGATACCACCTTTTGGTAGTGTCGGATATGCCATAGAAGACCAGTTAGAATGATAACATGTTAAGGTGATAAACTGACAGAAAGCAACACTCATGAGCACATGCAAATCCTTTAAAAGCATTGTTACCACAAAAAATGAAACAAAACAAAAAATAAACAAACAAGCACCTCTCCTCCACACAAGCATCCAATAACAGATGGAAGACATATTTTTCCCAAGCAAATTCAAAACAAATAAATGCATTTTTCAGGGCATTGAAGCTATTTGAGAATTTGGCAAATAGCTTTAGATAGTAAATAAATTAAAAAATCAGAACTGTTGAAACATTTTGTTTTTACAGTGGTTTAAGCAAACAATTCCAATGGTCATTTTGGAAACATTTTGAAAACTAAATGCCTGCTCAAATCAGCATTTAACACATTTTCTTTAACTCAAATTATTATTTTTTTTAATTTTGGCAAGAAAATACTGAAATTCAGTGTCCATTAGAAACAAAGCAATCTTTTTTTAGATTTTTCAGTTCTGCCACCACACCAAAAAATCAATTATTCACTCTCTTCTACTGATGAATTCAACAACACTGGTAGGAAAAACAGTTTTAACATCTTTGTGCTAGCCCCAAAATTGTCTATTTTCCTTTTGGGTCGGGGGGATCAGCACTTTCTAACTGCTGGCTAATAATGTATGAGATCCAGGACAAGAGGTCAAGAATCAACTTCTCTTTGTCTGACAGGATGCCTCCCTATTCCATGCCTTGGTAGTAGCTAGTCAGACCACTCCTTCCACTAACTGCTTTTGCCTATGTTCGTAATGATTGATTACATATGATGCACAAGCCCTTTGTGCCTCACTTGCTACTGATTGGCTGTCTTCCACTAGCACTAGTCCTCCTGGCTGCTCTTCTCTCAGCCATGCTCACAGCCTGCATCATTCTGCAGTCATTTAGGTGTGGTCTTTTGTAATCTTGGCTCTTCTTGGGTCTCTTTGCAGGACCTATTGGGTCCTGCTGCCTGGTCTCCGCTTTGTAGCCAGCTGCTGACTCCAGATTGTTGCTTAAATATACTGCCTTTTCTCTGTATTTCCTTTGCCTGGTCCCCGTATAGATGTACTAATCTGGGTCCTTGCTTGTTCTAGGTTGACCTTTCGCTCAACTCTTGATCTCAGTAAGAGGTGCCCAATAAGGAGCCATTAAGCTTATTACAACACCAATCTTTTAACCTAGTTGCTAATGTGAAACATACACCACTAAAATGCAGAAGGGATAGCAATGGAAGCACATGAGCATGGGTGATTTTTGAAATTTTTTTTGCCCCTAAACCTTTCACTACTGCTAGACTGTGCATTTGTCTTGGCATCACTATTTAAAGTAATCCTCTCACAAGCTACCATACCACTAACTTTATGCCACCCTAAACATATGTCTGCATTGCAATTAGGTGGTGCAATTGCAGCTTGCATAGGCATAGGCCGATAACCTAGCTCCAGGAACATTAGCAGTGTAGCCACAGAAGCAGGTGTGGTGGCATAGGATAGCCACTTGAGTATGGGCGAACGTCCTGGGCAGGTTGTACTCAGAAGTCTAGCTTGTACTCCTACCTCTGCTTCTGCAGCTACACGGTAATGGTTACTTGATCAAAGCTAGGATGGATATACCTATGCAAGCTGCAATCACGATTCCCGATTGCAGTGAAGACATACCTTAAAATAAATCATTTTCTTGGTATATGTGGCATTGGAGATTGTGCTTTTTAAGGATTGAGCTTTCAAGACAAAAAATCTGGGTAGGGTGCTTTGAAGTGCTTGTTCTTATTCACAGCCAGTTGGAACCAGATGTAGAATAAAGGAGATTGTTTGTTTGTTTGCAGTCACCATAAGCATTGCATGATCACTGAATACCAGAGTATATCTGACAGTATTAAATGTGTTAAGGAGATCATAAATATAACTGTCATGCAGCATTTTCTTATATGAAAATATGTCTCATTTTGGAGTTCATTTTAAAAAAAAGCGAGAAAATGTTATGGATGATCATTTCTAGGGTCTCAGCCATAGTAAAATTAGGTAACAAATATTGCAATTGCCAGGCAAAGCTCTTTACATAATTCCATTATAGAATGCATATTATTAAACTGAATCTGTATACTTATCTAATATTAGCTTTCACCTGCCATCCTCCCATAATTTATTATTGAATGTTGTATCTATAACACAATAATTAAATTAAGGTCAGTGTGTATCTGATATTCAATTATGCTACATTCCGCATTTTCATAAGGTACTTGTTTTTTCCCAGTGAAAAAGGGTAACGATAAATCAACTTTTAGAAAAATCAATGAAGAAGCATCTTAAAGACAAGGAACAGAAATCATCATCAAACTTGTGTCATGGATAATAGAATAAATTCACATTTTGATGCCCATTTTGTGGTTGCGATGACTTGAGCTCTCTCATTTACATGAATATAATAATTGTAATCAATAAGTTCATTTAAAATTAATGCAATACAATAAAGCTTCTGTAATGGTTTATTAGAAAACTTGATTAGAGTTGTTACCTGCTGACAGTATAATGCATCCTCTAATTATTTTTTTGAAGGCCATGTCATGTATTATGATAACCTTTCCACAATGGAGTTTGCTTTAAATAAAATGACCACCCTTACTATTTTCATAAATTTCATGAAACGTATCCCACCCTTTTACACTGGCAGACAATGTGCTCAGGTGGATCTAGACTGAAACCTAGCCCTATATATTTCTCACTGGAGCTGGAAAAAGTACAGCAGAAATCTGATTCATCTGCAACTTTTAGAGATTTAGAAGAACGTGAACAGCATTGGAAAGAGTTTCCTCAATCAGAGAGGGAGTCAGACTTCCTTCTCATTCATTAGCAAACCCTCACTCTTACTGTTCTAGGAGACTGTCTTCTGTCTTTTGTTCACTACTCTGACTCATTCCTGGAAATCCTTCCCCAATTCCAGAATCCTTTCCTCTTCCTACCCCACTTTGGTTACCTTCTGCCACCCTTCATGACTTTATCTCTGCCCTTGCCCCCACAATGTTTCAGCCATCTTATCTCATCATGGTTCCAACACTGACTTCCATTCTATTCAACAGGCTCAGCATCCTGCTGCTGTCCTCCCCATTTTTCAGTTTTTTTGCTAAATAGCAAGTCACTCTAGTGAAATTTGGATTTTGTCACATTTCTGAAAGCATTTAACAGACTATTGCTGAACCAGTGCTTAGCTTGATTGGACATTCAAATGATAAAGGAATATAGTTTATTTCAATGTGAAATCAGCCCCTTTTCAGGATATTTTTCTACCCTAGACCAAGAATAAAAATTACACTTCAAAATCTATATAATCATGATTCAAGTGAGAGATTTTATGATGCAAAGAGGGTTTTAGCTCAGTCAATCAACAGTCAATTTCTAGGTAAAATAGGAGAAATAATCATTTGTTCTTCAAATGGAACACACATCATCACTTAGAAACTCAAGTTAACTGTGCTTTCACCTCCAAAGATAGGGCCATGAATACAGAAATCAGGAATATCACTGACAGCAAGCAGCATCTGTATTATTAAAGAAGCAACCTCAGAAAGAACATGGCAGTTCCAGAAATGTTTTGTGCTGCATCTCTGTCAGGAAACTCCAGTTTGGGTTTGGTTTATACTTGTTATAAGATTATAAAAACAAATGAATTATTGTAAGTCTTCTCTTCTGCATTCCGAAGCAGAATGTTGAATTTAGTATCTTCATTATTGTCAGCTGGAGGTGAAAATTCTAGGTTTCACTAAGCAAAGTGTTGTTAACTCAAATGAAAAAAAATAGCTATAGCCACTCAATATTTTCACCATTTTGTTCACACATCACAAATGCATTGTCAATTTACAGATTTCTTGAACATCCTATGACAATTAAGTCTCTGATCTTGCAAAAACATGTGTGTGTTTAACTTTTACTCTCTGAGAGTAGTTCCATTAAAACAACAGAATTACTCAGACTGCGGATTAAATCCCTGCTCCATCAAAGTCTGTGGGAAAACTCCAATTCACTTCAGTGTTGTCAGAATTTCACCCATTATATGGAAATTGAAACTCAAGTATGATTTTTATCCTTGCTAGTAATGTCTGTTCAGTTATACCAATAACTGCACTAAAGTGTGTAGTAGTTGTGTGGGTTGGGTTTGGGTTCTTTTTTGTCTTTCTTTGTTTTTTGCTCTTCCTTTTTATGAAAATACCAAGAGGCCATAATCTGAAACTTTTTTTTCCCTTTTAGCATAAAACCTTTCATATAGTTTTGAGACCTGATCCTGTACCAAGAGCTCTGCCCTTGGATGGAAATTCTCTGGTTCCAATTGCACTCTGCATGGAAGCCCATGCTGGTGGATCCCAGTGCAGGTCTCCATGCACAATCCAAATGGAATCAGGGTGTTGGTGAATCCCAATGTAGGATCAGAACCTAAAACTGTATGGAAGTTTCTAGTTTTTTATTCCAGAGATATAATATGGCTGATGCATGACAAACATGCATAGTGAAGTCTTGGCCAAACGGTGATTATTTGCACAGTACGTTATTATTTGCACAAACATGACTTTGAATTGAGTTTTCAGTGTTTCTGACACAATATTTGCTTTTTTTTAAATAACTGTCTACATTTATGAAAAAAATCTACTGAATGCTCTTTTTTCAGTAAGAATACAATTGTTGTTCCTGATATTTAAGCCTCTGACTAGTGCTAGATTGTAAATGTTTTAGAAAGAATCTTCCTACAAATGAACCTCAGCATCTTTGTCAATCATGTGAGAAGTGTTGTGTTGCACAGAAATAGTACCAGCTACCATGGACCGTTCTGGAAAAGGACATTTCCTGGAATTGTATGATGAGAGGCATAATAGCCTTTTTAAGGCTCTCAGTGTAATTTATCATAGCACTCTTTCACATGATGGTACTTTTGTGGTAAGTAACCTTTCTAAAGTACTGAAAATGGTGGATATGGAGTAGCAGTCCTTCGTGGACCGTAAATGTGAAATATAGATCAAAGAGAAATATGGGCAGCTACAGTAAAAGAGAGCGAGAAAGTAGTAAAATTCAAGACTAAAAATAAATATATAAAACCAACATTATATCAGCTTGTCTGAATGCTCTTAACTTCCTTAACTGTGGAAATAATTATTTGCAAAATCAAAAATTACACACAGCCCTCCATTTTTGTTGTCTCACTGAGCAAGGTTCCAATAGAATCTTGTAAAAGAGCAAGTCAGATACGAGATAAATAGATAATGTTGAGGTAATACACAATGTACAGTTTATGACATCATCACTAATCTGAGAATTTCATTCTCTCTAGCCTGGAGTGAATAATTTACAGCATACAGTTCATTCAGCAAATTTAGATGCTCTTTCTGCTCCTGTAGTATCCATTATTAGATAAGTTTCCTCTAGTGTGTGTGTTATCTGAGTCTACTTGATAGATCTTGATTTTTTTTTTCTTTTACTCTATGGATTGATTATTCACAATCTACATTTATTTTGTCTTGCTTAGTTGCAACTGATTCATTATATCACATGCTATTGTTTCTTTGCCCTGATTGGATGAGTATACAAGTCATACTCAAATATGTTCTGGCATTTACTTTCCATGAACATTGTGCCAGCAGAATGGGTCACTCAAATATTCCCAAAAAATAACCAGGAAGGCCCTGATACAATGTCCATTGAAGTCAATTAAAAGATATCTGTTGACATCAATGGTTATAGTTTTATTCTGTAAAAGGACACTATGTGGCTGAAGCCAAAAGTCAGGACACTAATTAAAAATGTTTGCATTATTCATCCCTCTTTAATGCTCATTTTCCCATAATTCCACCCATAGGCTCATTACACATTTATTGGCAATACCTCAAACGAATGTTTCAGAACACTCTGTGAAAAATTTCTAAGCAATGAGTAGTATAAGTCCTTGCTTCCTGCTGAGCACGTTTCCACTAATTTGGCACTGCCTGGATATAAAAGCATCTCTGTTCTGCATGCTTTTTGGATATTGCACTGCTTTCATCACTTAATCCAAGGTCATTATTATCAAACAACAGCATGTGTTCTACATAGATCAAACATATCTCCTACAAGAAACAATGACATCATGTACAGAAACAATTAAGAGTTTGAAGTCCAAATAAACCAGTGACCAAAACAGAGGCATATTATCCAAAATTTACTCTGTTTTTACTTAAAAAGCAAGATCCACATATCAATATCAATTTAAATAATCTTTGCAGTATTAAAAAAGACCTATTTGATACTCAATGAAAATTTGTTTTCTTCAGTTCTAAAATGTGTTTCTAAATTACTAGTATATATTTTTTATTTTAAATAATAATAATAAAAATAATAAAAAACTAGTAATTTAGAAACGATTTAGAACTGAAGGAAACACAAATTTTCATTGAGTATCAAATAGGTCTTTTTTTAATACTGCAAAGATTATTTAAATCGAGGAGCAATAAAACAGATCTCTGCTGGAAATGTAACTCAGTATCTTTCTAAACCTTTGTGGCTGGTTTGCCCTTGTAGTCAGACACTTCAGATAATAAACAAACAAAATATTCACTCCTGTGCAAATTAATATTGCTTTACCTGGAGTAGAAAATAATCACACAACAATAAAAGTGCACTGCCTTCTGTACTTTATGCTGGTTTCCTGCTACATTTGCTATTGCAGCCCAAAGGCGAAAGTGTATTCCCACTGTGGTCAACTGGTATTGTTACCCTCCCTGCACCCTATTGCTCTAGTTTCCCACCATATCCCAGCTCTTCCTGCTGCTGACAAGACACACACCAATTCACTCCTTGGGGAAGGGGATGAATCAAGAATTAAAGGGTAAAGAAGGGAATGGCTCAGAAAAAGTTCCATAATGATTGGTCAGCAGAAGGTGTGACCTCATTTTGAGAGCGACTGAAGGAAAGTAGTTAGTGAGTTCAGAGAAGTACGCTGGAGCAAGTCCATGGAGACTTGAAAGCAAATTAGAACCTAAAGGAAGCTGATGAGTGATGGAGGTTTATTTGCTCCCACTCTCCAGTGTGAGATAGTAGCTTGACCACAACATTCTGGACCTCCTGAACTTTTGAGATAAGTTGTGTTAGGAAGAGGAGTCTTAAAGAATCGTGGTAGGAGTAGAAATAGCAAAGTTAAAGTCCAAGGGAAAAATGGAACTAAATTTAAAGCTTGAGATCAAGGACGTCTTAAAAAAAGTGGCTTTGGAAGCAAAATGAAGTTCTAAATTAAGAAGAGTAGCAGAAGAATATAAAGTTTGGAACAAAGAAGACTTTTCTCTAGGACGAAGACTTCAATCTTTTGAGGCATTCAGAAGTTATATCAAGAAGTTGACAGGCAGATATTTGACAAATAATGGGTGGTAGAACTGGAATATAGAACTGTGTGGCATCTGCAAACGTCAGCCTATCCTAGCTTTTATACTATGCCCATCACCATGATCTATGTGTGCTTTAGGAAGCTGATGCAAATCCCATTTCAGTCAGTGGGATTCTTTCCATTAACTTCAATGGACTTTTGATCAGGCCATAAAAAGATGTCCAACATTAATATTAATGAAGAAGTAATTTAGAGGGGAAAAGTAAAAGAAGAGGTAAAGAGGTAGCAAGGAAGGATGGTCTATAGTAGGATTAAGAAATTATATAAACTCTCCAGCAGATATGAATAAGAAGTAGTTAATGACTTAATCGGCATTGCTGGGTTAAGGCTGGCAGAAAATGTCTTGTGCTTGAATTTTTTTCCCTGAGTTTCTAAGACAGAAAGACAAAAAATGAACAAGAAAACGAACACACACACAGACACCCCATAGATAATGTATGGGTATATGTTTGCATCGTTGTGTATATGTTTTATTGACATTTCAGCAGCAATCAAGAGATTGATAAAGACAACAACATTACCTTTTGGATCTCAGCTAATAGGAAGTACGATATCTCTGTCTTCCTGTTCTTTTAGTAATTCTTTTTACTGGTTTTGTTTCCAGAGACTAATCACAGCATGGTCCAGCTTTGGATCCTTGCTCGGTTCCTCAACTCAGATATCACAGTCAGCAGTAAACTGTTCTGCAGATACACCTCCAGGCTTTGTGCCTTCAATGATATTCACTTTGCCATCCTAGCTGTGTTGATGCCTTATAGCTATTGGTTTAAAAAACATATTTTTTATGATCTCCAAGCTACCTAAATATATTTTTCTTGCTTAATCCATATCTGCAGTAGCTGGAATCAATTAGCATGTTTATTATTCTTTCCTTTAAATAACTTTTCATGTTTTTGTGTGCTGTCATACATATTTGACACCATTATGTTATTTTTACACTAACTTCCGTTGTTTTAATGCTTTCCACTCTCAAGTTTAACAGAAAGAAAATGACTAATAGCAAGAGTGGTAATGGTTCAGCATACTTAAAAAAGATTTAAATATTTGGTTTGTATGAGCACCCTAGATTTCAGCTGTTTAGCCAAACCTTAAATTATCTTACACAAATCTCTTGGATCTAAAAATTGGGCTAGGAAATTCATGGAATTGCAATGTTTCCTGGTTCTGGTGAGGCTGTGAAAACCTCCCACAACTGACTTTCTCATGGTACATTGCTAATGACCTTCCTAGTCCAGTCTGAAATCAGGAAATGGTTTGAAACACAACTCTCATAAAAACAAAAAACATCTGAGCTTTTGTGACCCAAAACAATGGCTAACTTTGATCTTTGCATTGATCCTTTGCTTATCTGATCTCAGTGATTCACTAGTGTAAGGTTTTTAGCTTTCTAGGAGCCCTTTTCTGAAGCTTCCTCACTAAACAGAATGGAAGACTGAAGTGATTATCCTGTCTCTGAAGGTTCTGATGCCTCTTGGGATATTGCTAATCCATTCCTTCTAGAGGCCACTGATCTCTAGGGCTCAGACGAGATCTAAGGAATGTTTTATTTTTTTCCTGACTCATGTTTAAAGTATGTCCTTGGGAGTATACTCCCTAACCTTCCCACACTATCACAATCATTTCAACAGATAAAATCTGAGCTCCATCCTACACCATCTTTTCATTTGGTACATTTTTCATTTAATTAACATTTCCAGTAAAAGGCAGCATAATAAAACTGTGTTGCCTCCTTTCTTACTCATGGCTGTGAGACTGCTTTTTTATTTAAGTGAGAAAACGAAAATGATTTCCCAGCCCTTAATCCTTCTGTCTTAAAGCACATACAGCCATGAAATTATAGGGTTTATTGTAGACTAAGGGTTAAATTTTGTCAGAGATGCTCATTATCAGTAGCACAACATTGTCTGGTCTGAGCCTTCCATCCCTACTTCCCTCCTGTGGGTGTTCTGAACGTTTGCAAACCTTCATAATTTAAACTCTAAGATGTAGGGGATGAGACCTATTCTTTAGTAATGAACTAGCACTAAACAATCCTATGTTGATAAAGGGTGATTTTCACCATTTCTGAAATTAATTTGAACTGCTCTCTGAAATGACAGTTATAGACTGGATTATGCATCTTTTATTTCTTTGACACTAATCACAGTACCTTTATGGAGTCTTCAATGTAACCTACAATGGATCAACATTAGGAATACATTTAAAATACATTATGCAATTTGAATGATGAATTAGAAGGAAAAAAATGATATCAAGTCCTATTATAAATCACCATGTGAATGCAAAACTGTCCTTATTTTTCTTTTTAATAGTTATTAGAATAAACTGTCATGGCTCTGGTTAAACGGGCAGAGCCCCAGAGGTGAGGCAGTGTTAGGAATGGCTTGCATCATTAATGTTAAATTACTTGAGGATAAAGAATGCTGATTAATGAATTAATTTGTAATTCTGTGAATTCATATTTTAGTGGTACATAGGTGAGCATTTGCATTGTGTCTTACCAGGTATTTGCAAGTTAAAAAAAACCAGTCAGGGGTATTGTTACATGGAGAAACATGTTTTGTCGGCCTTACTTTCTAACATCATGAAGAACCTAAAATCTTCAGTGGTGCTTCTCCTATGAGTAAGTACTACATAATGTAAAAAAAAGTTGCAGCTCTAGCAGTAGGACAGTCACAGCTTTGTTGTTAACTGAACAGAAAGAAATTGATATAACCTAATCAGGTGGATGGACAATTTCTCTTTACATGCCAGGTAAACAAAAGTAAAACTTACGGTCACGAACAAACCTTTCATAAAATTGCACAGTAAGGACCTAATCCAAAGCCCACAGAAGTTGATAGATCAGGCCTTAATACTTCCCCCCAGGCTCCAGCCTTACCCCTAAATTAGTCTCATTAGAAAACAAGCCATTTCTCTTAGTCCAACTGAATACACATTTATTCATAATGCTCTGGGGCCTGATCCAGCCCACTGAAGATCAGTGGAAAGCCTTGGATCAGCCTTCACAGTGAATTTCAAGTTTACTACTTTTTTTACAGTTAGACCAGGGTATTTTCTCATTTTTTTCTTTATATTTTGAAACTCAGCGTCATTAAAGAGCAACTGATATAGCAGATCTGGACCAACACATAAAGCATATCCCGCACTGCAGGTTGAAAGTAGGATGGAGGGAAAATTGGAATGTTCCGTATAATGAGTGTACATGATACCATATAATTAGTGAATTATGTGATACCATGTATATTCATTATATATTCATTATATATATAAACCATCCCACACATAACCAGCTAGTTTCATGCTCTTTATTGTCTATAGAAAGTTTAAGCAAGTTAAAGAAATTAATCCTATCCTTTAGGATAAATCACTTTTAATTTGGAGGTCTGAATGACAAAATAGAAGGATGTATTACTCATTGAAATGGATGACAGAACAAGGAGCAGTAGTCTGAAGTTGCAATGGGGGAGTTCTAGGTTGGATGTTAGAAGACACTGTTTCACTAAGAGGGTGGTGAAGCACTGGAATGTTACCTAGGGAGGTGGTGGAATCTCCATCCTTAGAGGTTTTTTAAGGCCTGGCTTAACACAGACCTGGCTGGATGATTTAGTTGGTGTTGGTCCTGCTTTGAGCAGGGGATTGGACTAGATGACCTCTTGAGGTCTCTTCCAACCCTAATCATCTATGATTATAGGGATCAGAATGGATACTTTTTTCCTCCATGTTTTAAGAAGTCCTGATGTTTTAAATAATATAACATTGCTCTGAATTTTCCAAACAGTACTTAAATATAAAAAACAGAATGTCAAATAATACAGTCAAACTCTACAAAATTAAGGAAAAAATCATGGCTAATCCTATAGCATTATGCAGGGGAGAAATAGGGTGAAAACTGCCCCCCATAGTGTCCTGTGCAGGCTACCTGCATCATGGTTTACAGCACTGGTAAGGGGAAAGCAACTGCTTTATAGCTTCTTCTCCCACTCAGGTGGGCAGTTCGGAGTTGGGAGAAAGTACAATCTGGCCTCAAACACACCACTCAGCAGAGCAGATGCAAGGGGTGAGGGGAGACTGATATGCCCCAAATAAAGGGCGAATACAGATTGCTTCCCCTCTGAGTGGTTCTCTGAATCAAACTTGGGCTGCTTCTGAAGCATCACACTTATGTGCTGTCCCTTACTTATAGGTTATGAGTAATTCCACAATTGGTGTCTAAATGATAAAGTAACCAGAACATCTTAACCCCTGGTATTGGTATTGTAAATTATAAAATAATCATACCACTGAAGAAAATTTTACCACTCTCAGTGCTTTTCAATCACAAGTTCTTTACTTGTTTGGTCTAATTTTAGTTTCAGATTCTCAATCTGTTTTAATTGTCCATCTAATCCTTTCTTATTCATAGAAAGGGTTGATTGCAGTGAAAAAAAACAAAACAAAAAGCCTCAAACAACCCCATCTGATTAGTGAATATTTTCATGAATGAAATCACTGACTTTAGTGTGCTATTCTTTGTGGAATCATATACTAATTATTTGCACATATTCAAACAGAGGCCTCGTAATGATGAGATATCTTGGCAATTCTTAACAGTTTCACAATAGCACAAATGATGCGTGGGTCTAAAAATACATACCAGAGCTATTGGCTCTTCACTCATCTCAAAAGAATACATTTGAAGAATATTGGCATCAAGTCATGAAAAAGTTGCTAATCATAAAAAAGAGAATATATTGATAAAAAATATAGTGCCAAATGCTCAAATACAGCTGGCCAGAAACTGGAATTCTCATTTGGTGGTAAAATTGAAAAAAAAAAATCTGAAATGGAGGAAAACAAGAAATTTCCCACAGAACAGGAATTCCAGAAATGTTAAACAACATTTCATTGTGGCATTATCGAAAGTTTTCTTTGACTCCCCGAGCTGCCCAAAGCATACCAGGAGGAAATTTGGATAGCTCGGCATCTGAAAGCACTGTCTCCTCAATTCCTTGCCTGGCTGGATGCCCTGTAGTCAAAAACCTGGGAGACCTGACTACTAAGAACCCATGAGCCTCGGAGCTTGGGAGCTGGTTCATCTAGGCTGCAAGCTACCCATGAGCTCACCGGCCAGTTTGGAGGAGCCAGGCAGACAAGCTGGCAGGAAACCAAGCAGATTTCTAATCTAAACCTAATCTCTTCCATCAGAAACCTGCCTGGTTTCCATAGGAATTTAATCAAAATCAACACCTTTCCCATGAAACATTTTTGTTTTTGACAAATCAGCATTTTCTAATAAGAAATAAATGTTCAGTTAGAAAATTTCCGACCAGTTCTGGTACTAAGCATGAGAAAGGGAGGCAGAATTTAGCCCTCTGTTGGTAAGTGTGATAGAGAGAGTAAGTAAATGTACATTTTGCTGTGGGGACTTTCAAAGGAGCCTCAGGGAGTTAGTTACCCAAATTTCACTGAAATTTACAGGAGTTGGTCAACTAACTCCCTTATGCACCTTTGAGAACTGAAGTCTTGAAGTATAGCAGCTTAGTGACACAACTTCAACTAAATGCCTCTTTTGTTGGAATGCTCATCACCCTTGTGTTGATGAGGATTCTGTACTACTACATTCAAAGGACTTTAGAAGTGCAAATTGTTGAGAATTATTTACTCAGCACGACTCTGACTTTTACTGACATTTTATGATTGTACCAAATGAACTGTAACTCAAGTATATGCATAAAGTGGAGCATATGTGACATGTTAGAAAACACAGAGGTCACAATGACGTCCTTTAATGTTGTGTAGTGGATGCCTACAATACTTTGCAACATTTTGATCCCTGAATGTGAGGCCTAATAAGAGAGTGCACCCTGTACCCTGATCTTATAAGGGCAGTTTACCAACATAGAGGTGAGAAAGCCATGTGATACCAAAAGCATACATTAAATTACGCTGTTTGCAGTGCTGTTTTCCTTTCTTGCACTACTTACCTCAAACAGGCTAGAATATAGCAAGAAGAATATCGGCAGGAAGAATATAAATAGAACCATGTCATTTTCAAAATAAAGAATGATGAAAAATGAAGGTGACTCAAAGGAGTGGATTATCCTAGATAATACCTTACTGTGTGACACATAATCACTGGGAGACTTTCCATAGATGTTATAATGTTTTGTGAGTAATATAAAAGGGATTTTTAAATGCATCTTTGAATTTCACTATCACAAATTGAATCTCAGATTGCACCAAATCACATTCTATCTGTCTGTCCACCTTAGGATGTTTATAAGAAGCCTATTACTGGGGTACCTGAGTGCCAACAAAATTATGAAGAAGCAGAAAAAGCAGAACACATTGAGAATGAATGGTGTTATCTCTACCCATTCCCAAAGAGTGTGAGAATTTATGCACTGAAGGATATTTCATTTATGAGCATCATTCCTTTGAAAGGTTTATCAAAAAAGGTGTGTTCTGCACTTTGGATTTGATGCTGCCAGGGTTAGAGTCAATCAGATTTTCTCCCTCCAACAGTTTCATAGCTGGGATCCTGCTGAGAATGCTCTAGCTTAATACAATATAGCTATCTTGACGTCAGTGGCATCTCACAAAGCATGTAGATTTTACAGAGGAGAAATAATATGTAGCCCTGCAGGATACTGTGTTATAGGAGTCTTGGGGAGAACAAGCAAAGTGCCTATCATGCCTCTCTGGAATCTATCTGATGGTAAAGGGTGGATCTAGATGAATGCTTTTCCATTTATTCTTACAATACATTGTATTGTTTGTCATCAGCACCTTATGATGAATGGTGTCAAACTTCTAAAATGAAATAGTATAGGATTATTAGCATACGAGGTTATTTCCTCTCCAAAAGTAGGAGAAGGTTATCTACAAGTGCCAACTGATCCATATTTCTGCCATGAAATCTGAATGTGGAAGTTAAAGGATGCAGACAGAGAATAGCTGCTGTAAGAGATTGAATGACATCAACTTCTCTCTAACCTCCTCAAAAAGAACGAGTGTGATAACTATGCTGATAGTTTGCAAGGCACTTTCCGTTACCCATAGGCTTCTTCTATATTGGCTAGAGCAACATATTCTTTAGCATGCCTAGTAAATTCCCTTTTTAAGGAGGCATTGGTGATCCCAGTATCAGGAGAGTCAGATACTCTTCCCTAGACTCACCAGCCATGAACGACAGGGTTGGTAGGTGAGACATTCTTCAGGGCTTCTGATTGGGTAATTGCTCTAAATTTTGCCACCGCAAATTGGTTGGGTTTCATTCCTGGATAGAGTGTGGCTACCTCTATCTCAGTGAGGCTATTCCTAGGTGCCAGGCAGTAGGTGCTTCAGGGCTGGAGCATCCACGGAAAAAAATTAGCAGGCAGCCACTGGCAGCCAGCTTCCCTCCTCTCTGTCAGTGCATCTCGTCCACTGGCACCCCACTGATCAACTCCTCACTCCCTCCCAGCACCTCCTGGCCACCATGATCAGCTCTTCTGTGGTGTGCAGAAGGTACTGGGCAGAGATGGAGGCGTGGGGACAGGGCATGCTTGGGGGAGGGCACGGAACTGGGTGGGAAGAGGCGAGGTGGGTTGGGGTGGGCCCTGAGGGGAAGAGGTGGAGTGGGGGCGGGATCTGGGGCTGAGCAGGGGTTGATCACCCCGGGGCAAAGGAAAAGGCCAGTGCCTGTGAGCTATTCTAACTTAGTTGACTGTCTGCACAGTTGTGGAGAAGCTCTTTGAAATGAAAGGGCTTGGTATTTAAGAGTTTGTCTATATGTTCTCAGACAGTTAGCTGTTTTACTGCACAAAATAGTTCTGCTTGTTCTGAATGAGTGGATGCAGTTGTGACTGTAAGGAAGGTTCATTTAGTTTCCTTTGTGGCTGCAGCATGTCTGTAAGTGGACCTTGGTCTTGTTCATTCTCTGTAGCTGAGTGGGTTTTTACTACATCAATCTAATACAATAACTTTATCATGTGGTGGTGCAAGGAGCTCACAGCAGTCTATATGGCTTCAGCAAGGTGAAGTGCTTTATTAGAGACAACCTGGAAGTGATACAGAGCATTGACACTACTCTGGGTGGAGTGATTGTGACAGAATATACCCCGTGTTCACACACTACACACTATTGTAATATTTTTTGTAAAAGGCCTGTCTTGTAAGATATCATTCAGAAACTCATAATTTGCTGGGCAGGATTGTCCTGATAAAATATGTGTAGCAACTTTATATACAAAGTTATAAGATTTCCCTGCATCATGCTATTAACACATATTCCAGGCCCCACAGTCTTGTCCAAACTGAGGCTGGCAAACAGGTCTGTCCTAAATAAAGGAATGTGCGCTCTTCTTAATTTGCATTTAAGCAGTAAACAGAATCATCAAGCAGGAAGGGAAACCAAGCTCAAACAGGTAAGAAAAAGCTAGCAGGGAACATCCTTATTTTCATAGACTCATAGATTCATAGATTCATAGACTCTAGGACTGGAAGAGACCTCGAGAGGTCATCGAGTCCAGTCCTCTGCCCTCATGGCAGGACCAAATCTGTCTAGACTATCCCTGATAGACATTTATCTAACCTACTCTTAAATATCTCCAGAGATGGAGATTCCACAACCTCCCTAGGCAATTTATTCCAGTGTTTAACTACCCTGACAGTTAGGAACTTTTTCCTAATGTCCAACCTAAATCTCCCTTGCTGCAGTTTAAGCCCATTGCTTCTTGTTCTATCATTAGAGGCTAAGGTGAACAAGTTTTCTCCCTCCTCCTTCCCTGTCCTTCCACATAGACTCTTTGTCTTGTGCCCAGCTGGAAATGTTTTTGAAGAGAGAGACTGAAATTATAAAAAGGAGGCAAAAACACCCCCAAGGACCTCCCCTTCCCTGCCTCATATTCACTGCAGCTGAAGTGACAAAGGAAATGTTCATTGAACCCTGGGGGAGGGGTCCTGATCTACAGGGTTTGGTCAGTAAGACTGCTGAAATCATATGGTGAGAAACTTTGCGTGAATCGGATATGCTTTGCTAACTTACGTATTAGTAAATGTCTTATCTTTATTTTTCCTTGTAACTATTTCTGACTTTTATGCCTCATTACTTGTACTCATGCAAAATCTATCTCTGCGTAGTTAATAAACTTATATTACTGTTTTATCTGATCCAATGTGTTTAAATTGAAGTGTTTGGATAACTATTTAAGATAATCAGATGGCATATTATTCCATTAAAGGAATAAAGGATTTTAAATATTTTGTATTTTCCCAGGAGAGGGCTGGGACTGAGGGTGTATTGGGGTCACCCTGCACTATAGCCAAGGCTGGTGAGAGCCACAATGTAACCCAAGTGTGGCTGGCAGGCTGCAGCAGACGGTTACACACAGACACTCAAGGTGTGGCTTGCATGCTGGAAGGCTGTTTGTGACCAGCCCCGTTGGAAGCTATTTTCAACTGGACGGCACCCAAGGTTTCAGGTCAGGGATGACATAGCTACTTATTAGTCTGGATTGTACCCAAGTATGTAAAACTGATGCACATAATGTGCCTACCAGAACAAATTTTAATTATTCATCTTTGCATCACGGGTATCTGATATCCCTACATTGTATATCAGCAAGATATCTTTGTAATCCCTCTTGACTCTGAGATCCTGAGCTGGTGGCAAAATTTGTTAGGGCATTGTGTTTTTATTTTTGTTCTTTAGCTCTCAGTTAAAATTCCTATTTATGATCGTGGCTGGCATAATTTGGTCTCCTTTATGATGAAGAGTATGATTTCTGCTCGGAGGACGGATAAGTAACTTTGTTAGAGTGTTTAATATTTTTCCCTTCTGCCCTCCACTTGTGTAACAGCCAAGTTCAACAGCTAATGATTTTGAAGTTCTTCAACTGTATATGCTTACCAGAAGTAATGACCAAACGAAAGGTCACTTGCTGTGCTTTCCATTCATGTTGTTTGGAAAGTTTCAACAAAGGTAATTAAAGACCTTCTGAACAACACATAGCCAACATGGTGTGCACATCTTGAAATGTTTTGACACTAATTAGCAAAGCAAATATCTCAGTTAAAATTCCTATTTATGATCGTGGCTGGCATAATTTGGTCTCCTTTATGATGAAGAGTATGATTTCTGCTCGGAGGATGGATAAGTAACTTTGTTAGAGTGTTTAATATTTTTCCCTTCTGCCCTCCACTTGTGTAACAGCCAAGTTCAACAGCTAATGATTTTGAAGTTCTTCAACTGTATATGCTTACCAGAAGTAATGACCAAACGAAAGGTCACTTGCTGTGCTTTCCGTTCATGTTGTTTGGAAAGTTTCAACAAAGGTAATTAAAGACCTTCTGAACAACACATAGCCAACATGGTGTGCAAATCTTGAAATGTTTTGACACTAATTAGCAAAGCAAATATCACCTGTTTATCTGGTTTCTGCTCTTGCAGAGAGTTAGTGGGATGCTTGTTAATTGGGTTAACTCTGAGGGAAACTGTCTTACTAAAGGTTTCAGAATAGCAGTCGTGTTAGTCTGTATCCACAAAAAGAACAGGAGTACTTGTGGCACCTTTGAGACTAACAAATTTATTTCAGCATAAGCTTTCGTGGGCTACAGCTCACTTCTTCAGAGGCATAGAATGGAACACAGAGACAGGAGATATAAATATCTGTGTATTCCACTCTATGCCTCTGAAGAAGTGAGCCGTAGCCCACGAAAACTTATGCTGAAATAAATTTGTTAGTCTCTAAGGTGCCACAAGTACTCCTGTTCCTTTTGTCTTACTAAAAGAAGTGAAGTAGTGAATTTTTTCAGAGTAATATATCACTGTCAGGATGTATCACTGATAGATTATACATGCTAGTGTATCAAAACCAAACTTAGGTCCTGCTCCTGTTAGTCACTCTGCAAGGGCAGAATCCTCAACCTATTTGGAGTTCCATTGAAGTGAAGGCTCTGAAAGCATGGAGCAGTTTACAAGATCAAGATTTATACAACAAATCCAAGAAATATGACAGTTTAAGTCAGAAAGTGAGGAGTGTTGTATCTAGTTGAATCTTACTGAATGATCAACCCAGTTCTGTGCATGCTAACTGGATCTCTGACTCAGTTATCTAATGCACTTATTCTTTCAGAGCACAGGAATCATAAGAGACAGCCTGACAGAGGGCCATTTGTCTTGTAAATGTGAGATAACACTTCAGGAGCAACAACATAGAGTGGTATATGATTAAATCAGTGAGCACCCACACAGACTAGCAAAGCCAAATAAAATTTTAAAAAAAGCGTAAGAACTGGACATTGTCCCCTCAAAAAGTTCTCTCCGTGCTTTTCTGTTGAACTGAGGATTGGAATCTTGGGTCTGCTCCATGCAGTTTCTGAACTGTACCGTTAACAAGCATTCAAAGCATTACATCCGTTTCTCATCCAAGTGCCTCTATTCTCCCGCTAAGCTATTAACTGCATCACTTAATTGTGTTTTTGTTGCATTTTGTATTTGTATTTAGCTATTTTTTTCATATTTCAAATAGATTCTGAAACATGCCAACTATAAATGGTCTGCACTGATAATGAAAACCAGCTTTCCTGACTGATGCAAAATGCAATTACTCATCCAAATTTCAAAAAAAGCAGTTATTTAACTCTGCAGGTGTCTAGAAAGTAGTGTTTAATTCATTGTACCATCAGTCCTTTGGCAGCATATGATGCACATGTTTATTGACGATTACTACTGTGATAACAAGAAAGGGATAACTTCATATTAATGGTACATTGGATGATTCGTTAAACGTGTTCTCTCTCTTTCTCTTTGTTTTGTTTTGTTTTGTTTTTTGTTTTTGCTTTTGCTTCACTCCTTGCTGCATTTCTTTTCTCTGATATGCAGTAGAATGGCGGTATTTGAAACATCTGAATTTAAGGCTATGATGTTTTATTAGTATGTTTAAGTGTATTTTTATAAGGTTGCACAGGATAAAAATACAACTATCAAGTGTGATAGGAGTACTTCCCTTGAACATTGAAAATCTAAGGACTGTCCTGCTAGAGCTTAAACAAATGTTTTATGTAGATGAAAGCAAATGCAGTAAACCAGTCCATCAATAGAACTGTATTTGCCCCTGCCCCATGGAAAGTATTAGATATGTATTGCTGTGAGTTACAGTATGTAAAAATAAATACATAAATAGGATCCTGATTCTGGCACCTTTACTCATAGGACTACCCTCAGATTGAGGTAACACTTGCCAGGAAATACTTGTGTAGTAAGGTGCTACTCAATGTAAGTAAGGGTTGCAGAATCTCATCCTCAAAGAAAAGTTTAAGGAAAAAAACTAAAGCGTACTTCTCTGCCTATGTGTTGATGAATGCCCCCTGTTTAGCAATATGAGGCATCTTCAGCCATTCAGGACCTTTTTAATGCATGGTGCATTTATTTACTAGTTACATTTCCACTACTACTGTCATTTCTTATGCTTCAGGAAGTAAATAAAAGGAGATAAATATTTGAGGGTGCTCTCATGATTCATTTCATCAATAAAACTTCTTCAGCTAAAATTGCACTGAATAAATGGGTTGGTTATAAGATCCAGATTAGCACCTGTACTTTACCTGTGCAAACTTCAGCTGGTCAAAAATGTAGTTTATTTTGGGTGAGGAACTTCAAAGATAAATTATTTCAGTTATAAATATTTGTTGCAGAATTTTTGTTTTTTCATCAGAAACCCCAAAATTTTATTGAATAACCAAGCAGTTCACATTTCTTAATTTTTTACAACTGAAAACTTTTTTTTAACAAAGCCCCTGAAATAACTCCTAAAAACTTGAGATTTTCTTGGGAAGAGTTCCACTTACTCAAAAACACATTTTGGGGTGGGGCGTTTGTGTGAAAAAGTTGATGAAATATTTTCAATGAACTCTAGCTAAAAGATAAAATTGTCTTATTTTTTGACTTGATGGAGAAGCCTGTAGTCTTCAGATGTTCTAGACATTGTTTTACTGTGCTCATGGCACTTCCACAGGCAAGGCAGTACCACGTTTCATAGAAGATGTTTTTACACAAGCAAGGGTGAAAACAGAGCTATGAAAGAAGCAGAAGCATCCAATGATGATGTCCATATAAAATATATTGATCAAAAGCATTCTGAATACTTTTTAAAAAAGAAGGCCTCCATTAATGCCCTGTATTTTTGAAAAAGGTCTGCAGGTGAGATAGTAAAGATCTAGGTTTAAAACTATGGCATCTTTGCATCACTATCTTTTCAGTGCTGAGATTAACAGTTCCAATTTCTCCTACTGTTCACAGCTTGCAGTATTCTGTCAGTTAAAACTCATAAAGAGCAAAAAACATGCTGTGTTATCTTTCAGTAAGGTTATTCTAGCATGCTATCCAATTTTGAGTGAAATAGGGGTAGCCCAGTGGTTTACAGATCTAAATACAATTTATATACATAGCGATAGTACAAGGCTGTAAACATAACATTTCAATAATTAAGAAATATTGATTGACAAAAATATTAAATTAATAATTCAAAAATAAATAATGTTGTTACTGGTACTCGCCTCTCCTAAATCCTCTGAATTGTGTAGTTGGCAAATTATTCTGCAGTCTGGCTTCATGCGTAGTTTCTCCTGTGGTTGGAATCAGAAAGTACTATGAGTCTTGAATATGAATGTGTATCTAGCCAGTGTACATCTGCATAACTGAATGACTTGGGTTTAGGACACTTTTTTAAAAAAATCTATTTGGAGAAATCCTTTCCTCCTAATAGGAATTACTCTTCACATACCTTTAGGTTGACTTTTGTAAATATCTAAAATCAGACTCTTCTGTAGAGTAGTCAAGTGATAGCTAAATAATAGCTATGCTGTTATTATAAATTTTCATACCAAGTATTTATTATAATATTTAATAAACCATATCATGTGTGTTATCACTAAATTCAGAGTAGGCAGGCTCAGAGTTTCACTTCCTGTTGCCAATACAGATATTGTAGCTGAGTTGTCTTACAACAGAAGTTATGAGGCTATAACATATTAGAGCAAATAAGCCACATAGCATTTCTCAGCTCTACAAACTCAGCTCCATAACTAACCCTCTGCAATAAAGGCTTCAGATACTTATCACACTAGATTATATTTTGCTTGTGATACATTTTCCAGTACAAATGGCATGCATCTGATATCTTGCAGACCAAACTCCTAGAGGAAAAGAGTGTTTACACTAGAGCTGTGTGAAGAATAGAATTTCCTTTTTGCGAAGTATTCTGGGCTTACAAGAGGAGAGCAGATGAGAAACTTCAATTTCTGTGACAGGAGAAGGAGGTGAGAGTTGTAGGAGGGGAAGGGAAAATTAACTGAGAGGAGGGTGAAAGATACATTGTATTTTGTCAACTTCTCATGGAAGAAATTGGTGAGATCCTGTGCAAAGAGAGAAGTGGAGGCAGGAGGACCAGAAGGTTTGAGGAGTGAGATAAAAGGTGGCCTTGACTGAGGACGTGGGATTCAATTATGTTGGAGAAGTAGAGTTGTTCAGCTAGCAAGATGGGAGAACTGAAGGAGAACAGAACAAGTTTGTAGAGGGGGAGTCATCCTGGTCATGAGATTTCCACCAAAAATACTCCATAGTGTGAGAGCAGGAACAAAGTTAGTTGTTGGAAGTGAGCCAGGACTGGGGGTTGAGAGGGTGTACCGTGTGATGAGAGAGAGGGGCAGAAGTGTCAAGGATGGAGGCAACTGAACCATAGAGAGAGACTCAAAAATCATATAAATAAAAGAAAGGGCAGGAAGGAGAGGGCTAAAAGTAGATAAGGAGTCATCAATGCTGATGACCTTGAAGTCACAAAAAAGCTAAAAGGCAGGGTCTGACAGGAGGGCATCAGAGAGAGATAGAATACTGCTTGGTGATGTGATGACTAAGTCAAATTAACAGCACTTTTGATGAGTGGGAGAGTTGAACCAGCACTGCAGGTCAAACGAAGAGGTGAGGGAATGTGCAGTTAAGAGGGTTAATAGGCATCAATACAGAAGCGGAAGTTCCTGAGAATGAATGTGGTTGATTGTGAAGAGAGGAAGATAGAAATGGGGGTTGAAATCAGAGAGCTAGGCTGGTGGGGGTGAGTTAGTTGGACAGTAGATGACAGAAACATTAAGGAGACGAGAAAGGAAAGATTGATGCAGTGCTGATCAAAAGAGGGGAAAGGATCAGAAGGGGTAAGTTGGAAGCAGCAGGAATGGAAGAGAAGCCACCATGGTCAAATCCAGGGTAGGGGGTGTTGAGAAGGGAGGCATCTGTAAGAGAGGGCAGTTGCAGAGGCATCCAGGTCTCTGACAGCCAGGAGCTGGAGGGAGTAAGATATGAAGAAGTTGTGGAAGGTTGTTTTCTTTTTAGAGATAGTGTGGGCTTTCCACAGACAGCAAAAGAAGGAGGGAGGGTGCAGAGGAGAAGAGGGATGGATGTGAGGTTAGCCATGGTGGCAGGGATGGGTGTAGCAGGTACAGAGGTTGAGGATGAAGAGAAGCCAAGGGTTGGGGCAAATGTCACCAGAGATGATGAGGAGGAGGGAGTGGATTTGGGATCTGGATTTTTGATAGAGGGAAGAGAGAGGAGAGGGATGGAGAGAGGAACAGGAACAGGAAGATCTTGTGGGAATGGTAGAGGGGTGAGGGAAACAAGGATGGGGAAATGAGACCAGTGGGGAGAAGGGCAAGGGAAGGAGAACGACAGATGATTTGATAAAGAAGAAAGATGTGGTGAGAGCCATGGAGGAATGGCAGATATGGACAAGAGTACAGGGAGCATTAAAAATAGGCACGCAGTAAGTCCACTGCTAAGCAGCTAGCATGTGTTGCCCCACCCTAATTGGAGGGGGAAGAAGAAGACAGCTGGACTCCAGCACTGGGGGGACCTGGGTGGGAGGTGGGGAGAAAAACTGAGTCAGAAATGTCACTTCAGTTTTTGCAGAAGTTTCCCCTGCTACGCAGCTAAAGTGCATTGTCCCACCGTGCATGCACAGACAATATGTTTAGTGAACGTACTAAATGTGGCTCAAACAGTGGGGAACACCTTGCAATTGCAAAACCTCTCCCCCTAGTGGGGACCTGCAGAAGTATGCTCCACTTCTAATAAATGCAAGATTCATAATCAAGACACATTCTAAGGAAATTGCTAGTTATGGATATTGTTACCAGGGCTTAATTCTGATCCAAAATCTAATCCTCTCATTAATGGTGGTGGTCTTCTTGTACACAATCACGGATGACATCTGATCTAGTCACACAGTTTGGAAATCACTTTGGATGACAACATTTAAAGAGTGATCTAATATACAGGTATTGAATTCTGAGTCTAAATAATTGATTTAATAAAGTCTGTTTGTTTCAAGAAAGGGGAGAAGTTATAAGAATGTATCTGAACCCTAAGTCTGCAGTTCAGAACTCACTTTTCGGTGTTGCTGCAAAGAGCTTTTTCTGAACTGATTTGTAGCAGAAATTTCTTTCCTTCTTTTTTAACAGAGAAATATTGCAGTACACTTGGTGCTCTTGACTTCTCTTTCTACAAACCAGAGAATAGCAATAAGAGTAATTTTTTTCAATCTATTAGTTCAGGAATGAGCTGTAAAATAGTGAAAGAGCTCCATCTGGTGGAAAAGCAGGACACTTACAGCATACTTAGAATTATCCCAGAGAACTGAACTTAAGTCATTCATTTCTTAATGACAAGGTTAAGACAATGTTAGCCACACAAGAATGAATGCACTACAAAATCTCTGCAAATCATTGACATGTATATCCAGTTATAGAGACCAGAGTACCTGAAAAAAAAAAAACAGTACTTAATAGTTGCATGAACATTTGTATTAAGATGGGAAATGATAGTGATACCGAGGATGCTATAATCTGGACTTTTATATCTACAGTATTGAGCACCTCCTGGACTTTTTATATTTGCATTTGTTAATGGATCATAGTAATCATATTATTATGGGGCAAGTTATTCACATTCCATTTGTACTGTAGAAAACATATCAATACACAATCTTCTTGATCAGCAAGTACAGTAGAACTTCAGAGTTAGTTATTAACTGACCAGTCAACCACATACCTCGTTTGAAACTGGAAATATGCAATCAAGAAGCAGCAAAGACCAAAAAAACAAAGAAGAAGACATACAGTAAAGTACTGTGTTAAATGTAAGCTAGTAAAAAAAATGAAGGGAAAGTTTAAAAAAAATTGACAAGGTAAGGAAACTTTCTGTGCTTGTTTCATTTAAATTAAGATGGTTAAAAGCACATTTTTTCTTCTGCATAGTAAAGTTTCAAGGCTATATTAAGTCAATGTTCAGTTGTAAACTTTAGAAAGAACAGCCATAATGTTTTGTTCAGAGTTATGAACATTTCAGAGAAAAAAACAACCTCCATTCCTGAGGTGTTCATAACTCTGAGGTTCTACTGTAAAATCATTCACACACATGCAGACAGGCAATCTAAATCCTGAATTTTAGTGCCTTGGTAAACTAAAGTTTTTTTAAACATCTCAAGTGAAGACTGTCAATACAAAAGAGAACTTGAGAGGTGGCGGGGGGGGAATCATGTATTTTTGTTGCATGTCACACTCTTAAACAGGTGCTTCGTGCCGCCGCCCAAGCTTTCTGAAGGCTATCTGCTTCCTGCTCAGTCTGGAACTGTTCCCTTGAAGCTGGAGACACCAGTTCTTCCTTAGACTGTGGACTTGGGCTTGGTCCCTCTGGAAGCGATGTAGGTGATGGGGTTGTTTCCGTTGCTGGTGAACCGCTCTCCGCTGGTGCACCAGGGGGTATTTCAGGCTCTGGCTGAGCCTCTTGGGTATGGTTGTCTGCTGCTTCTGCCAGTTCAGGCTCGCTGGTGCCCTCTGGCGTTGGGGTTGAAGATGGGTTTGCAAGCGCTGGCATCAGTGCTGGCAACGGTTCTGGTGCTGGCTGCTTTCCCAGTTCCTGGTCTGGGACTGGAGTCACTGTGGCTGTTCCAGTTGTTGGCAGGTTACCCGTAGCCAAACCAGGCAAGCTTCCAGACCCATTCCTGTTCCTGAGCCGTCCACAGAGGCCCCATCTGTGTTACCAGAGACCCAGACAGAGGTAGTGGTTTAAAAAACGTCTGTTAGTCTATAAGGTGTCACAGGATTCTTTGCTGCTTTTACAGATCCAGACTAACACGGCTACCTCTCTGATACTTCACATATTTTATGTGAGATTAGTTACATAGGATCAGGTCCAAATCCTGCCATCGACAGCTGTGTGAAGGGGTGTATAGACCACACACAGTAGCAGCTGCAAAAGGGTTAATAGATAGAGCTATTAGCTCACTACCTGAAACTAAATGGCTGTCTGATGATTGCTGGAATAAAAGGCAACAGCTGAGGTAGGGAAAGATGGCTGGGAGTTACTTTGAAGAAACTCCGCAGCAACTGACTAGGAGAAACCCACCCAAGGAGCCAGACTTCCAGGGGGAGAGAACCAGAGAGTACAGCTCAGTGAACAAAGGGTATGTCTACTCTGTAATTAAGTGTAAGTCTGCACTGCAGTGTCAGCCGTGTCGGACTCAGAGAGCATGGGCTGCAGGGCTGTTTAATTGCAGTGTAGAAGTCTGGGTTTGGACTGGAGCCTGGGCTTTAGGATCCTCTTCCACCATGGGTTCCCAGAACCTGGGGTCCAGCTTGAGTCCAGAAGTCTACTCTGCTGTTTTATAGCCCATCAGCCTTAGCCCCACGAGCCCAAATCAGCTGACATGGGCCATCTGCAAGTGTTTGTTTGCAGTATAGACAAACCCAAAGTCTTCAAGCAGGCAAGAGGTAGGAGGAGCCTAGGGATCTTAAGAAGCAGCTGCCTAAAGACAAGGTCCCTGGGCTGGAACCTGAAGGGCCTGGGATCTCGTTCCAACTTCCACAGGAGTGGAGATGCATGTTCCTGAGCACTACGGGGCAAGAACTATCGAGCTTCAGGTTGGCGCTGAAGACCTAAGCTAAGCATGGGTGCTGGAAATACGGGTGCTGTGCTGCCACACCCCCAGCCTGAAGTGGTTTCCATTATATACAGGGTTTACAGTTTGGTTCAATGGCTCTCAGCCCCCTCCTCGCCCCCCACACACTATACCAATTGTTCTAGCACCAATGAACCTAAGGACATTTGATTCTGTTGGAACTTCTTTAGGTACTCCTGAAGGGGAAAGATGATAAGCGACCCAATTGTAGAGATGAGTCTGAAGAAGCAGTAGACTACTGTGGGCCTGTGGAGAACAAATACTGGCAGGGGGTGACTGACACAGAAGCAGAACATTGGGTTTGGCACCAAGGGGGTGCTCTGGCCAGTGAGTGACCCCACCATGGGGATTCTTTATAGTTGAAAAATCAATTCCCATCTGAAGTTAGTGGAGAAGTTCCCTCTAAAAATGTATAGGAGTAGGACAGAACTGTTTGATTGTAAAGAACATTTCCTTCTAAATATTAACTGATCAGTATTTCACTTTGGTTAATAATAATCAGATTCAAATTGTTTTCTCTCTTTTTTCTTTAAGCAGACCATTGGCACTAATACATTTTGCAAAAATTTGTTCTAGTTTTCTGTTTTCTCCATTATGTGTAGATGTTGTGGTGTTTTTTTTAGCCTTTTGAAGAGTGAGGAATTTGCAGAAACTCTCTGAGAATATTTCTTTTCACCTTTTATTTCTGAGGAGAAATAACAGTTATAATTTGGGGGGGGAGGGGGAGTAGGGGGATTGTACTAGAGGAGCTGCCGTGTATTACTTATAGCTTTAATAATTTTATGATATAGTCTTAGACAATTTCTCAAATACAGTATTGCGGTATTGTCATAAACAGAAAGACCCTGTAACTTTTTACCATCTAAATTGCAGAAATAAACCTTTTACTTTTTTCTTTCTTTTTTTATTAAAAATTTTGCTTTTAAAAAAAAAAAGAAAGAAAAAAGTAAAAGGTTTATCTCTGCAATTTAGATGGCAAAAAGTTACAGGGTCTTTTAGCTTATAGAAAATGGATAAACAGCCTTATCCAGAAAAAATACAGTTTAAACTATTTCCAGCAAACTACACATTTGCAAATACAGAAAAACAATGTAAAAGCCTATATTGTCTTTCTACCGTTGTACTTACAAATTGGAAACAGAAGATTAGAGAGCCTGGAGATTCTTGTGGTCACTCTCAGAGCCCAGAGAGAGAACAGCCCAAGAACAAAGGACCCACACCCAAACTTCCCTCCACCCAGATTTGAAAGTATCTTGTCTCCTGATTGGTCCTCTGGTCAGGTGTTGCAGGTCACTGTTTGTTAACTCTTTACAGGTGAAAGAGACATTAACCCTTAGCTATCTGTTTATCACAGGCATAATATAAATACAATTCTTCTAGGTTTTATATGAACCATAATAGAGAAGGTTAGCCACATTCTGAACTTATTGATCTAGCTGTCTAGAGAGAAGAACAAATCACATCCTATCCGTGCTTCCTGCTTTCTTCATGATAGCCTAAACCTTTGCCTGGTCTCTTTATCTAAGAGTTTGTAAATAAAATATTAGATGTTTATTACATCCTGTTATTTACTTTTATCACAATATATATGAAATAACCTTTAGAATGGGAAACACCATCTGCATCCTAGCAAATTTGAATCACTGCAAATGGTAAAAGATGTCACTAAGGAAGACAGTAAACAGAATGTACGTATTTATTTTGGTGCTTTTGTGCTTGCTTTTTAGAAATGGTCAAATATTGGAAAACATTATTTTTACAAATATTAGTCTGAATTCCCAGTGGCTCTACCGTTCACTCACTTTATGCCACTTATTTATCATTCATAAATATTCCTGCAGCCTGTTTCAACTGTTTTTCATAATACTGGTTGTAAACAATTCTGTCATCCAATCCGAAAGTAGAAATCATACCATGTGACTTCAGTGACCAATCAGAAAGACTGAAAAAATAAGTATTTGTATGAATAATTGAGTAATAATAGTAAATATTAAAAGAACGAACAATTTTGAAAGAGTTATAAGCCTTGCTTTAGGGCATAAACTAACCTTTACCTATTGGGGATTAGAAGAAATCTTTCTGTTGAGGCAGGATATCCCATAACTACCTACTGAAGTGTTTCTGAAACCTTCTTCCTATGAAGCATCAGGTGCTGATCACAGACAGTGCAGAAATACTAGAATAAATGTTCTGGTCCAGTACAATCATTTGTTTGTTAACATGTACCAGTCACTCACTATGAATAGCAAATATTCAAGGTGAACAGTTTAAAGTCAATCAATAAATCATCTGGATTAATGTCCAAAAATATATCCATGAGGGACATTTTTGCATCAGTTCTTTCAATAATCTCACACACAACTAAGTATACTCCTCAGTTTTCTTAATATCTCATATTTCAGCCATGCATCCTAGAGTCCCCAAATGCAAGGCCAAGTCCCATTTATTTTTTACCGTCCCCATCAGTGTAAGGAAGGTGTTTAGTATCTCACATGCTTGTCCATGCTCACAGGATTCCCTTGAACTGGACTACCATAAATAGTTCTTAGTCTGCTGCAGTGATTCTGCAGCCAACATTTTAAAAAGGGAGGGACTCCCACACAGATGACTTCCTTTGACAGTGATTACAAACCAAATGCTCAGATGTGTGTGGGTGTGCCTGTCAGAAAAAAAATCACAATGGACTGTGAAAACTTTTTTTTTAACCTTTGAACAAAAACTGCTCATACCTGTAATGAAAGTGGAAAGGAAAATCATTGGTTAAAAATGTATATCAACCATGTATATTAGCTGAAATGTTTGTTTTTGAAAAAACATGAGGGCCAGATTCTTAACTAGTATACTTGGGCATAGCATCCCAGCTGGTGCAAATCAGCACATCTCCAAACACTTCAGATGAAGTTGCTGTTCATCAGTGGAGCGAAGCCAATTCACACCAGCTAAAGATCTGGACCACTGAGTATATTGACAACAATATTGAACTAAACAATTTCTAGTGATCTGGACTGAGTGAGGAATTGGGAATATCCTTCCTGAAAAATGTGTGTCCACTTCTCCTACAAGCAATTTCCATTTTCTTTCATGCCATGCTGTATGCATGGAACACTCTCACTGAACTACTCAATAAAGCTACTTCCATATCCTTCAAATTCCTCTTGAAGACCCATTCTTATCATGATGCTGTCCATAAACAGATAGCTAAGGGTTAATGTCTCTTTCACCTGAAGCACCTGACCAGAGGACCAATCAGGAAACCGGATTTTTTCAACTTTGGGTGGAGGGAATTGAGTGTCTAAGGTCTTTGTTTTCTGGCTGCCTGCTTGCTCTGAGCTTTGGAGAAGTAGTTCTACTTTCTAGTCTTCTGTTTCTAAGAGTAAGGACAAAGAGATCAGATAGTAAGTTCTATGGTTTCTTTTCTTTGGTATTTGCATGAATATAAGTGCTGGAGTGCTTTGATTTGTATTCTTTTTGAATAAGGCTGTTTATTCAATATTCTTTTAAGCAATTGACCCTGTGTTGTATTATCTAATACAGAGAGAACATTTGGATGTATTTTTCTTTCTTTTTATATAAAGCTTTCTTTTAAGACCTGTTGGAGTTTTTCTTTACTTCAGGGAAATTGAGTCTGTACTCACCAGGGAATTGGTGGGAGGAAGGAATCGGGGAGATTTGTGTGTTGGATTGCTAGCCTGACTTTGCATTCCCTCTGGGGGAATAGGAAAGTACTTTTTGTTTCCAGGATTGGGAACAGAGAGGGAGATTCACTCTGTTTGGATTCACAGAGCTTGTGTCTGTGTATCTCTCCAGGAGCACCTGGAGGGGGGAAGGGAAAAAGGATTATTTCCCTTTGTTGTGAGACTCAAGGGATTTGGGTCTTGGGGTCCCCAGGGAAGGTTTTTCAGAGGGACCAGAGTGCCCCAAAACACTCTAATTTTTTGGGTGGTGGCAGCAGGTACCAGGTCCAAGCTGGTAACTAAGCTTGGAGGTTTTCATGCTAACCCCCATATTTTGGACGCTAAGGTCCAAATCTGGGACTAAGGTTATTACAGATGCCTACAGTGAATTGCCAACTGATAGAAGGTGATCAGTCGGGAATAGTAATATCAATATTATTTTATATTGATATCATAATATAAGAAACAAAAAACTGATGTCCTGAAACCACTGAATTGCAAACATAGCTGGTATATGTAGCCATATGTATCTATTACTGCAATACTTCTCTGTCTCTCCCATAGCTTCCATTTTCTTGTTAAATCCACTTATTGCACTTGGCTTAAATTAGCTTGAAAGATCTTTGGAACAGAGGTTGTCTTTTATTATGTAAATGTTCCACGCTCCTGCAAACTCCTGACTGGGGTTTCTCAGCACTGTTGTAATACTAATACAAATTACTCGGAGTAGTAATATATGAAAGCTAGAATTATCATTATTTATTATTACTGTAGTAGTATTAAAATAAAATACCTACTGGTGAGGGGGATTTTATCCATTTAAAGGCAAAAATAAGACTTTTGAGGATAGTTTTTATAAGCCCCAGGATACTGTCCCTGGCAGAGATGATTTGGCAGTATCCAGGGAAGGGGATCCTAATCTGTCCTTCATTTAGGTTGCAGAATTCTAACAAGAACCCATGCACCTTCTCTAATGTATCATGGTTTGTTGTGTAACTTAAAGACAATATGCCAAATGTTATATTCAAAGCATATGTTTGAATTACCTAAAAACTTACACAGAGGCTGAGAGCAGAATGTGATGAAATGCAGTCCTCATGGGTATTTATTCAGCATTAGCTGCTCTGTCAGGTTTTTAAGCTGCTGATGTTTGACAGATGTGACACTAACTGCACAAGTCCAGCACTTAAGTCGTAGCATCTGGGCAGTATTCGAGAGAAAGAGAGTGCTCTTATATTACTGGATACTTGGCAGGCTTAGGCTGTAAAAATGAAATTGTTCAGTTAATCCTCTGAGACACAGAGCTGTCTACCAGCAACGAAGATGATAAGGATTTGGGTCCTTATCAGACTCAGGCAGGATTATCTCTTCTAATTTAACATCAGTCACTCCTTAGTTAGCACTTTTTTAACTGAATGGTTTCACAATTCAGCCTGAGCATGATTAACTCTTTTTCTGCAAATAATTGGGATTTTTTCTATAAAGCAAGACCCCAAAGACCTCAGACTTGGAGTTATCTCCTGTGCAGGAGGAGGCATAGCCACTCTAGTGCTCTTATGTAAACTCAACTGCAGTATACATCAAAGAAAGGAAATTAGTTATACTTCAGTTCTAGCAGCCTGCCAGAGCGGATCCTGTACGTTAGAGACTATGTGGGGGGATATGGAGGGGAGCACTCATTCCCTCACATTACATGATCTCTTCTTGCCACAGTTCCCCTCCCCACCATTTCCCACTATTTCTTCCTTCTCACAATCTTTTATGCCTTCCTCATCCCAGTTCCTTTGCCTTTCTTCCTATTCCTTGTGGAAAAAGTCCTCTAGAATTTACTAGGAATGAAACAAAAAATATATTGCAGCATGATGGTGTTGCCAGTCGTGATGTTTATGGTGAAATTTGTGATATTGTGTGACTCTTCAAGCCTCAGTAGCTCAGTTCAGATGATTACATGAGAATCTCAATTTTCTTTAAAAAACAAAGCCTCTAGCCATGCTAGTTTCAGAGAAAAGCTGGGACATGTGAAGCAAGTACACTCTAAGGACTCAGAAACCAAAAGATAAAGAGAACACCAAAATTATTATTGTAAGAAAGTCTCTTATTTTTAAAACCAATATCTAGATTTTTGGAGACTTGACTTATGATTTTTTAATGTCTGAAGTTTCCAATATTGTCACGATGAACTTTCTATAGGGTTTTTGAAAAAAAACAAAACAAAACTGGATTTTTATACCAAGGATGATGTTATCCACTATTACATTTTATAGGATGGTTTTTAAAAAGAAGATATTCTTTATTAAATTCTATGGGCATACTCCATGAGGACCTTCTCAAAGGCTTCTCTGCTTTCTCCTTGGGGCTATATTGGTCCCCTCCCCCACTGGGAGAGTTGCTGCAACTGGGCTAATCACTACATTCCTGGCCCTGAATAGTGAGAAACAACAGCTGGGAGTGGGAGGATGTAGAAGGAGGCAGCTACTGATGCTGCTACTTGACAGTAGGGAGAAGATACTGCAGTAGGCAGATGGGTGCTGCTACTGGAACTGAATTTCCATTGTTCACTAGTCTTTCATAAAGGTACCATCTATGACCTCAGTGTTTGCACATCTCTGACTGCCTTTGTGTCCTTCTCAAACCAACTGTAAAGCAAATAATGGGAAACAAGTGAAGTTTTTAAGATTTGAAGTTGCTTTTGGAGATGAGAGGGTACAGTGGAAAAAGAAAGAGTGTAGAGATGAGCAATGGAAATGATCCACGGTGTGGAATAATTTCAATTTGAGGAGAGAGTGAAGAGATTAGGACTCCTAGACACAAGGCAAATAAGTATGATAAAGATGTCATAATAATGTATGGGGTAGAGGAGGTAAATCAGATGCTCCTAAATACCCTTCCTCTTGATACAAAAACATGGGGTAACCCAATGACCTCAAAAGGCAACACATTTAAAGCTGACGAAAAATAAATACTTTTTTAACCTAATGCATAATTGCCTATGGAATTCCAGGACTGCTGGGTTATAGAGATGAGTGGGGTTAGATGCTGTTGGAGCTGTTAGGACTTTAGGGATGAAGGGCAGCTATGCAATAGTCCCCTGTCTGCTTCCCTCCTTTGCTGCCAGAGAAGCACATTCAGACACTTAAAATACTTTAAAGTTATTTGTTGTTTGATGGTTGCTGTTCTAAATTATTTATCCTTGCCCCTGATTTACTGTTGGAGGGGGATGTGTATTTGGGAGCAGGGAATTAGGGACATGGGGGATAAGACTTAGGACATTACTGCAGTGGATCAGTAAGAGGAAATTTGAGGGTTGGGGAAAGAGGAAGATAAGCTTTGCATAAAAAATCATAGACTTATCCAGATGTGATCCTCAATCCCTTTGCTTGCTTGTTCCTCCCCTTTCCACTGTACCTTGTGTGCTGTGTATTTAGACTATCTGAGATTAGGAAGAAAGTTCTCTGTCAGCAATTTTTTTCATAATTAGTAACGATCATCCCCCTCATGTACTATTTCTCAGGTACTGGACACTGTCAGAGACTAGACTAGATAAATCAGTGATCTTGTAACTCATTTGCTAGTGTATGTTACAGACTTCCTCTGTCTCAGTCCACAGATAATCTGAATTGTTAGAAAGCATTGGGTCAAGCTGTAACAGCTCATGTTTTTAGCTGTGAGGATCCTTTGTTCAATCCAGGGTGAGGTGAACAAGAGGGTCATCCTGGAATGGCAGTTCCTGTGATTCAATCCTATGCCAAAAACCAAGAACTAGAGTGCATCCTGCATTGAACATTGAGGTACAAACTACCCAGTATAGTTCTATGAGGAGTTGAATGACCTACAAATGTCAGCATCTGCATGGACATTTAAATCACACAGGACAATAAGCTTTAGCAATCCAGTATCTGACTGAATGACAACTTGTTGAGGTCAACCCAAAGTTTCATGGGGCTTTGTTGAAGATGACAACTTAGTAAATATTATGGTAGATGCCTTATTTGATAATCTATGTAAAGTCTTACAGTTTGTACTCACTCCTTAGGCAGAACTTCTATTGATGACTAAATATTAATTTATTCTTAGGATCAGATTGTGGCTTTAAAGCCAAAAAGATATAAGGGTGTAGTAGATGCCAATTTTGGCTCACAGAATCATTCTGCCTGCAAAGAAGTTGAAGTCAATAAGAATTGATCAAAGTAAACAATGAGGAATTGGACCTTCTGGGAGTGAGGGGGGAAGGAATAGCATCTCACTGAGTTAAGGATCTTGAAATTATCAAGATGCACATATTCACACTCTAATACTAGTGAAATTGCCCTCCCCCTCCAAGATTATAAAAACTGTACTGGATTATATAACAATCTGGAATTCCTTAAAAATCTAGATTATTTTCTGTATAACTGCCTGTAAATAAGAGCTAAATTCTGTTCTGGGTCATTTGCCCTGGTGATATAACTCAATAAAGTGAAGAGAATTCTCAATTTAAATCAGAGTAAGTCAGAATTGAAAACTGATACTAATGAAGACCTCAAGTGACAAAATATAAATCTCATCTATTGAGTATCTTTCTAAGGAAATCTACATTTTATGTCTTTTTTTTTGGTTTAAATTACTTATTTGTTTTATTCAAAAGTGATTTATTATGGCCTAACCCAAATACTAATCCTTGCTGTAACATGCTTTCATGTACTGAGATTTTGCTGTTTTATTCTAAACAATTTAGCATACAGTTTCAAATTCAAATATGGATGCAGGCTATTGGAATTTGAAACATTACTAACAAGAGTCAACCAAACTCTCCTTGCCACCTTATATTGCGAAGCATAATTTTGTAATATATATTTTAATATTTTTAATGTATTTTAATATATTAGGAAAATAAATACTGTAGACTTCTTTTTTAACAAAATATACAATATGCTACCATGTATCTGAAAACAGTGCTTGTTTTCCCACAGCATTTAAGGTGAGAGGCCATTAACTGATGATTGGTTGGTTGATTGACTAGAAAAGCATTTTTTATGACTGGTGATTTAAAAAAAATCCCTGACATTATTGGGCAAGTTTGAATAATATATTCATCTTTAAATTGAGAAGAAATGCTGAGAAATTAACTATGCAAATATAAGCCAGTTCATTTGGAAGAAAGATGTGGATGACTATGAATGTTTGGATCACCATCACCAAATAAAATGAATACTCGAAGTGTTGTTAAAAACAAAACAAAAATATTAAATTGATCATAGCTAAGCAGCGATATACTACATTTCATCATCATAATTGGAGAAGAAGAAGCATTAAAGGATGATTAATCTACTTTGGAAACCAAATGCTCCTTGCTTAGAAACATTTTTTTATTGGATGTTTTATGTTTTAGCCATTAATTGTTCATTACAGTAAATCAGACACTCAGATGTTTATCCTAGTAATATGTAATGTCAAAAACAAAACCATCCTTTCCCTTAATTGTTAAAATGCTGTAATTTGTCTCTACATATTCTCAATATGGCCTAAAACAATCTTTATTTTTCTTTGAAAGTTCACAAAAATTTGTGCCAGATGAATTGCATAGGAATTGCTATGTGTTTGGAATCCACATTCCAACAGTTAATCTGCTCTGACAGCCCCACCTATCCTAATACAAATAAAAAATAAAACAAAATTCCTTGAGCCAGATTCTACTAGCAATGCCTGATCAAGAGTCCGTTGAAATTAATGGGAAAACTTCTTTGTTTTTTAAATTGGAGATATACCTTTTTCCTAGAACTGTAAGGGACCTTGAGGTCATCAAGTCCAGTCCTCAACTAGCAGGACCAAGTACTGATTTTTGCCTAGATCCCTAAGTGCCTCCCTCAAGGATTGAGCTCATAACCTTGGGTTTAGCAAGCCACTGCTCAAACCACTGAGCTATCAATTGATTTTAATAGGCATTAGATGCAGTCTCAAGTGCACAAGCAGAGGAGAAGCTGCAGGGAGTTTGCCACTATGCATGTGCTCTTGAGCAAAAGGCAAACAGAATCTTGATGCTTGCAGTCCCTCATTGCAGTCTCTAGGTGACTGTTAATGCCTACAGCAAACTAGTCACCTCAAAGAGGCCAGGGTGTTGACCCCCTTATGAGGTATACCTACAGTTGACTGCTCTTTGCAAGCAGAATGGGAACCCATATGGATTCTAGTTACTTCCCCACCCCCACTTGAATGGACGTGGCTTTAAAAAACACTCTGCCCTTTAAATTATTTCATAGTCTAGTAAATATATAGTACTATTGGACAGGATTAATCCAAATCTGTTTGGAAATGTACTTTTTTATTACTATTTTTCTGTTTAAACACACTTTTAACATACAAACTACCATAATGGGTCAGACCAATGGTCCATCTAGTCCATCATCCTGTCTATGATAGTAGCCAGTACCAGGGCTTTAAGAGGATTGTGCAGAGCAGTGAAGCTGGAGAGACTGAACCTGTCTTCCTATCCTGGTGTCTGGCAATCAGTGGTTTAGGGTTGCGCCAGCATGTGGTTGCATCTCTGACCATCTTGGCTAATAGCCATTGATGGACCTATCCTCCATAAACTTATCTAGTTCTTTTTGAACCCACCTATATTTATACTTTTGGCTTTCACAACATCCCATGGCAATGAGTTCCATAGATTAATTGCGTGCTGTGTGAAAAAGTGCTTCCTCTTTTTTGTATTAATCCTGCAGTCTATTAATTTCATCATGTGGCCCCTGGTTTTTGTATTGTGGGAAAGGGTAAATAATACTTCTCTATTCACATTAACTTTTTCCACATCATTCATGATTTTACAGACAACTAACATTCTCCTCCCCCCCTTACCTGATTTGGGCTTGTTTTAGTACCTGATAAAGGGAGATCCTCTTCCTCCATCCCAGTCGTAGGTCCAAGTTCAGAAAAACACTGAAACACATGCTTACCTTCTCTGAGAGTATTTCTGACTAGAGAAGGAATTACACACATGCTCAAACCCTCAAGGCTTAAGTGCTTAAGTAGCTATTTACAGCAGCTTAAGTGTTTTTTTGTACAGAGGTATGTTTACACTGGAATAAAACATCTGTGCCATGGCCGTGGCTGGCCACGGTCAATTGACTCAGTCTTGCGAGACTGTAAAATTGCTGTGTATGAATTTAGGCTCAGGCTGAAACCTGAGCTCTGGGACCCTACAAGAGGAAAGGATCCCAGATAGGGTGACCAGATGTCCCAAATAAAATCAGAACTGTCCTAATATTCAGGCATTTGTCCCACATCCTGACTGATGTTAGGTCGGGATGCAATTTGGCCTGATATTTCTGTTTTTTTTTTTTGCTCTACCAGCAACCCCCATGTGTCCCAATATTTTCTTCCTCTCATCTGGTCACCCTAATCCCAGACCTCAGGCTCCAGTGAGAGCCCAAATGCCTACACAGCAATTTTACAGCCCTGGAGATGGAGCCAGTTACAGGTACTTGCTTAATTGTTGTGTAGACATACTCACAGAGACCTCCCATGTGCTCCAGAATCTTCCCTCTTTGGGATGGAAGCAGCTCGGTTCTCTTTCCTCACAGGAATTTGTAGAAGGATTCTTTATTTCTCTTCCATATGCAGGATGGATGATTTCTGATTCTCTTTCTCTTACCCCAGAGTTGAGCAATGTTTTCTCTTTCCCCAGAGATGGAAAATCTCTCTTCTCTTCCCTACCCCAGGCAGGGGTTTTCTCTCTCAAGCCCTCTCCTGCAGACATGCATTCACCCTACTAGGGGCATGTGCTCCGCTCACCCCATTAAGGGTATGTCTACACAGTGATTAAACACCCATGGCTGGCCTATATCAGCTGACTCACGCTTGAGGGGCTCAAGACATGGGGATATAAAATAGAGGTGCAGACATTTGGGCTGTCACTGGAGCTAGGCTCTGGGATCCTCCCCCATCTCAGGCAAGTCACTTCACCTCTCTTTCCTCTACACATGCTGCCTGCCTTGCTGGGTTAGGTTGCAATATCTTCAGGGCAGGGACTGTGTTTGTGCAATACTTAGCACCATGAGGCTGTGATCTAATTTGAGGTCACTGTGTGCTACTATAATAAAAATGTAATACTACTTCTTGTCCATTTCTAGGAAAAAAGAGTGAAGTAAAATCTTTACTGACATTATAACTCTATTAGAAATTCAGATATCGTGTGCTTTTAATGAGTCTCAATGCATGTTTGACCGCTTCTAAAATGAAATGCCACTAAATTATTAAAACATAAATAATCTTCAGTGCAATTTAACTGGCAAGTGAAACTGCAGCTAAAGTTGTTGTTGCAGTTCTGTAGCCATGTGACAATACTTTGATAAATAGACTAGTATTCTGAATGAACCTTTTATATTTTCAGTGTTTTCTGAGGTTGAACATCAATAAATCACGAGGAAGATCTGCTTTACATTCACTTCAGTGTTGGGAACCATTATGAACGGTAAATACTTCTGGTTTCTGCTTCATTCTTTTTCAGTTTTGTTGCATATTACTTTAGATAGTTTCACAGTACAGCAGTTCTTACTTAAATGTGTCCACTATAAAAATATAAATCAACATCAATGGAAAATCTTACATTTAAACAAATGCAGCTTGTATAGCATTAATCAACGTTAGAGGTGGTGTATGCTTATGAGTCCAAAGTGGGAGAAAGCATAGGCATGCAGTTAAATAAGAGCACTTGGAGTCATGAGATCTAGGGTGAAATCCTCCAGTGAGGAATCTTGTGGTCAGGATTTCACTCCTGCATTCTAATCCTCGTGCTTCCATTGGCTTGTTTTGTGGGCAAGTTTCTTAACTTCTCTGTACCTCTCCAAAACCAGGATAATTATACTTCTGTTCCTCATAATGATGTGCTGAAGCTTAATTCATTAATGTTTGTAAAGCGATTAGAAATCCTTTTTTTGGAAGGCACTGTATAATGCCAAAATATTATTTATGGTTTGGTTGGGGGAGGATTAGCTAATTTCAATAATAATTTAAACATCTGAAATGTAACACTTACAGCATAGTAGTCATTACAAAATTTAAGGCTAAGTTATTGAACTGTAAAGGATTTGGCCAAAGTATTCCAGTCCTGAGCCTTTGATGTGAATAGATATTGTGTCACTGAATTTCATTGAGATCAGCCCCTTAATCAGCAATAATTTACAGATGGACCAAGAAAATCATGTTCAGTTATGATTCCAAATTGGGTTTAGGGCAGGGCTATTGGTATAGGTTTCTGGCCAAATTGGAATGGTCTGGATTTACATTCAGTGATGCTGAAATCTGGTGAAATGATGTAAATGGTAAAATCAGCAGTCCTTGCAAGAGTTCAACTATCTTTAACCAAAATTTCATAAGAGCAACTCTTCTTAAAAGATGTCATCATTTTCAGGAATGCGATTAGAACGGGTCCCATCCCAAAAATGTACAAGCAAGTTTGACTTTAGATACCCAAATTTTGAATCCTCTCAAAATCTGAAGGGGTTTCATATTCAAGGTTGTGGCTTTGGCTCCTCTCTACTAATGATCACACATATTTGGTATCAGTTGTGGTAAGACAGGACTTAAAAGGTTTTTAAGGTAAGGATACTGCATGCATGTGAAATCCATACAGGGAGAAATTGGTGCCCCACTGAACTTTGTAGAAGAATTTCTTACAGTTAGGAAGTGGCCAAACCATTGCAAACTCTAGTTTTCTTTCAACATTAGTATGTTTCATGTGTCATCCCATTGAATAACTGATTTAGATTCTTTATTCCAAGATGTAAAATAATCTTAAATAAAAAAACCCCAACAACTAAAAACCCACTACCAATAAGGTCTCATAAACAAAAAACATTTTAAGGCAGCCCTCATCTGTTTGCAAAGTAAGACTTGCACCTCTCAAATGAATCTAGATTTGCATTCTGGGCTCAAATATTAGCTTTCAAGTTGATGTGACTGTTGGTTTATTATGGATTAACTTCAGCATTTAGGTTGAGATTATGACTGGCCCTTGTATGGGTGATGCAGCAGGCAAGGAGCCTGCATCCTCCTTGTGCATCCTGTGAAAGGGTGAGCATAACACTCTTTGTGATCTGGGATTGCTTGGTCCCTCTGGGGAGCAAATAGTGGGAAGATATGGGGCCATTGCTCTGCCTCTTTTCCACTGGTCTGCAAAGCAGAGCCTGGGCACCAGAAATCATAATTTACAGCATCCTAATTGTTCAGGGATGAACAATGACTATAGAGATTGTCTCCTAAGGCACAATCTCTCCAGGAACTTCCCTCTCACAGGCCCTTATACAAATAGCACACTCTAGGCATTGGGGAGATCTAGCCTTCAATCCGTTTGTATACCCCTAACTGACTCTAATGGCCAGTTGTGTCCAGAAAATAGGTCTGTGTCTACATAATCAAAGTATTCTTCATACTAGAAAAGGGCAAAATATATGTAGCAAATAATATATTTAAATTAATTTAGCCTTTTCTCTCCATTCATGAAGTGTCTGAAACTAGACATAGACTTTGTTTTTTATATCATCCTATGGATTGCTTGTCAACTATTTCCTGTGGCTATTGAGCATTTGAATTCCTTAACTTGCTGTAAATCCCATGGCATTATTTCTGCTCCTCTATTAGATTGCTGAAACTTTAAAAAGCAGGTGTAGACCTGCTTATGCACGTTACAAATTAGCTGTGTCAGCACTTCTGGCATGAACCGTCAGAGAAACACATATTTGCCCGGCCTGCTTCAAGAGTGTACAATTTGTTAACCATTTCATATACCTTATGAACTCATTTCTTATTTAATGAATGGCAACTGTCATGTTTGCAACAGCACTTCAAACTAGAATGCACCCTGCAATAGCCAGCTTACTTTTGCTACTTTTTGCTAACATGGAGGGAAGGAAAGAGAGCCTGTTTAGGTGTAATTAAAAACCCTTCATTAGCTTGATCCACTGAAATGTGTTTTAGTGGCATTTAATCCTTTTAATTCTATTGTTTTGTGTGTGGAAAGGGTACCTTGTGCATTTTCTACCATCAACTTGCAAGCCGTTGCTCTATTTCTGTACAATGTGATATTTGGTTGATTGATGTGTAATGAAATCTTACCTAATCTTTAAAGCAAAATATTGATTGAACAATTACACTTCATTTAAAGTGAAGTGTTATCTGTTCCTTCATTCAGCCCCCCCCCGCGTTTCTTTATCTGACATTCTATAGAGTCTAGTTATAACTCTATTTAGAAGAGCTGACACGTTTAGACTGTAAATCAATTTTCCATTTTCACTGTATTGGAGAAATTGCTCTTCAATAGGATTCTGCTCCCTCAAAGGACAGATTCTGTGTAGCACTTGCATTTAATTGATTCGCTAGGTTTGCTATTGAAGTATTTGTCAAGGTTATATAGGTGGAGGACTTTGTAGTATTCTTATTGCTGCAAAAGCTATTTCAATTTCAAATTAATGTTGAACTCTCTCTACTAGAAAATGAACACCTATTAGACTACTTTGTGTGATATCAAAATCATTTCCTGAGCTCAACACCATATTGTACTAGTACATCCCAGTTGATTTCCTGCCCTTCCCCCCACCACACACATTCTAAATTAAGACTATTGGGATTAGTCACCTCCCAGAAGATGGATAGTATTTCTAGTTGTTGTTGTTATTATCATTTTATGATTTTATGATTTTATATTAATAACTGGAAATTTTAATAAGATAAAGATCCGGCCCTGAAGCACTTACAATCTCTTGAAGTCTTTCTATAAATCACAATTGAATTCTCTTCTCGGTATACAAGTTTCCTAAGCAGTATTAATAATGTCCAGAATATCCCCTGGAAGAATCTGCATCAGTAAAAGGAGAGGAAATAACCTCTAATTACTTATTGTTTTATGCAAGGTGCCAAAGATGTAGAAAGGATCTCCTAAAACCAGATATTTACAGGCAAGGAAAAAAAATCAATTTAGCATATTATACCTGCTTGAAATCCATTTTGGTGCAGAAGGTTTAACAGCTTGGTCTGACTCTTTGTAAGGCAGTCAATTGCACACTCATTGGCCCCAATTGTGCATTGACAACCATGTGGGCAGACCCCTGCACCCACATGAAGATGAGCAGACTTCAGTGGGGCTCTGAGCACGCAGAGGGATTTCCCTGTGCAGTTCCCAATGAAGGGTCAACACCATTGACTTTTATTTATTTATTTATTTATTTATTCTTAAACCTCTGTGTCTTACGTTTACCTGGAAATTGTTTTGCACACTTGTTGTAGCATTTTTCTTCAATATCTCCTGTTACTAATAACTTGACGTTGTTCCCTGTCCTACAAGCCTATATGTGAACAGGAGAAAAAGTTTTGCTCAAAACTCTCCATGTACTTCCAATTAATTCCCTTTTTTAGATCATGGTGTTATTTGCAACTGTAAAACTTTGCTTGGATCAGTATGTTATCATCTTTGAAATCTTAAAAGATTTAATTAGGACACTGTGAGTTTCTTCTTTTCCAGTGAGAATAAGTCCAGCTTTCTTAATCTTTCTTCATGACTTAAATCTTTGAAGCTTGGTGTTTGTCTGATTGTGCTATGCTGCATTAATGATGGCATAAAAGGCATGAATAAACATTAAGATGCTTGGATCTGAAAGTTTCAACTTTACCTCATTAATTTTGATGTCCTATAAACTATATATATTTACTACTTAGATTTTTTAAATATTTTCTCTGAGAAGTGTACTAGGCATGCCGAGTTAAAATTCTCTGCTGATCTTAAATGAATGGGATGGATGAATCGGTTTGGATAAAATAAGAACAGGACTGAGTCTCCTGTCGGAATTTGAACCAAATGAAATTCAAATCGTTTTGTCAGTTAAAATATTATATTAAACTTCTTTAAAAAAAGAATCAAACTCACAATGTTTTATGTCTCTATATTTCATGATTTCATCTGGGACTGGAAGTACCACCAAATGATTATGGGGAAAGAGGTAATTATGCGGTTTTTGTTTTGATCTGATTTTTTGTTTTGTTTTCTTGTCTTTTGTTTTTGTTTTCCACCTCTGCAAAACTCCAATCCTAGAGCCTTAAAATTCAACTTACCCTTACCTGAGATTTCCTCCCCTGCAGGGTGAATTTTACTGAGTAACACTGAGTTCCTGAAAAAATAGGCAGTCCTTTCCTTTAGAACAGATAGGATATTAAGACTATGCAACTATAGTACAGGAAAACACTTGAAAAAGTCTGATCCTAGAGTGTCACACCCTGTTTTCTAGAAAAAGGGATTCCATTAATTTTGAGCAAAGCTTGGGAGCAATCTGAAATTCTGATCCTTTTGTCATTTCCCTATCACTGGTTCAGAGGTCTGTGGTATTTTCATGGGCAATTTCATTTTTCTTTCTTTTTACAATGAACTTGAAAAAAGATGGAGCACTTAAGGGAATCTAGAATTGCTTACTTTGAAGTATTAAGGGGATATCTGCCCATCTTGCTCCACTGTTTCTGACTTCATAGCCACTTTCTAAACTGTAGAAATGCAACAAGTTATATGGCTAATCTGATATAGTTCCATTTTTTAAAAAGTGAAATGCGTAACTCTTGTCAGCCACACATACTTTCACTTGGAATATCAGTATGTCTTCTAAGTTCAGTATGGATCTGTTGAGACCATTCCACAAAAATATAATAGTATTCTTCCAGAAAATATGTCAAAACACAGAAAGCCTAGTGGTAATGGGCGGCTCCAGGCACCAGCATGCCAAGCGCATGCTTGGGGCGGCAAGCCACTGGGGGCACTCTGCTGGTCACCACGAGGGTGGCAGGCTGGGCGCCTTCAGCAGCATGCCTGCAGAGGGTCTGCTGGTCCCGCAGCTTCGGCAGACCCTCCAAAGGCAGCCTGCCTGCCGTGCTTGGGGCGGCAAAATGCCTAGAGCCTTCCAAGGGGAGCAAAAGACATATCTGGCTTTAAGACTAAGCTTGATGAGTTTATGGAAGGGATGGTATGATGGGATAGCCTAATTCTGGCAATTAATTTTGGCAATTGATCTTTGATTATCAGCAGGTAAGTATGCCCAGTGGTCTGTGATCAGTTGTTATATGGGATGGGATCTGAGTTACTACAGAGAATTCTTTCCTGGGTGCTGGCTGGTGAGTCTTGCCCACGTGCTCAGGGTTTAACTGATTGCCATATTTGGGTTCGGGAAGGAATTTTCCTCCAGGGCAGATTGGCAGAGGCCCTGGAGGTTTTTTGCCTTCCTCTGCAGCATGGGGTGTGGGTCACTTGCTGGAGGATTCTCTGCAGCTTGAGGTCTTCAAACCACAATTTGAAGACTTCAGTAACTCAGACATAGGTTAGGGGTTTGTTATAGAAATGGATGGGTAGGATTCTGTGGCCTGTTTTGTGCAGGAGTTCAGACTAGATGATCATAATGGTCCCTTCTGACCTTAAAGTCTATGAGTCTAGAGCCGCCCCTGAGTGGTAAGACAGGCCAGGAGACTGGATCCATAAAAGAGGTGGCAGTGCCCAATAAACACACTTGAAGCATTCTCCGTCTGCAAAAAGAAAGCATAAACAAATTCTTGGAGCAAGGTAGGGCTGACCTTTACCTTTACTACCTCACAGTCACATAAAACCAATTTATAGTAATCTCAGGTATTGGAAATAGGATAAAGCTTTGAAATTATTTCAATGAATTAATGTGCAAATTGGAATTCCAATTACAGAGTGAATCTTCCTGAGAGTTAACTCAGTCTGAGGGTAAAAAAAATGAATTAACTATAATAATAGGACTTCATTGTATTACTGGTGCTAGAAGGGCAGGATATGCATAGTACTAATTTCTGTGTACATGCTTTAATTTCTAAAGGTGCATAGAATATCTGCAAGGGATTATAGCAAAAAAGAATTTCTTCTGCTGCTATGCCTTTCATTCAGGATATTTGAAAAACGTTAATGAATTTAGCTTTGCAATACTCCATAGAGGGAGCAGCAGCGAAAAAGTATTTTTCTCCAAATATTACAGATCAGTAAGCTACTAAGAGAGAAATGTAGGGCAAAGAACACCTATGAACCGATAATTCTCCTGGGAATCTGTGATGGGAAATTCACCCCTCACTGCCCTGGAGGGGTTAATATAGGTAAGAGAGGCCAATTAGCCATAGGCTGCATGTGGAGGGAGTTAGGATGCTATGAGGTTTAATTGGGGACGAAGCTCACTTGGGCAAAAAACGGTGAGGCTTCTATAAAGCCAAGGAGCTGCCAATAAAGAAGAGGGGTTGTAGTGAGGAAATGTGCAGTCAGACTTCCTGATAAAAGAATGAGGGAAGGAGCCTTTAATAGGAGTGTAGGAAGCAGTCCAGGACAGCTGCAGTATGGGCTGAGAACATACACCTGAATTTCTGGATTGGAACTTGGTGTAGAGGGTGGGCCTGGGTTCTTCTACAAGCCACTGTGGGAGTGGCACAGTCGGCAAGGTGGATAGGGAGCCTGCCTTAGACTGTGTGAAGAGAGAGTCTAGTGACACTCCAGAAGGGAGGATGATTGGAGGGTAAGCCATGAATGAGAGGTACTGCAGCTCCTGAGCAGTGAGAAAGAGGCTATAGAGTGAGTTATTGAGGCAATGGGCTGAGCAACCACCAGATGGGGAATGGACAATGGCAAGCTAATGCCCCAGATGAGGCACCACCAAATGGTGAGTAGCATGTGCTCATTACAGGACTCAGCCCAGAACAGAAGAAATGTGGATTTTCTTTTGTTTTGTTTATGTTCCTCTCTCTCCCTGCGGCGTTTCCATCCATGGAGAAGTTGTGAGCAAATTATGGAGTCATGCCAAATTTCAGCATGGCTGCGCCCATGTCTGCAGGGGTTAGGAGTGGCAAGGAAGATGGAGGAGACCAAGAAAAAACAGCGAGTGAGGCCTCTAGCCATGTGATGAGGGATTATAAGGGAGGCTATTGTGAGTGAGGGAGTCAGTAGCTTGTATAATGAATAGGAGCAGGGTGGGGGAGGTAGTATGAAAATCTGAGCAGACCTAGCACTGTGGATTCAGGAATGTAGTCAGCGCAAAGCTGAACCCCAATCCATCTGTGAAAAGTGGCAGTGCAGGGATAGGGGAGTCTGTGAGGCTAGAAGCCATTTTGTGAAGTAGAGCTTCAGCATGTTACAGAAAATGAACACACTGTGCTCTCTCCCAGAGACATTTTTCTTCTATTGTTTCCCTTAATCCAAAGTAAAAATTATTCAGACTGAAAATATGACTATTTTTACCCAAAAAAATAGTAACAGTGGGGTGTGACTAGTATCCCTCATTTCCAGGAAAGCTCGTCTTAGGACTCAAGCAACATTCAAGTTCTAAGATGATTCATTTAGGTCCTGATTTAAAGCTAATTGAAGTAAATGGAGAGATTCTTGTTGACTTTATTAGGTTTTGGATCCTGTCCTTAATACATAAGTATCCCACAGTGAGTTTCCATGCAGTCAAAAAGGTATAGCACAATAGTCTGTCATCAAAAATAACCTAAAGCCAGAGAAGTGAGCAATAAAGATACACTGTTTTTTAAAAGTAACGTCTTTAACTTTAGCTATTATTTTGGAATGATTTATGCACACAATGTATGAGAGTAAAGTTAAAATAAAAAATTCCCAGTAATGTAATAAAATGTTAGGCTAGACTTCTGATGTGCTCAAAGTAGTTAAATTTCAAGTGATTATTTACTGTTTTATTAATATTAAAATTTATTTATATAACAACTTTTATGCGCAGGGGTCCAAAAGCAACAGATAACTATAGGTCTGATCCAAAGGTCACGGAAGTCAAAAGAAATTTCCACTGACTTCAACTCAGGTCTTAAATACATATAGTTCCACTGAAACACAGCGATCCCTAGCATAAAGGTGAGGAACCAACTGACATACAACACACTTCACAACACTGTGAGGAGGGAAAAGTGTCATGGAATATTTAGAGTCTACCCAAAGTCAACAGAAATCTCATTTATAGTGGAAAAAAAACCCCAAACCTAAAATGAGTATCATGATTCCCCCAAATTAAATTTACTATTGGAAAGATGAAGGGATGAGGTGAGCCTGGTAGAATAAGAACATACTCTCTCAATAGATTTTTTTTTTAACTTTAAACATGATGTAAGTCACAGCTCCAGCTACTAACAGTAGAACAAAAAAATTACAGTAATGAATAGAAAGATGAACACAGACTGAATTGGCATTAACAGCCTCTCAAGATTGGAAATTCTCATGCACTTGGGGAACATGTGGAGAAACTTAGGCCCAGATCCTCAAATCAGTTGGAGTTTGGTGCCTAATTAACTTTGAGGATCTGTGCCTTAGACTTATTTTGATTTAGGAAGTTTTTTGGGGAAATTTTTGGTCCATTTCTTTTTAGATGAAAGCTGAAATAGAGAACCTAGTCTCTCTTCTTTGTATATACAGTAGGTTAGATGTACAGTACATGAGGCATAACATGTTTGATTGTTGGCGGGAAGAGAAAGCTGTTAAATTAAAATATGCATCACACCAGGTGTCTTGTAAATGCCAACAATGAATGAAGAGTTAAACCTAGTAATTTCATGACAGAGTAAATGTTAATAGTTAATTCCAGAGAGAAGGGCCTACATGGCATATAAATGTGTGCATTTCCATAGTGAAATGCAGTAGTCTAATGGCAGGTCTGAAAAACAAGATGAGCTAATTGTTATCTTTTACAAATTAGTACAGTGAACCATTTGGGTTGTGATATGAATCTCATTTATTTATTTTCAGTTCTGGTTTGGGAAACTGGAGGGCTGAGAATTTGACTGTTTTATTTGAATGTGGAATATTTGATAGCACTGGAATATGAGCAAGGCTTCTGAGGAGGCCTCAGTGTCCCTAGTGGGATGGTGTGGTGTGCTTCTTCACATATGCCAACAGAAAGCTGCCAGTGAAATAGCAACAATACTGAAGAATTTTAAGGCCCTGAATCCCCAGATTAGAATGTGCCTGATTATTTGATTAGATTTTGTTAGAATGAGCATATTCTGAAAACCAGAAAGAACTTGACAAGAGAGACAAATGAAATTGTATTATTATTTATTCAAACCTCAAGTGAGGCAGGCCAACATGGGTCATGTGGGAAGAGGAGGAGAGGAAACTGTTCACACATATAACTGCCACCGATAAAAGTGGCTTCAAACTACAATTCAATACAATTCAAGCTACAATTCATTTGCAAATTTAACACCATCAATTTGGGCATGAATAGGGACTGGGAGTGGCTGGCTCACTACAAAAGCAATTTTCCCTCTCTTGGTAGTGACACCTCCTCATCAATTATTGGGAGTGGACCACATCCACCCTGACTGAACTGGCCTTCAGCACTGGTTTTCCACTTGTAAGGTAACTCCCTTCTCTTCATGTGCCAATATATATTTATACCTGTATCTGTAATTTTCACTCCTTGCATCTGAAGAAGTGGGTTTTTTACTCATGAAAGCTTATGCCCAAATAAATCTGTTAGTCTTTAAGATGCGACCAGACTCCTTGTTGTTTTTGTGGATAGGACTAACATGGCTACCCCTCTGATACTTCAAACTCTTAAATGACTCACTGATTTAAAAACAAACAATTCTACTGCCACAGTCTATGAATACAGAGCTGGGAGGCATTATATTAATTCAGATGGAACATAGAGGCCAAAGAGTTAAAGGAGTTAACATGACCTTGTCACTGTCCAACACTAAATTTTGTTTAACAAGGTTTGGGGTTTGGTATACAGAGACTTCAGCATGCTAAATACCGTTGCACAAACACCATTTTAAAAAAATGTATTTTAGTAAAGATAGAGAAAAGGAGAAAAAAGTTAAAACATTTCAAATGTAAATTATTAAATAAGGCTCTCACAATAACAACCTCCCTTGTTCCCTTTCCCATTATCTGGAGAGGGATTTTTAGAAAGGTAGGGGGAGAACCTTGTTTGACAGTCTCTTAGATGGTATTAAAGATGGAAAGGAGAAGATAGGTTGAAACTGTTGATGCTGTTGTTGTTGTTGAAATCTGGTCCTATTTCCTGGAAGATAAAACAAGACAAATGACACAAGAACAGCAAAGAGCAAAAACACAATTTCTGTCTCTGGTATTGATTTTCACTTGCAGCCTCACATCTGGAGAAGCACAGTCACAACATGTGGTTTTATCTGCCACTCTGAGAACTGGCACACTTGTCCAAGCATCTGGCTGTTCAGGGCATGGCTTTTAGTAGCCTCTTTGGTCACAGGCTCAGAGCAGTGTTTCAAAAATATGCAGTCGTGGCTAGCTAAGCTAAACCTTCCTAGACAAATGGAAAAAGGACAGTGACATGAAAGAGAAGAAATAAGATGGGGAAGGAAAGAACACACAAAGGTGTGTGTGTGTGTGTGGAGGTGACAAAGTCTCACATCCCAGGTGGTATTCGGGCTTTCACCTATGCCAATGGAGGTCATTTGGCTTCCTTTCTCTAGGCTGGTCAGGACATTTCCACAATTAGGATGAAGAAGGTCTAGGGTCCTAGAGGCAGTGGAGGTTGAGCCCATGATATTGAAGTCTGCTTCTTCCCCTTCTTTGAGTCAGCCAGTATATCAGTAGCCGTCATTTATTCTATATTTTCCTCAAGGTCTCACCCACCCACGAACCCAAAAAGGGTGTGCTGAGTAGACTTGCTCATTCTCTCATTATTTGTCCACCAATTACTACTAATTTCCAAGACACCAATTTTGGCTCACTGAGTTTTTCTGATTCCACACTTTTCTTGTTTGCCAGGCATGGTTTTAAGACAGTCTTTGAATTATATTAGTAGGACTTTTTCTTTATATTAATTTAGTTTTTCTGCCTTGCTTCTGCACCTTTTTCCCATTAATATTTCTTGTTATAGGCAATTGTGACATTTTATGAACTTTCACTTTTTACTGTGGAGCTCACAATTAAAGTAAATTTGTAGACCCAATACAGCAACCAATTCCGCCTAGGATTAGATGTTGGTTCATAGCATTATAATTATAAACCTAACCCTTTCTTTATTTGAAGCGCATAGGAAAACAAAAAGGAACTTGGATATATTCTAAGGTTTACAATGTTTATATATACATTGAGATTTGCAAATTTTAGAGTTGGTTATATATTAGAAAAATTACAGTTAAACTATTAAGAAAGCTAAGAAATTACAAGGTTTTTTTTGTAGCTAAAACAAAACTCAAAACTGATTTTCTATGTGCGTAAGATTTTTAAAAACAAACCAGCTTTTATTCCCTTTTGGCTGTATGCCCAGAATGGGTAAAGATAGGAGAGAAAAAATGTTTTCTCTCTTTTATTGCTTATACTTTCAAAGCTATGCCTTTACACAAACTGTGGAAATTCTGTGCATAAGTGGTTAAACTTACTTGGAGGAAAAAAAAATAGCTCTCACAACTTTTTTATTTTAACCCAAGTATGTTTCCTCTTTAAAAAGAAGCTACAAGATGTTTTCTTGGACCCACGTTTGCATTCATGAGTCATTTGCAACACCTAAATTCAGTAAAAATTTTCATACATTTTTAATCTCTGACAGGTTCTTGCCCACCTGTTTCACTACCAACATTGAGAGATCAACCTGGACATTATGCCAGCTTAGCCCATTATGGGGATTTTAACCTGGAACTTGAGCACAGAACAACAACAAAATCTAGCATTTTGTTAACAAGAGGATTACCCAAGTCTACTTTAACAACTTAAACTTTAACAAATCAAAGCATTTTAATTTTGCTACTTTTGCTTTTTTTAAAAATTAGTACCAATTATAGAAATCACAAACCTTAAAATAAGAGAGAAAACAAAGCATTTGTTAAATTATTAAAAATTATCAGTTGCTATAAAACAGTTGTTAACCCTGTCTTATTAAAACAGGAAGATTAACAGTTTGCTTTGCATGTTTCTAAATTGCTTTTTAATATTTGTGTTCCACCCCCCCATATCTCCTGTTTAAACACTGATCTTTTTCTTTTTTAACACATTGATTTGGCAATAGAAATTGTTACACTTAATTCCTTAATTCCTTTTGGCAAATACCTTTTATGCCTTCTTTAAAATTTTCTTTATAAAACTCAACTTCTTTTTGCAACTTTTTTATACCATTTGGAATGTACTCACACTTTTCTTTAACTTATACATTTTCTTCAATACACTGTTTAACTTTTGCATTGGATCAAGAAATTATTTTATGCTTTAATTTTTTAATTATCTTACATTAAACCCTTGTTTTTTAAACCAATCTTAAAACAAGTACCAGCTTCTAAGTATAAGCTGAACCCTTTAATCTAACATTTTTGGCATCCCTCAGTAGGCTTAATTTTTTTAAAAGTTCAAGTTCTGTCACCAAAAAAGATTCTAAAATTGTTGCTGTGGTATTGACTGTAAAATCATCCATAAAAGATAATGGATAAACTTTTATTTTATGCACAAAACTCAAGCTATATAAAAACAAATAAAGACATTTCTTCTTGGTCTGTCTTCCTGATAGTGAGTTTCAAAATGCTAAAGGTAAACATGTCAAACACTTTAATTTATGCTTTTGGACCAGTTGATTTATTGTTTTAATTAATTTAACCATTTATTTATAGATAAATGATACATGATAAATGGGCAAAACTGCCTATAATAATCAGGCTAATACATTGGCTAAAGTTGTACCAAATAAAGTGCCATACAGATTTGCATTATCTAACTAGACTGTAAAATCCCAAGTAAAAGTACTGAACCAAGGTCAGACCGAAAAGGACAAGCTCCATCTGCTAAAAGAGCTGCTGCTTCTACATCTGCAAATGTCAGTCAGTCAAAGCTGGAAGTAATCTTTATTAAAAATACCCCCCCAAAACATAGTCCAAAACCTTTTAAATAATCCACATGTATGTAAACTTTATCATGTCCAAAATATTGTATAATATTCCATCATAAAAAAAATCTTAAACAAAACCCAAAACTGCAATAATGCTTATTTAAAACCAGACTCAGCATAAAGGGGAAAAAAAGCTGCTAGTCTTTAAAAACAAAGCTAACAAACACCATAAATTGGTGGTTCCAATATCTTATTTTTTAAAAAAAAAACATACTGCAACACAGCCATATTAAGGTAATAGATACAAAAAATCCCAGCCTTAAAGGGCTGCCCATCTTAAACAGATCTACAGGTAAATGAAATTAAACCTCTTCCAATATCTAAACAAAAAACCCTAAAAATATTAACCAAGTGTAACATGTTTTTTCACAAAATGAGTGAAGAGCTTTGCAGGTCCCAATGACACTGCTGTCACTACAGCATTTCTTCTGGTAAATAATGTTTTTACGAGCTGGGAATTATCCCCTGAGGACTGAGTCTGACAGAGGCTCTGGTTTCATCCCTAAATTAATTGTTTCAAGTGTACAAACTACTTGGAATTAAAAGGAGGCTGCACATTGCCTATCACCCCAAGTCCTCAGAGTTGGTTAAAAACACCAATAAAACAATTGCCACCATGTTGTATAAAAGCCTCCAAAATAATCCAAAACTAGAACATAAAGGTAATTTAAATTTTATGGGCCATATGTTTGACACTGAGCCAGATAACTTGTTACATCCCCTTTAAACTTATAACTAGAAATCCATTGTATTGGTAACACATCTTTTGTTCCAGGATTTAGCAAAAAAGTAATCTGGCCCCTGTCTTAACCTGCAAAGAGTAGATAAAATAATTAAAATGCTTACCAAAAAACCTTTGCCTTTATACAGCAAAATATAAAAAGTATGCTCAAAAAAGTCATATTAGTATAAGAAAATTAACCCTAACAAAATCAAGTAAAAAAACAATTTTTTTAAATAGTTCAAGTAAAAGGGAAGGGTGGGGAGTTCAAAGCTAGCTAAAACTGTCCATTTAAAATGACCAAAACCCAACAACAACCAAAATAAAATAAAATAAAATAAAATTGTAACCTACTGAATGAAAATGATCATAATTAAATGGGTTCACCTCAATAACAATAAATCTATTTTTAAAAATAAAAAATAAACAGAAAATGCAAAAGCGGACTATACAATTTTTTTCTCCTCCTCAAGCCACTTCTAATTTTGTAATTAAATACAAATGTTTTCTCTCATCTATATATGCCAATTCCAAATTACCAGCAGAAATACAAAAAGTGTAATTCCGAAATTGAATTCTGACTTTGTACTAACAAAAATACCAAAAAAGCCAATCACTCACACTAAAGTTCTAATTCAATGTTTTTACATATCAATGAATGGAAAAACTTTTCTAGCAAATATGAAATAAAATGTTAAAATCACTTTTAAAAGTGGAGCTCCTTTATGCCAATCGGACCACCCCAGACTTCCAAAGTATGTCACCCAGCTAAAAAGTTGTTTTTAAATTCAGGTAGCTTACATGGAAATCAAAAAATAGCTACAATTTTCAAAATGTAATTGTGAAAAAACAAAACAAGCAAAGCCAAAACATCATAAATAGTACTGCCACAAAAGTAGCAAACTCCTATTAAATTAAATAATGCCATCAACAATATAACCCATAAATACTCACACATATAAATAAAATAAATAAAAGCTTAACAAACTTAATAAAACAAACTAGCGCTAGTATAAACAAATAAAAAGTAACCAAATACCGCTATATTAAGTACCAAATAAAATAATAATAATAAAAAGTTTGTAAACAAACAGTTATAGCCAGTAGGCTATAAAAAATGTAATGCCAATTTATATACATAATACAAAGTTAAAAGTTGTGTCTTGTCAGTATGCCATATATTTAAAAAAAATCTATTCTTTCTAAATGATTCATACTGTAAACATGTGGCAGCGTCTTGTGTGTATTTAAATGGTTACTTCAAAAATAATTGCCCACTGTAAAAATACTAAGAATTTAGTTCCTAATATACACCTGCATAAGCAAATAAATCCAATACATTAAATAATTCATTTGTTAAAAATTTAGCAAATTTGTTGTGGAGCCTTAGATCTCCAATAATCATTTTAAAATGTTGTGTAAGTTTGGCTAAATGTCTTTTAAAAAGTGTGTGTGTGGCAGGGAGCGGGGATAATAACTATTCATGTTTAGAAAATAGCTAGAGAGCACCACTCTAAAAAAAGTGCATAAAAATAAAGCAATAGCAAAAAAGTAATATTTTCTGGCCATATACGTTGTGTATGGTTATGGTCCCAAAATGGTCTGTACTATTTTTTTAAAATAAAAAAGGTTTTTACATCTCCTAGGACCAAACCAATAACAGCCAAAATGAAACTTTTTAATATTAAAAAACAAAAGTTACTAATCAGTTCTAACTGGCAAACTTTGCTGGGTTCAAAAAATTCCCATGCAGTAACTTTTTTTATAAACTCTAATCAAATTAAATCCATAAATCATAAACAGTTATTTTTTTTCACTAAAAATGTCTGCAGTTGTTTTCACTGTTCTTTTTTTTAAAAAAAGTAATTTAATGTGCAAGTCAAGATGCAAGCAAACACAGCTAAAATTATTACCACCAGCAATGCCTCCTACAAGTTCAGTGCCTCGAATACCTCCAAGTTTCAAAGCTTTGTCAGGATTCTCAAAAATCATTGCACTGCGACCCCCTTCTGACAATAAAAATTGCTACATGATCCCAGGAGGGAGGACCGCACCCTGAGCCTCACCACCCTGGGTGAGGTTGGGAGCCAAAGCTGAAGCCCAAGTTCTTCATCTGCAGGTGCAGGGGCCTGTAGCCTAAGCCCTGCCACACAGGGCTGAAGCCTTTGGGCTTCAGCCCAAGGCAGTGGGGCTCAGACTTTAGCCCTGGGCCCCAGTAAGTCTATCACCAGCCCTGGGACCCCATTAAAATAGGGTCGGAACCCATTTTGGCATCTCAACCCACAGTTTGAGAACCACATCTCTAATTCATCCCTGTAGCAGTGGTTTATCTAAGGTACATAGCTTCCCAAAAAAATCAATAAACAAAATACCGGTTTTCTTTTAACCTTTTTCAAAAATGTCTAAATACTAAGTCTAAGTGCCACAAATTGTTTTAAATCTGTATATATTAAAACAACTTCTGACACTTTTGACCAGAAGTATCCACCCATAATTGTCAGAAGCATAAATATCCTAGGAAATTAGTAAATGCAGGGGAAGGGAGGAGCAGGCCCTCAGGTCCTCAAAGTCCACATTTCTGACCTATTCCTGAAATGCCACTCATCAAACAGGTATGTCAGGGTTCTCCCTCCTCTGAACTCTGGGCTACAGATGTGGGGACCTGAATGAAAGACCCCCTAAGCTTATATTCTACCATCTTAGGTTAAAACTTATCTAAGGCACTAATTCCTTAGACTGGTATTGCTGCCACCACCAAGTGATTTACACAAAATATTCAGGGAAGGATCACTTGGAATCCCCATCCCTCCAAACCCCTTTACCCCCTTTCCTAGGGAGGCTTGAGAATAATATACCAACCAGTTGCATTAGCAATGTGAGTACAGACCAGACCCTTTGTCTTCAGGACACTGAAATCAATCAGGTTCTTAAAAGAACTTTTTTTTATACAGAAAAAAAGTAAAAGAATCACACCTGCAAAATCAGGATATAAGGTAACTTTTACAGAGTAATAAAAAGATTTAAAACACAGAGGAATCCCCTCTGGGCTCAGCTTCACAGTTACAAAACAGGAATGAAACTACCTCTTTAACATAGGAAAATTCACAAGCTAAAACAAAAAATAACCTAATGCATTTCCTTGCCCTACTTACAGTTTCTGTGTTTTTAGTTGAGTTATTCCAGGTATGTTTTTTGGGAGGTAGTGTACCTGCTGGCTTTTCCCTCTGTCCAGAGAGAGAACAAACCACAGAACAACAAAACAAATCCTTTTCCCATCTAGATTTGAAAGTATCATCTTTCCTCATTGGCCCTTCTGTTCAGGTGCCAACTAGGTTATTTGAAAGCATTGGCCTGCTAAACCTGAGTGTGAGCTCAATCCCTGAGGGGTCCACCTAAGAATCTGGGGCAAAAATTGGTCCTGCTAGTGAAGGTGGGGGACTAGACTTGATGACCTTTCAAGGTCCCTTCTAGTTCTAGGAGATTGGTATATCTCCAATTATTATTTATTATAACTGCTTAACCCTTTACAGGTAAGGCAATCTAGTACAGCTGCCAAGTATAAATAAAGGTTTCTACCTTTCCCCCTATATTCATGACAAGGTATTTCATAAATTGGGGTGGGAGGTCGGGGGGAAGGAAAGGGATGCAAAACAGCCTACCTCTAAAGGTGGTAGTCTGGTTTAAACACATCTAAAAAATACAAGTATCTAAAACAAAATAGTTTAACCTGTAAAATTTAAGAAGTGTTTGGTTTTAGTAATATTTCAAATGAACAATTAATGTCAAAATATACCATCTCAATGTATGTAAAATGAAATAGCTCAGTGGTTTGAGCATTGGTCTGCTACATCCTGGGTTGTGAGTTCAATCCTTGAGGGGGTCACTTAAGGTTCTGGGGCAAAAGATCAGTGCTTAGTCCTGTTACCAAAGGCAAGGGGCTGGATTCAATGACCCTTTGGGGTCCCTTCCAGTTCTAGGAGATAGATATTTCTCCATTATTAAAGTACCTACCATTAGCTATGCTTGATGCAACACATCCAAATTTACTTTATTTAATTGTATCAAAATGCAAGTAGTTATACCAATAAAACTTGAATTATACAAATTCACATTGGCTTTGGCATTATTTTAGATATTAACATGTAATAAATATTAAGTCAAAATGTATTTTTTTTGTTTAGTCTTGTAATTTTAATTGGTTCATTAATGTCCAATCCTAGATGGAATTGTTAGAATTAGGTTTTCAGAATCAATAATTGTAAATTCAAAATGTTTCCCACAAATCCTCTTCAACAGTCAATTAAATTTCCTCCTTTAAAGCAAACATTTCTGACAGTGTACTCATTCACTACATTATTGACAATAGGCAAAACCAAACAGGGCAAAACCACCACAGAAATAAATTCATTGAAAAACTTGGGCAAATTTTCCTAACACTTCTTCTGCCCCTAAAATACTCCTAACTCCAACTGGCAGAAAACAAAACTAGAGAGACAAAAGTTAGACCATATATACCATGGGCGAATAATATAATGTAAAGCTTCTGTGGGAAAAGACTTGGAGATAGTGATGGTAATTACTGCCGCAGAATTGCTAGTCCCAGAAATGTACTATTGGAAAAAGAACATGTAAAAACTCAGGACTGTGGTGTGTAGTGATGACCATGAGGCAATATGGTGTATAAACACTGAGTAAATAATGATTTATTATATTGCAAAAGTCAAGAACAATATTGATCCAAACCAATGCAGAACAAGGTAATCGGGGGAAGAGGCATGTCAAATTATATTGGTATCTTATCTCCAGTAGCTAAATATTGTTATTCTCATATCCAATACTTTGTTGGTTGGCTTCAAATTAGTAAACTACAACTTACACAATCAAATAAATGGAAAAATTAAAATTACCTTTATAGTTAATTCAACTTTCAAGATAGAATTGTTTAGCCACAGTAAAATTGTTTTTATCAGCTTTTCCTTATAAAGTCTTCTGTAATAGTCAATTCTGTAAAAGTCAATCTGTCTTTAAAAAAACAACAGCAGCAACAACAACAAAAATAAAATAAAAACACGCACCTGGGATCTCTGTGATATAACATTGGCAAACAAACATTAACAAAGTGAATTGTAACTCAGCCTGGAAGTACAATGTTAAGAAGGCATTGGCCAGAACTTGGGGAAAAAATGGTTTCTTGGCTATCTGAATTTTATAAGAGCTCTATTCTTTAATCACATTAACCTGAAATACCAAAAAGACTCTGGGTTTAATTTCTTCTGAACTTCAACCATCTTCCTAGATTTATTGAAATTCTTCCTCTCAGGCTCATTATAGATGAAAGAAACATGTTCTTGCCTTTTCTTCAGACAGTTTTCAGAAATCTAAATGATATTTACAAGAGTATGCGTTAATATTAACTTTTTGATCACTGCTGAAATTATAGCGTGACATTTATTCTAATTCTTTACTGTGCCACCAGTTAGACTTTCACAGGAGAAATATTGTTATTGGCAAGGTAAATGAATTACTCTGAAAACTATTTCTGTTCAGAAGATTAAATCAGATTATAGGCTTCCTTTCTGGGTACAAAATAAAGGATGAGATCTATAAATGTATTCACTAAAACCATAAATATTAACCTCTGACTTTTAAATTAAACTTCACGTATGCCATTCTTCCCAAGAAGCACTGACTCTTTCTATTCATTGGATGTGAGCTTTCTTTTAACATATTTGTAATGGAAGAGAAAAAAGCTTTAGAATAATCATAGTGGAGTAATTTTGCACTTCTAAAGGGGCTTTGGAAGCAGTTTTGAAACACAGAGGGGTTTTCAAAACCACTCAGTGCTGTCCCAATTCAGCTCCCAATTAAGTCAATGGTAAAATTCCTATTGACTTTAATAAGAATGGAGTTAGACCAGTGCTGAGTGGTTTTGAAAATCCCATCTAAATTAACTCAAATGGATGTTACACCCATTTTACAGATGGGTAAACTAAAGCATAGCAAAGCTGTATGGGGGTAGGCATAGCTCAGTGGTTTGAGTATTAGCCTGCTAAACCCAGGGTTGTGAGTTCAGCCCTTCAGGGGGCATTTAGGGATCTGAAGCAAAAAATCTGTCTGGGGATTAGTCTCCCTTTGAGCAAGGGGTTGGACTATATGAAGATCCTTCCAAGACTGGTATTTTATGAATAGTGATTTACCATACAGCCACTCTGTGACATAGCCACTAAGCACCTGGGCTTTAAGTCCTTTCCTTGAAGCTCAAAAGAGCATTGAAACATTTTTCTGAAATACTATAGCAGGGAGTATCCATAGGCCCAAATCAGATTATGACCCCATTGTTCATATTTTAGGGGGAGATTTTCAAAAGTACCAGTAGGAGTCAGGCATCCAATTTCTAATGACTTTCCCTGAGAATTGGGCACCTAATTGCTCACACTCTGTCAAGACATAAACAAGAGGGCAAGACAAATAGAAATGGAGAGGCATGAGAGCATGAGGATGATGAGGTAACAGTGAACCAAGCCAGTGTTGCACAGTAAACAGTAGTTATTACTCACTACCAGCAAAACAAGGAAAATTCAGAGATGGGCATACACTAAAAAGGGTTGCAGTGCTCACAATCGAGAATGTATGCCTACCCATGAAGATTTTGTAAACAGGCAACCTGACCCACTTGTTGTTCAACAAGTACTAGATATTTTTCCATACCATCCTTCTGTGGTTGTAAATGTTGGGCTGTGATGGGATAGGCACAAGGGGACCATATCCTCTATGCTTTATAGTACTTTCAGTACTATATTAGCTCTGGATATTTTAAGTTTTTTCCATGGAGAAGGAAGTGACAGAAGTCCTTAAATGTTCCTGAAATAACATCACTACTTTTTTTCCTCAGGTCTTCAAACAATGAAATATTGAAAGTGACGTGTGTTTAAGAATGGGTTGTTCTGTATTCTAGATTTACCATCAACCAGTTTTCAAGTTCAAAGGTTGAAAATGACCTTGGATAAATCTGCTCTGATGAGGGGAAAAGGTCCTTCACTTCAATTACAAGTTATCACCAGCAGGATTTCGACTGAAAATTTTCCCACTGAAAAATGGAATTTTGTTGAAGATTAATTTTTTCATGTGAAAATGACAGTTTTGATTTTTTTTCAATGGGAAATTTTGAAACAAACACTTTTCATTCAGCTTGTTTCTCCACTCTGCCCCTCTCCCCACAACACATTTTATTTTTTTACTTTACATTTTCTACTCTAGTGCTACAAAGCTTCTCTACCTTTGGAAAGGTTAGAATGGAAAAAGGAAACTGTAAATCACTTAATTGCAAAGTTAAGTATGGTAATAACTGATATGAGTGAAAGTGTAAGCACTTATGTGAGGAACTGATCAGAGTGGCATAGTTGCAATCTAGTCCTTATTTAAAAGATGTGGGCAAAACATAATTTTAATTAACAGAAACCCTAACTTATTTTTCATTAATTTCATTTTCCTTTGATTTTTTTTCTAAATAGATATACATTTAATATACTAATATATAAACTGAAGTGATCATGTATGATTACCTTTTTTGTCTTAAGGTGTGTGTTTAAGTAAACAGAACTCTCATAGGTTAACTTTGTTGTCTATGTGTAAAAAAGCAAGCAAAGAAAATGCATTACCAATGAAGACTATAATCAACATCTATGCTCCTCTTGCACAGTGGAATGCTCTACAATGAGGGTAAAGCTTGGGGGCTGGTCCGAGACTGTGGAATGGACTTCTCCAGGAACTAAGGACCACCACAAACCTCACTACCTTCCACTCCAGATGCAATGCACATTTATTGCACCTGGGTTCTTTAAGATAAATGCATAGAAACATTATATTTTAAAAAATAAAACATAAAAATCCTACCAAAACAAAATATTCCTCTGCATGTGCTTCTCTCCCTGGGGAAGAGGATGAGAGAACAAATGTGAGATAGTTGTTTGTCATATTACTTAATTCTGGAGGTATGCAGAACCTACAGTGATGAGCGTGTTCTAAGAGTAGAATAGAAAACATTACTCCTGGACTGTAATCTTGCTTAGCTGACACTGTATACCTTCCTATTCCCGCATCTTAAAAAAACCCCAACAACAACAAAATAAAACACCTCATATAAGCAGACTTTAAAAGTTAGCAAGACTCTTTCATTTTCACTACCTGCCACAGATAATTTGGTGGTACAGTATTGGTAGATAGCAACATAATTCATTCCCTGTCCACTTTAAACTAATTGACAGTATGTACAATTTTCCTATCATTCTTTTCGGTAATACTGCCTGTGAGTCTCATAAATGAACCATGAGCTTTGAAAAATAAAGTGTACCAGTATATGATTAAACTGTAATTCTTACACCACTAGATGTCCCTGTAAAACAAACTTAGAAAAGAAACAAAAGATTTGCTATAGAATGCCATGGAGTACCTGTGGCAGAGCATCCAAGCAATAATAATAATATTGGATCTAGTGGAACCTTGCTATTTTTTTAGATAATTGCAATCACTAGAGACAGAACACTGAAATTTATCCATTATGCACCAAATATTATTATTCATTGGCACAAATATAAGGTCCATGGCATATTGTTGACAGCCTGCATCATTAAAGTGCCTGTGTAATATTTTCTCACGTGTGAAAATTGTGTCGAAACCAGTCTGTAATGATTATCTCTCTCACTAGCTCATCCAATAAACTTTGAATGAACTCTGTGTTATACACAGTAGGGTAAACTTAAAGCAACAACAACAACAGCAACTATGTAGTGGGAGGATGAAAGGACAATGATTCTAAATTAATTAAAACAAATATTAAAATCATAGTGATCCCATCTTCTTACTAACATAAACCAAAAGTTATCCTCAAAGAACTGGCCCTATAAATTAATATTTTACAAAGGTTACATTTCTATAGAGCCAAGAAAACTTTTCTTAAATAAATTAGGGTTGTTTAAGGAGTTGAAATATGTCAAATGGCTGTAAAGTAATTTGGACGGTGGCATCTTGCAGGGTTGCTCATGTGTTTGAGGAGGAGCTAGAAAATTGATCCATAACAATTATTTTTTTGTCTCCCTTGGGTACTGAACTGAGTCTTGAAATCACTAAATAAAACCAAACATATTAGTTGTCTGCATAATGTAGGCACAGTTAATCTTGTCTTTGCTGAAGAAGGTCTTAACGTTTGGCTGTCTTTACAAATGATGATGTATTGTCTTGTCCAACATGTTTCATTGATTCCTGCTTCGCAAGTATCAGGTTGGGAGATAGGTGATAACCAGGGGCAAGTTTACATTGCTGTTTCATTCACAAAAATACAGATTTTGTATCTGTATTGTTGTGTACTTTGGTTCAGTTTCACTCTCAGTTCTGTTTAGACCTCATACACTTCTTGGTGACTTTCTGTATTATCCACCTCTCTGTTATTACAATGCATCTCATTATGTAAGTCTGCTACCATTCTCTATCTCTAGTTTTCTTCTGAAGGAGATGTACTCATCCGTTGGTAATGTCTCCTCTACTAAGAACACTGCATTGAACTAGTTTTCTGGGCACTTCCTATGAAGCACCACAGTTACTGTCTCAAAGGATACTGGTACATATGAGAGGAAGGTCATCTGAAAGTGGGCAAATGTTGGGTCATACTATGAAAAAAACTGAAAACCCTGTGATATAGCCATTTAATACTACACACTGGAACTGCATTTCCTGCAACCAGAGATTATTTTTTATGTTGATGTCTGTTTTTCATTTGTGAAGCTTTTTTTAAGCAGTAGGGTATGGTGAACTCATTCTATCTAATTTGAACCCTGTGATTTTTAAAGTTTCAAAAATCATTGTGTTATCACTCTGTCCCCATACTTCAACACTTTCTCTGTTCAGTTGGTGTTGACAACCAGACTTATTTGTTTGAAGGGCTCCAGAATTCTGCAGGGCTACGGCAAAGAACATTTTTATTGTGGCAAAGGGAACACAGATGTAACCCAAGTTCTCAAAACTGACTTTACTTATGATTGGGGTCTGTGTAGGTTGCAAGCATTGCATAATCGACCTGTGTTATAGCCCAATCATCCCATGACCTGTGTTTTAAGTGGAAAACATTATATAATCAGTGTCTTTAGCCCCCACCAAATCTTCTTACCCTAACTCAGGTCTGTTAAAAACACATTGTGTAATCAAATGGGCTTGTGTAATCAAAATGTAAGCTTTAGCCAGACAGCCTGTGTGTATTTTAAGATAGCTATGTCAAATCTGCATGTTCCAAGAATGAAATACAAAAAATGTTCTTTATATATATTTATTTGGAGTAGATGGAAACTGAAACTAGGAGAGGAACCAGCCAGATGACCACCTCTCCCCTGGACCTAAGTAGGGGTAAAATTACTTTGTTGGAATTGTAAACTGATTGCTGTGCTTAGCTAAAGACTGTTAAGTATTGGCTCTTCTTGTCAGAAGATGGTAAAGTTGGAATTCAAACTTATTTTCTTTTTCTCTTTTCCTGGGGTGACACTGATGACTATAGAAATACTAATTAGTGGGTAGTTTGTTTCTACCAATCTGATTAGCCTGCAGAGGAATACAATGTTTCAGGGTTTGACCTGCCTCCCAGACAACACTCCAGAGAACCAAAGATTTCACCCCGTCTGATGCTATATGATTGAAACATGACCATTTATATCATTAATATTGCCACTGTTAGACAAGTGCAACAAATCTTGTACAAAGTATGTCATGCAAGGTGTCAGTGGAAAAGTTATCATTTGCTGAGTATGATTATACTGTTTATATGCATGTATTTTTTTCTATACAAAGTTATAAATATTGACTGTGTACTACTATTTCAACTGTGTTTGCTCCTGGGGTAAACCACAAAGTAGTTTTCATCCAGTGTACCCAGCGTCTTGTGACTGGACCGTTTGAGTTGATGGCCCATTAAAGGACACAGGCCATAGAAGAAGTTTGTTCCTGTGGACACTTTATCCAAAATATGGGTAATGGCTGCTCCTATGAGTCACCAAAGCATGCAAGGGGATGTGACTTACTCATGTGACCCTGAAATCCATCTTGTGCCAGTAATTTTTCACAAACTAAGACAGAGCATTCCCTCCACATGGGAGAAGGTATAAAAGACCCTGGAAGCATCTCCACTTTGCCTCTTTCCTGCTCTGATCTCTGGATCCAGCCCATGGACTGAGGACTGTCCAATCTTGGTAGTTACCAGAGATTGTTCAAGCCGGCAGTTTCTTCCATGCTGTTTCAAACCTGACACAAGAACTTTGCAATGAGTCTATGAATTTGATTTCCTTAACCATTTTAACTTTTTCCTCTTTCTTTCTTTTCTCTTAAACCTTTAGATATTAGATACTTAAGGATTGGCAAAAGCATGATTATTGCGTAGAGGCGACCCATGCTTGCCAATAGCGGGGGGAAAGGGGAGCGGGAGTGAAGGCAGCCTGCTTCAGCAGTGTCACTGAGGATGCTCAGTCCATGTGAACATGCCATCACACTCAAAGGATTTGATATGTGGCTTCCTTTCTTCTGCTTGTACCAAGCTATTTTTCCTCTTTAATGAAAGATGGTTTATTATATTATTTTATTATTGATTTTACTTGTTTGTAAGTTAAAGAAAACAATGCACTGATTTCAAAACGGTCACTTTTTTTTTTTAACTAGGAATGGACTGAAACCAAATCCTTCTGGATCAGAACACGCTTAGGCTTTGGGAAGGATAATAAGATCTAGGTCCACTTCTGCAGCTCAGGCCCATTGCTGATCTTAACACACGTGCATAAAACCAGACTAAAGACACCATTTACCCACCATTGTAATGTGGTCACCACCAAGGTGAAACATAACAACTGTTCAATAGTTTGCAGCAAAACCACACAGATCAGGAAGTGAAGACTAGCAAATATGGGTGAAACTTAAGAGGGAATTTTAGGTAGGCAGGAGGTAATTACCCTAAATTAGTCTGGCCACTGTATAGGCACTAATGCCTCAAATCCTGTGAAAATGTCTTGAGAATTTTAATAACTAAAGTGATCAAAACAGCAATTTGACATCACATCCAGAAGCTGTCACCTCTAACAGCACAGTGCTAGCTTACTGATCTATTACTTAGGAAGAATGCCACATATTGAATCATCAGCATCACTTCCTGCAGTATCTGCTTTTTCTTTGTTAAGAGAAATACCAAAACTCCCTAATATGGGGGAGGGGGGAGTATTTTCTTGGCCGACTGAAAAATCAGCAATGTAGAAAGATGCTTGAAGGTGCCTCACCTGTGCTCTTCCCTACTAAAAATTCCATTCCGGCTGTCGGGGAGAGCAAAAAAGTCCAAAAGTCACTCTAAACTGAAGCACCAATCCACTCAGATCTGTCCAACAACTGGGGAAAATCTACAAAGACTCCTAGATATTTAAAAACTAAATATTGTATACCTCCATACTGCTATGATGGAGTTAATACAGCCATATATCGGTATGGACAACTCCTGTGGGCTATAGGAACACAGATGTAAAGTTAAAACCTTGAAGGTAAGCAAGGCTAGAGGAGAATGGGATTGTTCAACTGCATCATCTCTTCTTCAAGCAGGTTGTTCTACAGCTTGAGCTGAAGCCATAACCTAGTTTTTATGTTAAAGGGGGGGCATGGAATATGAGGGATTCTTTCCAGCACACTAACTCCTTCATCTAAATAGTTTGCCATGAGATCAGGGTTGGTTTCCTTTCAATGCTTGCACTGGAGGTTAGGAATAGTTACTGCTGGGCTCAGTATTATGCTTTTTCTTTAATTTCTTAAACTTATTTCTTATGTCACAAACACAGTTTTAAGGGCAATATAATCAAGATACATGAACACTCCTCCATTTTTTTGCATACACTTTCCATGCCTGTTTTTGCACATGCAAAGTCATGTGTTTTTCTATGCAAACAGCATTTGCACATGTGAACCTTGCAACCACATATCTAAAAACTGTGTACTGGAAACTGAGAGCACAGTTGTAGAGGCTGTTTTCAAAACTTGGTTTTTGACTATCCAGTCTGGTTAGCAGAGAGATCTGAAAGATAATAGTAGTAGGCATCCTTCAGTCTCAAGAGACTGTGGGTATGCACCCCTGAGAGGTAAAGAATTTACTCAGTTTTATGGCAGCCAGGAATGTGGCTGAAGAGACCCACTCGAGAGAGACAATCTCTGTCACAACTGTCACAGTTAAAGGTGATGTTTTGACCCTTTGGGCTCTGCTTTTTGCAAGCTCTTTTCTCCTCTGCTAAGCTGAACTGCTTCCTCTTGTAACTCCGGTGACCTTTGTTAAGCTCTTGTTTCCAAAGGCTGTGGTCTTGAGTGTGATCTTCCCATTTGCCTATGTCCATTTCTTTGAAGTCTCACTTGCACACATCTTTGAAACACAATTTTTGGTGTCATTTGGGTCTTTTTCCAGATGCCAGTTCGCCATAGAGGATGTCCTTTAGGATGCGCCTATCATTCATTTGGCACACATGCCCATGCCAATGGAGGGGTCTCTGTTTGAGGCGTGTTTGCATGCTAGGTATGTTGGCCCATTCGAGCACCTCAGTGTTGGTGACTCTGTCCCTCCGGGAGAGTCCAAAGATTCAACAAAGGCAACACATATGAAAGCTATTGAGCCTCTTTTCCTGATGAGAGTATAAGGTCCAGGTCTCTCCCCCATGCAAAAGTGTGCTCATAACACATGCACGATACACACAGATCTTTGTGAGTTCTGTCACTTTGCTGTTTTGCCATACCTTCTTGTTCAGTCTAGACACTGTTGTGGCAGATTTTCCAATGCAAATGTTGAGTTCTGTTTCAAGTGAGAGGTTGACTGCAATAGTGGACCCCAGGTTTGTGAACTCATTCACCATTTCAAATTTATAGTTGTTGATCTTGATGGAGGGTGCTTCTTCAACTCGGTGGCACATTGTCAGTTGTTTTAGGCTTATAGTAAGCCCAAAGTCTTGGCAGACTGAAAAAACTATCCATTAGGCTTTGAAGATGAGCTTCCATGTGGGTTATCACTGCTATGTCATCGGCAAAGAGAAGGTGTTGGATAAGGGCCTCCCAAGTCTTGGTTTTAGATCTGAGTCTTGCAAGATTGAACAGCTTTCCATCAGATCTTGTATGCAAGCAGATTGCCTCAGTTGAGGAACAAAAAGCTTGTTTCTGTAGCAGGGAGAACAAGATCCTAAAAAGAGTTGGGGCAAGTACACAACATGCTTAACTCTGTTACGAATCCAGAAAACCTCAGAGACTGAGCCATCATATTGGACTGTGCCATTCATGTTTTCATGGAAGGATTGAAACATGCTTAAGAGCTTGGGGGGACATCCAATCTTTTCTAGAAGCACAAATAGTCCGCTTTTACTGAAAAAAGCAAAAGCCTTTCTGAGATTGATGAAGACCATGTAAGGGGTTTTTGTTGTTGCTGTTGTTTTATGCATTTCTCTTGTAGTTGTCTCAGCAAGGAGGTCATGTTGATAGTATACCTTTCAGCTCAGAAGCCGCACTGTGATTCAGGATAGATTCTGTCTGCAAGGGTCTGAAGTCTGTTCAGGACAACTCGGGCAAAGGCTTTTCCCATAATACTAAGAAGGGAAATGCTATAATAGTTGTTATAGTCACTCCTGTCACCCTTGTTTTTATAGAGATTGATGATGTTGGCATCTCTCACTTCTTGTGGTACTTCGCCTTCTTTCCTGCACAGGCAGAGCAACTCGTGAAGATATTGCAGTACGATAGATTTTCTGCATTTTATGACCTCGGATGGTATGCAGCCTTTTCCGGGGTCCTTTCCATTAGGAAGGCCATCTCCGGCAAGGCTAAGCTCCTCGACAGTCAGTTCATCATCGAGTTGGTTCATAACATAACAGGCAGGTTTTTTATGGCATTGATGGCTGTGTCAGTAACAATATTTTCATGAGAGTAAAGCTCAGAGTAGTGTTCTACCTAGCAATCCATCTGCTTGGTGCAGTCGTTGATTGTTTCCCCTGTTGTTGATTCCAATGGGGCTGTCTTATTTGAAGTTGGACCCAAGGCTCTCTTGATCCCGTCATACATATTTTTGATGTTGCCTGCATCAGCTGCTATTTGGATGCTTTCACATAAGTGCAGCCAATAATCATTGCAGTGCAACATCGAGCAGTTTGTTGTACCTTGGTTCTTGCCACTCTTCAATGCTTGTAAAGTTTTTTCATTGGGATCTCTCCTGTAGTTGGTTGGGCTGTGAGTTTGGCCTCTATGACTGGTGTCAACACACCAGAATATGAGTCAAACCAGTCATTGGTCTTGTTTTCCTTCTTCCTAAAGACTGACAGAGCTGAATCATAGATCGTGTTCTTCAGTTGCTCCCACTTCAACTAGGCACTTATGGCACAATCATTGATGTCAAGGGCTTGTTGTAGTATGTTCTTGTACTGTTGTGACTTTTCTTGATCTGCTCTGGCACTGAGGTTGATACGAAGATATCCTTTTAATTTAGATCTGTGTATTTTCTTTGGTTTAAATCTGATCTTGCTGCATACCAGAGAGTGGTCTGTGTCACAATCAGCACTTTGATAACTGTGGGTAATGAGGACAATGTTAAGGTTGGCACACCCTGTGATGATAAGATCCAGTTGGTGTCAGTGGTGAGATCTGGGATGTTTCCAAGACACTTTGTGTTGCGACTTTGTCTGGAAGAATTCGTTTTTACACAGAGGTCATAATAGGAACAAAATTATAGCAGTCCCTGACCATTTCTGAGAGACATATGGCTAGTATTTGTCAAAAGCACCCATTGATTTTGGGTGTCTCCATTTTTAGGGGTTCAACCTGCACCACTTTAAAGTGGTCTGGTTTTCAGGTGCTCAGCACTTCCTGAAAACCCAGCCCCTTTCAAGTGTCTCAAGTTGTGCATCCAAAACTTGAGGCACCCAGTTCACACTTTATATATGTAGTGAATGAACTTTCTGTATGCATGAAATACATTATATACTTTAATCTTGGTCACTTTTACCTTCCTGTTTGGGCTGCTTGTAAAGCAGTAAAAATACAGCATAAAGCATACCAAAATATACATATTTTGTAAGTTGTGGGCAGAAAATGGATCTGAGATATTATATATATATATATATATATATTAATATCTCAGATCCATTTTCTGCCCACAACTTACCATAACACACCTCTCAACTTTCTCATCTCTTCAATTTTAAAAGGAATACAGAATGTTTAAGCCAAACACCTCTAGTCTCAAATCTATTAATGATTTTATTTTCTCTAGCACTTCCTATACTATTTAACCTAGCTATATTTTTAAATTAATACTTAGAGAAGTTAGTTAAAAGGAGAGATTTGCTGCCACATTTTCCTTTGTCTGATGATAGATATATATTTTCATATTGCCATCAATATAATCAGTGTGATATTTCTCTGGCAATATATTATACCAAGTCATCAACACAGTAGCATTACAGCAATATCACTTTGAAATGATTTAAGCTAGCATATCACCAGTGCTACTGTAGTACTCTAATGATTATGTCAATGCATCATCAGATTGATGCTGCCATGACATAAACCATTGGCACAATACTAGGGTTATGTAACAAGGGGAGGTAAGTTTTTCTTATTTTTCATAGGAATGTAGACAAGTAAAGTATGCATATATAGTTTATATCCTGTTTATTCATAGATTCATAGATTCTAGGACTGGAGGGGATCTTGAGAGGTCATCGAGTCCAGTCCCCTGCCCTCATGGCAGGATCAAATACTGTCTAGACCATCTCTGAAACATCTATCTAACCTACTCTTAAATATCTCCACACATGGAGATTCCACAACTCCCTAGGCAATTTATTCCAGTATTTAACCACCCTGACAGTTAGGAACTTTTTCCTAATGTCCAACCTAACCTCCCTTGCTGCAGTTTAAGCCCATTGTTTCTTGTTCTATCCTTAGAGGCTAAGATGAACAAGTTTTCTCCCTCCTCCTTATGACACCCTTTTAGATACCTAAAAACTGCTATCATGTCCCCTCTCAGTTGTCTCTTTTCCAAACTAAACAAACCCAATTCTTTCAGTCTTCCTTCAGAGGTCATGTTCTCTAGATCTTTAATCATTCTTGTTTCTCTTCTCTGGATCCTCTCCAGTTTCTCCACATCTTTCTTGAAATGTGGTGCCCAGAACTGGACATAATACTCCAGATCAGACCTAACCAGCGCAGAGTAGAGCGGAAGAATGACTTCTCGTGCCTTGCTCACAACACACCTGTTAATGCATCCCAGAATCACGTTTGCTTTTTTGCAACAGCATCACACTGTTGACTCATATTTAGCTTGTCGTCCACTATGACCCGTAGATCCCTTTCTGCCATACTCCTTCCTGGACAGTCTCTTCCCAGTCTGTATGTGTGAAACTGATTGTTCCTTCCTAAGTGGAGCACTTTGCATTTGTCTTTATTAGAATTCATCCTTTTTACCTCAGACCATTTCTCCAATTTGTCCAGATCATGTTTAATTATGACCCTATCCTCCTAAACAGTTGTAATAACTGGTATCATCGGCAAACTTAATAAGTGTACTTTCTATGCTAATATCTAAGTTGTTGATGAAGATATTGAACAGAGTTCGTCCAGAACAGACCCCTGTGAAATCCCACTTGTTATACCTTTCCAGCAAGATTGGGAACCATTAATAACTACTCTTAGTACAGTTATCCAGCCAGTTATGCACCCGCCTGATAGTAGCCGCATCTAAGTTGTATTTGCCTAGTTTATTGATAAGAATATCATGTGAGATCGTATCAAATGCCTTACTAAAGTCTTGGTATACCACATCCACCGCTTCTCCCTTATCCACAAGATTCGTTATCCTATCAAAGAAAGCGATCAGATTGGTTTGACATGATTTCTTCTTTACAAATCTATGCTGGCTATTCCCTATCACCTTACCACCTTCCAAGAGTTTGCAGATGATTTCCTTGAATACTTGTTCCATTATCTTCCCTGGCACAGAAGTTAAACTAACTGGTCTGTAGTTTTCTGGGTTGTTTTTATTTCCCTTTTATAGATGGGCACTATATTTGCCCTTTTCCTATGTTCTGGAACCTTTCCTGTCTCCCATGATTTTCCAAAGATAATTGCTAGAGGCTCAGATACCTCCTCTATTAGGTCCTTGCGTATTCTAGGATGCATTTCATCAGGCCCTGGTGACTTGCAGGCATCCAACTTTTCTAAGTGATTTTTAACTTGTTCTTTTTTTTAATTTTATCTTCTAAACCTACCCCCATTCCATTAGCATTCACTATATTAGGCATTCCTTCAGACTTCTCAGTGAAGACCGAAACAAAGAAGTCATTGAGCACCTCTGCCATTTCCAGGTTCTCTGTTACTGTTTCTCCATCTTCACTGAGCAGTGGGCCTACCCTGTCCTTGGTCTATCTCTTGCTTCTAATGTATTGATAAAAAGTTTTCTTGTTTCACTGTTGTCCTGTAGCTATTTTGAGCTTATTTTGTGCCTTTGTCTTTCTAATCTTGCCCCTGCATTCTTGTGCTGTTTGCCTATATTCATCCTTTGTAATTTGTCCTAGTTTCTATTTTTTATATGACTCCTTTTTATTTTTTAGATCATGCAAGATCTCGTGGTTAAGCCAAGGTGGTCTTTTGCCACATTTTCTGTCTTTCCTACCCAGCGGAATAGCTTGCTTTTTGGCCATTAATAGTGTCCCTTTGAAAAACTGCCAACTCTCCTCAGTTGTTTTTCCCCTCAGTCTTGATTCCCATGGGAATTTACCTATAAGCTCTCTGAGTTTACCAAAATCCGCCTTCCTGAAATCCATTGTCTCTATTTGCTGTACTCCCTTTTACCCTTCCTTAGAATTGTGAACTCTATGATTTCATGATCACTTTCACCCAAGCTGCCTTCCACTTTCAAATTCTCAACAAGTTCTTCCCTCTTTATTAAAATCAAATCTAGAACAGCTTCCCCTCCAGTAGCTTTTTCAACCTTCTGAAATAAAAAGTTGTCTGCAATGCAGTCCAAGAACTTATTGGATAGTCTGTGTTATTTTCCCAACATATTTCTCGATAGTTGAAGTTCCCCGTCACCACCAAATCTTGGGCTTTGGATGATTTTATTAGTTGTTTAAAAAAAGTCCACTTCTTCCTCCTGGTTAGGTGGCCTGTAGTAGACTCTTAGCATGACGTCACTCTTGTTTTTTACCCCTTTAGTCTAACCCAGAGACTCTCAACACTTCTGTGTCCTATGTCCATCTCCACGTCAGTCCAAGTGTGTACATTTTTAATATATAAGGCAATACCTACTCCCTTTTCCCCGTCTATGCTTGCTGAGCAAGCTGTACCCATCCATATCAACATTCCAATCATGTGTATTATCCCACCAAGTGTTGGTGATGCCAACAATGTCATAGTTGTATTTACTTATTAGCACATTCAGTTCTTCCTGCTTATACCTATATGCAGGGCTGGCTTTAGGAAGTGCAGGGCCCAATTCAAACAGTTTCGATGGGGCTCTGGCAGGGATGACTTAAAAAAAATAGACATGTAAAAAAACACACGGGGCTCATATTCACCGGGCAGTGCACTGAGTCTTTGGCGGCACTTTGGCAGTGGGTCCTTCACTCGTTCCAGGTATTCAGCGGCACTGAAAGACTCGCTGCCGAAGTATCGCCAAAGATCCAGAGTAAGCAAAGGAGCCACCAGTGAAGTGCCATCAAAGACCCGGAGACATTGAAGGACCTGTAGCTGAATTGCCGTTGAAGACCCAAAGTGCTGCCAGGTGAGTAAAAATTAAAAAGCATCTCTAGCTAGGGAAGGGATTCTCACTGGGCTTGGGGCCCTCTTAGGCATGGGGCCCGATTCAGGGGAATTGATGGAATAGGCCTAAAGCTGGCCCTGCCTAAGGGTAGGGCACTTGGAGCTAGGGTTAGGGTTCCCATGGGTAGAGTACCCCTCCCTATGGTTAGGGTTCCTATGGCTAGGGCACTTGGAGCTAGGGTTAATGTTCCCATGGGTAGGGCAGTTGGAGCTAGAGTTCGGGTTACTATGGGTAGGGCACTTGGAGCTAGGGTTAGGGCTCCTATGGGTAGGGCTTCCCATCTTAGGGTTCCTAAGGGTAGGCCACTTGGAGCTAGGATTAGGGATCCTGTGCGTAGGGCACTTGGAGTTAGGGTTTGAGTTCCTATGGGTAGGGATTCCCACCCTAGGATTAGGGTTTCAAAGGGTAGGGCACTTGGAGCTAGGGTTAGGGCTCCTATGGGTACAGTTTCCCAATCTAGGGTCAGGGTTCCTACGGGTAGGGCACTTGGAGCTAGGGTTAGTGTTCCTTTGGGTAGGGCACTTGGAGCTAGAGTTAGGGTTCCTATGGGTAGGGCACTTGGGGCTAGGGTTAGGGTTCCTATGGGTAGGGATTCTTGCCTTAGGGTTAGGGTTCCAAAGGGTAGGGCACCTGGAGCTAGAGTCAGGATTCCTACAGGTAGAGCACTTGGAGCTAGTATTAGAGTTCCTACGGGTAGGGTGCCTCGCTCTAGAGTTAAGTTTCCTAAGGGTAGGGAACATGGAGCTAAGGTTATGATTCCTATGGGACGGGCACTCGGAGGAAGTGTTAGGGTTACTATGGGTAGGGCTTCCCACTCTAGGGTTAGGATTTCTAAGGGTAGTGCACTTGGAGCTAGGGATTCCTGCCCTAGAGTTAGGGTTCCTAAGGATAGGGCACTTGGAGCTAGGGTTAGGATTCCTTAGAGTAGGGCTTCCTGCCCTAGGATTAGGGTTCCAAAGTTTAGGGCATTTGGATCTAGGGTTAGGGTTCCTATTGGTAGGGCTTCCCGCTCTAGGGTTAGGGTTCTACGGGTAGGGCACTTGGAGCTACAGTTAGGGTTCCAATGGGTAGGGCGCCCCACCCTCGGGTTAGAGTTTCTATGGGTACGGCACTTGGAGCTAGCGTTAAGAGTTCCTATTGGTAGGGCTTCCCGCTGTAGGCTTAGGGGTCCTATGGGTAGAGCACTTGGATCTAGGGTTAGGGATCATCTGAGTAGAGCTTCCCGCCCTAGGGTTAAGGTTCCTAAGGGTAGGGCACTTGGAGTTAGCCTTTGAGTTCCTATGGGTAGAACTTCCGCCCTAGGGTTAGGGTTCTTAAGGGTAGGGCATTTGGAGCTGGGGTTAGGGTTCCTATGGGTAGGGCTTCCCACCCTAGGGTAAGGGTTCCTAAGGGCAGAACACTTGGAAATAGGGTTTGACTTGCTATGGGTAGGGCTTCGTGCCCTAGGGTTAGGGTTCGTAATGGTGTGGCACATCGAGCTAGGGTTAGTGTTCCTATGGGTAGGGCACATGGAGCTAGGGTTAGGGTTTCTATGGATAGGGCACTTGAAACTAGGTTCAGGGTTCCTATAGGTAGTGCCTCCCACCCTAAGGTTATTGTTTCTAAGGGTAGGACACTTGTAGCTAGAGTTAGGGTTCCTATGGGTAGGGCACTTGTAGCTAGGATTATTGTTCCTATGGGTAGGACTTCCGGCCCTAGGGTTAGGCTTCCTATGAATACGGCACTTGTAGCTAGGCTTAGGATTCCTATGGGTAGAGTGCTTTGCTCTAGGATTAGGATTCCTAAGGGTAGGGAACATCGAGCTAGGGTTAGGGTTCCTAAGAGTAGGGCACTTGGAGCTAGGGTTTCAGTTCTTATGGGTTGGGCTTCCCATTCTAGGATTAGAGTTCCTAAGGGTAGGGCACTTGGAGCTAGGGTTAGGGTTCCGACAGGTCGGGCACTTGCAGCTAGGGTTAGGGTTCAATTGGATTGGGCTTCCTGCCCTAGGTTTAGGGGATCTAACGGTAGGGCACTTGGAGATAGGGTTAGGATTCCTATCGTAGGCTTCCCGCTCTAGGATTAGCGTTCCTAAGTGTGGGGCACTTGGATCTAGGGTTACGGTTCCTAAGTGTAGGGCACATTTGAACTAGGGTTAGGGTTCCTATGGGTAGGGCTTCCCACCCTTTAGTTAGGATTCCTACGGATATGGCACTTGTAGCTATATGAATGGCACTTGGATCTAGGGTTAGTGTTCCTATGGGTAGGGCTTCCCACTCTAGAGTGAGGGTTCCTACGGGTAGAGAACTTGGAGCTAGGGTAAGGGTTATATAGATAGGGCGCCCCACCCTAGGGTTATGGTTTCTATGGGTACGGCACTTGGAGCTAGGGTTAGGTTTCCTATGGCTAGTGAACTTGGAGGTAGTGATAAGGTTCCTGTGGTTAGGGTTTCCCGCCCTAGCTTTAGGGTTCCTAAGATTATGGCACCTGGAGCTAGGGTTAGGGTTCCTACAGGTAGGGTGCCCATTTCCAGTGTTAGGGTTCCCAAGGGTAGGGCACATGGAACGAGGGTTATGGTTCCAATGGATAGGGCTTCCCGCCCTAGGCTTAGGGTTCCTAAGGGTTGGGCACTTGGAGCTAGGATAAGGGTTCATAAGGTTAGGGCTCTTGGAGCTAGGGTTAGAGTTCCTGTGGGTAGGGTTTCTTACCCTAGGGTTGGAGTTCCTTAGTTTAGGTACTTGGAGTTAGGTTTTGAGTTCCTATGGGTAGGCCTTCCCACCCTAGGGTTAGAGTTCCTAAGGGTAGGGCACTTGGAGCTAGAGTTAGAGTTCCTATGGGTATGGCTTCCCTCTCTAGTTCTAAGGTTCCTAAGGATAGGGCACTTGGAGCCAGGGTTAAGTTTCTTATGGGTAGGTCACTTGGAGCTAGGGTTAGGGTTCCTAAGCGTAGGGCACTTGGAGTTAAAGTTAAAGCTCCTGTGGGTAAGGTTTCCCGCCCTAGGGTTAGGGTTTCTTAGGGTAGGGCACTTGGGGTTAGGGTTTGAGTTCCTATAGTTAGGGCTTCCCGCCCTAGAATTAGGGTTCCTAAGGGTCAGGCACTTGGAGCTAGGGTTAGGGTTCCTAAGCGTAGGGCCGTAGAAGCTAGGGTTAAGGTTCCAATGCGTAGGGCTTCCCGCCCAAGTGTTCCTAAGGGTAGGGCACTTGGAGCTAGGGTTAGGGTTCCTATGGTTTGGGAATCCCACTCTACAGTTAGAATTCCTAATGGTAGGACACTTTGATTTAGAGTTTGAGTTCTTATGGGTAGGGCTTCCAGCCCTAGGGTTACGGTTCCTAAGTGTAGGGCACTTGAAGCTAGGATTAGGGTTCCTATAGGTAAGGATTTCCGACCTTGGGTTAGGGTCCCTACAGGTAGGGCACATGGATCTAGGGTTAGTTTTCCTATAGATAGGACTTCCACCCCTAGGGTTAGATTTTCTAATGGTAGGGCATTTGGAACTAGGGTTAGGGTTCCTTTGTGTATGGCTTCCCACCCTAGCTTTAGGGTTTCTAAAGGCACGGTGCTTGGAACTAAGTTTAGGGTTCCTATGGGTAGGGATTCCTGCCCAAGGGTTAGGGTTACTACGGGTAGGGCACTTGAAGCTAGGGGTAGGGTTCCTAAGGATAGGGCACTTGGAGCTAGGGTTAGGTTTCCTATAGGTAGGCCTTCCCACACTAGGGTTAGGGTTCCTAAGGGCAGGGCACTTGGTCCTAGGGTTAAGGTTCCTATGGGTAGTGCTTCCCTCCCTAGGGTTGGGGTTCCTAAGGGTCGGGCACTTGGAGCTAGGATTAACTTTCCTATGGGTAAGCTTTCCCACCCTAGGGTTAGGGTTCCTTAGTGTAGGGCACTTGAAGCGAGGGTTAGGGTTTCTTTGGGTAGGGCATTTGGAGCTCAGGTTAGGGTTCCTTTGGGTACAGCTTTGCTCCCTAGCTTTAGAGTTACTAAGGGCAAGGCACTTGTAGCAAGGTTTAGGGTTCCTATGGGTAGGGAATCCCTCCCTAGGGTTAGGGTTCCTACTGGTAGGGCACTTGGAGCTAGGGTTAAGGTTCCTATGAGTAGGTCACTTGGAGCTAGGGTTAATTTTCCTATGGTTAGGACACTTGGAACTAGGGTAAAGTTCCTATGGGTAGGGCTTCCCACCCTATGGTAAGGGTTTCAAAGGATAGGGCACTTGATGCTAGGTTTACAGTTCCTATGCGTAGAGCTTCCCGCCCTAGGTTTAGGGTTCCAATGGGTAGGGCACTTGCAGTTAGGATTAGGGCTTCTATGGGTAGGGCTTCCCTCCCTAGCTTTAGGGATTCTAAGGGTATGGCACTTGGAGAAGGTTTAAGGTTCCTATGGGTAGGGATTCCCGCCATAGGGTTAGGGTTCCTAAGAGTACGGCACCTGGAGCTAGAGTTAGGGTTCCTAAGGATAGGGTGCTTGGAACTAGGGTTAGGATTCCTATGGGTAGAGCTTCCTGCCCTAGGTTTAGGGTTCCTACAGGTAGGGCACATGGAGCTAGGGTTAGGGGTCCTATGGGTAGGGCACTTGGAGCTAGGATTAGGGTTCCTATAGGTAAGGATTTCCACCCTAGGGTTAGGATTCCCACAGGTGGGGCACATGGAACTAGGGTTCGAGTTCCTATGTGTAGGGCACTTGGAGGTAGGGTTAGGGCTCGTATGTGTAGGGCACTTGGAGCTAGGGTTAGGATTCCTATGGGTAGGGCTTCCACCCCTAGGTGTAGGGTTTCTAAGGGTAGTGCATTTGGAGCTAGGGTTAGAGTTCCTATGGGTAGGGCATTTGGAGCTAGGGTTAGGGTTCCTATGGATAGGGCATTTAGAGCTAGGGTTAGGGTTCCTTTGGGTACGGCTTCCCGCTCTAGCTTTAGTGTAACTAAGGGAACGGTAATTGGAGCTAAGTGTAGGGTTCCTATGGGCAAAGATTCCCTCCCTAGGGTTAGGGTTCCTAGGAGTAGGGCACTTGTATCTAGGGTTAGGGTTTCTACGTGTAGCGCACTTGGAGCTAGGGTTTGAGTTCCTATGAGTAGAACTTCCCGCCCTAGGGTTAGGGTTTCTAACGGTAGGGCACTTGAAGCTAGGGTTAGGGTTTCTAAGTGTAGGGCACTTGGAACTAGGGTTAAGGTTCCTATGGGTAGAGCACTTAGAGCTACGGTTAGGGTTCCTATGGGTAGGGCTCTTGGAGCTATAGTTAGGGTTTCTATGGGTAGGGCACTTGGACCTAAGGTTAGAGTTCCTATGGATATGTCTTACCGCCCTAGGATTTGGGTTCCAAATGTTAGGGCACTTGGAGGTAGGTTTAGGGTTCCTATGGGTAGGGCTTCCGGCTCTAGCTTTAGGGTTCTTTCGAGTATGGCACTTGGAGGTAGGTTTAGGGTTCCTATGGGCAGAGATTAGCGCCCTACTTTTAGAGTTCCTACTGGTAGAGTACTTGAACCTAGAGTTAGGGTTCCTATGGGCAGGGCACTTGGAGCTAGCGTTAGGGCTCCTATGGGTAGGGCTTCCCACCCTAGCTTTAGGGATTCTAAAGGTATGGCACTTGGAGAAGATTTAAGGTTCCTATGGGTAGGGATTCCCACAATAGGGTTAGGGTTCCTACAGTTAGGGCACATGGAGCTAGGGTTAGTGTTCGTAGGCTTAGGGCACATGGAACTAGAGTTAGGGATCCTAAGGGGAGGGCACTTGGAGCTAGGGTTATGGTTCCAACGGGTAGAGCTTCCCACCCTAGGGTTACAGTTCCTAAGAATAGGGAACTTGGAGTTAGGGTTTGAGTTGCTATGGGTAGGGTTTCCCGCCATAGTGTTAGGGTTCCTAAGGGTAGAGCACATGGAGCTAGAGTTAGGGTTTCTAAGGGGAGGGCACTTGGAGCTAGAGTTAGGGTTCCTAAGGGTAGAGCACTTGGAGATAGAGTTAGGGTTCCTAAGGGTAGGGCACTTGGAGCTAGGGTTAGAGTTCCTATGGGTAGGGCTTCCCGCCCTAGGGTTAGGGTTCTTAAGGGTAGGGCAGTTGGATTTAGGGTTTTACTTACTATGGGTAGGGCTCTCCGCCCAAGGGTTAGGGTTCTTAAGGGTAGGGCACTTGGAGCTAGGGTTAGGATTCCTATGTTTAGGGCACTTGAGCTATGGTTAGGTTTCATATGGGTAGGGCTTGTGACCCTAGGGTTAGGGATTCTAAGGGTAGGGCATTTGGAGCTAGGGTTAGGGTTCCTATGCGTAGGGCTTCTTGCCTTAGGGTTAGAATGTCTAAGGATAGGGCACTTGGAGCTAGGGTTAGGGTTCTTATGGGTAGGGCACTTGGAGCTAGGGTTAGGGTTCCTCTGGGAAGGACTTCCCACCCTAGAGTTAGGTTTCCTAAGGGAAGGGACTTGGAATTAGGGTATGAGTTCCTATGGGTAGGGCTTTCCGCCTTGAGTTAGGGTTCCTTAGGGTAGGGAACATCGAGCTAGGGTTAGGGTTCCTATGGATAGGGCTTCCTGTCTTACCTTTAGGGTTCCTAAGAGTACGGCACTTAGAGCTAAGTTTTGGATTCCTATGCCTAGGGATTTCCGCCCTGGGGTTAGGGTTCCTACGGATAGGGTACATGGAGCTAGAATTTTGCTCCTATGAGTAGGGCACTTGGAGGTGGGGGTAGAGTTCCTTTGGGTAGGGCACTTGGAGCTAGAGTTAGGGCTCCTATGAGTATGTCTTACCGCCCTAGGATTAGGGTTCCAAAAAGGTGGGCACTTGGAGCTAGGCTCAGAGTTCCTATATGTAGGGTACTTGAAGCTAGGTTTAGGGTTCCTATGGATAGGGCTTCCTGCTCTAGGGTTAGGGTTCCTATGAATAGGGCACTTGGAGTTAGGGTTAGAGTTTATGGGTAGGGCCCCCCACCCTAGGCCTAGGTTTTCTATGGGTACGGGATTTGAAGCTAGGGTTAGGTTTCCTATGGTTACTCTTCCCGCTCTACGGTTAGTGTTCCTACAGGTAGAGCAGTTGGAGCTATGGTTAGGGTTTCTACGGGTAAGTTGCTCCACTCTAGGGTTAGGGTTCCTAAAGGTAGTGCACTTGGACCTAGGGTTAGGGTTCCTTTGATTGGGGATTCCTGCCCTAGGGTTAGGATTCCTAAGGGTAGGGCACTTGGATTTAGGGTTTGAGTTCTTATGGGTAGATCTTCTCGCCCTAGGGTTACGGTTCCTAAGCATAGGGCACTTGGAGCTAGGGTTAGGATTCCTATAGGTAGGGATTTCTGCCCTAGGGTTAGGGTTCCTACAGGTAGGGCACATGGAAATAGGGTTCAAGTTCCTATGGGTAGGACACTTGGAGCTAGGGTTAGGGTTCGTATGTGTAGGGCACTTGGAGCTAGGGATAGGATTCCTATGGATAGGGCTTCCACCCCTAGGGTTAGGATTTCTAAAGGTAGGGCACTTGGAGCTAGGGTTAGGATTCCTATGAGTACGGCACTTGGATCTAGGGTTAGGGTTCCTATGGTAGGGCATTTGGAGCTAGGGTTAGGGTTCCTTTGGGTATGGCTTCCCACCCTAGCTTTAGCGTAACTAAGTGTATGGCAATTGGAGCTAAGATTAGGGTTCCTATGGGCAAGGATTCCCTCCCTAGGGTTAGGGTTCCTAGGGGTAGGGCTCTTGTATCTAGGGTTAGGGTTTCAAAGTGTAGCGCACTTGGAGCTAGGGTTAGGTTTCCTATTGGTAGGGCTTCCCGCCCTAGGGTGAGGGTTCCTAAGGGTAGGACACTTGGAGCTAGAGTTAGAGTTCCTATGGGTAAGGCTTCCCTCCCTAGGGTTAGGGTTCTTAAGGGTAGGGCAGTTGGAGTTAGGGTTTGACTTCCTATATGTAGGGCTTTCCGCCCAAGGGTTAGGGTTCCTAAGGGTAGGGCACTTGGAACTACAGTTAGGGTTCCTAAGGGTAGGGCACCTGGAGCTAGGGTTAGGGTTCCTAAGGGTAGGGTACTTGGAGCTAGGGTTATGGTTCCAACGGGTAGAGCTTCCCACCCTAGGGTTACAGTTCCTAAGAATAGGGAACTTGGAGTTAGGGTTTGAGTTGCTATGGGTAGGGTTTCCCGCCATAGTGTTAGGGTTCCTAAGGGTAGAGCACATGGAGCTAGAGTTAGGGTTTCTAAGGGGAGGGCACTTGGAGCTAGAGTTAGGGTTCCTAAGGGTAGAGCACTTGGAGATAGAGTTAGGGTTCCTAAGGGTAGGGCACTTGGAGCTAGGGTTAGAGTTCCTATGGGTAGGGCTTCCCGCCCTAGGGTTAGGGTTCTTAAGGGTAGGGCAGTTGGATTTAGGGTTTTACTTACTATGGGTAGGGCTCTCCGCCCAAGGGTTAGGGTTCTTAAGGGTAGGGCACTTGGAGCTAGGGTTAGGATTCCTATGTTTAGGGCACTTGAGCTATGGTTAGGTTTCATATGGGTAGGGCTTGTGACCCTAGGGTTAGGGATTCTAAGGGTAGGGCATTTGGAGCTAGGGTTAGGGTTCCTATGCGTAGGGCTTCTTGCCTTAGGGTTAGAATGTCTAAGGATAGGGCACTTGGAGCTAGGGTTAGGGTTCTTATGGGTAGGGCACTTGGAGCTAGGGTTAGGGTTCCTCTGGGAAGGACTTCCCACCCTAGAGTTAGGTTTCCTAAGGGAAGGGACTTGGAATTAGGGTATGAGTTCCTATGGGTAGGGCTTTCCGCCTTGAGTTAGGGTTCCTTAGGGTAGGGAACATCGAGCTAGGGTTAGGGTTCCTATGGATAGGGCTTCCTGACTTACCTTTAGGGTTCCTAAGAGTACGGCACTTAGAGCTAAGTTTTGGATTCCTATGCCTAGGGATTTCCGCCCTGGGGTTAGGGTTCCTACGGATAGGGTACATGGAGCTAGAGTTTTGCTCCTATGAGTAGGGCACTTGGAGGTGGGGGTAGAGTTCCTTTGGGTAGGGCACTTGGAGCTAGAGTTAGGGCTCCTATGAGTATGTCTTACCGCCCTAGGATTAGGGTTCCAAAAAGGTGGGCACTTGGAGCTAGGCTCAGAGTTCCTATATGTAGGGTACTTGAAGCTAGGTTTAGGGTTCCTATGGATAGGGCTTCCTGCTCTAGGGTTAGGGTTCCTATGAATAGGGCACTTGGAGTTAGGGTTAGAGTTTATGGGTAGGGCCCCCCACCCTAGGCCTAGGTTTTCTATGGGTACGGGATTTGAAGCTAGGGTTAGGTTTCCTATGGTTACTCTTCCCGCTCTACGGTTAGTGTTCCTACAGGTAGAGCAGTTGGAGCTATGGTTAGGGTTTCTACGGGTAAGTTGCTCCACTCTAGGGTTAGGGTTCCTAAAGGTAGTGCACTTGGACCTAGGGTTAGGGTTCCTTTGATTGGGGATTCCTGCCCTAGGGTTAGGATTCCTAAGGGTAGGGCACTTGGATTTAGGGTTTGAGTTCTTATGGGTAGATCTTCTCGCCCTAGGGTTACGGTTCCTAAGCATAGGGCACTTGGAGCTAGGGTTAGGATTCCTATAGGTAGGGATTTCTGCCCTAGGGTTAGGGTTCCTACAGGTAGGGCACATGGAAATAGGGTTCAAGTTCCTATGGGTAGGACACTTGGAGCTAGGGTTAGGGTTCGTATGTGTAGGGCACTTGGAGCTAGGGATAGGATTCCTATGGATAGGGCTTCCACCCCTAGGGTTAGGATTTCTAAAGGTAGGGCACTTGGAGCTAGGGTTAGGATTCCTATGAGTACGGCACTTGGATCTAGGGTTAGGGTTCCTATGGTAGGGCATTTGGAGCTAGGGTTAGGGTTCCTTTGGGTATGGCTTCCCACCCTAGCTTTAGCGTAACTAAGTGTATGGCAATTGGAGCTAAGATTAGGGTTCCTATGGGCAAGGATTCCCTCCCTAGGGTTAGGGTTCCTAGGGGTAGGGCTCTTGTATCTAGGGTTAGGGTTTCAAAGTGTAGCGCACTTGGAGCTAGGGTTAGGTTTCCTATTGGTAGGGCTTCCCGCCCTAGGGTGAGGGTTCCTAAGGGTAGGACACTTGGAGCTAGAGTTAGAGTTCCTATGGGTAAGGCTTCCCTCCCTAGGGTTAGGGTTCTTAAGGGTAGGGCAGTTGGAGTTAGGGTTTGACTTCCTATATGTAGGGCTTTCCGCCCAAGGGTTAGGGTTCCTAAGGGTAGGGCACTTGGAACTACAGTTAGGGTTCCTAAGGGTAGGGCACCTGGAGCTAGGGTTAGGGTTCCTAAGGGTAGGGTACTTGGAGCTAGAGTTAAGTTTCCTACGCTTAGGGCACTTGACCTATGGTTAGGTTTCCAATGGGTAGGGCTTCCGACCCTCAGGTTAGGGTTTCTAAAGATAGGGCACTTCGAGCTAGGGTTAGGGTTTCTATGCGTAGGGCTTCCAGCCCTAGGATTAGGGTGTCTAAGGATAGGGCACTTGGAGCCAGGGTTAGGGTTCTTATGGGTAGGGCACTTTTAGCTAGGGTTAGGGTTCCTCTGGGTAGGGCTTCCCGCCCTAGGGTTAGGTTTACTAAGGGTAGGGACTTGGAATTAGGGTTTGAGTTCCTATGAGTAGGGCTTTCCGCCCTCTGGTTAGCGTTCCTAAGGAGTGGGAACATCGAACTAGGGTTAGGGTTCCTAAGGGTAGGGCACTTGGAGCTAGGGTTTGAGTTCCTATTGATAGGGCTTCCTGCCCTAAGGTTAGGGTTCCTAAGGGTAGAGCACTTGGATCTAGGGTTAGGGTTCCTATGGGTAGGGCTTCCCATCCTAGCTTTACGGTCCCTAAGGTTATGGCACTTAGAGCTAGGTTTCGAATTCCTATGCGTAGGAATTCCCTACCTGGGGATAGGGTTCCTACGGGTAGGGCACATGGAGCGAGAGTTTTGTTTCTATGTGTAGGGCACTTGGAGGTAGGGGTAAGGTTCCTATGGGTAGGGCACTTGGAGCTATTGTTATGGTTTTTATGGGTATGTCTTACCGCCATAGGATTAGGGTTCCAAAGGATAGGGCACTTGCAGCTAGGGTTAGGGCTCGTATGTGTAGGGCACTTGGAGCTAGCGATAGGATTCCTATGGATAGGGCTTCCACTCCTAGGGTTAGGGTTTCAAAAGGTAGGGCACTTGGAGCTAGGGATAGGATTCCTATGAGTACGGCACTTAGATCTAGGGTTAGGGTTCCTATGGGTAGGGCATTTGGAGCTAGGGTTAGGGTTCCTTTGGGTACGGCTTCCCGCTCTAGCTTTAGCATAACTAAGTGCACGGCAATTGGAGTTAAGTTTAGGGTTCCTATGGGCAAGGATTCCCTCCCTAGGGTTAGGGTTCCTAGGGGTGGGGCACTTGTGTCTAGGATTAGGGTTTCTAAGTGTAGCGCACTTGGATCTAGGGTTAGGTTTCCTATGAGTACAACTTCCCGCCCTAAGGTTAGGGTTCCCAACGGTAGGGCACTTGGAGCTAGGGTTAGGTTTTCTAAGTGTAGGGCACTTGGAGCTAGGGTTATGTTTCCTATGGGTATGGCTACCCGCCCTAGGGTGAGGGTTCCTATGGGTACGGCACTTGGAGCTCGAGTTAGAGTTCCTATGGGTAGGGCACTTGCAGCTAGGGTTAGGGTTCCTAGGAGTAGGGCTTCCCGCCCTAGGGTTAGGGTTCCTAAGCGTAGGGTACATGGAGCTACTGTTAGGATTCCTATTAGTAGGGCTTCCCACCCTAGGGTCAGGGTTCCTAAGGATAGGGAAAATGGAACTAGGGTTAGGGTCCCTATGGGTAGGGCACATCGAGCTACGTTTAGGGTTCCTATGGGTAGGACTCTTGGAGCTATAGTTAGGGTTCCTCTGGTTAGGGCACTTGTACCTAAGGTTATGATTCCTATGGATAGGTCTTTCCGCCCTAGGATTTGGGTTTCAAATGTTAGGGCACTTTGAGCTAGGGTTAGGGTTCCTATGGGTAGGGCTTCCGGCCCTAGCTTTAGGGTTCCTATGAGTATGGCACTTAGAACTACAGTTAGGGTTCCTAAGGGTACGGCAACTGGAGCTAGGGTTAGGGTTCCTATGGGTAGGGCACTTGGAGCTAGGGTTAGGATTCCTACGCCTGGGCACTTGAGCTATGGTTAGGTTTCCTATCGGTAGGGCTTCCGACCCTAAGGTTAGGGTTTCTAATGGTAGGGCACTTGGAGCTAGGGTCAAGGCTCCTATGCATAGGGCTTCCAGCCCTATGGTTAGGGTGTCTAAAGTAGGGCACTTAGAGCTAGGGTTAGGGTTGCTAAGGGTAGGGCACTTGGAGCTAGAGTTAAGTTTCCTACGCTTAGGGCACTTGACCTATGGTTAGGTTTCCAATGGGTAGGGCTTCCGACCCTCAGGTTAGGGTTTCTAAAGATAGGGCACTTCGAGCTAGGGTTAGGGTTTCTATGCGTAGGGCTTCCAGCCCTAGGATTAGGGTGTCTAAAGTAGGGCACTTAGAGCTAGGGATAGGGTTCTTATGGGTAGGGCACTTGGAGCTAGGGTTAGGGTTCCTCTGGGTAGGGCTTCCCGCCCTAGGGTTAGGTTTATTAAGGGTAGGGACTTGGAATTAGGGTTTGAGTTCCTATGAGTAGGGCTTTCCGCCCTAGGGTTAGGGTTCCTAAGGGTAGGGAACATCGAGCTAGGGTTAGGGTTCCTAAGGGTAGGGCACTTGGAGCTAGGGTTAGGGTTCCTATTGGTAGGGCTTCCTGCCCTAAGGTTAGGGTTCCTAAGGGTAGGGCTCTTGGATCTAGGGTTAGGGTTCCCATGGGTAGGGCTTCCTGTCCTAGCTTTACGGTTCCTAAGGGTACGGCACTTAGAGCTAGGTTTCAAATTCCTGTGCGGAGGGATTCTCTCCCTGGGGTTAGGGTTCCTACGAGTTGGGCACATGGAGCTAGAGTTTTGTTCCTATGGGTAGGGCACTTGGAGCTAGAGTTATGGTTTTTATGGGTATGTCTTACCGCCCTAGGATTAGGGTTTCAAAGGGTAGGGCACTTGAAGCTAGGCTCAGGGTTCCTATGTGTAGGGCACTTGAAACTAGGTTTAGGGTTCCTATGGATAGGGCTTCCTGCTCTAGGGTTAGGGTTCCTACGGGTAGGGCATTTGGAGGTAGTGTTAGAGTTATATGGGTAGGGAGCCCCACCCTAGGGCTAGGTTTTCTATGGGTACGGGTTTAGGAGCTAGGGTTAGGTTTCCTGTGGTTAGTCTTCCCGCTCTAGGGTTAGTGTTCCTACGGGTAGAGCACTTGGAGCTATGGTTAGGGTTCCTACGGGTAGTGGACTTGAACCTAGGGTTAGCGTTCCTTTGGTTAGGAATTCCTGCCCTAGGGTTAGGTTCCTAAGTGTAGAGCACTTGGATTTAGGGTTTGAGTTCTTACGGGTAGGGCTTCTCACCCTAGGGTTACGGTTCCTAAGCATAGGGCACTTGGAGCTAGGATTAGGGTTCCTGTAGATAGGGATTTCCGCCCTAGGGTTAGGGTTCCTTCAGGTAGGGCACATGGAACTAGGGTTCAAGTTCCTATGGGTATGGCACTTGGAGGTAAAGTTAGGGCTCGTATGTGTAGGGCACTTGGAGCTAGGGTTAGGTTTTCCTATGGGTATGGCACTTGGAGCTAGGGGTATGGTTCCTATGGATAAGGCATTTGGAGCTAGGGTTAGGGTTCCTACGTGTACGGCACTTGGAGCTAGGATTAGGGTACTGTGGGTAGGGCATTTGGAGTTAGAGTTAGAGTTCCTTTGGGTACGGCTTCCCACCCTAGGTTTAACGTAACTAAGGGCACGGCAATTGGATCTAAGTTTAGGGTTCCTATGGGTAGGGATTCCCTCCCTAGAGTTAGAGTTCCTAGGGGTAGGGCACTTGTAGCTAGGGTTAGGGTTTCTACGTATAGCGCACTTGAAGCTAGGGTTTGAGTTCCTATGAGTAGAACTTCCCGCCCTAGGGTTAGGGTTCCTAAGGGTAGGGTACATGGAGCTAGGGTTAAGGTTCCTATTGGTAGGACTTCTCACCCTAGGGTCAGGGTTCCTAAGGGTAGGGAACATGAAGCTAGGGTTAGGGTGCCTAGGGGTATGGCACTTCGAGCTATGGTTAGGGTTCCTATGGGTAGGGCACTTGGACCTAAGGTGAGGGTTCCTATGGATATGTCTTACCGCCCTAGGATTTGGGTTCCAAATGTTAGAGCACTTGGAGGTAGGGTTAGGGTTCCTATGGGTAGGGCATCCGGCCCTAGCTTTAGGGTTCCTATGGGTATTGCATTTGGAGGTAGGTTTAGGGTTCCTATGGGTAGGAATTAGCGCCGTACGTTTAGGGTTCCTACGGGCAGAGTACTTGGAGCTAGGGTTAGGGTTCCTATGGATAGGGTACCTTGCTCTAGTGTTAGGGTTCCTATGGGTAGGACTTTCTGCCCTACGCTTAGGTTTCCTAAGGGTAGGGCACTTGCAGCTAGGGTTAGGGTTCCTAAGGGTAGGTCTTCTCGCCCTAGGCTAAGAGTTCCTAATGATAGGGCACTTCGAGTTAGGGTTTGAGTTTCTATTTATAGGACTTTCTGCCCTGTGGTTAGGGTTCCTAAGTGTAGGGCACTTGCAGCTAGGGTTAGGGATCCTATGAATAGGGCTACCGGCTCTACATTTAGGGTTCCAAAGGGTAGGGCATTTGCAGCTGGAGTTAGGGTTCCTGTGGGTAGGGATTCCCACCCTAGGGTTAGGGTTCCTAAGGGTAGGGCGCTTGGAGCTCGGGGTTAGGGTGCGTATGGGTAGGTCTTACCACCCTAGGATTAGCGTTCCAAAGGGCAGGACACTTGGAGCTAGGGTTAGGGTTCCTATAGTTAGGGCTTCCTTCTCTAGGGTTAACGTTCCTACAGGTAGGGAACTTGGAGCTAGGGTTATAGTTATATAGGTAGAGCGCGCCATCCTAGGGTTAGGGTTTCTATGGGTACGGCACTTGGAGCTAGGGTTAGGTTTCCATTGGCTAGGGCACTTCGAGCTAGGGTTAAGGTTCCTATATTTAGGTCTTCCAGCTTTAGGGTTAGAGTTCCTATGGTTAGAGCACTTGGAGCTAGTGTTAGGGTTCCTACGGGTAGGGTGCCCCGCTCTAGGGTTAACATTCCAAGAGTTAGAGCAAATGGAACTACGATTATAATTCCTATGGGTAAGGCTTCCCTCCCTAGGTTTAGGGTTCCTAAAGGTAGGGCATTTGGATTTAGGGTTTCAGTTCCTATGGGTAGGGCTTCCTGCCCTAGGGTTACGGTTCCTAAGCGTACGGCACTTGGAACTAGGTTTAGGGTTCCTAAGGGTAGGGCACTTGGAGCGAGGATTATGGTTCCTATCAGTAGGGATTTCCGCCCTATGGTTAAGGATCGTACAGGTAGGGCACATGGAGCTAGGTTTACAGTTCCTATGGGTAGGGCACTGGGAACTAGTCTTAGGGCTCCTATATGTAGGGTACTTGGAGCTAGGGTTAGGTTTCCTATGGGTACGGCTTGCTGCCCTAGGGTTAAGGTTTCTAAGGATAGGGCACTTGGTGCTAAGGTTAGGATTCCGATGGGTAGGGCTTCCCGCCCTAGGGTTAGGGTTCCTAAGGGTAGTGCACTTGGAGCTAGGGTTACAGTTCCTATGGGTAGGGCACTTGGAGCTAGTGTCAGGGTTCCTATGGGCAGGGCTTTCTGCCCTATCTTTAGGGTTCCTAAGGGTACGGAACTTGGAGCTAGGTTTTGGGTTTCTATGGGTAGGGATTCCCACCCTAGGGTTAGGGTTCCTACTGGTAGCGCTTTTTGAGGTATGGTTCGGGTGCCTACGAGTCGGGCGCCCCACCCTAGTGTTAGGGTTTCTATGGATAGAGTTCTTGGAGCTAGGATTAGGGTTCCTAGGAGTAGGACTTCTCGTCCTAGTTTTAGGGATTCCTAAGGGTATTGCACTTAGAGCTATAGTTAGGGTTCCTATGGGTAGGGGTTCTCGCCCTAGGCTTAAGGTTCCTAAAGGTAGAGCACTTAGAGCTAGGGTAAGGGTTCCTATGGGTAGGGCTTCCCACCCTAGTGTCAGGGTTCCTAAGGTCAGGGCCGGCTTTAGAAAGTGTGGGGCCTAATTAAAACAGTGTCGTCAGGGCTCTGGCAGGTATGACTTAAAAAAAACACTTGTAAAGAAACACATGGGGCTTGTATTCACCGGGTGGTGCTCTAAGTCTTTGGCGGCACTTCAGCAGTGAGTCCTTCACTCGCTCCAGGTCTTCAGCTGCACTAAAGGACCCACTGCCGAAGTGTCGCCGAAAACCCAGAGTAAGCGAAGGACCCACAGCTGAAGTGCTGTCGAAGACCCGAAGACAGTGAAGGACCCGCCGCTGAATTGCCGCCTGAAGACCCAATGCGAAGCCAGGTGAGTATAAATTAAAAAGGGCCTCTAGCCAGGGAAGGGACTCTCGCTGGGCACAGGGGCCTCTTAGGCACAGGGCCCGATTCGGGGGAATTGGTGGAATAGGCCTAAAGCCAGCCCTGCCCATACGTCTCACAATTGTATATAGGCATCTAAGATACTGATTTGATCTTGCCTCCCAGTTTTGCCCTGACGCTCCTTTGTCTCTGCCATTATAGCCCATGCTCCCTCCTGTTTCCGACCCATCTCCCAGGTCTCCATGTTCTCCAGTTACCTGTGTGCTTTGCTCACCTTTCCCCGTCAAATCTAGTTGTTGAGTAGTACCTTATTCAGGCACTTCCATACATTTCAGTCGGACTGTAGGCCTGATTGTGCATCACTCAAGTGAATGGGAGTTTCGCTATGAGCTTCAGTGACTACAGCATCGAGTCTTATTTAAAGAGTAAGGTCCTTTTCATTGTAAGGAAAAGTGACACACTGTAAGAGAAAGGATGGACTAGTTGTCTGAAATTTAAACTGATACATTCTGAAATATATATAGACGTGAGCTAGGTAGCTTTTCTATACATAAAAAAATCACGATCTATAAAGGGCCTCCTAGAACTAGAAGGAAATGCTAGGTACTACTACATTGGGAAGCTGGAAGTGTCTCATTTGAGTCTTTGTTGCTTTCAGGTTTAGAATGTTTGCAGAGATGCTGGGGAAATGAATTAGTGGGCAAAAAAGGCAGGTGCAGCAACCAGAGAGGTGCATGATAAATAACATTTATCATATGACTCTGATTTATCACACATATATATAGTCTCCACAAATTGTGGTGACAATCACATGCATGGACGTACATATTCCCAGAGGAAACTTAGAAATTTAGAGAACTTTCCAACATTTATTCTGAAGTGGATCATCATAGCATGGTTATATATTAAAAAAGAAGAAAAATCAGCTCCAAAAGATCTATATTAACATTCTGAACCACTGAACAGCACGGAAAATTTCAGCTTCCTAGTGAGATATACAGCAAGTGGTTTAATGTCAGCACTTATGGATTTTGTTGTGGCTATGCAGTTGTGTGTGTGTGTCGCCTACCTCACTGCCCCAAATGATTTAAATAAGATTCTGCTGTCTAGTCTGTGGCCAAGAAGTCTTGCATAATTTGAACTCCACAGAGATTAGACACAGTTCTTTCTGTTTTAGATGTAGTGAAGCATAGAGATGATCTGGAATTTTTCAACAAATCTTTTTTTTTTTTTGGTCATAAAATGCCGATCATGTCAAAATGGAAACTGTTTGAAAAACAGGATCAAGGTAGATTAAATTTTCCAACTTGAATAAAATGTTGAGAGAAAACATTTAGAAATTTGAAATAAAGATTTTCTTGTTCAAAATTTTTATTTTAAAAAAAGTATGCAAATTAGACTGGAAAAGGGTTGGTTTGTTTTTTTTAAATCTTGTACTAAATTTGAAATGAAATGGTTTGAAACTTTTCATAACAAAACACGTGGCCTGAATAAAAAAAAAGTGCACAAATATTTTCCTAGAGCTTCCACCAGTACCATCTCCCATCAAAGGGTTCAATGACTCAGTCGTGGGTCAAGGAGACGGCCCGTGTGGTGCTGTGGCTACTGCAGAACAGCACTTGGCCCTGCTCCCCACCTGTACTCAGAAGTTGGGGCAGCCTATCACTGCTGAAGTAAGGCATCTTGGAGTTTGGGGCAGTTGCAACTGCTGGCTTTTCAGCAGCCCAGCTCTTAACAGCTTCAGCAGGAGTTGGTGATTCCAGGGGAAGGAAGGGCACAGGCACAATCAAGGGCTATAGAAGTCATGTCCTGTTTTGTGCCTTGGAGGGCCCCAATCTGGAGATCATGGATGCTTGAAGTCTGGGAGCCTCATAGATAGGGGAGGATTCCTTTATGCAATTTTGCAGGGGAATCATGGGGCAAGGATCACCACCCTGCTGGGGGAAAGATTCTCAGTTTTCACTGTCTTTGGAGTGGATGAGAATATGGGAGACCAGCTTGTTTCTCTCAGGTTCAGTTCATGGACTCTCCCTGGCCCAGAGCCATCACACGCGAAGTCCAGCTTCATCCGTGTATTGCTGGACTAGAGCATGCTCAGTAACTCTGGTGGTACGGTGCACTCATAGTCTTGTCATACATAGGAGTGATGAAGGGACAGAACATGCTCAGTCATTCTCTGGGGATGGAACACAGAGACTTATCAGCCCAGGAACTGAGGAGATAGAGCTTATTCAGTACGTCTCAGTCTTCAGAGATTTTAGTTGCTAAACTGTAAGAAGGGTCTATTGAGCTGTGAGAAATGAGATTCCCCAAAGGTTTATAACTTGGCCAAATTGGTGTGGATTTTCACAGAACAACTAAAGGTACTTCTCTGGCACAAAGGCTATCAGATTTCTCATCTTGCCTCCAAAAACACTAGAGTTTCTCTGTCATAAACAGATAGTTAAGAGTTAATTCCTCTTTTACCTGTAAAGGGTTAAGAAGCTCACAAAACCTAGCTGACACCTGACCAGAAGGATCAAACAGAAGATAAGATACTTTCAAAGAGGGAGGAGGGAAAAAGTCTTTTTGTGTCTGTTCTGTGTGTGCTTTTGCCGGAGTCAGAGATCCAGAAAACAACCACCTAACCCTTGTTTAAATTAGTGAGTATTTAGATAAGAATGTGATAGATTTCTTTATTTTTCTCTTTGTCATTTATTTTGCAAACATAGAAGGAGACTCAAATTGGGTTTTTGTGTAACTTTAAGGTTTTGCCCAGAGGGAAATCCTCTGTTTTGAATCTGTTGTCTGTGAGATCATCTTGCTTTCTAATCTCACAGAGGTACTCCTTTCCCTCTTTTTCTTTAAAGTCTTTTTTTAAGAACCTGATTGATTTTTCCTTGTTTTAAGATCCAAAGATTTTGGATCTGGGCTCACCAGGAATTGATGGGGAAATTTTCTTGAGTCCACTCAGGACAAAGCATATAAATACTTGGGGAAAGGTAGAGTTCCAAGTGGCTCTCCCCTAAGATTTGGAACACACTTGGTGGTGGCAGTGACTGTTTTGCCTAAGCTGGTAAAAATAAGCTTAGGGGTTATTCATGCAGGTCCCCACTTCTATACCCTAAAGTTCAGAGTGGGAGGGACACCTTTACATTCTCAAAGAAAGGTCACCTGAATTTTTTTAAAGGCAAAATAATGTCCCCACCCTATGTCTTTCTTGGAAATGGATGAACTGTTTTCACTGAAATTTTCCAGTTTCCACCAGTCACATACAGGAGAAAGTATCACATTTGAAAACAAGTACAAGATGGTAGGCTATCCATCGGAACTTCCTGATCTTTGAATGCAAAAAAGTTCTGTTGGATTTTTCACAGACTTTACTGTCACAGTTCAGGGTAGTATTTCCCCTCCATGGTTCAGCAAGGGCAGCCACTCTAGGTTCCTACCTCCTCAGATGTCACCTCTATAGGGTGAAGACCCCTGTGTCTCTCCGTCCTGATCAGTTTTTTTTTTCCAGGCTGCACAGTTCCCTGGCTGCATAGTTCCCTACCTAAACCTCCCAATAACCCAGTCTGCTTAAACAAAGCAGCATCTATGCTTTGCTTTCTTCTCAGAGGCGTACAGTTATAAATTACCACACATCTCTCTTTAAACAAACTCATTCATTCTGAAGGTGAAAGCATTACAGAGAAAATATATTTAAATCAATAAAATTTCCTATATACATGCTAAAAGCCTACCAGTGGTCACCCATCAGTCTTATGGGGACTTCCATAGGCCAAAGTCCTTCCAAACCTTCCCAGGAAGGATTGGGGGCCCTTTGGACAGAAGGTGCTCTCCAGTTGCTGGACCAGAAAGACAGCCCTTAGTCAGTTTAAACTGAGACTATTTATCCAAAAATCCTTTCTTTGTCTGTTAGGTCTCTAGAGAATCCCATCTGAGCCAGTATCTGTGAGCCACTTAAGATGATAGTATCTCTCTGACAGTGTTCAACCTGAGTGAATTTACCTACTCACAGCCATGGTTCTTAGTTTCTGGAAGGCAATGGTCACTCTCCGCCACTGAATTACATACATTCTCTGCCCCACAATGACATAGAAACTTAATACAGTAAGATCTCCCAAATATATTGTAGGAAATTGCCGTATCTGTCACAGTTACAGACACTACTCCTTGATATTTACAAACACAGATTACTGGTCTATGCATATAAATATGGTAGATGCACATCTTGTATGCATGTATAGGAAACTATAACTTTACAATCTGCCCCAGATAAAGGGTAGTGGGAAGTTACCCTATTTCAGGAGCAAGCCAGGGAATGAATTGTGATTTGAAGTCACAATATCATTCCCTGATTCTCCCATATACCTTGTCTGATGATAAAAAAAAATGTAGAGAATTGTTTAAAATCAAAGTGCATTGCTTCAGTCAGCAGTTCCAACCATTTTCAGGGGGTGGGGGTGGGGAAGAAGCAGTAACCAAATAAATAGCCTGTATTTTAAGATAAGATAACGCCTAATTACACTTAACTGTTGAAATATAGCATCTCTGCTCCCATTTCAAATTAAAAGTGCAGACTGGATGTTCCTTATAAATTCTCCTGACAGTGCTGCAGGGCTTCAGAGACATAGGTAGCTCCCATCTTCTTCATTTATTAAGGATGTTTCTCTATATCTGCATTGATTAATAAAGATTGCATTGACAAGAAGTGCTGCTGTGACACAAAGAGGTTGCAGGGTAATTTACAAAAAAATCTTTCTTATACACCTAATTTCTTAGTTTTCATTGTCTTATCTACTGCTACTTTCAGCCAATCTGCAGCAGCTGACTGAGTCAGTGAAATACTGTGGCTTAATTTACCAGAAGGAATTAAAATAATTCACCAAACTGGAAAATGCATATAGTCCACATACAGTAACTGGAATACATCTTGCAGATGGAGAGATTCTATCATAGTTTCAATTATCTTTTTGAATTATGTAGACTCAATGTTTGCAGTGCATCCATGAAAGTTTGCAGGGTCTTTAAAGAATGAATGTTCATCCTGCATGAGTTGCTCGCAAACCAGACTACTAGGGTCTGATCTTACGCTCAATGAAGTCAGTGATAAAATCCCCATCTACATCAATGGGAGCAACAGCTGGTCCTTAAATTCTTCAATATCCTTTGGTATTCTCTAGAGCCCTGCTCCTGCACCCATTGACATCAAAGGGAGCTTTCTTACTGGCTTCAGCAGGTGCAGGAGCAGGCTTTAGATGCTCAGTGATGTTCTGAGCCATCAGAGTGATAAAGACAGATGTGCTTGCTTAAAATATGTGAGTATTACCACAGTATGTACTGAAGTACTTTACTGGACTAGAGCAGGCCTGAGAGCTCAGTCCTGTGAGGTTCTAAGCACTCTTGATTCCTAGGCCTGGTCCACACTACGCAGTTAAATCGATTTTTACAGCATTAAATCGATTTAACGCTGTACCCGTCCACACTACAATGCACTTTATATCGATTTAAAGGGCTCTTTAAATCGATTTCTGTACTCCTCCCCAACGAGAGGAGTAACGCTAAAATCGATATTAACATATCGATTTAGGGTTAGTGTGGCCACAAATCGAAGTTATTGGCCTCCGGGCGGTATCCCACAGTGCACCACTGGCCGCTCTGGACAGGAATCTGAACTCTAATGCACTGGCCAGGTATACAGGAAAAGCCCCACGAACTTTTGATTTGCATTTCCTGTTTGGCCAGCGTGGAGCTCTCATCAGCACAGGTGACCACGCAGAGCTCATCAGCACAGGTAACTATGCAGTCTCCTGAGAATCGAAAAAGAGCTCCAGCATGGACCGCACAGGAAGTACTGGATCAGATGGCTATATGGGGAGAGGACTCAGTGCTAACAGAACTCCGTTCCAAAAGACGAAATGAAAAAATATTTGAAAAAATTTCCAAGGCTATGATGGGAAAAGGCCACACCAGGGACTCAGTGCAGTGCAGAGTGAAAGTGAAGGAGCTCAGACAAGCCTACCAGAAAACCAAAGCAGCAAAGGGAAGATCAGGATCAGGGCCAAAAACATGCCGCTTCTACGCTGAGCTGCATGCAATTTTAGGGGGCTGCACCACCACTACCCCCCCTTGTCCGTGGATTCCGTGGTGGGGGTTATAATCTCAACCATGGATAAGGATTCAGCGGAGGGGGAAGATGAGGAGGAGGAAGAGGAGGATGAGCTTGCAGAGAGCACACAGCACTCCATTCTCTCCAACAGCCAGGAGCTTTTTGTGACCCAGACGGAATTACCATCCCAGCCCTCCCAAGCCACTAGCCCAGACAGTGAAGCCATGGAAGCGACCTCTGGTGAGTGTACCTTTGTAAATATAAAACATGGTTTAAAAGCAAGCGTTTTTTAATGATTGATTTGCCATGTGGGCTTGGGATGCATTCGCGGCCAGTACAGTTACTGGAAAAGTTTGTTAACATGTCTGGGGATGGAGCAGAAATCCTCCAGGGACATCTCCATGAAGCGCTCCTGGAGGTACTCCAAAAGCCTTTGCAGAAGGTTTCTGGGCAAGGCAGCCTTGTTCTGTCCACCATGGTAGGTCACTTTACCACGCCATGCATGTAGCAAGTAATCGGGTATCATTGCATGACAAATCATAGCTGCGTATGGTCCCGGTGATTGCTGGCATTCAAGAAACATCCATTCTTTATCTCACTCTGTTATCCTCAGCAGAGTGATATCGTTCATGGTAACCTGGTTGAAATTAAGGAATTTAAGTAAGGGGACAGAGAGATGGGGGAGGGGAGGAAGGATAGCGCTGAGCTTTTTAGCATTTGGCCAGCAGGAATCTTCCCAGCTACCAGCCAAGCTGTGGGGGGCGGGGAGAAAGGGGGGTGATTAGCAGTGATCTTCCATGATACCAGCCATGCTGTGGCGGGAGGGGTAAAGCAATTCTAGAGAATTGGATTGGGGAGGGGAGGGGTTGGCGTCTACTGCTCCTTGTTAACAGGAAAGAAGCAGCAAAGGGAACTGTGTGTATCAAGGCTGGAGAAGCTGTGCCTTACCATCACCGCATGCAAGCTGAATTGTGATGCCCGGACCTGCGTCTGTGAGATCTGTAACACCAGAGCCGCAGGCACTCAATATTAAGATGCAAAATGCGACCTTGTAGTGAAATCACATGTGCTATGTAAGGTGAATAATGTTGTTCACTGTGAAAGAGTATGACCATTGTTCTGTAAAATGTATCTTTTAAAATCTTTCTCTCTCTATTTTCTCCCCCTCATGCAGCTGCTCATTTTTCAAACCTCCCTACTCCATCCCGAAGGCTAGCTCAGATAAGGCAGAGGAAGAAGAGGACTCGAGATGAAATGTTCTCAGAAATCATGGCAGTAACCCGCAATGAAAGAGCTCATCTGAGGGAGTGGAAGGACGTGGTAGCAAAGTACAGAAAAGATGCCAGTGAACGTAAGGGCAGGAGGGACCAACGTGAGGATAGGAGAGACGCTCGAGATGAGAGGTGTAGGCAGGAAGATCAGCGGTGGCGGGTTGCAACGCTGGAGCTGCTGCGTGATCAAACTGACATCCTCCGACATCTGGTGGATCTTCAGGTGGAGCAGCGGGGTCACAGAGTGCCGCTGCAGCCTATGTTTAACCACCCTCAGTACTCACCATGTTCCATGTCTTCCTCACACAGACGTGTAAGAACGCGTGAGGGAAGGCTTTGTGCACCAGCCCACTCTACCCCCGTGGACAGTCCAACCAAAAGGCTGTCATTACATTGAAATGTGCTTAATGGCCTTTTCCTTCCCTCCTATCCTCCTCCCAAACCACTCCCGGGATACCTTGTTAACTAACTTCCTCTTTTTATAATTACATGCTTTTTAAACGAAGGGGGAGGGTGGGTTACTTACAGGGAATGACTTTTAATAAAGAATACATGCTTTTTAAACGATAGTGACTTTATTTCCTTAAGCAAGCTGTAATTGAAGGGGGAGGGTGGGTTGCTTACAGGAGGAGTCAATAAAGTGGGGGAGTTTCATGAAGGGGAAACAAACACAGCAGTCACACCGTACCCTGGCCCGTGATGAAACTCATTTTCAAGGCTTCTCTGATGCGCACCGCTTCCTGGTGAGCTCTTCCAATCGCCCTGGTGTCTGGCTGCGCGTAATCAGTGGCCAGGTGATTTGCCTCAGCCTCCCATCCCGCCATAAAGGTCTCCCCCTTACGCTCACAGAGATTGTGGAGCACACAGCAAGCAGCAATAACAAAGGGGACATTGGTTTGGCTGAGGTCTGAGCGAGCGAGTAATGTGCGCCAGCGAGCCTTTAAACGGCCAAATGCACATTCTACCACCATCCTGCACTTGCTTAGCCTGTAGTTGAACAGCTCCTGACCACTGTCCAGGCTGCCTGTGTATGGCTTCATGAGCCATGGCATCAAGGAGTAGGCTGGGTCACCCAGGATAACGACAGGCATTTCAACATCCCCAACTGTTATTTTCTGGTCCGGGAAGTAAGTCCCTTGCTGCAGCCGTTTAAACAGAGTAGTGCTTCTGAAGACGGGAGCTTCATGAACCCTTCCCGGCCATCCCACGTGGATGTTGGTGAAACGTCCCTTGTGATCCACCAGTGCTTGCAGCACAATTGAAAAGTACCCCTTGCGGTTTATGTACTGAGTGCCCTGGTGCTCCGGTGCCAAGATAGGGATATGGGTTCCATCTATCGCTCCCCCACAGTTAGAGAATCCCATTGCAGCAAAGCCATCCACTATGACCTGCACATTTCCCAGAGTCACAACCTTTCGTAGCAGCAGCTTAATGATTGCTTTGGCTACTTGCAACACAGCAGCCCCCACAGTAGATTTTCCCACTCCAAATTGATTCCCAACTGACCGGTAGCTGTCTGGCATTGCAAGCTTCCAGAGGGCTATTGCCACTCGCTTCTCCACTGTGAGGGCTGCTTGGTATTATGGCGTTTCAGGGCGTTATCTTGGTATTACGGCTTTTCAGGGCAGGGGAAAGCAAGTCACGAAGTTCAAAGGAAGTGCTCTTACGCATGCGAAAGTTTCGCTGCCACTGCGAATCGTCCCACACCTGCAAAACTATGCGGTCCCACCAGTCTGTACTTGTTTCCCGGGCCCAAAATCGGCGTTCAATGGGTAGAACCTCCTCCATTACCAGCAGGAGCTCCAAATCGCAGGGGCCCGTGTTTAGGGAGAAATCAGTGTCCATGTCCTCATCACTCTCGTCACCGCGCTGCCATAGCTGCCTCCTCCTCGCCTGCCTTTGCAGTTCATGGTTCACCATAGACTGCACGAGAATGCGCGAGGTGTTTACAACGTCCACGATTGTGCTATTGATCTGAGCAGGGTCCATGCTTGCTGTGCTATGGCATTTGCTTTCAGTTCACCCAGGAAAAAAGGCGCGAAATGATTGTCTGCTGCTTTCAGGAAGGGAGGGGTGAGGCTGTACCCAGAACCACCCGCGACAATGATTTTTGCCCCATCAGGCACTGGGATCTCAACCCAGAATTCCAAGGGGCAGGGGAGACTGCAGGAACTATGGGATAGCTACGGAATAACTACCCACAGTGCAACGCTCCGGAAATAGATGCTAGTCTCAGACCATGGATGCACACCACCGAATTAATGTGCCTAGTGTGGCCGCGTGCAATCGACTTTATAATATCTGTTTTATAAAACCGGTTTCTGTTAATTCGAAATTACCGTGTAGTGTAGACGTACCCCTACTGACTTTAATGGGATTTGGGGGTGCCCAGCGCCTGGCATGACCAAGAGCTAAAGTTTGTTTTTGCCTCAGTTTCATCTCAGGTGATACTCCCATTTTCTATGAAGTTTTCCTATTATGTTTAAAAGTGAATCAAAATGCTTTTTTATAAATAATTCTCCTTCCTGAAATACTGTTTAAAGTCTTAAATCCATACATAGAATTAGTGTTGCTGTTTTTAAATTAAACAAAATAAATAAGTAGCTTTTCTTCACCCTGGTAAGATCTGAGTTTAGGGGATCTGCTTGCTGTTTGAACAGAGACTGGGAATGGTTGGGCCATTACACTAATTGAATCTATTTTCCCATGTTAAGGATCCTCACACCTTCTATAGGTCATCTCAGTTATCACTTCAAAAGTTTTTTTTCTCCTGCTGATGATAGCTCATCTCAATTGATTAGCCTTTTACAGGTGGTGTGGCTACTTCCACCTTTTCATGTTCTCTGTATGTATAAATATCTTCTTGCTGTATATTCCAGTCTGTGCATCTGATGAAGTGAGCTGTAGCTCACAAAAGCTTATGCTGAAATAAATTTGTTAGTCTCTAAGGTGCCACAAGTACTCCTATTCTTTTTGTGGATACAGACTAACACGGTTGCTACTCTGAAACCTATGTTTCACCTGTAAGTTGCTGCTTTCTTTGCTCTACGTAAGTGCTTCTGCTGTCATCTTTAGCACAAGCAACACAGATCTCAAACTCTGATTTTTACCCTCTTGGGCAGTGTCCTACTCCTCTCTCTTTAGAAGCAACAAACTGCTTAGAGACCTTCTAGTTTTATTTCACTTTGTTCTCCCCACCACCTATACAAACTCTGTATTTATAATATGATATAATGCTTTGCTCACTTGGCCAAGGAAGGGGGAGACAGAAAGTATCTTCCTCCTAGAGATCTCTCCTGGCTCTAACTCTGAAAAGCTTGCTCTCTCTGCCCCAGAACACTTCCTTCTTATATCTTTTTCTCCCTTTTGGGTAATGGGCTAATTAGCCTTTGGGGCTCTCCTCAGCCCGTCTCAATCCACTAGCTAGGCACAGCTCTTCCTAATCAGGGCTACTCCTGAGAAACTACTTGTAATTGTGGTGACTGGAGTGCTGCATCACTTGCTGTTTCCCAACACTTTCACAGTCAGGTAAGTAAAATGAGAAGTGATTTTCAAATATAGGTTTAAAATTTGTTTGTAACTTTTTACTCTATCCATGTCCTCCATTAGTGAATAGGAACATAAGAATTGACAGACTGAAGTCCATCTAGAACAGTGTCTCTTCTTCAATAGTGGCTAGCACCAGATGCTTCAGAGAAACAATGCTGGAATAGGCAGATGGGATATCAGCTGCCTCCCCATTATATCTAATAGTTAGCTATTAGTTTAAGCTCTGAACATAAGGTTTGGTATTTCTTCCTATTTTTGTCACTAATTATGATAATATCTTGAGATATAAATCTCAAATCCTTTTTTGAATCTTTCTAAATTCTTCCTATGGTGAAGCGTCCATTATGTAAAAATACTGAACTCTTTGTGTTTATCTTTAAAAAAAAATACTGTTCCATTACTATAGACCTGTTTGGTTTTGGTCTGTTAGGAAATGCTGCCACTCACTAATTACTAGAAAAAATTACTTTAAACATTTTGATGATTTTTCAGATCAGCATATAGTGATAATTAATACAAACATGTCAATTTCTTCAAGATCAGTAAGGATTCCTCTTCCATAAATACCTGAGAGATTTGTGTGCAGTATTCATCTTGATGTCTTTCGTCTGGTCAATTTAATAGTAGTAACTAAAATGCAGCCTCCCCCTGCAAAAAAAAAATCCACCCACCAAGTGCAAACACAGCTGAAATACCAGACTAAACATTGGTTCAAAATACTTTTATATTCATACTATGGCTTACATGAAATCTGAAAGTATTGATGCTACTGTTAGTCATATGTTGGGTTGTTTTTTATTGTATATTTAGTTTAGTTTTCACAGTTGACCATTCTGCATAAAATATAATTTGCATTTGTTATCCAAAAATGGGCAAGCAATTACATCAAACTCTATGGATTTGTATGATTCATAGTACTTCTGGTGTGTGATCCAGAAAATAATTTAAATCTGTGCTAGGTAGTTTAAGTGTGATTTAGGGAAAAGATAGTTGAAGTATTTTCCACTGAAAACTGTTCTAGATTAATGTTCTAGAGATTTCTAACTCATATGCTGGACCTCCCCACACAATCATATACAATATAAACATTTACAGTTACAGACTTTTTTTTTTCTTCATATGCCCAACTCTGCTCTTTTTCATCCTCCCCTGCTGACCACACACATCTTAGGGAGTGACACGGCCCAAGATCTCCCTTGGGCACTCTTGGGTTGTGTACGATTGAGTGGAGGCATGATATGGAAGGCATTACTTTAACTGTATTTCCTGGTTTTCAGAGGCTTAAGTTTAAACACTGTCTACATTCTGGAAGGACATTAGGCATTGCTGGGCAACCTTAACTCTGTGGTGTTAATGGTTTTTGACAGTGAATAACATTTATGTTCTGCATTTATGTCCTGATCCTACAAACACTTACATGTATACTCAATTTTAAATATTTGAGTAGTCCCATATAATTAGTGAAACTACTTTTGCTCTTATACTTATTCTCCTTTCAGCAATTTTGTTCAGTCTGTATTTGCATTAGCATTGACATTTTAATCAGTTTCCTTTTAATGGCTTTTCAGGTTCCTTGCATTTTATGGTGGACACTGAAGTAACTCCATACACATCTATACTTTTCAACCTGCCCTTTCATTTCACTTATACATATGTTTGTCAGCAATATTTCTCTCAAAGGGCAATGCATATTTTGTAATAAACAATATCTGAAACCCAGTTCTTAGTAACAGCAACTATCAGAATCCTTATCAATTTGCTGTTTAGCTGTGACAAGCTAGCTGATTGTCAGGCATTCAGGATTGTATGTGATTTTTAGATTGGTTTCAGTTTTAAAAGAAGAATCCTATACTTCCCCACAGTATACTCTTAATGATGATTGGGGGCTCAGTTAATTGAAAGATCAAAACTTTAAAGGCTGTTGATTTTTTTCCCCTATAAATTTAGATGTCTTTTTAAATGAACAAGCCATAGCACGTACAAAAAAGTAAATGAAAAATCAATTATATAAATAATAATTAAACTTGATATTAAAATAAAGGTTATGATTTTCAGTAAATACCATGGTAGTCAAAGTGTGGATCTTTTTTCCCCATTTTCATGCTAAAATGAACAAATTTCAAGGAAAATTTATATTGACTGCTAGAGAAAATAATCTATTTGATATTAGTCAAAAATATCTAATGATTGGTATTTGGCAAGCTATAGGCTTGTTGAATATTGGCTAAAAGATTATTTAACTAATATCAGTGAAATTTGCCAAACATTTCTTAAACACTATTGGACTACTAAGACTGCTGTAAGCTCTTGTCAGAAATTAAAAATGAAACCAATTATTTCTTTGAAAGTGGTCCTTTTATACCTAGGACATTTTAATGATTCCTTCCTCTACTCCATCTCTCCCCTTTCCTCCCTTTATCATTTCCACACTGAAAATGCTGTAATTCCAGTGTAGGCCACAAAGTGCATAAGGGAGAAAACTGTCAAAAACTGCTCATAGAAAGTCAAGCACATTGTATGTCTGTAGGATGAGCGTAGATCCATGCAGACAGAGATGGCAGTGCAAGACAAAGTGCTGTGGAACACCCCATATATAGGTGAACACGGCTAGAGAAACAATCCAGCCAATCATTGTGCTGTTTATAATCATCCACATTTTGTTAAGATTAGTGAGAAAATGACAAATGATCTTTGCTATATGAAGATCTGGTGTTCATGATAATATTAAATTTGTCAGCTGTCTTCTATGTCATTGACTACAAGGTGCTATTGAGTCATCTGAAGAGACTATACTAGGTATATATGAGACCGATCATGGGTCTGAGACCATGTCATACTTGTTGAGTGGTTTCAAAGCATAAAATATGAGTGATTGCTCCTTCCTGAGGACACATTCATGTAGCATTCTGCAGGTGTCTATCTACTTTCCCCTCAAAATGTATGTTGGATCATTTGGAGGGTCAGTGAGGAGACATGGGTTGTATAGTGTTGTCAGACTGTTGATGACACTCAGGTATTTATCTCCATTTCATCTGACCTAGCCAAAGCTGTCAGTTGCCATATCCACTGTTTAGCTGAGAGAGTCTAACTGAGGCTGGAGGAAAGCTGGCTAAGTCTCAAACAGCAATTAACTGATGTTCATTGGTTGGTGGAAACTACCAGAAATTACAGTGAGGATAATAAGTGCTTCTGTGACAGAGGGTGTGTGACTGCCTTTTATTGCTTGAATTTGCAATCTAGAGGCTTAGTTAGATTACCAGCTAATGTTTAGGGGATCATATAGCAGCACTGGGTAGAACTTTTTTTTTTTCCATCCACATCAGGCTACAAGGTTGTGACAGTTTCTTTTGGATTCAGATTTGGATTATTTTGTTAGTCATCAATGGCGTTGTCATCTCTACCTTAGATTATTGTAATGTACTCTACAGCCCCTCCAGCTACTGTAAGATACAGACTCAGGCAGATGTACAGCAGGTTGTTGGCATCTCTCTACAGATACCATCCTACAGGATATTGTGAGCACTAGAGGTGCTGAACTCCGTCAGCTTAGAGCTGGTCTGCCAGGAGTGCTGACATCTGGACTGAGACCTCTGAGCATTTCTGGGGCACACGTTATGGCCAAAATGCTTTCACAGAGGCACTGTGGTATTGTTTCTGCTTATTGGGCACAGTTACTGTCTAACATCTATTGGGTTGTCTTGTCTCCGGTCTTTGGAATTGCATCTCAAATCACCAGATGCTCTGCGAACCACTCACTCTCTACTTTAAAAGTCTGTTTGGCTGCACATCTTCTGGCTGGAATACCCACATTCTAAGGGACAGCCTGCAGCACTGCCTCTGTTCTTGTAGAGTTTCCCTAATTTGCATTTTGACACCATCTGGATACAATAGCCATGCTCAGTGGGCTGTACTAGATTTTTGCCTTGGGATCAGTAAAAGCCACCATGGTTGTGTGGGGCTTGCTTACTTTTAATGGGAGAAATTGCATTTTTTTAACACCTGCTCAACCTCCATGTTGCCACACAATGGAGTGTCTTCCAATCCTAATCTTCTGTGATTCTATTACAACATGGTTTAAGCTGCTTTCACTTATTTAAATTGTTTAAAACCCTGCTCTTTAAAATCTGTGTTTACCTTGGAAATGTGGATTCTCTTATCTTCCTCTTCCTCTTGAAAAAAATATTTTGGAAATGAGGCACTTATGGAAATTTATTTAAAAGGAGCATTTTCTGGTTTATTAAACTTAAACCTTTTGACTTTGCTTAGAATCTGTTACCCTTTTAACAAAAGATATTATAATCATAATATTTAACTGGAGGGAAAAACCCTCTGATAGCAGAGACAAATATAGGTGGGGTTCTCACAACAAAAATTTTGGTGGCCTCAGAGTATGGACACCAACTCTTGCTGGTGGCTGCTCTGACAAACCCATCTCTGCCGCTATCTCTCACAGCCCTTCAGCAAAAGCCCATCCCAGAGAAGGTTGGGAACTCACGGGCCATCTGTAGGCAGCCCAGGCTCCTCATGTCCCAGCCTGGTAGGAGTAGGGGAGCCTCCCAGGGGAGCATCCTGGCAACCGAATGCCCCAGCGAGTGAGCGCCACAACCGCCTTCACTGACAAGAGCCATCTCAGGTATCTTGCACACCGGCACCCTGTGTCTCCAGAGGTGCTGCCCAGAGCCCCTGAGGAAGCTGTGTGTGGTGGATAGCATTGATCCCTGTTGGCAGTGCCAGCGCAAATACCAAGGTGGCACATCTCACTGCTATTCAAGAGCAACAGCTGCAGGGAGGGGATGCTGCTTTGCCCCCTGCTCCCAATCTCTGCCCATGCTTTGGATGATGCCATGGCCACAAAAAAAATCCTCCTGTGGCTGCATGAGGCCATGGTGGCTGTATTTGAGAAATGCTGGTCTACGACCTGTATACCATAGTATATTTGTCCTATGGTCAGTCATCCTGCCTTCAGCAGCAGTCAGTACCTGAAACTTCAAAGGCTACTGAAAACAGCCATCAGGCATGTAGCAGACTGTGTAATGCTGCACCATGGAGAAAAAAATCCCTTATGATCCCTGTGGCAGTCAGTAGGTTGAAGCATTAAATCTGATCTCATTTATTGATCATTGATCTCGTTACCCCGATCTGATCATGCCGAACTAGAAGCATCGGTGTGAGTACACACTACACTGTTGAGTATTTAAATACCAAGAAAAAACATCGAAAATGTACTTAAAATGAAACTTGCTGCAACTCTAGCTTTCAGTGTGTTCCATTTTGTAGATCATCGTTACCCTTATTAGCATTTTGTTTGCTAATTAAAATGAAAATATTAACTTTTTCCTACCCCAGGAGTTCCAGTTAAACAAGCACAAGTCTTTGAAGAGTACCTTTTGCTAATCTTTATTCATAAGAACGAAGCCCTTGCACCTGCAAGATATAAATTATCTTTTTGACATAGAAAACAGTCCTTAGGGTCCAGGCATGCTGTAAAGGGTCTCATTATCCTAAAGATTTACTCGTCATGCAACTCCATACAGAAGAAGTCTTGATCGAAACAAAGATAAATTCTTCCCCCTAGTCCCATCAAATGGCAGATTGTACTGAGTCCTTCTCCATAGCCACACATGGATTCATTAATTAAAGACATTTTTTTAAAAGTGTTCCTTAATCCTCTACTGTGAATGCTATGCTGTTAAATTATAGTACTGAGAAACCATGTGATGCGTACTTTGGCAGCCCCTGCTAAAACATGAGCTGCACGTTCATGGCGACTTGAAAAGTTTCCCTGCACAGACACTACATATGCAAAAGTTAAGTTGTTAATTTACCAGCTGTGAAGTGCAATGACAGTTCATTTGTTGTGTGCAATGTTATAGCTGTGGTGGTCCCAAGATATTAGAGACACAAGATGGGTGATGTAGTATCTTTTTTTAATAATTTTTTTAACAACTTCTGTTGGTGAGAGAGACAAGTTTTTGAGTTTATACAGAGCTCTTCTTCAGGTCTGGGAAAGGTAACCAATGTCACAGATAAATAAAGGTGGAACAGGTTGTTTAGCATAAGTAGTTAACACATTTCAAGGTGAACTTGCCTGTTAACACCTAGTCATGGAGCAGGAAGGAGATAAAATCTGGGGAGGGGCAAGGATTAATTGGGTTATAGATTGTAGTAATAAACCATAAATCCAGTCTCAATCTTCAGGTCATGATTTTTAGTATCTAAAAGGTTATGAATTTAAGGGCCCAGGCTCATCTTTTGAAGGCGTTGTGCAGGTTTGCATTGAGGATGAGGACTGAGAGGTCGCATACAGAGAGATCTCTTTGTGAATAGTGTTCACCCACAAGCAACAGGGTGTTTTTGTCTTTTATTGTTTTTCTGTGAGAGTTCATGAGCAGCAGAAGCTCCGTAAAAGTTTGGGATGAGGCGTCAGCCCCTGAACAGTGGCCAAATCCCCACCCACCACCTCTTCCCCCAAAGCCTTCACCCCCGCTTTCTCCTCTCCACCCCCTTCCCCATTGCTTTCCCTTATAGATGGTTAAAAAGTGGGAGAGGATAACCAGGCCCCCTCAACCCTCCTTTCCAGTACCCCTGTGAGTTCATTCAAGAAAGTACCGATTGATTTCACTCATGTAGTTGTTACTGGGACCGTTAGTAAACTGGATGAGGTACACCACATGTTGTGATAGGCAAGGATGTTAAAGTGTGCTATGGGTGGTGGTGATCATTGTAGCATTGGAGATATGTCTACTGGTTTGGCATCTGTTGTTCCCCACTTCTACGATGGTCAACACACTTTTCAAGATCCAAAAGCTTGTCTCTTTCACCAACAGTTAGTTCATTTATTATCCTTTAATATGACTTTTTGTCATTTTTTTCTCTAGATATTTACACAATGCTTTGCAGGTGCAAAAGCAATATTAGAAGCATAGCTATCTATTGTCACTGTTGTGTCTGTGGCATCCATCAAGCATCAGACAAGATGCTTTGGGAGTTAGCATGTTCCTGATTTCCAGAAAGATAGTTAAAATCCTCTTCTAACATTTCAGCTCCAAATGACCCCATTAATTTTACTTGAATTAATGAACAGAGCAAACTGTAAGGCTAATTTTCAATTGTACTTTGCTCATTTTTGCTCTGACAACATACTACTTGCACAGTGGACTCTGGCTTAGCTACAGTTTATAGGCCAGGTCCTTTGTTGGTGTAAATTAGTATAGTTTCAGTAACTGCAATGGAGCTGCACCTATTTACACCAGCTATGAATTTGACTGCATAAACTTGAATTTTCATCCACATGTGCTAGGTGTCAGGAACAAGGGTCTGCAGCAGAGCTAATTTCCAGGCAGCAAACACAGTCAGCCTTCTATTATGGTCTCCAGGCATCTGGTTTTTTGGCTGGAACACCCAGTCGAAAAGGGACCCATTAAAAGTTCGGTCAGCAGTGCAGAGCGGCTAAGGCAGGATCCTTGCCTGCCCTGACTGTGCAGCTTCTGGAAGTGGCTGGCATATCACTGCAGCCCCAAGGCACAGTTGCAATCAGGGAACTCTGTGTGCTGCCTCCACCCCAAGCACTGGCTTTGCAGCTCCAATTTGCCAGGAACTGCGGGCAATGGGAGCTGCAGGGGTGGTGCCTGTGGGCGCGGGCAGCATGTACTGTGCAGAGCCGCCTGGCCGTGCCTCTGCCAAGGGGATGGACATGTCATCTGCTTCTGGTAGCAGCACAGAGCCAGGGCAGGTAGAGAGTCTGCCTTAGGCCCACTGCGCCAGCAACCAGGGGCTGCCTGAGGTAAGCACCACCTGGCTGGATCCTGAACCCTGAACCTCCTCCCACACCCAACTCCCCTGCCCCAGGTTGGAACCCCCTCCTGCCCCTTAACTCCCTCCCAGAGCCTGCACCCCAACACCCTGCCCCAGCCCTGAGCCCCGTCCTGCACCTCAACACCCTGCCTCATTCCTGAGTCCCATCCCAGAGCCTGCTCCCCCTCCCACACCCAAACTCCCTCCCAGAGCCTACATCCTAACCCCTGCCCCAGCCCTGGGCCCTATCCTGCCTTCCCACACCCCAACCTTCTGCCCCAACCCTGAGCTTGCCCCACACTCCAAACCCCTTGGCCCCAGCATGGATCCCCCTCCTTCACCCAGAGCCCCTCATTTCTGATCCCACCCCAGAGCCTGTACCCCAGCTAGAGCCCTTACCCCTTCCTGCACCCAACCCCCTGCCCCAGCCCAGTGAAAGTGAGTGAAGGAGGGAGGGATGGAGTGCTTGAGGGCAGGGCCTCAGGAAGGGGTGTGTCATAACATTTCTTCCCAGATCTGGACCTTATCGTCCAAAATATGGGTGTTAGCATGAAAACCTCCAAGCTTAGTTACCAGCTTGGACCTGGTATCGCTGCCACCAGCTAGGAATTATACAGTGCCTAGCTCACTGTGGTCTCCCCAAAACCTTCCCTGGGGGACCCCCGACTCAGATGCCTTGAGTCTCACAACAAAGGGAAATAACCCCCTCCCCTTGTTTCCTTGTTACTTCCTCCCAGGCTCCCCTCCCTGGACGACCCTAGGAGATTCCCTGCTTCCAGTTCTGGAAACACAAGTACCGAATCTCTCTTCCCCCTCACCCAGAGGGTATGCAAAGTCAGGCTTAGTAAATCTAACACAAAGAGATTTTCCCCCTGACTTCTTCCTCCCACCAATTCCCTGGTGAGCTGCAGACTCAATTCCCTGGAGTCCCCACTAAAGAAAAACTCCAACAGGTCTTAAAAAGAAAGCTTTATATAAAAAGAAAGAAAAAGACATTAAATATAGTCTCTGTATTACGATGACAATATACATGGTCAATTGCTTAAAGGAAAAAAATGAATAAACAGCCTTATCCACAAAGAATACAATTTAAAACATTCCAGCAACTACACACATGTAAATACAAAAGAAAACAATATAAACCTATTGTCTTACTATCCTTGTACTTACAACTTGGAAACAGAAGATTAGAAAGCCAGGAGATAGAAAAATCACTCTCAGAGCCGAGAAAAGAACAGACCAAGAACAAAGGACTCACACCCAAAACTTCCCTCCACCCAGATTTGAAGAAGTCTTGTTTCCTGATTGGTCCTCTGGTCAGGTGTTTGGTTCCCTGTGTTAACCCTTTACAGGTAAAAGAACATTAACCCTTAGCTATCTGTTTATGACACGCCCCCAAAATTGCAGACAGTGGGGAACCTCACTGGCGACAATTTCTTCCTAGAACTTAAAAATAAACAGATTAATACAACACATGCACCTTTACATATACCACTAAGTATATAACTAACAGAATTTTACATTTTAAGAACACTTTTTAACTACTGGATTCTGGGAAACTTTCACGAGAGAGTGCATCAGCTACTTTGTTAGAAGCTCCTGAGATGTGCTGAATTTCAAAATCAAAATCTTGGAGAGCTAAACTCCAACGAAGAAGTTTCTTCTTGTTCCCCTTGGCAGTATGAAGCCACTTTAGAGCAGCATGGTCAGTTTGTAGCTGGAACCGCCGTCCCCAAACATATGGGCGTAGCTTTTCCAGGGCGTACACAATGGCATAGCATTCCTTTTCACTGACTGACCAGTGACTTTCCCTCTCAGACAGTTTCTTGCTGAGAAACATGACAGGATGGAAGTTGTGTTCCTGCATGAGAACTGCTCCTATACTACACTCAGATGCATCTGTGGTTATTAGGAATGGCTTGTCAAAGTCCGGGTCCCTGAGCACAGGGTGGAGCAGGGAATGGGGCAAGGGTGTTCAGTTTTGTGCGATTAGAAAGTTGACAACCCTACCTTCAGTAGACTACCTGATTAGTGGGAAGAGTCAGAAAACCTGCTCTGAAGCCCAGCAGCAGCAGTTAGCTGCTGCTCAAAGTATTCACCCAGGGCTGTGACAGCACCTGCTTGTTCCTAGCCCTGCTCCTTCTGAGGCAAAACTAGAAAACACAGTTGTATAACTATCACAAGGACACTGACAACCAAGAGTTTAGAACAGTGGTACACTGGTTGAAATCAAGCAAATTGTTGTTTGGTTTATCAGAATAATCCATTATAACTGTACTGATTTAAAATTGCAAGGTTCAAGTACTTCTGAGTCTTGGGTGTGGTGAGCTAAGTCTTAAAGTTTGAGAATCCCTGCTTCCTAAGCCATTTGGTTTTCTTGACCTTATTTCTGACATCAATACAGGAAAATACCTGTACTTCAGAAATTGTGATTAGTGCATCTTTAGCTGTAATAATTGATCCTCATTATCTGACAGATTACAGTTCTTACGGTTTTCATTTTGGCATATACCATACCATACATCTTAGCAAAGGATATGTGGCAGAAGTTTGAACAGTGGTTAAAAGTTGTTTGCTTTCCCTTCAGGTTCAAGTCCTTAAAATCATTATGTCATTTGCAACTCTAGCTATATGCTATTTTTTCCACACTGCTAAAGCAGCTGCATTGCAGAACATTAAGAGGTTGAGCTGACCTAAGTAAAATTGATTTATATGTGAGTACAGACTGAATGACAGACGGCAGCAGTAAGTCAGTAAGTCAAACATGGTTTGCAATAGGGCCTCCTGGTTCCTTCTAGTGGTGGTTCACAATACACTGTCTAATTAGAGTTTCTCTGATCAATCCTATTCTTTATTAATCATGTGATTCCAGCCAAGTGTCCCTGTATTCATATCACACAATACTGTTAAGTAGCCCTCTATAATTGTTTCCAGCGTCATTCTGTAGTTAGCTTTTCAAATCCTTTGTAATGCCCAGTACCTTTAAACAGAACACTACAGATGATTCACGTTTACTTTTGTTCATTTTACCCTGTTTACTACCAATGGAAAGTTCTCAGAAGGTTCAAGTGCACAATGCTGCAAAACTTTTTTTTTTTTTTGGTAACTTATCTTCTAGAACTGGGAGGGACCTTGAAAGGTCACTGAGTCCAGTCCCTTGTCTTTACAGCAGGGCTAAGTACCATTTTTGCCCCAGACCTAAACGGTCCCCTTAAGAATTGGGCTCACAACACTGGGTTTAACAAGCCAATGCTCAAACCGTTGAGCTAGTCCTCCTACCCACTGAGCTATTCTTCCCACTCGGCATAGCTTCAGCAAACAGAACTAGAAATGTTTGTTTCACCGAGGTTCAAAGCACTGTCATACAGATACACACATCCAGGGTAAAAACCTTCAGTGGAGCAGACTGCCCACTTGCACCCAGAAAGTGAAAGGAGATTGGAATACAGCTGGGCGAGTAGTAGATTTTTTTGGTTGGGTCAACAAACCAAAAAATCTGGAGAAATATTTGGCTTGGTTCTGAAATTGTTTGAAATTTGTCAGCAAATTGGAAAAGTTCACTTTAGGTCAGAAGCCTGTGTGTGTGTCAGTCCATCCCCTATAAACTTTAACTCCATGGTTAGGGCACTCGCCAGGGACACAGGAGACCCAGGATTGAATCCCCACTATAGAGCAGGAACTTGAACTCAGATCATCCTACATCTGGACTGGGGGAAGGGTTGTTCTCCATTTCTCCTCGTGAAGCTCTTCTACTTTGTAGCAATACTTAAATGTTCACTGGGCCAAGCAGAGAGAGTGAGTGAGAACAAGCTTATAGCCTGGTGATTAGGGCACTCACCCCTGGGGTACAATATGGATTTTAATAATCTCTCTCCCTCAGCTCTAGGCTTGAGAATTGTGTAGGGGAATAGTGAGATGCACAATATGAGCTATAACTGGAGGGAGGATTCTGGGCCCTGTTTGGGAATGTCAGGTTGTGTGAGCAGGAAAGAAGGAATTCAGGCCAGCCAAAGGTTTGCCAGACTCCACTGAGTTGCAGATTTGCATCATAACTTTCTGTCCTTCTCTTCTGGAAAAGAAATATATAGAATTGTAGAGCACTGAAACTGGCAGGTTTATGTAGATATTAATAGCTGAAACCATGTGTAGCAGTTATCGACCATCTGTGCTGTCTTCCTCATATAACCAATTAAATTGTTGCTTTCACATTAGCTGCAGACTAAGAGTGGTGATTGGTTGATTTGCCTCCAACATCACAATGGTCTAGGTCAGGAATCTTTCCATGGCATAGATACGTGCCTTACAATAGCTGTACACTGCACGGATGTAATTTGTAAAGCCAAAATTCCTGAAAACTTAAAAATTGGATGGTAACAGACTGCGAATCCCAGTGATGATTGAACCTGGTGATATTCTGAACCAAAAGAGCTCTTAAACATGCCTGTAGCTGTTTCTGTCTCTGATTCAGACATTCTAGTCTTCAAAGTGATAGAATGACAATCCTGGAAATGAACTCAATAGATTAAATTCTACAGATATCAAGGATACAATTCTCTGCACTATTTTGTAGGATAGTTCAAAAACCCATAAAGTTACCACTTCCTATTCAAGTATCAGAGGGGTAGCCGTGTTAGTCTGGATCTGTAAAAGCAGCAAAGAATCCTCTGGCACCTTATAGACTAACAGACGTTTTGGAGCATGAGCTTTCGTGGGTGAATACCCACTTCGTCAGTTCTTTGCTACTTCCTATTCAGTTATGTTGGAATTTTCCATAATGCTTCAACTATCCACTCAACAAACCAGCCGAAATAGTTCCATCTTCTTGAGATTTGTCTGAGCCCATCTCACTCTCATCCAAGACCCTAGTACAACGAGATATTGGGTAAACTGAGATACTCTACCATCTATGTCAAATGAAAAGTTCATGTACAGCTGTGTCTCAGCTGCAAATTTACCTGTGACACAACTTGTTACCAGACTCTGTGAAGGATCCAACCACTGAATCCTGTGGGATTTAAAGCAGATATGCCAAACTCGTGGAAAAAATGCAGAAATTGGGCCTGTTTTTGATTTAATTGCTTGTGAGTTACTTGTTGGCTGGTTTTTTGGTTTGTAGAGTGTTGTTCTATTTTATTTTATTTTATTTATTTATTTGATCAGCTCCTGGCAAGCATGAAAGTTGGCAACTGTGCTCCAGAGTCTGAACAGCGTCTAGGCATTTCCCCTGGCTTGGGGCCTCTAGACACACTCCAAGTGCAGATCCTCTATTTAGCTTCCCCTTCTGAGAGCTGCAGCTCCACAGTCCAACTGCCCTAAGGTCCTGGGACCAGCACTGACCCCTGAGACTCCCACACAGTTTAAACACACCCTCTCCCAGAATTCCACCCTTATGAGCACTCTGGATTCACAGGTTAACTCTTCAGGGGCACATAACAGATGTAACACACAATACATAGGCTTTGCACAGGATTCTAGAGCATTTTATTTAATGGCATGACAGATACATTAATCTAGACAAAATGATGTACACGTTTTCCCTGCCTCGGTTTCTTCACCATTCTGGAGAGTTCTCTGGCATTGCAGAGTAGTCCTCTGAAGGATCCAGGATCCTCCCCTGGCAGCTGCAGGACTTCTCTTTAGAAACATTGAGCCCCTTTCTAAGTCAGTTAGCGTTCTCTGACCTTGGCTGGTCTGCAGTAAAACTGGCACCTCTTGCTATGAGCCTTCCTGTCTCTTTCTGTCTCCTGCCCAAAGCTTCCTATGTGGCTCTATGAATCTTTCCCCTCCTATCTAGCCTCTGTGGTTGTTAAAAGCTAAATTAAACACCTTGATTTCTTTGTCCTGCATCTGGGGATTTTCCACTCTCCAATCAACAGCTCCCTGAGGAGGAGTAGGATCAAAGTGTGTTCTCATAGGCTTAAGCTTACCTATTTGTTCCAAGGTGCTTCCTTCTGAGAAGGCTACCATTAAATTCTAATGATCCACCTTGTACCTGGTGTGAGAGGGACATGACAAAGATAGCAAAGGGTGGGTTCCAAATACATATGTAGGTATTCCAAAATACAGCAATTTCACAGTAATCGCATCAGTCAGGATTCATTAGTTCTACAGACAGATTCCCCAAATCATCACACATCTCATCAGTGATTCACAGAGACAAGGGCATTGGACAGGAAGAGTGACATGATCAGTAATTAGCCAGAACTATTTTCTGTAATATTTCAGATAGCAACTAACGGAACTGCTCAGCTGATAGATCCCGTCTGGGGCAGATGCTAAGGCAGCTCAACAAAACCTGGTTCACACTACCAAAGGGTGCTGACACCTCTAATAGAATCAATGTAGACAGCTGACCTTTATCCATCATTAGAAAGAACCCAGCAACCAACAAGGCTATACCCTGGCCTAAAGTCAAATGGAAAGAGATTGAGGGCTTCAGATGATAGTAAGGAATAAGCTATGTTATTTTTTTAAAACCCTCTTTTTTCATAAAAGAAGCACATAGTGTCATGCCATCCAGTTGGTCAATAAGGACTGGATTAGAATTGGATATTTATATTTTAGGCGAGAAACTGGTGGTCACAGGCACAAAACTAATACGTTGTCCAAGTCTTTTTATTTATATTTGAAATCTTTGAGATAATGGTTCATAACTGCTATCTATTTATTACATAACGGTATTAAACTGTTTCCTTCACTTGACATTGCAACCACCATTTGGAATAATGTAACTTGCATTTTGAGTGTGAACTGTGACTGCCTAGAGATGCCAAGGACAGGTAAAGGCAGGTTATTGTTAATGCTTGACATCTCCCTAAAGTAACTAACACAAAGGTCAGCAACATTGCTTGTCAGAACAATGGGTTTGCTAAGGAGAGTGGCCATGCTAAAGAAGACTGGTTCTTCCAGCTTGTGACTAGAGGGACTGCGACTGTAATCACCAGGAATTTAGAAGCGGACCAGTGCGTCACACGAGAGCAGGTACTGAAATCTTATTTAAGGGCAGGATCTGCGTTTTTGCTGACTTCTGTCACAGACTAACAAAACTAACTGCAGAAGCCAGAGGATAGGAGAAGGGTCTATCCACCTGACACACAGACTGAGCCTAAGGACTCTCAAGGAGATGTGATATAGATCCTGCAGCAGAGAAAGTATATAAGTTTTCATTGAATCGTAGGACTGGAACGGACCTTGAGAGGTCATCTAGTCCAGTCCCTGCACTCACGGCAGGGCTAAGTATTATTTAGACCATCCCTGACAGATATTTTTCTAACGTGCTATTAAAAATCTCCAATGATGGAGATTTCACAATCTCTCTGGGCAATTTATTCCAGTGCTTTACCATCCTGACAGTTAGGAAGTTGCTCCTAATGTCTGCTCTTACTGAAAATTAAGCCCATTGCTTCTTTTCCTATCCTCAGAGGTTAAGGAGAACAATTTTTCTTCTTCTTCCTTGTAACAACATTTTATGTACTTGAAAACTGTTATCAGGTTCCCCCTGTCTTCTCTTCTCTTCTCTAGGCTAAACTAACCCAATTTTTTCAATCTTCCCTCATACATCATGTTTTATAGAACATTAATCATTTTTGTTGCTCTTCTCTGGACTTTCTCCAATTTGTCCACATCTTTCCTAAAATGCAGCTCCCAGAACTGGTCACAGTACTTTAGTTGAGGCCTCATCAATGCAGAAAACTTACTTCTGTTTTCTTGCTTACTATTCTCCTACTAATACAAAGTTTCTCAAACAGGGGTCATTGCTCATGTAGGGAAAGCCCCTGGCAGGTCGGGCCGGTGTGTTTATCTGCCCCGTCCACAGATCCGGCCGATCGCAGCTTCCACTGGCCACGGATCGCTGCTCCAGGCCAATGGGAGTTACTGGAAGCAGCGGCCTGTAAGTCCCTCGACCCGCGCTGCTTCCAGCAGCTCCCATTGACCTGGAACAGTGATCCACGGCCAGTGGGAGCCACGATGGACCGGACCTGCGGATGGGGCAGGTAAACACACTGGCCCGGCCCACCAAGGGCTTTCCCTACAGAAGCAGTGACCCTGTTTGAGAAACTCTGGACTAATATATCCCAGAATGATGCTTGCTTTTTTTTTTTCCAGTGGTATTACACTGTTCACTCATATTTAGTTTATGATGCACCTTGATCCTCAGATCTCTTTCCACAGTACTCAGTCCTAGGCAGTCATGTCCCATTTTGTATGTGTGCAACTGATTGTTCCTTCCTAAGTGGAGTACTTTGCATTCGTCCTTATTTAATTTCATCCTATTTACTTCAGACCATTTCTCCAGTTTGTCCAGATAATTTTGAATTTTAATCCTACCCTCTAAAGCACTTGCAACTCCTCCCAACTTGGTATCATCCTCAAACTTTGAAAGTGTGCTCTCTATGTCATTATCTAAATCATTGAACAGAACTGGACCCAGAACTGATCCCTGCGGGACCCCACTTGATTTGTCTAAAGATCTATTATTCTTCTATGCTTTGAGAGTAAATGTTACTTGTTTTCTGAAAGTCCTTTGCACAGCCTCCATTCTTCCTTTTACCTGTTATGTGGTCCTTGAAGAGTTAAATTATAATTCAGATCATTCATGGTGGTAGACACAAGGAGCATACACAAGCAATTGAGGAGGTCAAAGCACTTTTTTCAGAGCCTAGGGCAATTGTACTGCGGAATCCCAGGTCCCAAGGCAGAAGGCCAGACAGGATGGCTGCACAGGAATTGTGTGCCTTGGAGGCACAGAGTTAGAAACAGGAACTTTACTTTGCCCAAAGTCCGTGACTTGAAAGCACATGGGATCCAGTGGTTTGGTCCAATTATAACAGACTGGCAGACTGGTGACTAAAGATGGTTGGGAATTTTTCAGCTAAACCTTTTATTTTCAGTGATTTTTGTGGGATTTTTCAACACAGGAAATATTGGGGAAAAGTGTCAATTGTCAAATTTTGTTTCACTATTCGCAAAACAAAATCCTGTTTCCCAGGTTGAAATGATTTTTCATTTCAAAATTTAAGCTAATTATAAAAATGCTTGAAATCAAAACAAAGCGTTTTGGAAATATTGAAATGAAAACATTGTTTAAGGCAAACTAAAAAAAAATCAGATTTTTGGTTTGCAAAAATATGGAAGACTTAGGATTGAAAAAAATTGAAAACTTGATGCTTTTTGTGGGATGGAAAAACTATTTTCTCCCCTGGTCTACTGGTACCTGGCATAAAGGGGACTCAGATAGGTGTGTAACAATAAAGTACTTAAGTGCATACTTAACTTTAAGTAAATAGATAGTTTAATCCTAGTGAAGGAATTGCACATACTTATATAATTTTGTCCGTGTCCATCAATTTATCTCCTAAAATCAAACTCACCAGGACATAGGCTGTCAATACTGCTGATTAAACCAGGCACCTAGAGTCAGAACCAGTGTCAGAAGTCAGGAATCAGACAAGGCTCGGAACCAGGATGCCTGTAGTGAGACAAGGCAGGGAAGGAGCTATCACAGTCACAGGCAGGGTGATCAGATGTCCTGATTTTATATGGACACTCTCGATTTTTTGGGTCTTATATAGGATCCTATTACCCCCCCACCTCCATCCCGATTTTTCACATTTGCTGTCTGGTCACCCTAGTCACAGGCAAACGTGCAGTCTGACCCTTCCAACCAATCCGGCAGAGTAGCCAAACAGGCAGCCTATTACAGACCAGCTGTGCTTGTTACAGTGCTAAAGAAATCATCTGCTGCAGGGTCTGCTTTCAGACTGCCCCTGCTGCAATCCCTGATTCCTGACACACACAATGCACTTCAATCCCAAACTTTCTGATGTTCTCCACTCCTTTTGTAAAAGAGAAATTGTGATTTGAGGTCAGTGGTCTGAGTCCTTAAGTGTTTTTCTGGATCCAGACCATATAGAATAGCCCCTGGTGCTGATGTTTCTCATAAAAGTGTAACATTCACCCTCAAACTGGTTTTTGTCTTGCTTACACAAGTCTGGAAGCTAAACTTTTTTCAGTACTAGTTAAAATGGAGCAGGGCCAACATGTAAACATCAGTCAGCAATGGGTCATTATCACAGGTTTCTTTGTTACTCCTCAATCAACTTAATTATACTGAGTGTGTAGTTAAGACTCACATATGTTCAGGATATGAGTGGACAAACTCACCTTTCTAACCACTGCTGGCTCTAGAATCTTTTCTGTTTAGTGTGATCTTACTACCTAAAACGGATCTAGTTGTCAAGATATACTACATCACCTTTCATCTGTTTAGTTACTCTCTGCTTTGCCTTCATTAAGGCTGCCTGGGACACACTATAGCAGAAGTTGCAAGAGCATGACTGTAAAATGTGACAACTCCATAAGAAAATGTCTGATTAAGTGCACGCTAGCTGAGGCTAACAGTCTTTCAGTTGGGACCACTTAAAACAGTTTGAAATTTTTTTTGGAAGACTACTTTAGAATCTTGGATAAAAATTGTTTGATATCAGCCAAAATATTATGCAGTATTTTTGTTCATTTAGGAAAACAATGATGCAGTTGACTATGCAAACCTATTCAAATTAGATGTACTCATATGTCAGGTTCTGAATAGTACTAAGCAAAGAGTCTGTTTAGTTCTTTTGTAGCAATCCTATTAAATCATGTAGAACTCTATTCTGGGAATCAAAGACATGTTTAGCTGATATAATGCTTTTTGGGATTTCGTTACAGGTGTAACTTTCTGTAAAATGACATCAAAATCAGTGCTCATTGTACTAATGGGCTGAGATGCTGCAATGCTTATTAACAATGACAAAAATGTTTTTCTTTTGTTTATTTCCTAAGTGTATGTGACTTTATGAAAGTGCAGGGCAGTATAAATTAAATCAAATGGCAGTGTCCCATGTGCTCTGAAATGCTATAAGAATTTTAAACTACTACACAAAATTATACTCCCTTTCTCCTTGATTCAATTTGTGTTAATATAATATATGCTGACTGAGTAGGATCAGGTAAGTGCAAGCTGTAAATGAAGTAAGATAATTATTTTTAACGTTCCTTTTGGATTGTGTACTCTTTAATGTACTGCTATAGACAACATTCCACACACTGTATGGAGCCCAAAATGTAGCAAGAAAAGCCTTCCACATGGTCTCTTATTGTTAACTAATCTGGGCAAATAAACTGTTTACCCTCTTCTGGAGTTGTGAGAGAAAAATACATTTTTCTTTAATTCTTACGGTATGTAGGATGGTCTGACTATTAAATAGCACTTATCAGTATATCTCAGAGCTCTTCACAAAGGAGCGCAATAGCCTCATTCCCATTTTACACACGAGAAAACTGAGGCACAGAAGTTAAATAACTTGCCCAAGGCCAGTGGCAGAGCCAAAAAGAGAATCCAGGCTTCCAGAGTACCAGGCCAGTTCTCTATCTAGTAGGCCACATGGCCCAGATAGGATACCCTAGTGCAGTGATATTCCGACTGAAGCTTGGGAGCCGCAAGTGGCTCAATCTGTCTCCTGTGGCTCTTTGCAGCACACATTAAAAAAGTGTGTGATTTAATTAACAAATCAGGATGCTTTTAATATGCTATTAACCAATCATTGATGAAATAATAGCTTTTATTATTAATCATTTTGCTTTGAGAATAATAAATAAAAACGAAATATTTCCTCTGTCAAACGGTTTAAATATGAATATATAGTACTATAGTAAATGTAACAATGAATTCACACTGGGTAATGTTGATTGTTAATTTGGCTCCTGAACCACCAAGGTCTGAGTATAACTAGTCTAGTGGATAGGACAATGGACTGAAATTCTGCAGATCTAGGTTTAGTTCCCTTCTGTGTGACCTTGGCAAGTGTTCTTCCCTGTGTCTCACTTCCCCAGCTATAAAATAGGGATGGTACTTCCTACTACAGAGGAATGGTATATATAAGTACATTGAGGGTATGGCTACACTTGGAGATGTGCAGCGCTGGCAGTTACAGCTGTGTTCGTACACCTGTGTAGGGAAAGCGCTGCAGTGTGGCCACACTGACAGCTACCAGCACTGCAGTGTGGCCACATTTGCAGCATTTGCAGCGCTGTTGGGAGTGGTGCATTGTGGGCAGCTATCCCAGCATTCAAGTGGCTGCAACATGCTTTTCAAAAGAGGAGGGTGGGGTGGAGTGTGACAGGGAGCGTGAGGGAGACAGAGAGAGTGGATTTTTGGAGCTGACACTGTTCTCAGCTCCCTGCCTTGCAAGTTCTAAGAACTGGAAGATATACAGTGCCTACCTTCAATCATTTTAAAAGTTTTGACCTTTCCCCCACCGCTCTCTTATTCACTAAATGCAAATTATGCACTCCTAAATAGTCTTTAGACCATATAAGCAGCTGCTCAACACTACCCCTCCCCTCTCTCCTCAAGCAAACAGCTGTGAACATTCCAAAGCAATTCCCCTGCCTCCGCTCGCTCCCTTGCTGGAGCAAAGAGCAGCTGTGTTTGTTTTTTAGCTAAGTAGCTACGGGGAGATCGGAGTTCAGCCATTCTTCCGGTTTGTTGTGGACAGGAATTCTGGGATACCTCCTAATACCCTGGAGGCCAATAACAGCGCTTTTGGTGGCTACATTTGATGACCAGCGCTGCATCACCAGCGCTGGAATCGCTACATCCCAAGCAAACCAGGTATACAGCCAGCACTGCAACCAGGGAGTTGCAGCGCTGACCGTGCTTTGCAAGTGTGGACACAGAGTGAGTTGCAGCGCTGTAACCCCATCACCAGCGCTGCAACTCTCCAGTGTAGCCATGCCCTGAGTGTAAGTTGCTCAAGTATTGTGATGATTGAGGCCACAATTACATAGATCGATCCCTTCTCCGCTCCTAAACCTCTGCATCTAATTAACTGGAGCACTCTTCCTACACAACCCTCCAACAAGCTATTAACAGTTAAAACAAGACATGTGGATTTAAACTATTTATGTTGGATTCTGCAATTCCTTTTGCTGTGTGGTGTCTAACCAAGGTACTGCTCTGCAGCACCCCACATGTACAAAAACATGAAACTGCCTGCTTTAAAACAGATTCCAAGAAGCAGAGCCACAGAAGCCTGTCCTAAAATGACACTGGCTCAGCATTCAATTAAAAGTAGATTTAGGATTGGAAGAAACCTCAGGTGGTCATCTAGTTCAACCCCCTGCTCAAAGCAGGACCAGCACCAACTAAATCATCCCAGCCAGGGCTTTGTCAAGCTGGGCCTTAAAAATCTCTAAGGATGGAGATTTCACCACCTCCCTAGGAAACTCCAGTTACTTCCAGTGCTTCACTACCCTCCTATTGAAATAGTGTTTCCTAATATTCAACCTAGACCTCCTCCACTGCAATTTGAGACCATTGCTCCTTGTTCTGTAATATGCTACTACCAGAACAGCCGAGCTCCATCCTCTTTGGAACCCTCCTTCAGGTAGTTGAAGGCTGCTATCAAATCCCCCCTCACTCTTCTCTTCTGCAGACTAAACAAACCCAGTTCCTTCAGCCTCTCCTTGTAAGTCACGTGCCCCAGCCCCCTGGTCATTTTTGTTGCCCTCTGCTGGATTCTCTCCAATTTGTCCACATCTTTTCTATAGTGGGAGGCCCAAAACTGGACACAATACTCCACATATGGCCTCACCAGTGCCAAATAGAGGGGAATAATCACTTCCCTAGATCTTCTGGCAATTATCCTGCTAATTCAGCCAAATATGCTGTTACCCTTCTTGGCAACAAGGGCACACTGCTGACTCATATCCAGCTTCGCATCCGCTGTAATCCTCAGGCCCTTTTCTGCAGAACTGCTGCTTAGCCAGTCGGTCCCCAGCCTGTAGTGGTGCACGGGATTCTTCCTTCCTAAGTGCAGAACTCTGCACTTGTCCTTGTTGAACCTCATCAGATTTCTTTTGGTCCAATCCTCCAATTCGTCTAGGTCACTCTATATCCTATCCCTACCATCCAGCATATCTACCTCTCCCCCAAGCTTAGTGTAATCTGTAAACTTGGTGAGGGTGCAATCCATCCCATCAGCTAGATCATTAATAAAGATGTTGAACAAAACTGGCCCCAGGACCGACCCCTGGGGTACTGTGCTTGATACCGGCTGCCAACTAGCCATCGAGCCGTTGATCACTACCCATTGAGCCCAACAATCTAGCCAGCTTTCTATCCACTTTATAGTGCATTCATCCAATCCATACTTTTTTAACTTGCTGGCAAAAATACTGTGGGAGACCGTATCAGAAAATTTGCTAAAGTCAAGATATATCATGTCCACTGCTTTCCCCATATCCACAGAATCACTTATCTCATCATAGAAGGCAATCAGGTTGGTCAGGCATGACCTGCCTATGATGAATCCATGTTGACTGTTCCTGATCACCTTCTTCTCCTCCAAGTGCTTCAAAATGGTTTCTTTGAGGAGCTGCTCCATGATTTTTCCAGGCACTGAGGTGAGGCTGACCCATGTGTAGATCTCCGGGTTCTCCTTCTTTCCACTTTTAAAGATGGGCACTATATTTGCCTTTTTCAAGTTGTCCGGGACCTCCGCCGATCGCCACAAGTTTTCAAAGATAATGGCCAATAGCTCTGCAATCACATCAGCCAATTCCCCCAGCACCCTCAGATGCATTAGAGCTGGACCCATGGACTTGTGCATGTCCAGCTTTTCTAAATAGTCCTTAACCTGTTCTTTCACCACTGAGGGCTGCTCACCTCCTCCCTATATTGTGTTGCCCAGGACAGCAGTCTGGGAGCTGACCTTGTCTGTGAAGACTGAGGCAAAAAAAGGATCAGTACTTTAGCTTTTTCCACATCATATGTCACTAGGTTACCTCCCCCATTTTTTAAGGGTCCCACACTTTCCCTGATCTTTTTCTTGTTGCTAACATACCTGTAGAAACCCTTCTTGTTACCCTTCACATCTCTTACTAGCTGCATCTCCAGTTGTGTTTTTGCTTTCCTGATTACACCCCTGCATGCTCAAGCAATATTTTTATACTCCTCGAAGTCTGCCTTTCTGAATTCCAGGGTCTATATTTTGCTACCCTCCTTTCTTCCTTTTGTGAGGGTCCTAAACTCAACCATCTCATGGTCACTGCTGCCCAGGTTGCCACCCACTTCTACTTCCCTTACCAATTCTTCCCTGTTTGTAAGCAACAGGTCAAGAGGAGAATGGACCCTGGTTGGTTCCTCCAGTACTTGCAACAGGAAGTTGTCCCCAACACTCTCCAAGAACTTCTTGGATTGTCTCTGCACTGCTATATTACTCTCCCAGAAGATGTCAGGGTGATTGAAGTCCCTTGTTAGAACCAGGGCCTGTGTTCTTCAGTTAATTGTCTGAATACAGCCTCATCTACCTCATCCTCCTGGGCTGGTGGTCCATAGCACATGCCCACCACAACATCACCCTTGTTGTTCTCGGTTCTAAACTTAACCCAAAGACTCTCAACAGGCTTTTCTCTAGTTTCATACTGGAGCTTTGAGCAATTATACTGCTCTCTTACATACAGTGCTACTCCTCCACCTTTTCTTCCCTGCCTGTCCTTCCTGCACAGTTTATACCCATCCATGACAGTGCTCCAGTCATATGAGTTACCCCACCAAGTCTCTGTTATTCCAATCACATCACAGTGACTTGTTAATATACAGACTTAAGATACACACATAACAGACTTGTTAATATTCTCCATGGATATGCTTCCTCCTAGCTCAGAGAACCTGGGTCCAGTCCTGCTCCCATTGAAGCCAATGATGAAACTCCATTCAGCTTCTGTGGGAGCAGATTGCAGAATAGGGTCATTTTGTTGTCTTCTCACCTCTTTGCTTATTCAGCACAAACCTTGTCTCTGTTCTCCTAAATATGAGAACCTTCTCCTCTACTGCACCTGCCATCTAGAAATGCTTTCATGTATCCCTGCATGTATAGTTTTCTCTATTTTCAGATGACACCTCAAATATATATCCATTGCCTAGGTATCTTGACTGCTGTTTCTCTCAGCTATCAGTTCATATTTTTAACTTTCAGACCAATACCAGGTACAGAATCCTGTCTCATAGTTAAAGTCAAAGTGCAATGGCTGCCAGCAATCATGCCAAGAAGCCATCAAGAGCTCCTGTGCTCCAAGAATTGGCGTGTGATCTGACCAACACTGATCATCTTCCTAAATACCCATGGTTACAATTTTGCCTGTGCAAGATGGGAAGAGGGTGCAATAAGCAATAATACTTCTGTACATCCATGCAGGTGGCAGCCAGAATACCAGTGCTTGTGTTTCTTGAGTGCAAAGTCTATGGGGGAATAGCATCAAAGTTGCTTTGCTGCCATGGTTTTGTTGGAGCATAATTATGCACCTGTCCTTCTATGCTCCAATTCTGGGTTAGAAAACAGCACTGGGAATGTATGCTGAACAGTTTGATAAGGTGTAATAGTTGTCACTTGTGTATGTACTCAATCAGGACTCGAGAACATGCCTCAGGCTCCACAGCAGAATGCCTTGGACAACTACCATGGGGATGAAAAATCTCTGAATGCTTTGTAGCACACTGTTAACCAAGGAGCTAGCATATGGCTAGAGGATCTAAACCTCTCCCTGATGCGAGTCACTGGGCTAGACTCATGGAGGAACGTACAGGGGTGGGGGTTGGGGTCACGTGAAGTGCACACAGGAAATCAGGATGAACCTAGAGGTTGGTTGTGGTTTTATGGAAGGGAGGCAGGAAGAATAATAAAATCTGGGTGAGGATATGGGGTGCATAAATGATATGAAAAGGAAGGCAGTGGTTGGAAAGGGAAGGAAGAGCAGCTTGTCTTTTGTCCTGTCAATCTTCTTTCTCTGCACTCTTTATTGCTTGTTTTGTCTATTCACATTATTTTGCATTCCGGGTGCTTGATTTGCCTTATCATTCCCTGAGAAGTGCTGACAATGACTCATTTATGTGATTTTTTTTTTAACAGTCAAATTTATAGAAATATGAAACTTCCTGTCTATTGATTGGATTTCTGATTGTTTATAGATTAAAGCCTGATTTTTTCTCCCCATCTCACCAAGCATTTTAATCAAAGTCATTGTTAAACAAGAAAGCTATAGTATGTGGTGTTTTCAGCTATTATATTGATTGCCTTTATAATTTTCATTTTTTTTCACCTCTATAAAGAATTATTTTTACTAGATTTACATTTGTATTGTGATTGGTTTTATCTGCTTTCACACTGACTTTCTAAGAGCAAACATAATTTGTAATCTGAAGGGAATTATGTATTTTCTCCAATATTAAAAAAAAATTAAAATCTCTTTTGCAAATCGTATTTTCTGAAGAATGTGTTTATATTTGAAGTTTTCTGGGTTTGGTTAACAATTTTAATATTTTTGGTGATAAAACATGATTTTGTGTCTCACTTTTTTTCTGATCAAATTCATGGATTTGATTGTGCCCCTGTTGAAGATAATGATAAAACTATTTTTGGCTTCAGTGGAAGGAGAACGAGCCCCTTTTGAGCTAAATCCTCAGCTAGTGGAAACTTGCTTAGTTCAAAGTCTCTGAACCTTTATTTGTTAAAAGTCTGATCTTGTTTCCTACCCTGCTATTTGAATATTCTGGACACTGAAGCCACAGCAGGAATGCCTTCATTTGCTAATTTCACTGCTTTGGTCATCTTCATTGTTCTCTGTGTTGAACTTAGTGCTTTTTCATTCTTTATTGACTATGACAGCGAGTTTCTTAAAATCCTAGTTTAAAATATATTTGAGAAGTAGGATTTACAATAGGATTTAGACTTCATCTCTGTCAATCCTCACCTATCATCTCCCTTAAAAAATATAATGCAATTTTTGAGGAATTAAGAAAGTAATCCTTATTATACCAGACACTAATTATCCACATTAGTTTCACTTGCTCATCAACAACATGATGTAGTCGTTACCTTTGTAACTATCATGCAGAACATAATTGTTTTAAAGCAATCTCTCTCTAAATGGAAGAATCTCTAAAAATGGTAGAGAATTGAAGTGCAGCCAATGTAATTAAAGATAAAGCAAAACACATATATTGAAAAATATTAGTAGCACTGCTAATATTGCTCAGTCTGATAGAAAATGTTAAGCATAGTAGCTGCATGTCTATTCAATATAATTTGTGATGTCTAAATATTAAGATTTTAGGACTCTGGGTAAGCCTTGGGTAAAACCACCCAAGGCTTATTTGAACAACAATATCCAAAACATTTAATAATGAACATGACCTTATACACATACAGAGATGATGAATGCTAATATGAACTGAACCCAGAATTTTCAGCACCAGGCTCTATCATTTAGGTGTACTAGAGCCACTAGAGGGAGACATGATTACACAAACTAAACCATTACATTATAAATAATTTAGTTCCTATCCTTTGCGTCTGTTGTAAATGACTATTGTGCAGAAAGTGCTATATGAATGTACATTCCTGCATTATAAATTACATCTTATGGTTTATCTATGTCCTTCTCCCCCCCCCCCCCCCCGAAAGCTGTGTCTTTTGAATGCTGGGCATTGCAATCATGCCTTGGAAAAGAAAAAAAAGTGAAGTGAAAATGACAAATTTTGCTGTGCCACCCTTTTTACAAAACAGTAAAAAATTTCCTTTTCCCAGGTGGAAAGCTTTTGAAAGGAAATCATAATTCATGTGTAAACCAAACAACAATTGTATTTGGTGGCTGGACATTATTCCATACAGAATCTTATATTTAGCAAACACTTAATGTGTCCTCTTTTTTTACTTACTTTTTAAAAGGTGTAATTTCACAAACAATTTGTTTTTTGTACATGTATAGGGTTTTTTTAATATTTAAATGAAAATCACATGGGTGGAAATAAATTAAGAGCCAGATTCTTCTATCCTTCTTTACACAGAGTAGTATCTAAACTCCACAAGCAGCTCCTTGATTTCTGTGGGACTTTTCACAGAAGTGAAATGCTGCTCTATATGAGTAAGGGTGACAGAATCAATCCCTAAATACCAGTAAAAGTCTGAAATCATCTATTTCTTTTTCCTTCTGCTCAAATTTTCCTTTTTCTCAGAAATGTTGGCTTCCCAAATGTCTGGCTTCTGTTGCTTATTTTTTTTTATAATAAGATTTATATAAACATATATTTAGACAATGAGACAAGAATAAGTGCTCTAAGAAAAACAACTGGTCTTTAATATATATTTAAATATCAGCTTTGTTAATATCATTAGTAATACATATTAAGTCTAATTTGCTTGTATCTTTTATTAATAAAGTCTCCAGACTAGGCAATATTCCATAAGGCAATACACAATAAGGCAAACTCCATTCTAAGGAGATTAAAATTGAAGTCTTCTCTTTCCTATAAAGAATTTGTTGTTCATTAATTTCAGGAACGTCTTTGATATAAGTACTTATATCTTGCTCAGAGTTGGGTCAATGAGCCAAGATTAAACCCTACTGAGACAAAGACTTCACTAAGACTAAATGACATGATGCTCAACATCTTTGGCCTTGTCTATTCTGACTAGTAAGTCGAGGTCAGCATCCATCAGCTCAAGTGACATCTCACAATTGTGTTTAATTTGAACATGTTAAAATCTAATAAGACCTGGATGTGGTCTGTTTTTTGAGATGCTTGACAGACTAGGATATTTAAATGTCACGGTGTTGCTGTCCCAAAATTGTCCCCTCACATCCAGGGGTCAGAACATCCAAATGAAATCAGTAGGCAGTAACTTTAGTGGAAGTGGGTTTTAAACTCAAAGCAGCACAATCAGGGAGGAACAGGGAACCCTGCTGAGCACCACCAATAACAGCACACGTGATTGTTGGAGAATTCTGATATTTTGATCACTTCTTTTCCATTAGAAACCACAGAGAGAGAGAGAGAGAGAGAGAGAGAGAGCCAGTGCAAATCATGACATTTTAGTGTTTGTTTTCCAATTATGCATTGATTATAAAATTAAGCCTTCACTAAACTGAAAAGCTTGAGAAATTTTAATTGAGAGAGAAAGTTTGTTCACTAGGCTGGAGGTTTTACCAGGATTTCTCGACTCTATTTTTAATTCTAATGAATTCTATTAAACTTATAACTGCACTATCATATCACAGCTAATGCCTTTCCTGTGCAATGATGCAGTTCCACCCCCTACCTCCATCACAAAAATGAATAGCTTTTAAGATTGTTACATGAATACTAAATTAATCTAGAAGCATGCATGATCAAAATGGAGAAGATAAATCTATGTTAACAATATAGCTTAGCTGAATCTGCTATTCTGCATTTGAATGTGACAACTTCATCTTCTTGCAGTTCAAAAAACAGAGTATTCGCCCATAAAATCAAAACTTTTTACACTTCCAAAATGGCAAAATTGGGGACTGATGTTGCACAGAATAATTCCATTCCTGGTGGACAAAAGAGCCATTGTTGTGCCACAAAATATGTTGAGAGAGTCTATCCTTGAAATGTCATTGTTTCATAGTTCTTTCTCCTTGTGATGGAGCGCGTAGGAATTAGAGAGTATTTGTTGTTGTTTTTTTCTAAATATCACAGATGTTTCTTTTTTATCATTCATTCTTCGCTCCTTTTTTGTCAGTGTGAGAGAAATGTGAGACGTGTACTCAGAGCATTAAACAAAACAGCTGTTTAAAATCCCAGATTTAATATATGGATGCTAAAAACTCACACAGAGTTTAATATGGGTATCATTTTATCTGAGACAGGAGGCTCTGCATAAAAGGCTCTGATTTGGCCCTTCCTCTTCTTTTAAGCATGATTTTCATTTTTATTGTGCAAGAGAGGAGAGAAATGAGGACTATGAATTTAGTGACACAGGGCCAGATTGTAATCCCCTTAATCATACCTTACCCTATGAGTAGTTCTATTGAAGAAGATATTACTCTGTCCAAGCAAGGGGATCACAATCTTGCCCACACTATGTAAATAACAACCACTGATGAGAAAAATAATTTCACAATTTGCTTTTTTTCTTCTCCCTGTTCCATGTTGTCCTGGAAAGGTTGGGGAAATGAGGCTTGGACATATGTATTTGTAAGGTCTTGTGTATACTACACATTTTGTCAAGCAGAAGTAGTGGGTACAAAGTTTATGGAGCAGCTGAAAAAGGGCACAAAACGCAGTCGTAAGCCCTAGGAATTATGGGACAAAGAAAACTGCATCATCGGACAGTGATTCTATCCCCATGTTGCACTACGATCCATTCCCAGAACTCCTAGTGGGAGAAGGGGACAATTTGCACAGTGGGATAGTTACCCATGGTGCACTTCTCACTTTGGCTAGAGCACCAACAGTGGGCATGCACCACTGACACAAGGAACATTGTGTGCACATGTACAAGCGATGTAATTAAAGCAGTTTATGAGCGTTGATGTAACTTAAGTCAACTTAACTTGGCAGTGTACACAGGGCCTAAGTCTCAAACCAAATACTTTCTCAGATTTAAGTTTCTTGAGCCACTTTTTTTTTCTTTTTTTCTTTTCTTTTTTTTTTTTACTGGAGCAATGTTGTGCTGTGTGGAATAATGTACAGTTTGGGAGCCAGCAAAGTGAGCTTTTCAAAAGTTCTTCCTTGATCAATTATGCTCTACACACCCACTTACCTGTTAAAAATTATACATCCAATTCCCAGTTATAGGGCTGTCTAATTAAAAGTATAGAAACTGTTGATTTAAATTGTTTCCTTTTCTCACTGCTATGGTATTGGGTCCAACTCTGAGAAGGATTCAGTGATGGCATCCTTTCGTCTGTGAGAGATGGTGGGAATTGAACCCTATGATGTAGATGGTTTGCAATGTCTCATGTGACTGGATAGTCCAATCTGAGATTTGCATGATCTTTGGCAGTTATTGCAAATGTATGCATCTTGGTTGGGAATTGCTTACATCCTACAGGCTCTTTTCTCTTCAAGCTCTCTTCAAGCTCTTCTGCATGGGCGCTTTTTAAAGACACCATAATAGAGGCCCAACTTCAATGTATACCCCAAATAAAAAACACAGTAAAAGAACTAAAAAAAAGCCATCGTGGCTTAACAACCATATAAAATAGCAGTGAGAGAGGAAAAGGCATCTTTTAAAAAGTGGAAGTAAAATCCTAGTGAGGTAAATAAAAAGGAGCATAAACACTGCCAAATTAAGTGTAAAAATGTAGTAAGAAAAACCAAAGAGGAGTTTGAAGAACAGCTAGCCAAAAACTCCAAAGGTAATAACAAAATGTTTTTGAAGTACATCAGAAGCAGGAAGCCTGCTAAACAACCAATGGGGCCCCAGACGATTGAGATACAAAAGGAATGCTTAAAGACGATAAAGTCAGTGCGGAGAAACTAAATGGATTCTTTGCTTCAGTCTTCACGGCTGAGTATGTTAGGGAGATTCCGAAGCCTGAGCCGGCTTTTGTAGGTGACAAATCTGAGAAACCGTCACAGATTGACGTGTCACTAGAGAAGGTTTTGGAATTAATTGATAAACTTAATATTAACAAGTCACCGGGATGAGATGGCATTCACCCAAGAGTTCTGAAAGAACTCAAATGTGAAGTTGAGGAACTATTAACTATGGTTTGCAACCTGTCCTTTAAATTGGCTTCTGAACCCAATGACTGGAAGATAGCTAATGTAATGCCAATATTTAAAAAGGGCTCTAGAAGTGATCCCAGTAATTACAGACCGGTAAGTCTAATGTCAGTACCAGACAAATTAGTTGAAACAATAGTAAAGAATAAAATTATCAGACATATAGAAAAATATAAATTGTTAGGCAAAAGTCAACATGGTTTCTGTAAAGGGAAATCGTGTCTTACTAATCTATTAGAGATCTTTAATGGGGTCAACAAACATGTGGACAACGGGGATCCAGTGGACGTGGTATACTTATATTTCCAGAAAGCCTTTTAACAAGGTCCCTCACCAAAGGCTCTTATGTAAATTAAGTTGTCATGGGATAAAAGGTAAGGTCCTTTCATGGATTGAGAACTGGTTAAAAGACAGGGAACAAAGGGTAGGAATTAATGGTAAATTCTCAGAATGGAGAGGGGTAACTAGTGGTGTTCCCCAAGGGTCAGTCCTAGGACCAATCCTGTTCAACTTACTCATAAATGATCTGGAGAAAAGGATAAAAAGTGAGGTGGCAAAGTTTGCAGATGATACTAAACTGCTCAAGATGGTTAAGACCGAAGCAGACTGTAAAGAACTTCAAAAAGATCTCACAAAACTAAATGATTGGGCAACAAAATGGAAAATGAAATGTAATGTGAATAAATGTAAATTAATGCACATTGGAAAAAATAGCCCCAACTATACATACAATATGATGGGGGCTAATTTAGCTACAGGAAGTCAGGAAAAAGATCTTGGAGTTATCATGGATGGTTCTTTGAAGACGTCCACGCAGTGTGCAGAGGCAGTCAAAAAAGCAAACAGGATGTTAGGAATCATTAAAAAGGGGATAAAGAATAAGACTGAGAATATATTATAGCCCTTATATAAATTGATGGTATGCCCACATCTTGAATACTGCATACAGATGTGGTCTCCTCATCTTGAAAAAGATTTACTGGCACTAGAAAAGGTTTAGAGAAAGGCAACTAAAATGACTAGGGATTTGAAACGGGCCCCGTATGAGGAGAGATTAAAGAGGCTAGGACTTTTCAGCTTGGAAAAGAGGAGACTAAGGGAGGCTATTATAGAGGTATATAAAATCATGAATGATGTGGAGAAAGTAGATAAGGAAAAGTTATTTACTTATTCCCCAATACAAGAAGTAGGGGCCACCAAATGAAATTAATGGGCAGCAGGTTTAAAACAAATAAAAGGAAGTTATTCCTCATACAGCGCACAGTCAACTTGTGGAACTCCTTGCCTGAGGAGGTTGTGAACGCTAGGACTATAACAGTGTTTAAAAGAGAACTGGATAAATGCATGGAGGTTAAGTCCATTAATGGCTATTAGCCAGGATGGGATGGTAAGGAATGGTGTCCCTAGCCTCTGTTTGTCAGAGGGTGGAGATGGATGTCAGGAGAGAGATCACTTGATCATTACCTGTTAGGTTCACTCCCTCTGGGACACCTGGCATTGGCCACTGTTGGTGGACAGGATACTGGGATGGATGGACCTTTGGTCTGACCCAGTACGGCCATTCTTATGTTCTTTTGTAAGCTGTAGGAGTCAACTTCTGTCAAGATTTTGATACTCTGATGGAGACGATGGTGCCACTTGTAACAATCACTTGCCAAGATTTCCTGTTGGTCAGGATCAATTCCAAATTCCTTCATAGAGAAGGATAATAAACAATACACCATACAGTGTGAGTCACAGTAGCATTATCTTCCATGTCTACAGTTTTAACTTGAACTTATTCAAGGTCTCTGGAGGTCAATGAAAAGACCCCTCATTAACTTTAAGAGGGTTTGAATCAGGCCCTAAATAAATGCAAAGCAAATGAATACCATGCGTCTTGTGAACAGTAGAATTACACTGGACTACATGTTCCCTCCTAATGTAATGAAAGAAGGGGAACAAAATAGGAATGAATAGGCCCCAAACAGCTGTGTTATATGGGTATTGGTATGCTCCCTCCTAGCTCAGGAGACTAAGGAAGCTCCTCCCTTTGGGAATTACATGGTTCCACATATATGAAAGTAACAAGCCATATGTTTTGTATGGTGAGGGGTATAGTGAGAAGAAAGGGAGAGGAGTGGGCATTCTCTGTGACACTTTTTTCTCTCAGAAATTCATAGGACTTACCCAAGTTACATTCTGCAGATCGCCCTTTTCAGTGAGGTGTTTATTTGCAGTATATTGTTCATCCACTAGATGTCTCTTTGTGATGTATAATGTTCCAGACTGGATGCAGTCTTTGGTTAAGAAAGGAACCAAAGTTGGAACCTGAGCTTTGTGGAAGCTCATTTTTTTTATCTGTATTTCTAGTTGTTTTCTTTAGCAACGCTACATCTCCTATGAAAGAGACCCTGGTTTAATATGTTGTGACACTCCTTTTGGTGCTTTTGCTGAGAAGGGGCTGGAGATAAAGAGTACAAGAGAGGAGCAAACATCTAGGCTATAACATAATAGTTCCTGTAGTCAAGCAGCCATGGGCCGGGTGAGACTGGGAGCCAGTGCAGTGTGTCTGGTGGGCGTCCTGACATCTGGGCACATCCAACAATAGCTACAAGTTTAGGGCATTCTGGAGGAGGCAATTCCTATCACAACACATGAAAAATGAGGGTGATTAGCTGTGAATAGAGACAAAAGGGGCCAAATTCTTTGCTCACTTACCAGTGATGTCAATGAGACTGCAAATGACATAAACCAGTTCGCAATTTGGCTCGTGCAGTCTCCTGTTCCCTACACAGGTCCTTTGAGAAGCAAATTTGGTCCCATGTAATTAACTTCTTTTACAGTATAAAGGATCAAAGGAAGGTGTGTTTTCTTTTTGTTCCTCATGGTTACAAAGGAGCAGAAGGTATTTGTGATCCAGCCCATCTGTAACCAGGAATTTGTGAAACTTTCATGTTACTCTTGAAAATGTGCTTATTGTTTAAATAGAAGTAATTATTTTTCTTCTCCTGCTGGAAGCTTCAACTTGAGCCAAATGTCTTTAGCATTCTGTAGCAGATATAACATTTTATAATAGTGCACATATGTTCAATTGTTTTTATGGAAGAGATGGCAGGTAGTAAAAGTGCTGGTTGCTTAAAATACGTAGATTCGGCTTCTAGAGAAAAATCTGCTAAGCAGCAGTATGATGATTATATAAGCAAATGTTCAATAAAAGCTATTTTAAAAAGTACCACTTTCATACTAAGTGTTACTTTATGGTTATGAATCCCCGGCTTTGCTTTTTCTCAAATTGTTTGGCTGATCCTCCATTTACACAAGTGCTCTTGTAGTTCAAATTCTGCCCTCAGAACTATACTCACTCACCGCTGAACTTAGACAATTATAGGCATGTATAAAAGGGAAGAATGTGTCTCTGTGTGAGGTCAATGGAGTGCTGAAAATATTTTAAAAGGCAGTGTTACCCACACTTACAGCTAAACATTGCAGTGAGTTTACCACCTTGTTATGGAATACATCCCTGGGTTCACATTTTTTTGTCATGGTCTAAATTTCATGGTCAAGGTATAGCCAAGGTCCAGACACCAAATAAAATAATAATAAAATGATAATAAATAAATAATTAAATTCAGGATCTGTTTAAAAGCATCTGGTGATCTAGATTTAACCCACAGTCTGTCAGCTGACTACTTGTAGTAATGTACACTACACTATTGTAATAATGTTTGCGCAAAGTATGCCTTGTGAGGTATCATTTAAAATCTCAACTTGCTGATCAACATTCAAATAGCAACATAATAGGTAAAGTTATAAATATAAGCTGAAATCATGACTGAAGTGACTAACCTGACTAAAGTTGTTTCTCAGAGACAAAGAGCAAGCTGATGCCTCAGCCAGGTGTCAAAAAGGCTAATTAACCATTACCTGCTAAGTGGCCAATTTTTGGCAACAATAGGGTCAGGGACAAAAATCTACATCTTAACAAAGAAACAGCATGAAATTTCCTTTCTTCACTAGACTGCCTGTCACCTTGTTCCCTGGTAGAAATGCTTCTCAAAGGAGGGATAGGATTATAAAAAATGGTGCAGATACCCCAACACAACCTCTCTCTCTCTCCCTGTCTGTCTCTGCCATCGCACCAAAGAAGACAAAGGAAAACAGCTGTTGGACTCTGGGGGGTGAGGTCCTGACCTGAAGAATTTGGTCAATAACCTAAGCATGTAGTGAGAAAGTTTGCTTTGCAACTAAGATTATTTCTGAAGAAGATACTACTGAATATTTTATCTTTATTTTTCTTGTCATCATGTCTGACTTTTCTGCCTCGTTACTTATACTCACTTAAAATCTATCTTTTTGTAGTTGAAGCACATGTAAAACGTTGCATTGGCGCAGCTGTACTTATGTAGCCGGGCTGTTGTAGCGCTTTAATGATGATGCACTAAGCCAGTGACTATCAATCTTTCCAGTCTGCAATACCCTTTTCAGGAGTCTGATTTGTCTTGCATACACCAAGTTTCACCTCACTTAAAAACTATTTGCCTACAAAATCAGACATAAAAGTACAGAAGTGTCACAGCACACTAGTACTGAAATACTGCTTACTTTCTCATTTTTACCATATAATTAAAAAATAAATCAATTGGAATATAAATATTGTACTTACATTTCAGTTATAGTGTATAGAGCAGTATAAACAAGTCATCTCCTGTATGAAATTTGAGTTTGTACTGACTTTGCTAGTGCTTTTTTGTGTAGCCTGTTGTAAAACCAGCCAAATATCTAGATGAGCTGATGTATCCCCTGGAGTACCTCTGCATACCCCTAGGGGTACGCATACTTCTGGTTGAGAACCACTGCTCCAAGCTGATGGGAGAGAGCTCTCCCAGTGATGTAGTTAATCCAGTTCCCTGAAAGGTGGTAAGTATGTCATTGGGGGAAGCTCTCCCACCAGTAATAGTGCTGTCTATACAGGGGGTGAGGTTGGTTTAACTATGTTGCTCAGATATGTGGATTTTTAACACCCCTGACCTAGTTATGCTGATATAGTATGGAGTTGTAGACCAGACCTTTAAAAATCTTGTTTTACTGTTTCATCTAATCCAGTATGTTTAAACTGAAGTGTTTGGATAACTATTTAAGGTAATAAACTGGCATATTATTCCGTTAAAGGAATAATGAACTGAATATATCATACTGTCCAGAAGAGGGCTGGGCAGTGCAGGACCTATATTTCTGGGGGAAGATCTGGGTCTGAGGGTGTGTTGGGCTCACTCTGCAGTATAACCGAGGTGGGTGAGAACCAGGATGAAGCTGGCAGACTGCACTTACACACAGACATTCGGGGTGTGGCTTGCATGCTGGCAGGCTATTTGTGAGCTACCCAGGTGAGGGCCACTACAGCAAGGCACTGTAAGGCACCCAACGTTGCACGGCAGTGGTGACACAGACACCTGACTAGTCTGGATTGTGCCCTGGTATGTCTCAGCGTGCAACCTTTAAAGGTTAAGTGCCTGCACCTGTGCTCATTTAAATTAATGACTATCCCCCATTGACAATTGCAACAAAATGCATACAAAGTATATCATGTCAAGTGTCAACGGAAAAGTTATGATTTGCTAATAGTGATATCCTGTTTAAATCCATGTATCATCACTGTATCTGAAGTTTTGAATATTGGCTATGTATCTGTATCACAAATGTGTTTGTTCCTGGGGTAATACACAGCTAAAATCGACATTGAAACCAGGCAGCCTATTAAAGGCAATTAGCCCAGGGTTGTGAGTTCAGTCCTTGAGGGGTACACTTAGAGATCTGGGGCAAAAATCAGTACTTGGTCCTCCTACCGAAGGCAGAAGGCTAGATCCAATGACCTTTCAGGGTCCCTTCCAGTTTTATGAGACAGGTATATCTCCATATATTAACTCTCACAATGGGGCACAGGAGAAGCTCGTCCCACCCGATGAGCCTTCATGTGGACACCAGAATATGGGTAATGGCTGTCCCCGTGAGCCTGCATGCCATGTAAGGGCACAAGGCTTGCTCATATGGCCATAGACTTCTTCTTGTGCCTGTGATTTTTTGACAAACTGAGACTATGAGCTTTGTTTGAAACAGAACATTTCCAGGCACATGGCAAAGGGTATAAAAGACCCTGGAAACATCTCTATCATGCCTGTTTCCTGCTCGGATTCTCTGCATTATGGATTTACAACTCTGTGGACTGAGAACCTTCCATTCTTTTGGAAGTTTACTAGAGACTTTACAAGCCAGCACTCTGTAACATCACGGCTTCAAACCTGATGTAAGAACTTTTGCAAGGTTTATTGCATATTGTATATGATCAATTTTAACTCTCTTCTTTACTGTCATAAATAAACCTTTCAATTTTAATTACTAGAGGATTGGCAATAGTGTGATTATTGGGTAAGATCTGAGTTATATATTGACCTGGCTATGTGGCCGCTCTCCTGAGATCAGAAGAACCCTTTGTTTGATTAAATTGGCTGTCAGTAACTACTCATCATAAAGTCTGGTGTCTGAGTGGTGAAACAAGGGCTGGGATGCCTAAGCAGACTGCATTTATGAATTCTTGTTGACCATTCTTGTGGTGAGAGAGAAGTTTACTTTTGTAACTGGTTTGGTATCTCTAATGATAGAATAACCGTCAGTCTAGGGTGAGTCTGCCCTATTTCTCAGCAGCTTGTCCTGAATCTGGCATCCTCAGCTGTGACCCACGGAGTCACAGTGACCCAACCTAGCTACCACCTCCCAGAGACATGGATTATCTATGCTGATGGAAGAATCCCTCCTGTAAGCACGGGTAGTGTCTGCACTGAAGAGCTGAAGTTGAGCTGCTGTAATGTTTTAAGTGTAGATCAGCCCTGAGAGAAAGGGATCTATTGAAAGAGAGAAAAAGGCAGAGAATATCCTTAGCCTTTTACTTTTCTGGTCCTTGTAGCTAATGTCCTCTTTCCTCTTTTTCTGAAAATGAATGGCAATTTTGTCTTTGAACTTTATATCCTTTGGTTTAATTGTTCTTAATCTCATTGTGTGAAGTTATTGTTATTTGTGTTATGATTGTACCTAGAGGCCCTGATTGAGACTGGGCTTCATTGTGCAAGGTACTGTGCAAACACAGGAAGAAACAGTGCCTGTCCTCAAAGGACTTACAATCTAGATAGACAAGACAGACAAAAAGTGGGAGAAAATGAATATTCTTATTGCCATTTTTGGATAGAGAAACAGGCATGGAGAAACCAAGACACAAAGATCACAGAAAATGTTTGTAGTAGAGCTGCGAGTTTAACCCAGATCTCCTGAGTCCCAGTCAAGTGCTTCAACCACAAATCCATGCTCACTGACAGCACAGTGGGACTATTTATCCAGCAGATTCTTGAGGTCTCTGCTCTGGAACTTCTCTCTATCCTTCCTTTGGGAAGGAGGATGCAAGAAAAATTATGTGAGGAAAACCTCAAAGTTGGCTTTGGAATTTTTTTCCTGACAGTTTTTCTGAGGTGACCCATTGGGTCACATGTCTGACATATTTTAATCTCCCTGTTTGGAATGACTACAAATATCTCATCTATCGTGATTTTCAACTTCATTCTGTTTGTAATATGTTTGGCTAGCCCCAGTTGCCTAATTAGAAATTACCCTAAGGGCTGCACAGCTCAGCCAAACCTGAGAATTGGGCTCATTATCTCTGTCTATCTTAAGGGTGAAACTCCATGGTAGTTTTGCAGTTGAGTTCAGGGGATCCAGGATTTCACTCTCAGTGTTTTGTTGATGTCACTACCACTCATAATACTTCCAAAGAACTGGTCAAATTCCTCATCCATTTGACTGATCTCCTTTATGATCTCCAGTCCTCTGTCAAAAATACTAATGGCCCAGCTTCTCTGTTGATGTAAATTGGAACAACATTGACTCAACATTGCTCCAATTTATGCCAGCAGAGAAGTTGGACGAGTGTCTTCACTGTTGTGTGTAAACTGCCTGCATGGAGTCTGGCTCTACTGTCCTGTTCCTCACTTTGGAAATGAATTATGCTGCCTGTTAAGCAAAAAATATCTTTCTTTAGGACATACTTTGTTTCAGTTTCTAAGGTTTAGCATCAGGAAGTTCCACACACCTACAGTGAGCATTTGACTTTACAGATCATTTTCACTTTTCAAAGGTTGGTTGAAGACATTGTTTTCTGTCCAAAAGTCTTCAGATAGTTATTAGATTGTGTAAAACTTTAAAGTCTCTCTAGACAGCCAGCCTCAAAGATATAAAGATTACTATCTCTCATGACAGTTTCCCAGCAAACATAAGTCATTTTTAAATGATTGTAGAAATTACAATTCAGAGTCTCCCAAGACTTTCCTAGCAAGGAAAACGATGATTTGGGGCTTTTTCATACTCCTTCCTTGATTATTTAATGTACTACTGAATCCAGTGTCTTGCCTGTTCAGGTTTCTCTATATGGAAGACCCAATTTAGCTGGAGATTTTTAACTGTAGTCTCTTGAAAATTAAATTCTTTCCTCTTATCCCCACCATCCATTTAAGATGCATGTCCTACCTGTTTAATTTTGCCTACATAGTGAATGGAGACAGGAATTAGTCCCTTCACAGGAAATTAAATGTCATTTTTTTTGGAAAACTATAGACCATGGATATCCTGGACTAATATTGAAAGCAAACACTTTATGCTGATCATTCTGTCCGATTCACAAAGATTGCTGGCATCTAAACCTGTTAACTCTACTTTCATCAATCTGTCTTAGGTTTCTCCACGTGGATAGTTCTCTGAAGATGTCCACGCAGTGTGCATAGGCGGTCAGAAAAGCAAACAGGATGTTAAGAATCATTAAAAAGGGGATAGAGAATAAGACTGAGAATATATTATTGCCCTTATATAAATCCATGGTACGCCCACATCTTGAATACTGTATACAGATGTGGTCTCCTCACCTCAAAAAAGATATTCTAGCACTAGAAAAGGTTCAGAAAAGGGCAACTAAAATGTTTAGGGGGTTGGAGAGGGTCCCATATGAGGAAAGATTAAAGAGGCTAGGTCTCTTCAGCTTGCAAAAGAGGAGTCTAAGGGGGGATATGATAGAGGTATATAAAATCATGAGTGATGTGGAGAAAGTGGATAAGGAAAAGTTATTTACTTATTCCTATAATACAAGAACTAGGGGTCACCAAATGAAATTAATAGGCAGCAGGTTTAAAATAAATAAAAGGAAGTTCTTCTTCATGCAACGCACAGTCAACTTGTGGAACTCCTTGCCTGAGGAGGTTGTGAAGGCTAGGACTATAACAGTGTTTAAAAGAGAACTGGATACATTCATGATGGTGAAGTCCATAAATGGCTATTAGCCAGGATGGGTAAAGAATGGTATCCCTAGCCTCTGTTCGTCAGAGGATGGAGATGGATGGCAGGAGAGAGATCACTTGATCATTGCCTGTTAGGTTCACTCCCTCTTGGGCACCTGGCATTGGCCACTGTCGGTAGACAGATACTGGGCTAGATGGACCTTTGGTCTGACCTGGTACAGCTGTTCTTATGTTATGTTCTGCCTGTTAGAAATAGTCATGAATAAGTCTTGCGAGTGTCTTTTAGCCGCTCCACCAATGTTTTTTCTTCTTTGCCTCTTTCATTCTTGTTTCCCCTTCCTCTTCACCTCTTTCCTTTAACTTTCTAGGCCATTTACAGTAGCTCTAAAAACCTAAATGTGATCTTTGCTACCTTACTCTGTTCTTTATTTTTATTATTTTCTCCCTCTATTTTTTTATGACAATGGGTCTTCTCCCCTATATATATTCTGTCATGATCACCTATTGGTCATAGAGGAGAATTGTATTCAGTGTAGTTGTAGCCATATCAGGCCCAGGATAGAGAAGAATTGGTATTTACATGACTCTGCACTCCCATAACTGACCAGAAAATAAGGATGAAACTCTTGTATGGCTAGAAGTCCCTTCTGCTCTTCAGACATTCATTCATTACAGAAAAGGTTGAAGTCAGTGTTCGGGAGTTTGTGTGCATCCAGGCTGAGTATAGGGCTATTGTTTAATTGGCTGGTTTGTCATCACTCTGTGGTTTAAATTCCTGCATGGAGAAATTATGTCATACATGTAAAAATTAAGGGCCATCCCATTTGGGGTGGTGTGTAAACTGTAGCTCTGAGAAGATCTGTTACTCAAAGAGTCAGAATTCCTCCACTGCTCCTTTCTTGTATGTCATTTACTCGAGCCAATAAATGATGCAGTCTAAGATACAGGAAATAGATTTTTATTAATCACGCTGAGAGACTAGAGGCCAGTGTTCCATACTGGGGCCCTATTTTTGCCTCTACTTATCTTGCTGAACTCCCGCTCACAGACAGTCTTTCCTGAAACCTGGCCTTACTTCTCCAAGTCTACTCATTCTATTATACAGGGTGTAGTTTCCTTTTCCCTGCATGACCTGCCAGCTCCATTGGCTGGAACAAAGGTGGAGGAAATACCATCGACTCCAGCTGCCTCTCCTCACTATCTCCTTGTCCACTTTCTCTCCAGGGGAAGCAGCTCAAGTTCACTTCCCGCACTCTATACAGAACCCAGTCCCAGAATCTGAGTGCCCTAATGCAGGTGCACAAAGGAGGCTATCCTAATATAAGCTTCCCAGAAGATAGTTGTTACAATATGGGAATGGAGGTGCCCTGAGTTTAATCCCAGCTCTGCCATTGCCTCGCTGAGTGACTTTAGGGATGCTCCTAAGCATGCAATGCCCATCAATGCCAAAGTCTGCACATCTGAAAAATAGTATTTCATTGAAGAGGTATCATGAGGCTCAATTCATTAATGTGTGTAACAACTTTGAGATAACCATCTGAAAGTTGCTATATAAAAGCAAACTATTTTTTTATTATAAGTGCTGGAAGTACCACTTCCAGAAAATGATGCTGCTGAAGATTATACTGTGAGGCCAGATGTACATTATGGCCAAGATTTTCAAAATTAGGCTCCTAAAAAAAGCAGCCTATTTTTCAAATGAGCTGAGTAACCTGATAACTAATGGCGAAGTCAATGGGAAATGCTTGGCACTCAGCACTTGTTAAAATTAGGCCACTTAGGTGGGAGCTTAAATAATGAGGTAAAAGCCTAACCTTAGGCTCTTATCTTTGAAAATCTTGGCTGTTCTCAATTTCCTGGTGCAGTAGCATCGTTTAACCTTAATGTACTGCTTTTAGTGGGGTCCTGAGTAAAGAAAGATGAACTCATGTTGCTAAGTAAAAAAGACCATGAATAAAAGTAAAAGAGAGGTTGCAGAAGAAAAAATCCAATGGAAAAAAATTAAAGAATGTAAAGTGTGAACAGGGTGAAAAATAAGTTGTCAAGAAACTTCAAAAAAGGACAAAAAGTGGCAGAGGGAGAGAGAAAATTTAACGGAAAAAATAGATATTCTGCATATACTGTATATAAACCATCTATTTTTGCTGGCTTAGGTTTGTGCAAGGGGCATTTGGGTATGGGGACAACGTTCTTTTATTCCAAGTGTATAGCACAAGTTTCTTTTGCCTAGAAAAAATAACAATCTTCTTTTAAAAAAAAAAAATCAAATCTCCCTTTAAAATAATGTTGGGGAAAAGATTTATGATCTCAAATTAGTAGTGTTATTTCTGAGAACCACAAAAGCAGGCATTGTTGAGCACCTCCTGTAAAGTGCTGAATGCCTTCCCATTGGGTTAAATGTCCAATAAAATCAGGAACATATTTTGTGAGACCTCAGACTCCATAGAGCTCACTTGCTGCTTCTTTTGAGGTTTGCTTTTTGCATGCAAAGCTTCTCCTATTGATATCAACTGAAATCAATGGCAAACACCCTTTGACTTCATTAGAGTAAGATCAAGTAGCAGGCTGGTATGCAGCTGATGGTGCAATGACCATCAGTTTCTAATTTGTTGTTTAGTGCTGTAACCACAAAAACATCTGTTGGCAAAATTCCTCCCTAAGTGAAATTTATTCTGCTCTGTTGCCCAAGTATTAGAGAGACCAGAATTTAGCCTTTTATCTTATACTTTTCCAGAACCAGAAAAAAAGGCAGGTTGTAAATAGAACTATACATTTTCGAGTAGAGACGGATGTTTGTTTAGCTAATTGTTTATTGCTTGGTCCTAGTGTTGTTTTAGTGTGAGCTTATCGAATTAAGTATTTCCATACTACCTAGACTATACATCTTAATGCTCCAAGTTAAATTATTATGGGGTCATGGTAGAAAGCAGACTAATGATGATTATAAAAAAGTCTATATGAATTGTTAAACCACAAAATAAGATCTTGGATTCCAACAGGATTCTTGCCTCTTCTTTATTCTAAATGGTTGGCAAGATATGCAGAACCCTGGGCAGGAAAATCTATTTCTGTATGCTCATTATAAGTAAGTGCACTGAAGCAACATCATATTTTAAAAATCTAGACAGCAAATGACACCTAAGGAAAGACTACAGGAATTGTCAAGTCAAGTAAATGAAAAATGTTCCTAATAATACAGACACAAACACTTTGAAAATAGTAACAGATATATCTATAGTGTTTTCTATTTTTAATTTTATTTTAATGAGGGATGTAATAGAAAACCCACCAGTGCTTAAAGTAACAGATTTTTTGTTTTCTACTAGCTAAGCTTGACTGGTGATAAAAAATTGTGTGGAAATTGATTAGTTTAGAAAGACACATGTGCATAAATAATTGCTCAAAGTAAACTAAATTATGTTTGTAATGGCTAAGGCAAAAGAGCTGTAGGCTAGAAAGTTTACAGTATCCTGAAGTCTCATTCCCTAGAAATGATTATTTCAGCAAGAAAACAATGCAGTTGTTGTTTACTGGCTGGCAAACATAGATTTATAGTGATGATAGGTTCTAAAACTCTGGAGATCAATGCAAACTATAAAACACTTTTTTTAAAGGGTAAATATATGATCTCACATTTAAAATGTGCTCCATATATTTCCCAAATATAATATGTACCTCAAAACATTACTGAAGCATTAATTTGACTAATTACTACCCTTGATGTGTGATTTTTCAATTTTCAGACAATAGTTCACTACCTTTTCCAAGTGTTAATATGACAAGCATTGTATGTTAAAAAAGATGGATAGTTTCACAAAGTATCTCAAGAAAAGGATGTTATGATGATTGTTTTTAATTCAATTATATGCTGTGTTATATTATGCAGAAAGAAGACACCTACTATCAGTTATTATTCTATGTCAAAGCATTGGTGAGTTATCAGGAAACAGACAACAATGTGGGATTTTGAACAAGAGGTGAATACACTAGTTGTTATACAGTGAACTATTAACTAATGTTGAAATAACGTTGCATTTATAATTTTCCTATTAAGGGCTTGATCCTGCTTTCTCATACATGTTCACACATAGAAATGTGTTTTGTAAGATCAAACGTTAATGCACTTAAATACTACAGTACATTTTACAATCCGTACAGGAATGTGAACATATTTATTGTGTCTGAGAACAGAATTGACTTCTAAATGTTGAGTTTCACTTTGGCAGTAATTATATTAGTTGGGAGGCTAAAGGGAATACAGTATGTATTGAACAAGCTACATTGCATTGTCTAAACCAAGTCTTTACGAGCTGGGAGACCTGGAATTTATTTTTTTATTTATTTTTTAGTGACACAGGAAACATGATAGATCTTGGGTAGTCACTAAAGCCTACATTTTCAAAAGTGGCCTCCAGTTTTGTGTGCCTCACATTTTGAATGTCTTAAGCTGGTCCCAGAAAATACTGAGTCTACCAACATTAGAGGTGAATTTTGAAAATACCCTTTGCCTATATGCTTCAGTTTCTGTGTCTTTAAAATTAGGTTAATACTTCTACATCACGGAACAAACTGACTAATAAATAAAAACACACTTTAGGAGACTCACCGGGGATTACATATTTACAAAGCATTAATACAAAATATAAAGTATTAATTGTATTACAATACCTCAATAGTTAAGGGTAACTCAGAGCTCCAAAACTCATCCCAGATAAAAAGAAGCTAAAGTGAAAAAAATTAGTTAAATAGTTTTAAAATTATGAACATTATAAGGGTAAGAATGGGTATGCAGGGACATAGATTTGTACATTTCATTTGTGTTTCATAAAATAGTGATTAAAAATGCCTGAAATTGAAACAAAACATGTTGTTCAACCCAAAATGAATCTTTGTTGTGTATGTTTCATCCAGGAAACAGATTTTTTTTTTAATTTATTTTTTTTTTTTGTTTTGCTTACTTTAATTTGAATGGAGAATGCGGGAAAAAAACAATTATTTACAGAACTCTACGCAAAAGCAGTGAGTATGGCTTTCTTCCCCCAAAACCATTACTATGAACACCTTACAAGAGGACGTTTAAATTGAGGCCTCGGATGATTTTCTTCAGGCCCCAATACAAAAAACATACATCTTTGAAAAACCTTCCCGAAGTAACAAAACTACAGAATTAAAGAGGAAGTGACAGAGAGAGGGAGGGTAAATGGAATAAATGAAAAAGAAAAGGGAGAAGAAAACAAAACCAAATGGAACTACCTTATCATGAGAAGAATTTGTTTGACTACATTTAACAGCAATTCTAAATTGTGTATTTGGTGCAGAGATTCCATGTTAATGGGCTCATTAGAAATGATAGAAATAGACATAGTAGATTAGACAATGACCATTTTCGGATCATTACTAGCTTTCTATCTAACGTAATTACTATATTCAGCCCTAATTCAGCAAACAATTTGGTTTGCTGAAATGGAACCTATAGCACTAGTAGCCATAGTGCAATATTTAGGCACTGACTTTACCACATTGTTTCACTGGGTTAGATCCTCTGCTGGGGTAAATCATTTTACATCAGCCGAGCTGTGCTATGGATTACAATTTACCTGAGGCCAATATGTTTACTTAGGAATTAGAAAATAGGAGTGCTGGCTTCAGGAAGAGAAAAATCAACAAATTGAGCTAGATTCTTCCAAAAATTAGGAGACTGAGTCACACGGGCAGAGTTATTTGTGAGAGATCCTGAGGCTGTGGCAGGCCAGCATTATCGGAATGTTGCCAGGTTTATTACCAGCAGAGCTTTGAATGCTTAATGCTTGCCGAAATATTTTAGAATGTCAAACCCTGACTGACAGCTTTACTCAGTGACTTCGCAGTTTGTGAGTATATGACAGTTTGACAGGCATCCTTAGGGTTCGTTTCATTAATTTTTGCAAGTCTCCTTTCTGAATAACATTAATGATCTTTTTGCTTCATACACACAGTAGCTGCAAATTTAAACTGCAAGATCAAATTCTCTCCTACCTCTTCTGCTTACAAATCCCTGGCATTTTAGGTTTTTTCCTCCTGTCCCCTCCTTTCTGAAACAAAACAAATATATTTAAAGAAACATATAAACAAAAAGGTAACAAAAGGAAGACTAGCATTTCAGCTTGTTTTCATAGAAAATTAAAATGCCATCAAATGTTATGCTAAGGTTAAATCTCATATCAATTTAAGAGTGCTGTACAGTCAGCATTCCTTTTTTTAGAATTGACATCAAAAGGAAATACCACAAATGGAGCAACTTGCACTTGCTAAATAAACTTGCATAATTTCATTGCTAATCTGTTTTTCTTAAGATTGCCCCCCAGCAGGTTGCAGACGCACAACCATTTTTATGCCATTCTTTCCCCATGACCATTTCAATCTAGACGAATGCTGCATTTTGCTCACTGTAGCAGGGTGTGTTCCCTTTTTTTCTGCTTACACATAATACAGACGTAACTGCATAGCGAGTGGAGGATGAGATTTACAGTATCATTAAACAGCTAACGCGCTTTTGCAATGCTCATTAACTGTTCTCAGATAAGGTATGTGGAAGTTTTATATCTATTCTTGCTGAATAAAAATGGTTGATGTCCTTTTCACTGAAGGCCTGGTTTTCCTTCTGCACTTCTGCATAATATGTGCCATTTTTACTGCGACATCTCAGAGAAGAGGAAAGTCTGTAGTTTAGAAATGCAAAAGAATTAAACTATCATATCATGGATCCATCTCATCTGGTATCCTGCTTCCAAAGTAGCCACAAGTCTGTGGCTCAGAGGTATATGTTAACCTTCTTACAGATGATCCTTACCCCCTTCGTCCAAAGATTTTACACTCAAGTCATATCAGGATTATGAAATAGGTCAACTAAGTATACAATCCAATTTACTTACATTATTGTCCTAGGACTGGTAAGAATATTTCATTACATTTCTGTTCTTTCTTTTACTATTCTAAAGGAAAGCCAAATCAAATGCATATTATAAAGTAGCTGTTTGCAAAACAAAATAATAGCACATATATCAACATATGTTTTAGAGAATAGAAAACTGATAACTATTTCCACTTCAAGGGACAAGCAGAAAATCTGGAAAATAACTTCAATATAACCGCTATACTTCATATACAAAAATCACTCTTCTTAAAAAAAAAAAAAAAAAAAAAAGGCATTTAGCCAGATACTAGAGATGTAAAGATTGAGCATCTCCAGAGAAAGAGGCAAAAAGAGACTGTTTATCTAACATAATGAAATATATATTTCTGGCCACATACATTGTGTCTGCACTGCGTTGTAACCCCAGATCTGTGGGACTCAGGCTTGGGGAGTTGGTGTTTTCAAGCCTGCACTTGAACATCCAGACTATATTGTAAACCCATAGTCACAATTACTGGACCCAGGTCTCACAGTCATGCTAGTTTGTCCATACTGCACTACGCAGGCCTTCTGATGAAGGTCTGTGGTTTGACCTGTGCCCACACTGCAAAATGTGGGCTTGGACTCAAACCTCAGCAGGACTCAGGCTCTTACCTAGCCCTCTAGCAGGGGATTCTAGGACTCTGATCTTCCGTGCTTGCTAACCCAAGTCAGAATGATTTGTGAACCTGGGCTTAGTGTGTAGTGTAGGCATACTCATAAAGGTCTGTGTTCCTTTCTTGACTATGGGTGTGATCTTGCTCTCATTGTAATCAATAGGAATACTATATCCTACTCTTGTGGCTAGGTCATGGAATAACAGCCTACCCCTGCTGGCAGATCCAACTCCAGTGGTAGAAATCTGTGTTGTACTGCTGATGCTCCCCATTTCATTACATGAAATGACTAGTACTCAGTGAATGAATAGGATGATGGCATGAATGAGGTCGTTGGCTATGAAACCCTGCTTCATTTGTTGCAGAAGTTGGAAGGTATGTAGTGAATAAGGCAGGAGATTGCAAGAAAAGATAGTTTGTGATTCAGGCAGTTGAATATCACTCAGGAGAATTCAGTTCTATCCTTGGCTCAGATTTGAGTTCTGGACAAGTCACTGAAGCAAGTTGCTACTAACTATATGTTCACTGCTTTATGAGTAACCAGTCTGAGATACTTAGGGTGGAACTCCATGGAGTCTGGTGTTGCAAAACTGAGAATCAGGGTGCCTAGAATATCACATAAACAACTCTTTGATCCACAAAGCCTGAGTTCAGTGCTTAGGCTCCCAATACAATGAATTGGGAAAGAGAGGTGCCTAGTAATTTGATCTCCAAAAGCCATCATGCTAGGTGAGGAACCAACTAAGCTGTCTAGTGGCGGTGTCAGGGCTGCGGGACGGTGGGGGATTCTCCTAAACCTTTACTCTCTCTCTGAGACAAGCATCAAAATCTGGGCTGCAGGGAGATGCCTAGCTCTTCTAGGGATCCATGAATGCAAACCTGCCCCCTAGAGGCTTATCTGTGTAAAGCATTTCTTGTGAGAATGAGTTAGGTGCCTGCCTTGCTCTATATAGTAGTAGGAAAAGAAGGAACTGCCACCATTCACCTTAGAACTTTTATTTCAGGTTCAATTACCCTCTCTCTGCCAGAGGCGGGGAGAGGATTTGAACAAGGTGTGTCACACTCCTCTCAGGAGGGTACTCTAACCTATAGGATATTTTGATGTGAGGCTCCCTCAGTGTCTCTTGTAGAAGTTGTTCCACTTGGGATAAATAATGAAAGAATTATTGGAGCAGAGAGACAAGACCTGAGGTCTCCTGCCTCCTGGATGGTAGTCCGGACTACAGTTTCATTTTTATACTCTCACTCCCTCTGACTGTTCCAGTGTGAATAAATACTCAAAACATCATTGGGCTAATGAGAGGGAATTTCTGTGTGTGGCTCCTACAGGAAGAGGAGAAGGTGATTGGACTCATCTTATAACCTATAAACCAGTGGTTTGAGCACTTCTCCCTTTTAAATTCTTTCACCCCGCTACTTCTGGCAGAGAGAGGGGGAATTGAACCTGGTTTTCTTATACCCCCTGCAAGTGCTCTAACCTTTGGGCTAAAGTTTATAAGGTTGCCGCCACCACCAGCACCTTCTCTGAACAGATTATGAATGTGACCCAATCTGGTAGGCAGCTTCTGAGCACATCTACTGGACTGGGCCACACACACACAACTTAGGTTGCTGAACGCCTATCTTCCTCCAATTTGTGAATCACTCTGTGGCATAGGCAGGAAATAGTGTCTGAGCACCTGTAAGAAAGCCTCAGTTGCATGCTTAGAGCAGAAACGTAGGTAGGTAGGGAACTTGCACTCTGAAAAGTTAGGCACTAAGAGAGCTTAGGCAGCTACCAGATTCAACAGGAGTTTTGTGGATTGTAGTGGAACCAGCATTGGGATGTAGGTGCCTAAGTACCTTTGTGTATCTGGGCCTTAGTTTTCAGAAGCTGTGAGCACTCAAAGTTGCAACTGAAGCTGTGGGTGCTTAGCATCTTCAGCAGTAAGGCAATGTGGCCTGAAAGCATGAGCAAAGGGCTGGGAATCAGAAAATCCCGAGTTACAATCTTAGTTCTGCCACAGACTCATAGTGTAGTCTTGGACAAGTCACATTTACTCCTGAGGGAATTCTGCACCACTGTGCATGCACAGAATTTATTTCCCCTGCAGATTTCTTTGCTTCCTCACAGAAAAATGACTTTCTGAGGAGGAAGCAAAGGAAGCAACAAGAGCGGTCATACGACCGTCCTCAGCAGTATGTTTTGGGTGCCCTGGGCAGCTGGCAGAGAAGTAAATATCTGTGGAGCAGGGGGCAGGACTGGAGAAGACCCAGCTGGGGGCTCCTACCCTGTTCTGGGCTCAGTTGCTAGTCTCATCTGGGCTGGGGAGGATGGGACTTCCTCTTCACCTGCACGGCATCTGGGGCCAGGTCAGACCCACCCCCAGATTTCTCCCCTGGCTGTAGGAAGCTCTGTAACCATCCCTCCCCACCCATGCTTACTGCACCCATCACTTCTCAGCTGCAGATGGAGGGATCACTATACAGGAAACTGCTCCCTCATCCATCCAGACCTCTCACACCCAGACTCTCCCCCCAAGCCTCACTCCCTACACAGCCAAACTCCCCCCTATGAGCACCTGGATCACCCTACAAGCCACCTACACCCAGATCCCCACCCTATCAACCCCCAAACAGATGAACATGGATCTCCAACCCATTTAGCCCCACTCTCCCAGCATCTGGAACCTTCCCACTGAGCCCACCGCACCCAGACTCCCTGCCAAGCTCTATTCCCCCCACACTCAGACACATCCCCTGCTGAGCCCCAACCACTTTCACCTGGACCCCCTGCAGAGTCCCATTACCATTTCTACCAGAACTCCCCAACAAGCCCATGAGCATCCAGATCACCCCCCACACCCAGATTGCCCACTGAGCGTCCCTCACCCAGATTGCCCCACACAGAGCCCTCTCAACCCACACCTGGATCCCCCCACACTAAGCCTCTCCACACTTGGACCCTACATTGCTGAGCCTGCCTACCCACCTGATATACCTGGCATAGAGAGGCAAGGCCCTGAGGTGTTTCTGAAGCAGACCCGGTCCTTACGCTGTCTCAAGGTTGAGTACAGCCTCACCGCTGAGTCCATGTCTGGGGCGGGAGGAGCTGCACAGTGACATCCTACCTCTGGTCAGCTGGTGGCCAGTGCTCCCGAATGCCATGCTGGTGTTAGAGATTTCACTGCCCAGGTTATTCAATACCTAGGGCCTTTGCAATGTATCACCTGGCTTCTACATACTCCTTGAAAACCACCATCTTCTGGGCAAGTAAAAAGAATAAACTAAACTTTAAAGCTTAAGCTCTCCAAAATATGTGCACAGACTGGGTTAAAATGTCTTCAGGCTCTGCCTTTGGCCCTCTTGGCAGTTAAAACTGCTCCTAGGGGTCGGCTTGGTCTCTCACCTTTTAAACTTTTATTCGGCAGACCATACACCAGATTTGCTGACCCAGAACCTGTGACTGATTTAGCCACTTGGAGGGACAAAAAGTTAACCAAATACGTTGTTTCCCTCCAAAATACTCTCATGTTTCTTCACAGGTATGCAGCCCAATTTCAGTCCTTACCTGCTAATGTAGCTGCTCACCAGGATCCAGCCAGGAAATTGGGTCTATATAAAAAAGTGAAAAATCAAGCCTCTCCAACCCTGGTGGGCTGGCCCTTTTCAAGTCCTTCTTACCTCCCACACTGCAATTCGAGTAAGGGAATGGAATACCTAAATCCACCACACCCAAATCAAGCTAGCCCCTAGGCCGGAGCTAGAAGCAAACAACATCAGACAACACCGTCAGCTCTTCCCACCGTAACCCAAAAGGGCCAAAAGCAGACATTACCTGAAAAGCTGAACCTCTCGAGGGACTAAAGCTTTTGTTCCAATGAACAAAATCCTAAAACTTTGTAACTATGGGTTCTCAGATGGTGCTGCGGTGGCTATTATTTCTAAGCCTGCCCCTTGTACAAGCTAACCCGCACCCAGTGGCTAAACGTCTTCGGCAACTGTCCATGTTGGAACACCTGTATAACTGTTGGTTGTGTCACCAAACTCGTTCTAAAAAAGGCATAAAACTGTGGGCTGTACCTTTTAAACCTCTCAAACTCTCTCCCTACAAGTGGGGCGAAAAGCTAAGTGGTGGTGGAAAGGAGAATACCGGTCCAATAAGTATAAAAAAAGTCTAAGGTTTGGCATCATAGTTGGGAAGCCCAAGGATCCCTTTTTTCAGTATCCTTGGGTATGGGTATAAACTGGCCCTATGTTTTGAGGCTGTTAATGGAACTGGGAAGGAACTGCGTTACGTCCCCTTAAAAGCCTGCAATCAAACCCTTACGTTTAGTCTTAAAAATAAAACCTTTTCCCCCTTAAAAATTGGTGTAAACACCCAAAAACCTCCCTGCCAGTTTCAAAAGGCCTATATTGCAAAATTAACAGGCAAGCATTATCAAGGGGAGTGGTTTCCTTCATTCCTTCCCTTGTGTCCCATAAATAAAACCTGTATATATTATATGGATGTTTCCTCTGACATTTTGTCACCTCACTCGTCCCTTGTAAAAATTTCTGAATGCCAGGGGGTGCTAGTAAGCTTTACATCACATTTGTTTGCTGTTACATACTGCGGGGGTATCTTAAACAACACCCATGCCATGGAACATTTAAATGCGTCCCATTTGCGGTGCCGGGGCAGAGTATTTGGCAACTCCAGACATCAAAATGTTAGGGTAGCTTGGCGCCACAAAATAGCAGGAAGCTCCTTCACTTTTTATTTACAAAGCCCCAGTCTGTATTTTATTTGTGGCCATAATGCTTATAAAGCTCTCCCGCTGGGTTGGCATGGCTGGTGTGGTGTGGCCAAAGTATTACCAAACGTTCAAGTAAAGACTACACTGAACTCACGCCAAATCCTCAACCTGGAAACTTATTCTCACAAGCTCTTTACACTCTTAAAAGGGGCTCGGGTTAAACGTGCCAACAACCCCTTAGTAATCAGGCAAACGAGATGTCATTCCTTTATACGTGGACTAATTCCTAGGCTGGGGGTGGCTGAGCTGGAAAGGGCAGTGGTAAACATTTCTGCAAAACTTAAAAAAGCAGCTAATGCTTCCTTAAACGCGTTCCATAAGTTACAACAAAAAATTAATGATATAGCAAAAGTAACACTGCAAAATAGGCTTGTGCTAAAGCCCTAAATGCTGAAGTGGGGGGGGGCCTGTGCTCGCATTGGAAAAAAATGCTGTTTTTATGTTAATCTCTCTGGTTTAATTAAAAAGAATTTGCAGGCCATCAAGAATGCAGCTGTTGTTTTCCACACTGTATCTCTTAATCATACCCTTAATTTTGAGAACCTCCTCCCAGACCTTGGGTCATGGTTTACTGGCCTTTTCCGTACAATTGTCAAATGGATTATTTTCTTTCTTTTCTTTCTCTGTGTTGTTTGGGTAATGTTGCAACGTGCAAAAGGTTTGTGTAGTGCTGTTACTAAGAGCTCTAATGTCCATAGGAGAACGCAATATTTCTCCCTCCAGCTTAATCGCAAATTGTGTAACGGGCCTGTCAAAAATAGCAGCCCCCACTACAGCTAGTAGTCTTATAATAGCTGGCAACCATTAGGAAAAATTAAATGACTCATGGACACAGTAGCCTAAACTTTTAAACTGTCTCCTCTTACCAGTTTTAAGGCAGTTAAAGCTGGTCCTTAGCCGGTTTTTGCTGAGCAGGTTGCAAAAGTGCAGGGTTTGCTAACCACCAGTCAAATGCTAGCACAACCAAAGCCTGTGTGTAAGTGTGTATAAAAAATTCTTGGTTTTTGTATAGAGTAGAGTTTTTTGAACCAAGATACAAGGCTCTCCTTTCTTCTGCAGAATAAAGCAACCTTTCCTTATCCCTGTCTGGCTGTCATTGGCTGTCAGCTATGCGGACCCAACATTTCGGTAACACTGGAGTCTCCGCATTTATTTGACAAATAAAATTTGCAGAATTTTGCAGAATTTTAAAATATTGGGTGCAGAATTTTTAATTCTTTGGCATAGAATTTTTTATTTTGTGGTGCAGAAAGACCTCAGGGGTACACTTTGCTTACTTCACAATTAGTATAGCCTTTGTAATTTCTGGCCACAATCTCCCTGTGCCTCCATTTATTATCAGTTAGAAAAAACAAAACAAAAAACCCTTTCTTCCCACTGCCCTGCTAAGTGTATTAAGGTTTGTGACACTCAGATGGACAGTGAGGGACACTATTGAAATGCCCATGAAAAAATGAATAATATCATGGTCAGTGCAGGTTGGATGGTATATAGTAAATTAGATATGGGGACACACAGAGCATATTCAACAGTTTACCTTAATCCCTGAACCCTGCCTTGTGAGCTCACTGACTGAGGCAGGGATCCTTTAGAAATAACATATGTAGTCATGAAATTAAAGACTTTGAGCTAGATCCTCAACTAGTGTAAATCGGTGTAGCTCCATTAACTTTGATATACCAGCTGAGGATCTGGACCTATATCATAATGCATATGCGCAAGGAGGCTGAATTAAGGCTGTGCAAGTAATATTAATTCTGGCATTTCTTAACTTTGGAATGATCAACTATAACCTTAATAATTTTTTAGCACAAATTTGTGGGTGCAATATCATATTCTGTGATAACAAAAGTGACTCTGTTACAAGAAGGTCCCCAACTTAAGCTCAAAAATGTCTTGCTTTGACTCATTTCCCACTTCATATTTTCTTATGTCAGTAATAGTAGAAATGGCCTTAATTTTAGTGAAGGATAATGTTGCTTGATGACTACTGTCCTGAGGTCACTATAACCATTAGTGAAGTAAAACAGTAATGTGATAATGGTACTTAGAGCAAATAGAAGGCTAGCACCTTTTACATGCTCTCTGGATAAACAGGGAATTTGCCAATTGGCTTCGTGATTTAGTGCTGTAGATTTATTTATTCCCAGTCTGAAAGGTGTTTGAGGAAATCGAGAACAGCCTTTGTGCATATGAGATTTTACTCCTGGAACATCTCTCTACCTGTAGTTTGTTGTTTAAAAAACTATGATTTTGTGTACATGTGACCTGAAAAGAAAATAGTATGTGGTATTATGAGGCAAATCATTTCTTTGCCTCACAGAAGCAGAATGCTCGCTGGCAGCAAAATAGATGCAATTAGATTTGAGGCGAGGGGAACATGTAATGCTTGGTAGAAATCCTTTGCATGGTAACATTTCCAAAGTATATTAGGAGTTGGTTTGAGGCAGGTGAATGAAGTCAGGACTGGAGGATCACATGCTGCAGGCTGGAACAATTCTGGCTTCCATGGCCAGCAGAGATTTCCCCTTGCAGAAGCAAATTTTCTGGATGTGCAAAAGCAGAAAAGCTGTATCCTGAGCCAGCCACACCCAAATCTCAGTGTAGTGCATGTGTCAAGGGAAGTGTGTGTGTGTGGGGGGGGGGCGGGATCTGTACACTCTGACTACTTTTTGGATCCTGTACATTGGCACAACTGCTTTAACAGCTCTGATGGTGTTCAGCACTGAATCTTTGGAGGCTACCGTATATCATTTTAAAATGAATCCACTAGGCCTGCCCTATTTATAATACCAATTGTGGAAGCCAAGCATTTTGAGTATTGTTATATGCTTGTTACCAAGGATCAGTAACCTTAGTTCACAGATTGCCTTTGAAGTAAAAGGATAGCACATCTCAAATTCTTAGGGCATGACTCTGGAAGTTGGTGAGAACCAGCAGCACCCATTGTTGGAGACATCAGAGTCTCACAGGCCCAGGCCCATTTTGTACATGTTCTGTAAGTATAAACACATTTTACAGTGTTTAATATGAAGAATGCAAGATAATGAATCAGAACTGCAATACTTAGGCTTACTGATGCAGATAAAGTGGTAGATGCTTACCCTGCTTCAAAAGGGGAAATCACCCAGTAGCATTCTTCCCCTGGCCTTCCCAATTAAAGTATTGCAGCAAAGTTACTGCGGTTTGTATATGTTGCAGTAATATAAAAAATAATAATAAATAAAATGCTTTGGCTTTCCCTCTTAAAGTTTTGCAGCAAAAGGCAACTGTACTAGTGTTGCAAGTTTCCACAATTTGAAGCCTAAGGAATGGATTTCACTGGCATATAAAATAATCTATCAACTGAATAGTGGATATTCAACTGTTAGTATATGGGTCCGTTTGTTAGCCTGGGATAGAATCTTGGGTTTGACTTTTTGATATTCTTTTTGATACTAAAATGTGTAAACAAGGGACAAAGACACTGTGTTGTTACTTCTGCATAGTCAGCTAGTACAATGGGAACAGATAAGAGCAGTTAAAGTGTTACTGGAGAGCACACTTTAAGATCTTATCTATGCTACCCATCAGATCGATGGGCAGCAATCGATCCAGCCGGGGTCAATTTATCATGACTAGTATAAATGCAATAAATGGACCGCTGAGTGCTCTTCTGTCGACTCTGGTACTCCACCAGAATGAGGAGTGTAAGCGAAGTCGACGGGAGAGTGTCAGCCGTCGACTTACCACAGCAAAGACACCGCTGTGAGTAGATCTAAGTACGCTGACTTCATGTAGCTGAAGTTGCCTATCTTAGCTAGACCCTGTGCAGTAGTATAGACAAGCCCTAAGATTGCCTCAACCCCTATCTCAAGACAAAGTCAGGCTATCTGTTGAGAGGGGCAAAGGGGCTGGGGGGAGAGAGGAGGAGGAGAAGTATAAAATACTAAAAGACCAAGGAAATACCTGTCCCTGACTGGACAACAACCTCACACCGTACCCCTCCCATGTGGTACAAAAAGGGTGGGATGAAGCCCCCAGACCCAAAATGGAACATGACCCTAAATTGTAAGGAGTGGGACTATGGGCATGCATTGCAGGTATATTTGGGCCTGCTAAGAAGGAGGAGGCATAGGGAATGGGAACACTGGCAAGGCTCTGCGGCATCAGAGCTGGGAATGGAACAGTGGGAAACACTCCGCTGGTGTGTAGAGCTATGGATATGCTTGTCTGGAACTGTCATAAACAGATAAGTAAGAGTTAATAGAACAGAAGTACTTCATATCTCTTTTGCCTGTAAAGGTTTAACAAGATAAGTGAGCCTGACTGTCACCTGACCAGATGACCAATCAGGGGACAGGATACTTTCAAATCTTGAGGGAGGGAAGTTTTTGTGTGTGCTGTTAGATTTTGGTTGTTGTTCACTCTGGGGGCTCAGAGAGACCAGACCAGATGTGCAACCAGGTTTCTCTCCAATCTCTCTGATACAGGCTCTTATAAGTTCAGAATAGTAAGTATTAGGTAGATAAGACGAGCTAGGCTTATGTTTGTTTTCTTTATTTGCAAATGTGTATTTGGCTGGGAAGAGTTCAAATGTGTATTTGGCTGGAAGGAGTTCAAATTTGTATTTTTCTGAAAGGATTTTAATTTGTACTTGTATACTTAGGCTGGGAGGGTATTCCCAGTGTCTATAGCTGAAAGACCCTGTAACATATTCCATCTTAAATTTACAAAGATAATTTTTAATTAAAAGCTTTCCTTGTTTAAGAACCTGATTGTTTTTTTTATTCTGGTGAGACCCCAGGGGGCTGGGGCTGGATTCACCAGGGAATCAGTGAGGAGAAAGGAGGGAAGGGAGAGAGAGAGGTTAATTTTCTCTCTGTGTTAGGATTACTTTCTCTCTCAGGGAGAGTCTGGGAGGGGGAGAGAGAAGGAGGGGGAAAGGTGGATTTTCCTCTCTGTTTTAAGATTCAAGGAGTTTAAATCACAGTGATCTTCCAGGGTAACCCAGGGAGGGGAAGCCTGGGAGAGGCAACGGTGGGGGGAAGGGTTTACTTTCTTTGTGTTAAGATCCAGAGGGACTGGGTCTTGGGGGTCCCCGGGCAAGGTTTTGTGGAGACCATAGTGTACCAGGCACTAGAATTCCTGGTTGGTGGCAGCCCTACAAGTACTAAGCTGGTAATTGAGCTTAGAGGAATTCATGCTGGTACCCCATCTTTTGGACGCTAAGGTTCAGAGTGGGGGATTATACCATGACAGGAACTAACCCCAATAAACATCACATTGTCTACACTTCAGACTTCTGGTCTTTTGCTGCTTGCTATCTGTGTAACAAGAACCAGGGAAGTGGGAAGGTGAAGGGAAAACCCTCTAACCTCAATTGTCAAGACTGTAATTACACTTGTGCATTGACTATATTATTATTTTTAGTTTAAGTATGTGGCAACCTTTGTTACTCAATACAAGTTGAACAAACCTTCCAGAAGGCCAAAGCACCAGCTGAAGAAAAGGAAGCAGTAGTAACAGTAGTTCATTCCATCTCCTGTCTGGTAGCACAAGGATGCATGAAACATGCTGATCAGCATTGGATAATAAGAACTGGAGTTGAAAAGAGCTACTTCAATACCATTGTCCTTGAAAAATGACCTTCTACCCTCTGTTTTGTCCCTTGTCCTCCCTTCTGGAGAAAATACATAATTTGTGTGAAAATAATGGATTATGCAAATTATTCATTATAAACATCACATTTTCAGGGCCTCCCTGACAACTCCCATCTTGTGATTATGTTGTGTGGAGGTAAAAATGTCTGCTGAATTAATGACAAATCTGTCAGCACCTTTAACCAGTGCTCTGTTTGAAATGATTAAACTCACTGAGTGTTTGCTTAATCTATTTTACTTTTTCATATACCATACTCTCTGCCTGAGGCAAGCCCATCTAATAATTTTCAATAGAATAAAACCATAACTCATGACCCAATAAATTATTAAGGCACCCTACATTATATCTGATTAATCATTCATCCTACCACAATGGCAGAAAGCCTACAGAATTCTTTAACAGTTCTTGCTGTGATAAATAGTTCTATTAAAATTTATGAATACAATAGTATATGTTAACACACATTTTGTTCCTGCATTATCTGTCATACTATTTTTTTCTGTCAGTAACATGTTGCATTAGTAACTTCATTGGTCTGGAAAACTCACTATCAACTCACATCGTTAGTGGTTTTTTATCCCTTCTCCTTCAACCTCTACGCTCAGAATCACTTTGAGAAGTGTTACAAGATGACTATTCTGGAATGAACCCCTTTTTCCCATGCTTTCAATGAAAACTGTTAAATACTAACAGCATCCAAGTAAAAACATTAATTGTGACATAATATTAGAGCACATTAATAGTAAGGATAAGTGACGGTCAAATAAAAAGCTACCATAATGACTGTTTTATGAAATATATTAGGACATGGCACAAGGATAAGATTTTGTCATAGAAGTCATGGATTCTGTGACTTTCAGAGACCTCCATGACAGGTTCTTGAGCTACAGCCTTGAAGAGGTGGGACCAGAGCTATTAGCCACTAGGGGTGGGGGCCTCGGAGCTCTCAGGTGCTGCGGGCATGGCGGGCCCCAGAGCCGTCAGCAGCCACTGTGCTGGAGGGAGCTGGAGCTGTCATTCCCCCACTTCCAACTGCAGTCAGCCCCCCACCCTCATTTTTAGTAAAAGACAGGTCATTGGCTTCCATTAATTTTTGTTTATTGCCCTCAACCTGTCCATTACTTTTACTAAAAATAACAGTGACAAAATAATAACTTTCAACATGGGACACATGTTTCTTCATTTGGCTACATCAAAGTTGAAGATTTTCAAAGGTAGGAGCTATTATTATTTTTAAAATGGGTTCTTTATATAGCAGTAATTTGTTGGGCTGATAGCTTTTTTTTTCTTCCCTCTGTGTGTGTGTGTGTATACATATGTATACGCTAAAATATTACAGAAAATGGCTTTTTTTCATCAAAATGGAAATTTTAACAAGTCCATATCTTTGAAAAATTATTTGAATATTATTAAAAAACCCTAATTTTTTCAATTGCCAAAACCAGCTACTTCGAGTTTTTCAAGAAAAAACTTGAGGGAGAAAAATGTTGATGAAAATGAAGTGGGGGAGGGGAGGAGGAAAGGAAGCAGGATGAGGTAGTTTCCTGACTAGTTCCATTATTTATCATAGGGGTCAACTTGAGGGACTGATCAGAGGCCAAGCATCCTAAACAAATTTACTCATGCACAAAAGGACATTGGTATTTAGGGTATGAATCCAGTACAGACTGTGCACTACTTCCAGGCTGACAACGGGCCAAGGCACAGATGCAAGAAGCATAGCTTGTAGCTGAGTGCTTGAGATTCCCCTGGACTTTGCAATGGTGTGTTTGGGGCAGCAGGGTTGGGGGGATGGGTCTGTCTAGTCTACTGAGGAGCAAGTCCAGTCCCAACAGAACAATCTTGGGAAAACTCTGTGAGAGAAACCTTAGAATTTTCACCCTTGCCTACCAGCTTCCTCCCACATCATTATCCCTTGGAGGGAGTGCTCTTTTAGTTCTCACTGTGTACTGCATCTATAAAGGAACTGTTTGGCTATAAAGGAACTATGTAATTAATGCACATAGATCTGTTAGAGAAGAACCCTCCCCTGTCTCCATCAGGTCTGGACTGTTCTAAAAGCTTGTTTTCTGGTCTCTTTTCAGCCATACACCTTGTTTTCAAAACTGGTTTCATGATTTTACATAACAGTAACAGTATGTGTTTTAGGGAGAGTTTTAAAAATCACGGCACTTGAATGCAGATAAATCAGCTATGTCATTTACTAGAGAGCTAAGCAATAAGCTATGCCTGTGTAACCTACTGATAGCCGGTCATAAAAAATGTATAGTATTAATTGGCTCTTAAGAATGTTCGGCAGTGGATATAAATAGCTAAAATGGCTAGTGGCATTGCTGGTTATTATGACTCAATACTGGATCATTTGGAAAGTACACAATGTGCTTTCTTGTTTTCATGATTGTACGTGTCTTATGAAGTAGAATTTTAATGACAAAGCAAGAATATATGATAGAAAAATTACATCAGAAATTTATCAGTGCTTTCAGTTCACTATACTAAGAAGCTGGTATCAATGCAGAATGGATGATGGCAGCTTCACTAAAAGCCACAATTCCCAGGGAATGAGAACTGGAGAATATACAGAATAAGTTGTTTTTTTCTTTAGCACAGGGCAAGGAGAGATGGAAGTGAAAGTAACTCCTGCTCAGTTTGAAACCTCATTGGATTGTTTTTAATTTACATAGTTTTAAAGACCTTCTGATGGTGCCCTGTGCCCGTGCGGAAGCAATGCTTCTTGTTTGCTGATGGCCGGGAAGACTCAGCAGCAGCAGTAACAGCAGGGCCGTAGCAACAAAGAACGTGGCCCCCTCCGAACATATGTCCGGGGCCCCTTACAATGCAGAAACTGGAATGCGGTATTTATTTTATACAATATACTGGGTTCATATTATGTATACATAGGCCTACAGTGTACATGTATTCCATATTTACGCAAAGCGCTTCTTTCGAGCCTTGTTCTCCGCAAATTGGTTAATCAATGCGTCATAGTCCAGAGATCTGGCAATCTTGTTTTCGATTGAGATAACTGCAAGCGCAGAAAGCCTGTCATCTGTCATGGTTGAGCGCATTTTGCTGAAGCTCCTTTCAGCACCAGCGACAGTAACTGGTGTGGTCAGGAGAATTCTGATGCAAATGCAAAGATTCGGATATATCTCCTGAAGGCTGTTCTTGTATATGTACGTTAAAAAATTGTTTGCCGTGACAAGTCCTCTCTCTTTCTCAATGACATAAATAAAACGATTCAATTCCATTATGAGTTCGTTGGCATCAATGTCTCCCATTTTTCTTTCAAAATTTTTGCTGTGATTCTCCAGTTCATTTTCTCTGTGACACTGCTTCAGGCTGTTAGCATTGTACAGAAATTCAAACAACTTATACCACTCCACGAGTTGGTCAAATGGCGACGAAACAGAAGATATGGCCTGATCAATGAGAACAAGAAAGAACTGGGATTTGAATTTTTCTTCGGCAGAAAGACGACTCGAATCATCAGCACATTCGTAATCAAACATTCTCTTCTTACGTCGCACCCTGGTTTCTGGAAACACCTGCTCAATACCCATATGCTCTGCTATTTCACATGCATTTGTGACCACAGAGTTATATCCTGTATTTCGATAGTCTTCCAAAAACTTCATTGTAGCACCGACTTCTGCCTGCAGTACGTCAATTGACACATCTGGTGACTGAATTAATTTGCTGGTTTTATTGACGTGAAATAGTATATCGTACCACGTGTACACAGTCAGAACAAAAGGCCATGTAGTAACATGGTCTAAAAGCGCACCGGCTTCTGTTGCTGTATTGCCATCTTTCTTTTCGAGCGCATATTCTCGCAAAGATGACAAAGCATTGCACAATTCTTCAAGGTGATAACGCAATGGCTTCACAGCATCAATTCTCGACTCCCAACAACTGTCCGATAACCCTTTAACAGATATTGGCATATGTTCTTGAAGTATATCCCAACGTGAAGGTGAAGAAGAAAAGATAACGTATATTCTGTTAATCAGACTGAAAAAGTCAACGGCATATTTCGATGACTTTGCCGCGTCTGAGGTCACAAGATTCCAAGTGTGAGCTCCACGTGGTACATACAAGGCACGGTCATATATTTCTAGCATGCGGGCTTGAACTCCTTTATTCCTTCCTCTCATATTTGCGCCTTTATCATAAGCTTGGCCTCTCATGTCAGCACTATCTATTCCTAAGTTGTTTGCCTTTTCAAGAAACGCTTCCAATAAGCCCTTGCCAGTTGTATCATGAACATTAAGAAAACCAACAAACGCTTCACGAATATTGACACCACTTTCACCGTTGCATTCAACAAAGCGTATCACCACAGACATCTGTTCTTCATGTGACACGTCGGGAGTACAGTCCAAAATAACTGAATAATATTTTGCTTTTTTAAGCTGCGCTATGTTGGCCTCTTGAATGTTACTGGCAACAAGTTGAATCAGCTCGTTTTGGATCTGTGGACTGAGGTACTGAACATGTGTCTCTGCCTTCTTAATCCTCTGTAAAAGTTAGCTGAGGACAGTATCATACTTTGCAAGCAATTCAAACAGTCCCAAAAAGTTGCCATTCGAAGGATCGCCGAGCTTTTCATTACTTCCTCGAAATGCCAAGTTTCTTTCGGACAAGAAAATAACGACATCAACCATGCATTTGACAACATTTCTCTAGAAATCTCTTTCAGAAAAGCCTGCAATTCGAGTTGGTCAATAGATGTACGGTTTACTATGCCTGACCAAAGGTCAAACCATTTCACCGTACAGTCTTGATGACCTTTGCCTGTTTCATGCTGCTGAAGTCTTTTTGACAGTGCTTTCCAAGCAGATGTTCCACGACATAGCGGTATGTTGCCAGTGCCAAATAATTTACAACAAAAACAAAAAATGGCATCTTTCTGAACTAAGTACATTAACCATGAACGTCTTATTTTCTCGCCATTTGCCATGGTTCGATAGAAATGAGCACTTGTGAACCTCCGTCTTTCCTCGTTAAATGGAAATTCATAACTTTCATTCTGCTGCGGTGGGCCATGTGCAACAATGTCACACACTTGCCTGTCCGATATTATAGATGGCCAATCTCCTGGATCATCAGTCAGTGGTTCAGATTCAGATACTTCTTTCCCGGCAGCAGCTGGAATATCTGTCATAGTTTGTTTGGTAGAACAACTGGCTTCACCTTCGACCTCACTTGAAGCACTTCTGGATACTTCTGGATACTATTCGTCGCTGCTAGCGCTATCCATTTCATGTGCCTGTACCTGTACGTTGGATTGCAGCACAAAATACGTTGACAACTTTGGAATTTTCTCAAGTTCCTTCTTGGCATCTTTTGCTGCCTTTTGTTTACTAGCTCCGCTCTTATATATTCTCTTAGACATCACAAAGCACGCTTCTGCGTTGGAAACGATAAAAAACTAAACAACTAAATTAATAACATTTATCCGCTGACCGCCATTATGAACGCAAATACACATTCTTTGAATGGGTCCAACTAAAATTCAAAACTGACCGACAGACAACTGATGTAGCCAATAGCATTATGATGTATCATAATGACTTCACGGTTTTGTCAGTAAAACCGACATGGATTGTGCAATAGCGTCAATAAATGTCACTTACCTAGTTATACCTTATATTTTTTTTGCCACTTTTAGGGGCCCCCTTCCTTCAGGGCCCCCTCTGGTCAGAGGGTATGGAGGGCGCTCGCTACGCCTCTGAGTAACACCAGGGGGCAGTTAAAATTCTCAATTGATACATAATGGCACATTTAAGCCAGATGCCTGTTCTCAGGGCACATAGGCAGAGGAAAACAGAACAAATAACTGGATGTTCATGGCTGGATGTTCCCTGAATGCAATTATCTGATCAAAAGGTGACTTTCACCTACAGGGACAGCGCAGCATGAGTAACAAGTTACTGAGGCAGTACAGAAGAGCACGACTACAAAGCAGCAGACTCATTGCTCCAACCAGCTCCTTCCCCCACTTCTGATGTTATCTGATTTTCTCTCCCCCACACTCCCTAAATAAAACAACAACATAAATCTGTCTGGTGTGACTCACCAAAAACAAAACATATGGCTCATGAGTAACAGTAGTAAACACTGCTTGTCATTCTTTGTTTTCAGATGCATGCTGCAATATTATTTAAACAAATAAAAAATGGCCATGGTTACCTCTCTGCTGGCCTTCACTAAGCAGGAGGGGCCTTACTCTATCTTGCATGTCATAACCTGAATGCCACCAGCACCTCCAACATGAATGATATCAGCTGAAACTCAAGAAGAGAAGATTTGGGCTTATTCCTCTAATAAATGACTGCCATTATGAAGGCTGACAATGCAGCCTGGACTGGAGAAATCTTAGCTGCAAAGTAACTGGAAAATTATTCTCAGTGAGAAACACTTGACTTAGTCACCAGGTGGACACAATATGGATTGTCCAGCTTGTTATCACTGCCAATTATGATGCCTAGAAAACATTGATGTCTGGCAAAGACTAGGCAGATGGCAAAATGAGGCTGCTGTTTAATCTGCATATGTTCAATTTACTGTTCTCTTACCTGTCTTTTGTCTGTTCCTTTTGTGTTGTTTCAAGGAAACGGGGATAATGAGTTTAAATCTTAAATTTTCACGAACCAAAAATCCCCCACAAAATTTTGGGGAAAGATTGTGATGGAGAAAAGCTGGGGGGCGTGGAGGAGCAAAACTGCTACGCCAGTGGTGTAAGCTAGAGGAGGTCCTTAGAAACCCTGTGTTGATAGAGGTCAGATGTAGGGGAGAGTTGAATCCTAGAAATACAGATGGGTGAATGAAATATATTATATAGGATACGGTGTCCTTGCAAATGTAACCTACCAGTGTTTTGCTTCATTCTAGTTCCCAGCTTCCTTAATTTGCTTATTTGTGTGATCATTCAGGTAAGTGAGGGTTTATTTGCAAGCATATTTCCAGAAAGCAAAAGCTACCCTCCCCAACTCTGGTCTTTTCCTGAGCACTGCTCTGCTGCACCAGAACTGCTGGTCAGGCACAGTATGACACAAGCAATTTAGCTCTGAAATAAGAAAAACAAATGATTAGGGAGACATTATGCCTGTTGTTTTCTGAAGTGTGTATGTGGCAGCCCACACCATGGACAGTGATTTCTCAATCACTTTAACAGTGTAATAATAGAGAGAATAGGTCACTCTTTATCATGATAAACCCCTACTGGTGCAAGTTTAATTGTATTTTGTATACATCTAAGGATGTTAGCAGAATGTAGAAAGGAGAGCTAGAGGCTAATATTGTTAACATCCCAAACAATAATGTAATAGTGGTACTTATGTTGGCCATAAGGGTATCGTACTTAGAATGCATGTTTGAATAACATGTCACTTAGAGCTATTATATATGAAGTCTCAAGTTTGCTGTCTGTAACATTTTCTTTAGTAAAGCTTTAGTGCTTTGTAAACTTTTCAGTGTGTATGTAGGGCTGCTTTATTCCTATGAGGTTTGTCAAGCTGTGAAGGGACAGCAAAAATGAACAGAGTTACTCCTTTCATACAACAGTAAGCAATTTCTTGTTTACAAACCATGCAGCATTGCATTAAGGTGGTGTTCAAAAAAATGGCACATGCAAAAACTGACAATCTTTCAGGGCACAAAGCATATTTACAGCAATATTGGTGACAAATGGAGGACAGAGACTAAGATTTTAGCAGGTCAAAGAGCTTGCCATGAAGTTTGTTATATGTTTTCTGTTTAATGCTTTTTACCTTAAGAATAAAGTAAGCTTGCTTAGAAAGAACCATGTGGTAACCTTTGTAGCAATCCCTGGATCAGTCTCTGAAGAGAAAGCAAGCAGGTCTCTTTGGGTAGACTGTCTTTGCTGGGAGTAACACAGTGAAGGTAGAGAACTGTTCAACCTGGATTCACACTGGTCAAATGGGAGCAAGAAACATGTCTCTGACCAGGACAGGCAACACCTGCTCTGCTAATAGCCCAGGGGTCGGCAACCTCTGGCACGCGGCTCGCCAGGGCCAGTTTGTTTACCTGCCGCGTCGGCAGGATCAGCAGACCATGGCTCCCACTGGCTGCAGTTCACCGTCCCAGACCAATGCAGGAGGCGGGAAGCTGCAGCCAGCACATCCCTCAGCCCGTGGCACTTCCCGCCACCCCCATTGGCCTGGGACAGCGAACTGCAGCCAATGGGAGCCGCGGTCCGCCAAACCTGCTGACGTGGCAGGTAAACAAACTGGCCCGGCCTGCCAGGGTACCCTACCTGGGTCATTGAGAGGAAATACAGGTGCAATTGCCCAGAAATGACACACATCCCTATTAAGAAGATCACTTAATCATGTCCTGGTTTCTCCGAATTTTGAATGCCTTCAAGACAAGGTTCCCTTTGGCAAAAATGAAGACTTTTGTTCTTTGTAGTCTGGAACTCCACCTTCCCTTCTCAAAGCACCTGAAATTCTGCTATCAAAATGGACTGCAACTTTCTTACCAGCAATTTGTTGTGGACAGCAGAATGGTTTCTAACATATTTGATTGTCCTTCAGAGTAGTTAGGTTACCAGTGATAGGTAACCTTATCTCTTGGTTACTACACTCAACAGGTAGTGATGGTGTCTGAAAAAGGTAATTTGCTACAGAGGTAAAATTGGCTGTGTCAAGAACATCCTATAAGTTTAATTTTTAACTATCCTTCTTTGCCAACCCATCCCTAACTGTATCATTTATCAATTGTATAAATGTATAGATTTTGTTTTGTATGGATGTCATTATCTATACTAGTGTCTATCTGGTTTTGGTTCTTAGGGATATTTGGCTGAATTCATCTAACTGATTCACTGGAGTCACACCAAGAATGAATATGGCTCAATTTTTTTCACTACATTGATACTTTTTTAAACAAGTAAGCAACTATGTTGCTGTTGACTATTAAATGTAATGAAACATATTCCGCATATAGCATGACTCTTTCGAGATGCTTGAAAATAGCAGTTGCTTTTATGGGTGTCAATGAGCCAGCCTAAGATTTCTTCCTCTTCCTGGTTGGAAAACAATAATTACTTCCCATTAATATTACTTTGCCACAGAAGAAGATGATGCTGTTTTAGAGACTCTGAGAACCTGCTGTTTCTCATTGGCATGTAACTTACTCCATGTCCTGCTCATTAGTGTGCTCCAAGTCCACACGTTACCTGATAACAAAGAAAGATCTCACTAATACAAATTTTATTAGGAATGACCAGCACCTCAGTGCTATCTGTCTCATATTCTATTTGATCAATTCCCATGGGAGCTCAATGTGAACTTTTTTTTAGCAAGATTAGCAAAAATACCATAAATTGTAATACCCCCGACCATCATTTTTTAATGCTGTACTTGAATATGTATTACAAAAAAGTAGTATAAATTTAATATACACACAAATGAATGTGATACCAATTATTTAAATTGTAAGCACTATAAATTAAAAGCTGTATTTGAACAACCCCTAGCACAATGATGCTCTGATCTCCACTGGGGTCTCTAGGCCTACAGTAATAAAATAAATACAAATTATAATAATTAATAATAAATGGTACTAGTGCCTAATGAATGCATTTTCATTTCTAAATTTAAAAAAAAAAGTGACCCAATGAAAAAAAAAAAAAGTAGGGCAAGCTCATATTTCCATATGATTCTTTCTTTTTACCTGAACAGACACCCTCTCCTTCAGGCAGTACTCAGCTATTCCCTCCTCCCCTATTCTCTGGTTTACCCTGTCTTTACTTCCCAGTTCATTTCCAGTTAAAACAGAGGGGGACACAAATAAATGAAAAAGTCTGTCTTTAGACAAGCAGCAGAAGTGAAATTCACCAGCACCGTTTGCTTGTTTTGTACCTAATATATATATTTTTATCTGACTTACATCTGCTAACCAAGCATACTAGTTGGCATGATATTTCAAGAGCAAGTGTAAATCTTGTGGCACACAGCATTAAATTTATTTTGTCAGTTATTCTATTAAATATAAATAATCTTTATCTTATTAGTGAGTTTCCAACAGAATTTTGTCAGTCCTGCTAAATGACAAATCATAATCTGTGTTTTAGGAAAAATAAATAAATTGCAGCATCATAAGTAGGGCTGTGAGTTGTTTATTACAAATATTGTCCTAGAATAAATCTCCTTTAAACCTGAAAAGTGAAAGAAAAACTAAATGATCACGCTTAAAAATAATCATGCTAGTTTAATAAATGTTACAGTTCAAAAAGAGGATAAAATAAGTCCTTCAAGTACTTTCTGAAATTCTGCACAGAGCAATATTTGGACTATATTTCATTTACAAGCACATACAGTCATGAAGTGTCTCATTTTGCATGTCAGCTCTGCTGCATTTCTACCCACACTTCATTACTTTCGCCATATAATGTCACTTTTATGATTTTGCTTAACATAATAGCTATAGTCTGAAGATAAAAGAAAATGGTGGTTTCTACCTCTGCTAATTATACTTTTGGCTTTGAAAATAGATAGTGATGTTTTACTATAATGTTTAATTCAATAATTTGTATATCAAAAATATCTAACACACACACACACACACACAATATTTATCTATATATAGCCACACACACAGTATATGCACAATATTTATTTATATACTTCTTCTTTAAGCCAAGGGAGATGATCATTTTCAAACTACATTAGTCTCATTTATCTCCATGATGTCTTTAATGTTATAAGATGTTGCAGAAACATTACTGTCTCCTGCAGGCCTGTGTCAGCCTTTAGCTACTCAGGCGCATTATTAGATTGTCAACATAATTCAGACATCTCATATTAGAGAGCCAAACCACTGGCTCCAGCCCTTTGTAAATGTATTTGCTCGTTGTAATAGCTTTAAATTTATTGAGTGTTCTGAGGTTTTTTGTATACATAGGCTGCTTGGAGAACGTTTGTGACTGCTACAAATAATAATAAAAAAGAACTTAACCCTAATGCTTGTTATAGGTGCATGTTATATTATTTTGTGTATCATCTAATAGTAAGTGAAGGAGGAAAAAAGCAGTAAAATATTCTGAACAATTATTTGTTTAAGAAATGTTCCCACTGATCCAAAGAAGATAGTGAACATAAGCCTAATCTAGTATAGAGCAGAAAAGCTTAATTTGATTTCATTTGATCTATTCTTATTTACCCCACCTGAAACTGTATATTATTGTCTTCCAAATTGTAAAGGAACATGTTCTAAACTATGTTACACGGCGAAGAAAATGATGTATTTTAGATATTCCTGGAGAAACCCTGGACCCACTGAACTCCACAGGAATTTTGACATTGGTTTCAGTGGGGTGAGGATTTCACCCCTTGTTCTTTTCTGATTAAGTGTTAAAACAAAAACATTAAAAAAATCAAACCAGATTTTGGCTTTGAATAGAGTTCAAAAAGGCAGATTTTTAGCAAATTCAGAATTGGTAGATAAGATACCATGGAAAGCAAGTCTAAGGGAAAAAAAGAGATCAGGAGAGTTGGCACTTTTTATTTATTATTTATTAAGTGCACAAGAGAAAACTATCCTACATACAGAAAGGATAGGAAGTATAGTAAGAGACCACCCTGGCTTAACCAGGCGATCTTCAATGACATGAAACTTTAAAAAAAAAATCATACAAAAAGTGGAAACTAGGTGAAATTACAAAGGATGGATAAATTGAAAAAAACCCACAAGCATGTAGGGACAAAAATAGAAAGGCAAAGGAACAAAACAAGAGTAAACTAGCTAGGGATATAAAAAGCAACAAGAAAACACTTTACAAATGCATTGGAAGCAAGAGGAAAACCAAGGACAGGGTAATCCCATTACTCAATGAGGAGGGAAAGACAATAACAGAAAATACAGCAATGGCCAAAGTGTTAAAATGTCTTGTTTGTTTCAGTTTTCTCCCAAAAGGTTAGCAATGATCAGATGAACATCAGCATAAATAGGGTAGAATCTGAGGGTTAAAACAGAAAACAAACAAGCTAAAATATACTTAGAAAAGCTAGGTTATTGCTTAGACGTCTCCTGTTGGCTTAATTACTACAACCTGTGCAAGCAGTGGTAGCTATGTGAGCGGGAGAAGCTCTCCCATTGACATAGCACCGTCCACACCAGCACTTAAATTGGCATAAATTACATCAAGCGGGGAGGGGGAGGTGGCTAATTCACATCCAGCAACCTAACTTATGTTGACTTAAACTGTAGTATAGCTATAGCCTTAGATGGCTTCAAGTTGTCAGGATCTGATTAAATACATCCTAGAATACTTAAGGAACTGGTAGAGCCATTAGCAATTATCTTTGAGAACTAGTGGAAGATGGAAGAGATCCTACAGGAATAGAAAAGGGCAAATATAGTGCCTAGCTATATATGTATATGGGAATAAGAACAATTTAGGAAATTATAGGCCAGTCAGTTTAACTTCAGTACCAGATAAGATAATGGAGCAAATAATCAATTTCTAAGCATCTAGAAGATAAGGTGATAAGTAGCAGTCAACATGGATTCGTTAAGAACAAGTAATGTCAAACCAAGATAATAGCCTTCTTTGACATGGTAAGAAGCTTTGTGAATGAGGGGACTTAATCAATGTGCTATATCTCTACAGTAGTAAGGCTTTTGATACTGTCTCACATGACTTTCTCATAAGCAAATTAGAAAAATATAACCTAGATCAGTGGGTCTCAGCTAGGGGTATGTGTACCCCTGAGGGTACACAGAGGTCTTCCAGGAGATACATGAACTCATTTAGATATTTGCCTAGTTTTACAATAGGCTACATAAAAAGCACTAGTTGGGAGTGGGAAGAGGCCGGCCATTGGGAAAGGAGTGGAGTGGGATATGCAGCTGAGGGGGCAGGAGTATGCCCCAGCACAATAGAAAGTCAGCACCTATGGCTGGAGCCTTTAACAGCAGTAGGGAAAAGTTCTAGCAGGGGACAATACAATACTACAATAGCAGTGTAGTTGTAGGAGGCACTGCCTGAGTGTGTAGAGAGAGGTGTAGGGTATTTAACCCTAAGCTTTTTGCATGTCTGTACTGCATGCACCTCGGCCATGCCTCACCATCTACACTGCTAGTTATATCCATGCTAGCAGGGCTTGCAGTGTCTGTGCTCTACACACTGCCATAAGTATAGACATATTCCAAGTTGTACTCACCAATTCCTTCTATGTAACAAAGGTAAAAAAAGAAATCACCAGAAGCCAAAGGCAACAATGGGCATAGAAACAGGGATATATACATAAATGTAAAAAATAAAGACCTTCCTCAGGATGGACTAAACCACATTATAGATCTCATCCAAGTTGTGATAAATAGGGCTACCTTCTGCAATTTCTGTGGGATACTGTATTGTATTAAGTGTATGAATGGTTTACCTATTGTTGTGTCCAGGGATTGCATGCTCTCCATGAGGGAGGGTTAAGACAGTTCCTTCAGGAAGTGAAACCAGTAGGAGATTATTGGCTATAACACCTCCAGAGAGGTACTACCACCTTGAGAGGCTCTCGTATTCTGGTTCAAACTGGATTCTATAGAGGCAAACAGACAAGGAAAGACTGGGATAAACTTACTGAGCTTAAACTGACTCAGGGCCTTCCTTCTGATTCCAGATTGAAAAACTGGTGTGAACGTGGAAAAAGTAATTTGTGGCCTTTGAAGGACTGACACCTACCAGAGCTCTGTCTTGGAGTTACCTTTGGCAAACGTGTTAGCATGCGGGTAGGTTCTTTTGTTGTTTTTAATCTGCTTTTCTCTGTAATGTTTTTAATTTAAGAATAAATGTGCTTGCTTAGAAAAAGCCATGTGGTAACTTGTAACTGCTGGTAATATACCGGTCATAGCTCTTGGAGAGAAAAGTAAGTACATGTGCTGGTCTTTTAGGAGGATGATCTTACAGAGGATATCTCATTGTAGATCAGGGGACTGTGGAGCCTCAAAAACCTCTGGTGAGAAGGAAGCGAGATGCAGCTCTCCACCGGGAGAGATGATGGCTTGGATCTGGAAACCTTTAAGTGGGTGACCTTGAGGGAACACAAAGGGGGACATTCAGGTACAATTGTCCCGAAACTGTGACATGTCTGTTTCATTTTTGCTTTGCAGTAAACGTCTTTCCCCTTCCCAAAGTGACCTGAACTCCTGTAAAGAGTCCTAGTAAAACTGCTCTAGTATAAAATGAAAAGAGCTAGACACAGGCAACAGAAGGAGAGTCTTCCTCTGGTCCGTATCTTTGAAAATTAGTTGAGTTTTCTGCATTGGGCTAATTCATAGAACTCATTCACACTAATTTGCTCTACACATGTACACACACAATTTTATAAATACATCTCTACTGAAATTTTGCACAAAATATTTATTGTCAGTTTTGTTAATCAATATAATTTCTGGGACTGGATTAGTTTTTGAAAGTGAGTGAGTACTTTAGAGCTGGATGAATAATGTGGATGTATTATATATTAGTTACACATGCATACAAATCATTCACCAATCTCTGAAATACTCATTCACCTTCAAAAACTCATCTAGTTCCAAAAATTAGGGATGAGTAGATCAATTATAGGACATAATTGAGTGGATACTCAAAATCCATCTAGCTTCAGCATCTGGAACTGAAGTGTGTGTGGCTAGTTTCAACAGAAGATGAATGTGCACAGAATCTTAAAAACAGCAAGCAGGAGCTAAGTACAACCGGCTAAAGCAAACCAGAATCCCATTTCAAGAGTTGGAGCCTTTTTTTCTGAGCATTAATGTGTTTCCCTGGATCTTCCAAATACTGTAATCCGGAATTTTTGACTCCTGTTACAATAGTATAGTGTGTCAAGAAGCCCTACCAATGAGGTGAGGAACAGGGGAATACATCAAAGGTTTTATCTGAATATATTTTCAAAGAAAAGTTGAGTGATTTTAACTGAGTTTGTGCCCCTTTTGGTTCACTTTTGCATGTATTCTAGCAAACTGGTTCACTGGAAAGGAAAACGGGCAAAGTAAATTTTAAATGAACATTAAATAATCATTCATCCAGCATGACCTATGCTATTCAGTTGTGACTTTATCTCCCATGAATGATGCTGCTGTCCTAAACTCATGGTGAGGAAACTTTTACATGCAATCATATTCTTTCTCTCTCTCAAATAGTGACAAATGTGTATTTTACCCCAGCTATTGGAGAAATGAAAACATCTGGTGTAGTTATTAATTCAATAAGACCCCGATTCAGCAAGATACTTAATCACATAGGTAGTCCTTATTGACTTGATGGGACAACTCACATGCTTAAAGTTGGACACTAGCTTAAGTATTTGGCTGACTCGGGGCCTATGTGAGAAGATTCTATTGACCTGTTCCTTAGCTCACCAGGTAGAGGTCTATATTCTCAAAACTGAAAAACATGAGTTTTCTTTCTGATGGAGAATATATGAAGACTTAGCTGGCCAGTGTGGAGTCTATCATATGTCACCTGTGTAAGGCATGGGTTTGTGGTGTGTAGATTTTTTTTTAAATTAGTATATTAAGAAGTCCTCTGGATTTTTTTAAAAATGAAGCCTTCTAGAAGGCTAGATCCCCAATTTTTAGAAACTGACATACCTCCACTGAAGTCCAAGTCGCTATGCTGATTTACAACAGCTGTGGATCTGACCCTTTAATTTTTCCTGCATTTTACTAATGACCTTTTTTTTTGTGAAGGAAAAGCCTTTCCTCGGTCTTCTAATCCTGACTACAAGTGAGTGATTAATTCCCAGCAAATAATATTCTTGATTAATTCAGCCTTTTCCTGCTGCTGAAGTGATCACAGGCAGATTGTGAATTCCCTCAGTGTATTAATTATTCAACTGTATTCAGTTTTTCAGTTAGCACTGGTGTACTTACATGGTTGACTTTCAGCAACAAAACAGATTGATCTGCTTAGCTCTAATTGCAGGTTTGGTACCTGAAATGGCCAAAATGATCAAATTGCTTTACAGTATGAGACTTTGGGGGCAGAGACCATTTCTTTTAAGCTTCTGTAAAGTATCATGCAAACATATGGTGCTATGATAAATAAATAGGACTTAGGGGAGAGACAACAAGGAGAAGGTAATATCTTTTAATGGACCCACTCCTGTTGGTGGAAGAGCCAAGCTCTCCTCTGTGCAGTTTGAAAGATTGGCTCTTCCACCATGGGAAGTGGGTCTATTAAAACTACTGGCTCTCAACCTATCCAGACTATCATACCCCTTTCAGGAGTCTGATTTGTCTTGCATACACCAAGTTTCACCTCACTTAAAAACTATTTATTTGCAAAATCATACAGAAAAATACAAAAGTATCATAGCACATTATTACTGAAAAAGTGCTTAATTTCTCATTTTTATCATTTAATTATAAAATAAATCAATTGGAATATAAATATTGTACTTATATTTCGGTGTATAGTATATAAAGCTATATAAATAAGTCATTTTCTATATGAAATTTTTGTTTGTAGTGACTTCACTAGTGCTTTTAATGTAACCTGTTGTAAAATTAGGTAAATATCTAGATGAGTTGCTGTACCCCAGGAAGACCTCTGTGTATGAGTATCCCTGGTTGAGAACTTCTGCAGTAAAACATATTAGCGCACCCAACTGTGTCTCATATCCTAGCATGAGGATGGTTACAACAACACTGCAAACAAATAGACATTTACTTTTCTCTGTAAAGCTTGTGGTATAGTGATTATCATCCTATCATTTTAATGAGAAACTATGATCCTGCATACAGCAACTCACTTTGTTGCTTTTTCTTCTGTTAGGTCATCTGACATTTATCCATGAATTTGACTGCTCAGGTTCATGTAAGCATTTAAAAGTTCCATTGAGGTCACTTTTTGCATCTGCCAGAATCCATGGTGATTTTGGTTTAAAGTATTTTAGTAAAAAGTAAAAAGCATGTGTACTGAGGACAATTATAATTCATACATTTTCCATTATCACCAAAACAAGAAACACCATCAGTGTTAATAATAAGCTTCTTTCGAGAGCCAATAGCAGCAGAACAGCTTGAAGATCTCTTCCTCTCAGTAGCAGATTGTAGGGTGACCAGATCAGAGGAAGAAAATATCGGGACACATGGAGGGGGGTCATCTGCTCACCCTAGCAGATTGTGATGGGTTGGGTCACAAAAACCCCCTTGGGACTGCCACCTGATGTGCTGGGACTAGCTTTGAGCCCATTTTCCCTGCCATCTTGGGACTTCAGTACCTTGCCTTGTTTGAGCCAGACACACTTGTGTTAGGGTTCCTTCCCCACTTTGAACTCTAGGGTAGAGGCATGGGAATCTGCATGAAAGACCCCCTAAGCTTATTTTTACTAGCTTAGGTTAAAAACTCCCTAAGGCACAATTTTTTTTTTATACCTTGGATTAAGTAACACTGCCAGCACCAAGTGATTTAAACAAACATTTAGGGAGGGCCACTTGAAGCCCTACCTTTCCCAAATATCCCCCCAAGCCCGTACACCCGTTTTCCTGGGCAGGCTTGAGAATAATTCTCCAAACTCCTACACCCCCTTTCCTGGGGAAGCTTGAGAATAATATCCTTTGTAACCAACTGGTACAGGTGAACACAGACCCAAATCCTTGGATTTTAAAATAATGAAGAATTAATCAGGTTCGTAAAAGAAGAACTTTAATTAAAGAAAAGGTAAAAGAATTACCTCTGTAAAATTCGATTGACCAGTGGCTTTTCCTTTCAGACAGGTTTTTGCTGAGAAACAAGACAGGATGGGATTCCTGATCCAGTTCTTCCTGTATTAAAACTGCTTTCACACAAAGCTTGGTTAGGTCTGTCAGTGAGGCTGCGATTTGGCTGTAGTGTGGTACAAATTGCCTGTAATATCCAGCCAAGCCTAAGAAGGATTGGACCTGTTTTTTTGACTTTGAGATAGGCTACTTTTCGATAGCATTTACTTTGGCCTGTAGGGGGTTGATAGTTCCTTGACCCACCTGGTGTCCAAGGTAAGTCACTCTGTTTAGGCCTATTTGACACTTTTTAGCCTTACCAGTTAGTCCTGCCTTCCTTATGCACTTGAAGACTTTTTGTAGATGCTCCAGGTGTTTTGCCCATGAATTAGAAAAAAATGGCCACATTATCAAGGTAGGTGACAGCAGATTTTTCCAATTCTGCTAGAAGACCATTTACAAGTTTTTGGAAGGTGGCGGGTGCATTTCGCAGCCCGAAAGGGAGCACATTAAAGTCACACACCCCTGCATGGGTGATGAAGGCTGACCTTTCCTTGGCGAGTACCCCTTGGTTAAATTTGAGGTAGAGGTGAACTGGGCACATCCCAGTTTCTCCAATAGCGTATTTATGCATGAGTTGGATAGTTGTCTGGGAGAGTTACAGCATTTAGCTTATGGTAGTCCATGCAAAAGTGTATCTCCCCATTTGGTTTGGGAACTAGAACCACTAGAGATGCCCATGCACTGCTACAGGGGCGGATTACACCCATCTGGAGCATGTCCTGGATCTCCCATTTTATAGCAGTTTAGGCTTGAGGAGACATCCAGTAAGGTTGGGCTCTAATTGGGCAAGCATTACCTGTGTCAATGGAGTGGTATGCCTGTTCGGTTCGTCCTGGGGTGGCTGAGCACATCGGCACAAAGCTAGTGCACAGCTCCTTGATTTCCTGTCGCTGCATATGTCCAAGGGTCATGGAGAGGTTTACCTCTTCCATGCCACTGTCACTTTTTCCTTTGTAGTAGACACCTTCAGGCCACTCAGCATCCTCTTCTTCCTCGGCTGTAAACTGACAAACTCTTAATTCTCTGGGGGAAAAAAGGATTTAGAGAATTTACATGGTACATCTTAAGCTTTAAGTTTGAGGTGGGGAAGACCAAGAGATAATTAACAGCTCCCAGGCATTCTTGGACTGTGAATGACCCTTCCCATGATGCTTCCATCTTATGGACCTGGAGCGCCTTCAAGACCATGACCTGGTCCCCTACTTTGAAGGAACGCTTTCTGGCATGTGTATTATACCAGGCTTTTTGCTCTTTTTGAGCATCTTATAGGTGTTCTCTAGCAAGGGCTAAAGAGGTTCGAGGGTGTTTTGTAGATCATTTACAAAGTTCAGAATGTTAGTTTCTGGAGAAGGTGTAAAACCCTCCCATTGCTGCTTCACCAACTGTAATGGCCCCTTAACCTCGCGGCCATACACAAATTTAAATGGTGAAAACCCTAAACTGGGATGTGGTACAGCTCTGTAGGCAAAAAGCAACTGCTGCAACACTAGGTTCCAATTATTGGAGTGCTTATTTGCGAATTTACTTATTATGGCCCCCAAAGTTTCATTAAACTTCTCCACTAGGCCATTTGTTTCAACCAAGTGATTCACCCCATGAGCTTTCCAAAGGCTTTCCATGGTTTCTGTCAGGAAAATAGTTCCTGAATCTGTAAGGATGTTGGAGGGCCAATCTACCCTGGCAAAAATGTCTGTTAATGCCTGGCACACACTTTTAGTTCTGGTGTTGCTTAGAGCTACTGCTTCTGGCCATCGGGTGGCAAAATTCATGAAACTCAGTATGTACTGCTTTCCTCTGGGTGTTTTTTTCGGAAAAGGACCCAGAATATCCACAGCTACTTGCTGAAATGGAACCTTAATTATGGGGAGTAGCTGGAGAGGGGTTTTGACCTGGTTTTGAGGTTTTCCCACTTGTCATAAACAGATAGTTAAGGGTTAATGTCTCTTTTACCTATAAAGGGTTAACAAGCTCAGTGAACTTGGCTGATACCTGACCAAAGGACCAATCAGGAGACAAGATACTTTCAAATCTTGGTGGAGGGAAGTCTTTGTTTTGTGCTTTGTTCTCTCTGGGGTCTGAGAAGGACCAGACATGCTCTCCAATCTTTCTGAAAAAGTCTCTTCTATTCAATACTGTAAGTATTAGATAGCAGGCAGATTAGGCATTTGTTTGTTTTCTTTATTGCAAATGTGTATTTTGCTGGAAGGATTTTAACTCTGTTTGCTGTAACTTGTATACTTAGGCTGGGAGGGGAAATGCCTCTGGTCTAGGTGAAGCTGAAAGACCCTGTAATATTTTTCCATCTTGAGTTTACAGAGATAATTTTCACTTTTTTCTTTCTTTAATTAAAAGCTTTTCTTTTTAAGAACCTGATTGATTTTTTTTTATTCTTGTATAAGACCAGCGATTGGTGGGGGAAAGGAGAGAAGGGGGAGGGAAAGGTTAATTTCTCTCTGTGTTAAGATCAGTGTCTCTTTCTCAGGGAGAGTCTGGAAGGGGGAGAGAAGGGGAGAAGGTGAATTTCCTCTCTGTTTTAAGATTCAAGGAGTTTGAATCACAGTGATCTCCCAGTGGAACCCAGGGAGGGAAGAATCTGGGAGGAAGAAAGGAGAGGGGAATGGTTTATTTCCCTTTGTTTTGAGACCCAGGGGATTTGGGTCTTGGGTTCCACAGGAAAGGTTTGGGGGGACAGAGTGTACCCAAACACTATATTTTGGGTTGGTGGCAGCGTGATAAGATCTAAGCTAGGAATTAAGCTTAGAAGGGAATAAGCAGGTCCCCACTTTCTGGACACTAAAGTTCAAAGTGGAAAAGAGACACCTGACACCACTCTTTGGCATACCTCACAAGACCGGACATAGGTAGAAATATTCTTGCCCATTCCCTCCCAGTGGAAGGACTTTCTCAAACGGACTTTGGTTCTGTTTACCCCAGCATGGCCACTAGTATGATGGTGGGCTAAGCTCAAAAACTTTATCCGGTACTTAGTTGGAACTACCAACTGTTTTTGAGGATGCCAGTCTTCCCAGTGTCCACCGGAAAGAGTCTCCTTGTATAAAAGTCCTCTTTTTACAATAAACCTGGATCAATTGGAAGAGCTGAGAGGCAGTGGGTTGTTCGTGCCACCATCCAAGCTCTCTGGAAGCTTTTATCTGCTTCCTGTTCATCCTGGAACTGTTCCCTTGATGCTGGAGGCATCAGTTCTTCATTGGATTTAACTGATGGGGCTGTTTCCGTTGACTGTGGACTGCTTTTCTCTGGTGCAATATGTGGTATCTTAGGCTCTGGCTGAGCCTCTTGTCTAGGGTTATCTGCTGCTGCCAGTGAAGGCTTGGTAGTGCCCTCTGGTGTTGGAGCTGTAGATAGGGTTGCAAGCGCTGGATTCAGTGCTGGCAATGGTTCTGATGCTGGTTGCTCTGCTTGTTCGGGTTCTGGGACTGGCTTTGGCTGTGTCTCTGGGACTAGATCCACTGCTAGTGTCGCAGATGTTGGCATTGGGTCCAGTTCCACCACCTCAGTCTGAGTCTCTGGTAACACGGACTGGGCCCTTGTAGAGGGGGGAGGGATAGCTCAGTGGTTTGAGCATTGGTCTGCTAAACCCAGGGTTATGAGTTCAATCTTTAAGGGGGCCACTTAGAGATCTGGGGCAAAAATCTGTCTGGTGATTGGTCCTGCTTTGAGCAGGGGGTTGGACTAGATGACCTCCTGAGGTCCCTTCCAATCCTGATAGTCTATTATTCTATGATAGAAGTCTCAGGAACAGAGCTAGGTGGAAGGCTTGCTTAGCCTGGCTGTGGGTGACCATTTCCACCCTCTTGGCTAGCTTCACATGACTTGCCAAGTCTTTCTCCAGCAGCATGGGAATGGGATAGTTATCAATTAAACCTTTCAACCAGGCCATTGGTTTGATGGTGGTACGGGGTGGCAACCAAGTGATTCACTCCATGAGTTTCCCACAGTTCTTTCATGGTTCCTGCCAGGAAATTAGATCCTGAATCTGTAAGGATGTCTGAGGGCCAACCTACCCTGGCAAAAATGTCTGTTAGGGCCAGGCACATAGCTTTAGCCCTGGTGTTGCCTAGAGCTACTGCTTCTGGCCATCGGGTAGCAAAGTCCACGAAAGTCAGTACATACTGCTTTCCTCTGGGTGTCTTCTTTGGGAAAGGACCCAGAATATCTACAGCTACTTGCTGAAATGGGACCTCAATTATGGGGAGTGGCTGGAGAGGGGCCTTGACCTGGTCTTGGGGCTTTCCCACTCTTTGGCACACCTCACAAGATCGGACATACTTGGCAACGTCCTTGCCCATCCCCTCCCAGTGGAAGGACTTCCCCAACTGGTCTTTGGTTCTGTTCACCCCAGCATGGCCACTGGGATGATCATGGGCTAAGCTTAAGAGCTTTTCCCGGTCCATAGTGGGAACCACCAACTGTTTTGCGGATGCCAGTCTTCCTGGTGTCCACCAGAAAGAGTTTCCTTGTACAAAAGTCCTTGTTCTACAACAAACCGGGATCGATTAGAAGAGCTGAGAGGTGGTGGGGTGCTCCTTGCCACTGCCCAAGCTTTCTGAAGGTTGTCATCCGCTTCCTGCTCAGTCTGGAACTGTTCCCTTGAAGCTGGAGACACCAGTTCTTCCTTAGACTGTGGACTTGGGCTTGGTCCCTCTGGAAGCGATGTGGGTGATGGGGTTGTTTCCGTTGCTGGTGAACCGCTCTCCGCTGGTGCACCAGGGGGTATTTCAGGCTCTGGCTGAGCCTCTTGGGTGTGGTTGTCTGCTGCTTCTGCCAGTTCAGGCTCACTGGCGCCCTCTGGCGTTGGGGTTGAAGATGGATTTGCAAGCACTGTCGTCAGTGCTGGCAATGGTTCTGGTGCTAGCTGCTCTTCCAGTTCCTGGTCTGGGACTGGAAGCACTGTGGCTGTTTTCGTTGTTGGCAGGGGATCTGGGTCCACTACCTCTGTCTGGGTCTCTTGTAACACAGACGGGGCCTCTGTGGATGGCTCAGGAACAGGAATGGGTCTGGAAGCTTGCCTGGTTTGGCTGCAGGTAACCATTCCCACTCTCTTGGCCTGCTTCACCTGGTTGGCCAAGTCTTTCCCCAGTAGCATGAGGATGGAATAATTGTCATAGACTGCAAAAGTCCACATTCCTGACCAGCCTTTGTACTGGACAGGCAATTCAGCTGTAGGCAAGTCTACAGCTTGTGATATGAAGGGGTAAATTGTCACTTGGGCCTTTGGGTTGATGAATTTGGGGTCGACGAAGGATTGGTGGATAGCTGACATTTGTACCCCAGTGTCTCTCCACGCAGTAACCTTCTTTCTGCCCACTCTCAAAATTTCCCTTCGCTCCAAGGGTATTTGAGAGGCAGCGGGGCCTGGGGATCTTTGGTGTGATGGTGATGTAATGAACTGCACTCGGTTGGAGTTCTTTGGGCAGTTGGTCTTTATATGTCCCAGTTCATCACACTGAAAGCATCTTCCAACTGACTGGTCACTGGGTCGAGGTGGGTTACTGGAGACTGGTGAGGTGGAAGAATAGGGAGTCTGTGGCTTTCCTCGGGTTGTAGGTGGGGTCTTTGGCTGCCCTCGGTTGTAGGGTTTATTGTCGGAGTGCCCTCTGGGGTATTCGTTCCCCTTGACAGTAGCTTTTTTCTTTTCTGCCACTTCCATCCATTTGGCTCCAATCTCCCCCACCTCGATTACCATTTTGGGTTTCCCATCTAGGATGTACCTCTCTATTTCCTCAGGAATACAATCTAAGAACTTCTCCATTTGGATCAGGAGATGCAGCTCATCCATATTGTTAACCTTTGTTCCTGATATCCAGGCTTCATAATTCTTTGCAATGTGGTAGGCATGTCGGGGGAATGACACATCTGGTTTCCATTTTTGGTTTCTGAACCACCAACGGGCATGTTCAGGTGTTATCCCCATTCTGTATCTGGCCTTGGTTTGAAAAAGTTTATAATCGTTCATTTTCTCCTTAGGCATTTCAGCCGCCACCTCTGCTAAGGGTCCACTGAGCAGTGGCCTCAATTCTACCATGTACTGGTCCTCAGAGATGCTGTACCCAAGGCAGGCTCTTTCAAAATTTTCTAAGAAGGCCTCAGTGTCATCACCTGCCTTGTAGGTGGGAAATTTCTTGTGCTGTGGAACAATTATTGGCGAAGGGTTGTTAGGATTGGCTGGGTTCTGTTGCTTAGCCTTTTCTAATTCCAGGGCCTGCTGGTAGGTCTCCCTCTGGAGTTCCAGCTGTCCTTGGTGGTCTGCATCTTTGGCTGCTTGGTCTCTTTTGTAGGCTGCCTCTCTTTCTCTTTCTCTCAGCTCCATCTCTTGTAGTTTTTTTTCCATGTCTCGCCTGTGGTCTGCCTCTTTGATTTGTTCCTCTGCGTCCACTTTTGCTGTGGAAGTCATGGTTCCTGCTTTCTTGTGCTGAGGCGCCCTCTGGTGTTTACTGCCTGAAAGGCTGGTTCTCTGTTGGCTTCCTGGGGTTGCTTAGCAACAGAGTCCTTTTTAACTTACTAGCCTCTCCCGAAAGAGTTAAAAAGCAAAAGAAAACTCTTTCATTTACAAATGTGTCCTGGCTGGAGTGCGTTGCTGATGACTTAAGGCTGCTTTGTTTAATAAATGACCATCGTTAAACCTTAAAAGCCCTCCCGATGCACAGCTAGAACGGAGCAAGGAAGAAAAAAAATTTCTCTGGCTGCAGTTTAAAAAAAATGAACCCCTTCCCTCTGCTTATAACCAGCTAGCAGAGAAGCAAATTAATAATCTTACTGGCTTTTGGATTCTTATCTATTCCACCACTGCCACCATGTCATAGCATTCCCTCTCAGATCTGAACCTTAGAGTTCAGAAAATGAGATACTAGCACCTGAATCCTCTAAGCTTAATTACCAGCTTAGATCTGATAGCACTGCCACCACCCAAAAATATAGTGTTTTGGGGCACTCTGACCTCCCCAACCTTCCCTGGGGACCCCAAGAACCCAGATCCCTTGGGTTCTTAAAACAAGGAGAAATAAACCATTCCCCCACCTTTCCCCCTCCCAGAATTTCCCTCCCTGGGCCATCCTGAGAGATACTGATCCAACCTCTTAATTCACCATACAGAGAAGCATCTCCCTTCCGTTCCACAAAGAGGCAAACAGATTCAAGGAAAACAGAGAGAGATTCTATCTCTCCCCCCATCCCGTCTCCCTCACCTGTCCTGGTGAGTTATCCCAATTCCCTGGAATAAAACAAGGGAAACAAGAAAAAAAAACCAATCAGGTTCTCTAAAAAGAAATCTTTTAATAAAAGAAAGGAAAAAGTAAAGAATTATCTCTGTAACTTCAAGATGTAAATATTACAGGGTCCTATAGCTTACAGACACCAGAAAGAGACTTTCCCCCTAGTACCAATACAAATCAAAATTCCCAGCAACTACACATATAAAAGTTAACCAGCCAGATCCACAATTGCAAATAGAGTAAAACAATCAAAAAGCCTAAACCGCCTGTTTTTACTTACTATTTGAAAAGAAACTTAGAGGTCCTGTAGTAATGTCTGGTCTCTCTCAGACCCTCCAAGAGAAGAACACACAATGGACAAAGAACACACACAAAAGCTTCCCTCCACCCAAATTTAAAAGTATCTTGTCTTCTGATTGGTCTTCTGGTCAGTGTCCAGTTCCCTGCTTGTAACCCTTTCCAGGCAGAAGAGACATTAACCCTTAACAATCTGTTTATGACAGGGGGCCACTTAGAGATCTGGGGCAAAAATCTGTCTGGTGATTGGTCCTGCTTTGAGCAGGGGGTTGGACTAGATGACCTCCTGAGGTCCCTTCCAATCCTGATAGTCTATTATTCTATGATAGAAGTCTCAGGAACAGAGCTAGGTGTGAAGGCTTGCTTAGCCTGGCTGTGGGTGACCATTTCCACCCTCCTGGCTAGCTTCACATGACTTGCCAAGTCTTCCCCCAGCAGCATGGGAATGGGATAGTTATCACAGACTGCAAAAGTCCACAATCCTGACCAGCTATTGTACTGGACAGGCAACTTGGCTGTAGGCACATCAAGGGAGTTTGACTTGAAGGATTGAATTGTCACTTGGACCTCTGGGTCAATTAAGTTGGGGTCCACTAAGGATTGAAGTGCAAGTGTCAGCTATCCACCAGGGTTTCTCCATGCTGTAAACTTCTTCCTGTCCACACTCACAGTTTCCCTTCCCTCTGAGCATATTTGGGAGGCATCTGGGCCTGAGGACCTTTGATGTGACCCTGGTGCAATGAACTGTAATCTGTTGGGGTTCTTGGGGCAGTTGGCCTTTATATGCCCCAGCTCATTACATTTAAAACATCACCCAGCTGACTGGTCACTGGGGTGAGGTGGGTTTCTGCAGAATGGTGCAGTGGAACGATAAAGTGTCTAGGGTTTTCCTTGGGGTGTAGTTGGGGCCTTGGGCTGCCCCTGGTTGTAGGGTGTGGTCTGAGAGTGTCCCTTCTGGTCTCCGCTCAAACTGTGACCAGGGTTGTTCTTCTCTGCTTCCTCCACCTATTTTGTTCCCATTTGCCCTGCCTCTTAGGCGGTCTGGGACTGCTCGTATTGATCAGCATAAGAAGCAAGACTTTCTGCTGAGTCCATTTTCTTATCCCATAAACACTGTTTTATATCATCATTGGTCATATTCAGGAATTGTTCCTGAGTCATCAAATTGCACACTCCTTCAAAGCTAGTTACACCTCTTCCTTTGACCCATTTATCTAACAGATCCTTTATTTGGTTTACATAAGCCACATTACTTAGTCCAGGCCCTCTTTTAAGTGCTCTAAATTTTAATCTGTAAGTAGTTTCAGGTGTAACTTGAAATTGTTTCAAAACCAAATCCTTAAATTTACCATAATCAGACACCTCCTCAATAGGCATCTTGTTGAATATGTCCAGAGCTCTTCCAGTCAATTTTGCTATCAGTGTGGTTATCTTGTGGAATCACATAGAGTGTACACAGTCTCTCAAAGGTGAGGAAATATTCAGCAATATCATTGGATTCATCATACTGTGGACATAGTCGCTCCCATTTGTGGATTTTTGGGGAAGGATTGTTAGGGTTATTCAGTGGACTCATCTTAGCTCTTTCCAGCTTTAACTCTATCTCCAAGGATTTCACCTCCATCTCCTCCTCCAAGTGTTTTAAGGCTATCTGTCTGTCATATTCTTTTCGTTTCTGTTCAGCTTTAATTTTAGCTAATTTTAGTTTCTGTTGGACATTCTATTTCGCCATTCTAGTTCCTGCTTCCTTAGCTGATGCGAGAGTAGAAAGAAAAAGAAAAACAGCTTGTGAATTCCGCTGTAGGAAATTAACTACCCTGCCCTCAGGCAGAGACAAAAAACTCCATCCCTTTCTTAAAAGAACCTGATACCTTTGCCCCCAGGCAAAGAGAGATAAGATTTCTATCTGCTTTCTAGACAGCCAAAAAGGGGAAAAAATGTCCTTTAAAAATCTTACTGGGTTTTTGGTTCAAAATGATCCCACTTCTTCCACCTTGTCAGGATTCCTTCCTCACTCTGAACTCTAGGGTACAGATGTGGGGACCCGCATGAAAGACCCCCTAAGCTTATTTTTACCAGCTTAGGTTAAAAACTCCCCATGGCACAATTTCTCTTATACCTTGGATTAAGTACTGCTGCCACCATGTCAGGGTTCCTTCCTACATCTGTACCCTAGAGTTCAGGGTGGGGAAGGAACCCTGACATTGCTTACTGCAAACACAGATCCATAGTTCCAGCACATCAGGTGGCAGTCCCAAAGGGGTTTCTGTGATCCAACTCATCACACAGATATTTCAGCAAGCCATTATATTTATTTGGGAATAGCATGAACCAAGAAAAGAATACTAGGAAAAAGAGGCAAAAACTATTAGGTAACATTATTTTATTTATTGCTCCAGCTAAAAGTAATAAAATATTTATAGGATGTTAATTCAAACTTGAATGTTTACTTCATTAAATACAATTATCCAGATTCAACAGTGTGACAGAGAAAACACTGGCCCATGTCATTTTTCCATAAGAGTAACATGGGTCTGAATTTGACACAATTTGGACTTGTGGGGCAACTAGTATGTGCCCTTGAAAACAACCTGAGTTTTGGCTCATATGTCATGGGGTACTACATGGAATATCCACAGTGTAATATAGGGTAAGGACAGGGCAAATTGCAATGCTGCCCAGCATTGGTAATTTCTTGGGTTGGCATTTCTGGCCCTCAGAGAGGAAAATGTCTATCAGCTCACTGTCTTTGGCTGCTTAGTAGTTTAAGTAATGCGGTTTTACCAGAGGGGGCACTTCCATCAAACAAAAGTAGAAGCTTTCCACTTTTTATGAAACTGCATTGATATAGTGCCAATAATTCCAAGCCATAATTATTTTCATGTCACTGCTGCAATTAAGATGAGTGTCCTGACTTTCAGCCAGAAAAATTGTTCCTTTATCAGTAGCAGATAGGAGAGGTACTGGGAGTATAGTGAGTAAAACTGAAAAGGGTGAAAACAGTCTATTCATTACATGGAATCATATTTTACCATTTAGGTCCTGATGGCAGAAATGGAATGCAGTCTGAAGAGAGAGTCGTTGAGAGTAATACAGACACATAACTTCATATCAGAGATGGAAGTCTGCTTGATTAAAGATTTTTTGTTGATAATGCAGACTTATTGCAGGAAGAGGCGCCATGTGACAGTGCCTAAGATGTTGCCAGTTGCTGAGACTTTTAAAATGTCATTTCTAAATAAAAGTTTGACCTTCATAATTCTGCAGTGTGAAGCAAACTTCAAAGCACATACCAATTCACAGAAAGACTGGACTCCTGCGGGAGATGTCAGAGCCTTCTCATGAAGTCTTTAAAACTTTTCATGAGAAACAAGGCACACATTCTTCACAGTGAGGATAACCAGATAGTGAAACAAACCACCCAGGGAAGTAGTGGATTCTCTCTTTCTGGGAGTCTGCACATCAAGACTAGATGGAAGATATGCTTTAGCCAAACATGAGTTATAGGGCTCAATATAGGAATAACTGGGTGAAAATTCCTCTGCCTGTATCATACAGGCAGTCAGATTAAATGGTCTAACAGATCCTTAGTAGACCCTTAGTAGACTTTATGAAAAAAATTTATGAAAGAAAATTCGCAATGGTGTGTGTCAGTTTTGGGGTTTTTTTTAACTTAAGGAGACAATGGGATGCTTCTTGCTATCTTCCCCTGCTTGCATCAGCGCTGCTCTCAGGCTTGTGTCAGATGCCTTGGTGCACAGACCAAACCCATGGGATCTCTGTAACCCAATGCACCATTATTCCCATTGCCATTTAACACCAAGAGTTCCCTGGTGGTCCAGCTAGGGCACTCACTTTTAGGCTTCTAGTTCCCCAAGCATCACCTCTCTTGAGCACAGACCCACATTTCAGTTCCTCTTCACTGGAGTTTTTCCAGACTGACAGTTCCATGCTTACACTGCGCATTCCCCAGCAAGTCAGACTGCCTAAGCAGGCCTGTGTCTACACTTTGCTTTCACTCCAGAGGCTTTGAACAGCATAATTGCCCACAGTTAAGTTACCACACAACTCTTCTCTAATTTCCTTAAGAATAAACGGGGTTGCTTGGAAAAACAATCAAAGAACCTAGAGGCATGCTAACACCTTCATGTCCAAAAAGGGCTCTGGGAGATACTCAGTCCTTCAAACCCCACAGGTTTTTCTGTGGTATTTCTGTGGTTAACATATTCATGACAGCTTTTAGCTCAGATCAAGAATTCCCAGGAATCTGAGAGTCACTCCTTTATACAGGATGAGTCTTTGATGCTGGGACTGTGGGGACAGGTAATCAGTTGACAATTGCCCTCTCCTTAGGACATGGCTTTAAAGGGCTGGGTTTTTGGATAAACTGGAGGCTGGAGGTGGGATATTTGCATTCAAATGCCCCTACTTTTTTCTCGGAAAATCCACTTCATACTTACTGTCCAAAAAGACCATTCTTGTCTTCCACGTTGATCCAAGGACTATATTCAACATCCAGGGATACATAACCTTTCCATTTAACACAATGAACTCCAAAGATACTTAAACTTATTTCAGTTAGATCTTCCAAAGATATTGCAGGGACTTGGCATATCTGTCACAATACTATCCAAAGCCAAGACAAATCAGAATAGCTGTTAGCTAAGGATGTGCAGCAATAGGGTTAAAGATTATTGATGGCATGAATTGCAAAAAAATTAGAAAGAGATGAGTCTGAATGAGAAGCCTAGATCTGAACATCCCCAGATGTCGAAGAAGTTTGGCTCTGGGTTCATAGATGAACTGCACAATTTGGTCTCTTTTTAATTTGAAGGCCTGCTTCTGAATGCAGTTATAGTAGACATTTGGGCAACCTTTGGATTGAATATATTTGCTATTGTAGAAATAAGGAAATGTCTGCAAATGACATTGAAACAGCTAGAATCATAGAATCATAGAATATCAGGGTTGGAAGGGACCTCAGCAGGTCATCTAGTCCAACCCCCTGCTCAAAGCAGGACAAATTCCCAACTAAATCATCCCAGCCAGGGCTTTGTCAAGCCTGACCTTAAAACTTCTAAGGAAGGAGATTCCACCACTTCCCTAGGTAACCCATTCCAGTGCTTCACCACCCTCCCAGTGAAAAAGTTTTTCCTAATATCCAACCTAGACTTCCCCCACTGCAACTTGAAACTATTACTCCTTGTTCTGTCATCTGCTACCACTGAGAACAGTCTAGATCCATCCTCTTTGGAACCCCCTTTCAGGTAGTTGAAAGCAGCTATCAAATCGCCCCTCATTCTTCTCTTCTGCAGACTTAACAATCCCAGTTCCCTCAGCCTCTCCTCATAAGTCATGTGCTCCAGCCAGCTAATCATTTTTGTTGCCCTCTGCTGGACTCTTTCTAATTTTTCCACATCCTCCTTGTAGTGTGAGGCCCAAAACTGGACACGATACTCCAGATGTCTCCACCAATACTCCAGATGTCTCCACCAATATTCCCGATCTCACCAATGTCTAATAGAGGGGAATGGTCATGTCCCTCGATCTGCTGGCAATGCCCCTACTTATAAAGCCCAAAATGCCGTTAGCCTTCTTGGCATCAAGGGCACACTGTTGATTCATATTCAGCTTCTCATCCACTGTAACCCCTAGGTCCTTTTCTGCAGAACTGCTTCGTAGCCATTCAGTCCCTAGTCTGTAACAGTGAATGAGATTCTTCTGTCCTAAGTGCAGGACTCTGCACTTGTCCTTGTTGAACCTCATCAGGTTTCTTTTGGCCCAATCCTCCAATTTGTCTAGATCCTTCTGTATCCTATCCCTACCCTCCAGCGTATCTACCACTCCTCCCAGTTTAGTGTCATCTGCAAACTTGCTGAGAGTGCAGTCCACACCATTCTCCAGATTATTAATGAAGATATTGAACAAAACCAGCCCCAGGACCGACCCTTGGTGGACTCCGCTTGAAACCGGCTGCCAACTAGACATGGAGCCATTGATCATTAGCCATTGAGCCCGACGATCTAGCCAGCTCTCTATCCACCTTATAGTTCATTCATCCAGCCCATACTTCTTTAACTTGCCGGAAAGAATACTGTGGGAGACCGTATCAAATGCTTTGCTAAAGTCCAGGAATTACACATCCACTCCTTTCCTCTCATCCATAGACCCAGTTATCTCCTCACAGAGGCAATTAGGTTAGTCAGGCATGACTTGCCCTTGGTGAATCCATGCTGACTGTTCCTGATCACTTTCCTCTCCTCTAAGTGTTTCAGAATTGATTCCTTGAGGATTTGCTCCATGATTTTTCCAGGGACTGAGGTGAGGCTGACTGGCCTGTAGTTCCCCGCCTCCTCCTTCTTTCCTTTTTTAAAGATGGGCACTACATCCGCCTTTTTCCAGTCATCCGGGACCACCCCTTGATCGCCATGAGTTTTCAAAGATAATGGCCAATGGCTCTGCAATCACATCTGCCAATCGTTTAGCACCCTCGGATGCAGTGCATCTGGCCCCATAGACTGTGCTCTTCTAGTTTTTCTAAACAGAGAATCCTGCCAACTAATACATCCATTATGGGCAACCAATAAGAGGAAAGCACTAAGGGTATGTCTACACTGTGATCAGGGCCGGCTCCAGGCCCCAGCGCTCCAAGCGCGTGCTTGGGGCAGCATGGCACGGGGGGGGGGGGCGCTCTGCTGGACGCTCCCACAGGCGTGCCTGCAGAGTGTCTGCTGGTCCCGAGGCTCTGGTGGAGCATCCTCAGGCACGCCTGTGGGAGGTCCTCCGGAGCCGAGGGACCGGCGAGCGGCAGAGCGCTCCCCGCGGCGTGTCGCGATGCTTGGGGCAGCGAAATGGCTAGAGCCGGCCCTGACTGTGATAAAAGACTTGTAGCTGACCCAGGCACATGGACTCAGGCTGGGGCACTAACAATAGCAGTGTAGACATTCAGGCTTCAGCTGGACCCCTGGTTTTGAGACCCTCCCCAATCTCAGGATTAGGGTAGCCACTGACTCATCTCCAGAATGCAGGACATCCCCATCCTTGCAGGTGTGATTCTGCTCCTCCTGGCATGACCCTCTCTGCATCTTTCTGTTCTTGCCTATGTCACTTTGCATGGAGGAACTGCTTCCCATCCTGGCCTAAGCATCTTTCTGCATCCACAGTCTCCTCTCAGTTTCACTGGACAAAACCAAGTTGGGTGCTAAGTCACTGCCAGACAGAGACATTGCTGCACAAATCTAGAACTGTCCAGCTTTAAACCAGATGAATGGCCTTCCTACTTAGGGTCTCAGAGCCCAAGCCCAAACATCCACACTACTATTTTATAGCCTTGTAGCCCAAGTCTCATAAGCCCGTGTCAGCAGACCTGGGCCAGCTGCAGCTGTGCCACAGGTCTTTTATTGCAGTGTAGCCATTACCTTACTGTTGACTGTTCCTGCTTATGGAGCTTAAACATATTGCTAGCATCCATTCTCAGTCTACTGGGATGTGTGTGCAAAAGAAGCATTATGTTTACATCATAGAAAACCTGGCTATTTTTTTTTAACCCAGTTAGCAGTCTGAGATTTTCTGACTGGGTAAAGGTAGCTATAAAAGAGGTGGTTAGCTTAAAAAATGGAGCCACAAGATCATGGCTGCAGTGCAGTATATTTCTAAGACTGGACTGTATTTGTGCGGTATCCATTCACTGATTGCCCACACATGTGGACTAATAGCTCAGCATTGATAAGACTAATCACTTTGTTCTGTCCTCTTGTCTTGTTGCTCATTTCTGCAACTTGAAATCATGCTATTTCCTAGTAGACTCAGAGTATGCGGTTGAATCCCTATATGCGAATTTGAAATGACTCTAAGGGCTTGTCTACACTGGCAACGTTAAAACACTGCTGCGGCAGCACTTTAATGTGGCTTGTGTGGTCATGGCAGAGCTCTCCTGGCACTTTACACTGCTGTAACTTGCTGAGCTCAGGGAAGTTTGTTTTTTTTTACACCCCCTGAGCAGGAAAGTTACAGGACTGTAAAGTTCCAGTGTAGACAAGTCCTTTTAAGTGTCCTGATCTAGTCAGAGCCTTTGCTGCTACAGGAACAGATTTCGTTTAAAAATAGGGTTACTTTTCAAATTAGGAGACTGGTTTTAGTTTAATTTTATAGGGCATCATCACAATTGCACATGGGTGCGTTGATATCATATCATGGACACTTTATAAATATGTATCACACCCAGATATCGTGTTTAGTTAGATCCACTAATTTTAACTGTAGAAATTAAGTATGTGTGAGGCAAAGAGAAAAATAGACTCTTGGGAAATCAATATGAACACTACTGCTAGGCAGGTTTTCACATCATAGAAACACTAGAACACATTGACTCTTTTATTGGCAGGTCCTGCAGAGAAACCTGGGAATGAACAGACAGAGATCAAGTTACTGTCTCATCCTCTTAAAAAATTTGTTCCTCTAGATCAGGGTGAAAGAGGTTGTGAGGCAGCATGGGGACATTCTTATGCTCTGGAATGTGCTGCACTTATTCAGCAGGTAGACAGAGAACCACTTTCCAGCTCCATTTAACCTGTCACCAGCACTAATTGCCTGCTAGTTTTAGACTGTAACTGGAGCCTGAAGAGGCAGCATGCAGCTGCATTTCTCCAAGAGAAGGTTAAAGAGTCACAGTTCTTTCCCTGCTGGCATCCCCTTCCATATTTTCTCCCAGGGGAAAGTAATCTGCTATAGCCTTTTACTAGATGCAGATTTTTTCCACCCCATGCTGGTTCACCTTTGTTGATTGAAGTGTTGGGTGGGCAGAGCTATGGGGTGCAGACAAGGGTGGGGCTGAGGATGAGGGATTTCAGGTGTAGGTGAGTGCTCTGGTCTGGGACCGAGCTCAGAGGGCAGGAGGGGGATCAGGACTGGGGCAGATGGGGTGAGGTGTGTGTAGGTGTGAGGGCTCTGGCTGGGAGTGCTGGGGGTGTACCTCAGCTTCTGGGAGCTGCGCCAAGCCACATCAGGCAGAGATCCTGCTTTATCCTTGCTGCGCTGCCAACCAAACCTTTAATGGCCCAGTCAGCAGTGCTGACCGGAGCTGCCAGCGCATTCCAGTTGAAAACCGGACACCTGGCAACCCTAATGTGGAGAGGAATATGCACACTTATGGTAACCAAGCTGAGATTTTTTTCCCCAGACACTTCACTTAAAGGCACACTGGTTTAGGCTAAAATATAAACAAGTTTATTAACTACAAAAGATAGATTTTAAGTGATTGCAAACAGCTCAAAGCAGGTTACCTAGTGAATAAACAAAACCACAAACTAAGCCTGAAATACTAGAAAGATAGGATATGAATTAGCAAATTATCACCCTGGCTGATGATACAAGCAGGTTTAGAGATTCTTAAGGGACAAGCTGCATTTTGTTTGCAGCTTCAGATCCCCAGTGATACCAGTCAGCTCTCTGTACTTGGGGAACCAGAGTGCAGTATTCAGCCTACCTGCCTCATGAAGGACACCTCACCCCTCTCCCCAACCCCTCCCCAGCGTCTGCTTGAACCAAAACCGATCAGAGGAAAGACTTACAGAAAGCAATGAAAAGGCAGTGGGAGACACACCTGAACCTCTCCTGACAAGGGTGACAGGATTAAGGCAACTCCGCTAGCCTCATGTACATCAAAGATGGGACAGGACGACATCTCCTTTAGCATACAGAATGGAGAACAGAGATTACCACACTGAAATCTGGGACCAGAAAAGCAGGGAAGCACTGAATCATGGGGGATCACTGCTCCGGATATTAATACCCATAGCCAGGAATGATCAGTCCCTATTGTCTAGCCTAAAGAAAACCCTTGAGTCATCAGTTTACCCATAAACAAATCTATTGTTTCCCTACAAAAACCTCTACCCGCGCTCAAGTAAGGGTTCTAATGCTGGATGCCAAAATCTACATCAGTTCCATTGTGACTTCATCTTCTGACTGATCATGCTGGGAGCTCTGCCTAACTCCAGCGCTCTGGACCGTCAGCTACCACCACCACATGGCAATCCCTACTGGGTCAAGCTTCACATAGTGGTGAGAACCCAACTCTCTCTCTCTTTTCTACTCCAGCTATAGCTTTCTAAGCCTGAGTTGTGTGATCTGTTATAGTTTTCTAAACCTGACTTTTGTAATCAAATTTAAGCTAGATTTAATATTATTACTGTTTTGTTAGTTTGGCTTTCCTTGTATGATTATTACCTGGCAATACCTCTCTGTCTCTCTCTCTCATGGTTTTAGCTTTCCCATTTGCTCTGCAGCAACACTCCTCTTATCTAAGCTAAAGATCCCTGTAGCACCCAAAAATGAGGTTTGCAAATCCAGTGGGTTACTACCTGAACAATTGTAATATGGAAGTGAGGATAGGGACCTGATGAACCTGTGGCATAGGAAGGTGGCAGCTTGGACATGCTGCTCGACACAGCCTGCTGAATCCAGGGACATATAAGGGGTCAGCTTGGGAGTGCTGATTGACCTTGTCCTCTCGGTTGCACTCTGTTAGTGTCTCTCTCTCTGTGTTCATCTGATTCTGGGGCTGGAGGAACCCAACCCTGGGGAACCTAGACCTTGCAGGAACCTCCCAAGTTCCATTGGGAGAGAACTTGCAGAAGGAAGAAGCAGAGCTCCGTATGAAAACACAAGGGATACAAGCAGTACATTGATAGATACAGCTTCAGAAACCCTCCCCACCCCAGAAGAGTAACCCTAATAAATGAGAGTACTCCGAACTAATGGGCAAATCTGGTAACAGATCCAAAATCTGGGTTTAGTTTACAATGCCCCTATGCTAGATTAATCAGCTAGGTTAAAAAAAATACATCCCACCTACAGTCATAGCCCCTTTGTCAGCACTTGCTTCATTTACAAAGTTACAAGCTGAAGCCCAGAACAAACTACTACCTAGCCAAGACCCTTCCTCTTCAACCATACTGTAGGAGAGAGGAGGCCCGATTCCCAGAAGATGGCCTTCTTTCCACCAGCTTCTCCTTTCCTTTTTGTAATCCCACCCAGATCAGCCACATGATAGGTGCTTACCCAGTAATCTCTGGGAACACCTCTCTTGTTTGTCACAGAAACACTAATAATCAATAGGTACTTCAGAGAGGGCAAGATCCCAGTAAAGTTTATCATTTGGGGCAACTCCAGAATACATGATCTAATGGTCCCTTCTGCCTTTAAAATGATACGAACATCTTCATATTAGTCTAAATATGATAAGCCTGATGATTGAAAGAGGATTCATTACTTTACAGAGAGATGGATACATATCCTGGACCACATTCAGTGGATGTTTTGCCTGAGTAGAACTGTAAGAACAGCCCTTTAAATGGCAATCTCATTCCATTAAATTCAATTCCAACATGTATCATTTATACCAAGTGGGACAGCTCCAACAGGAAAGAGCTAGAGAGACCTACCTCAGAATGCATCATAGCCAGGGACCTCTCTTCTCAAGTACCTGCTCCACATCAGGCAGAAAGGGGAGTCAAATTCAAGCATCCTGCATTCTGCGTGAGTGCTAGACCGACTGGGCTAATGGGCGGATAGTACAACCACTTCCTGCTTTTTCACAACTCCCCCGCTCCCCCCCAATATAAAATACTAATGTGGGAGAGGAGTTTCACAACTGTGAACTAAGCAGAGAGAGCTACATCCCTCTGGCCTGGAGTTAGGAGCCCAACTCTCTTTGAAGGGTGGTGTTTAGGCCATACACCTCTTCTGGGCATTTACCTCAGGCAGCTCTGAAGTCAGCATGTGAACTTTTGTGAATGTATTTAAATACATAACTCTAGCCCTATATTGTATAGGGAAGCTGGGTGCTTAACTCAGGGTTACAAATTTCACTAGGCAATGCCAAAGTCCCTCCTTTGAATCTCACCACACATGATCGGGTTGGTCCCTTCTGGCTTTAAAACCTATGAATAATTATAAATGTTTGTTTATCTTCTCTGATAATTCTCCATCAAAGACATGTATTTGAAAGGTTCAGGCTTCATGGTCCTTAGCTAACTCTTAGGGCAAAAACCCCTACCCACGCTCAAGTAAGTGTTCTGATGCCTGGATCCTAACTCTGAATCAGTTCCACTGGGTCTTCACCTTCTCCTGTCTGATCATGCTGTGGGCTCTGCCTGTCTCCAGCACTCAGGACTCTGAGCTACCACCATGACCTGGGAATCCCAACCAGTTCAAGCTTCATGGAGTGGTGAGACCCCAGCTCCTGCACCCCAACCCCCTGCCCTAGCCCAGAGCCCCCTCCTGCACCTTGAGTGAGGGTGAGAAGAGTGAACAACAGAGTGGGCAGGATGGAGTGACTGGGAGTGGGGCCTTGGGGAAGGAGTGGAGAAGGGGCGGGTCCTTGAAGGAGGGGTGGGCAAGGGTGTTCGCTTTCATGTGAGTAGAAATTGGCAACCCTACTCCACATTGGGGAAGGTGCAGACATACAAATGAGCTAACACTGTACAGAGCTCTGTGCAGTGCAAGAGGATATAATTTTGGGTTCCACACAGGAGCCTTCTCACTCCAGGTCCTTTCCTTATCTACTCCAAGACTGACTGGGTCACCTGATCCTCTTCTTTCTGCCCATCGGGCAAGGAGAGTTGGCCACATCAAAGGTTACAGGGACCGAATTTCTTCTGAAGTTTAAACAAAGTTTGGTTAATTTAGCTTTTCCACATGTCTGAAACTAATTGGATTTACTGGACATAGAAATGAAAATATTGTGGCTATATTTACATGTTATAAATGGCATTGATTCTTTTTTACGCACGCCAACTGTATTTAAATAGTGTGAGAAAACCCACTGAATTTCACTTCTGACTTACAATTAAGGAAACCTGGACACGTTTTATAAAAATATTGATCATATTGGTTCAGAAATGGCTGGATAGGCTTTGGAAACATACCTAAGTATTTAGATATTTGTACAAAATTAAACTTTCAAATTTTTTATTATGAATTGTAGTTATTATTTATTTGTATTCTGCTGGTGGCTAAAGGACCCAAACCAGAACTGGAATCCCCATTGTGCTGGACACTGTACAAATTGCCCTGAAGATCTCAATCAGGGCCTGTTTTAGGTCGATTCACCCGATTCCCAGGAATCGGGCCTCGCACCTTAGACACTTTTTTTTTTAACTTACCCCGGGTCCCTTGCTGCAATCTGCTCCGGGGTCTTCTGGGTGGTCCTGCTCCCTTGAGCGAAGCGCAAGCTGGAGCCCGGCAAGCCATGCAGACCCGCTTTCCTGGCTGGAGCCCCAGCCGAAGCGCAGCAAGCCCCGCGGCCCCACTCTCCTGACTGGAGCTCCGGCAGCAGTGCGGCAAGCCCTGTGGCCGCGCTCTCCTGGCCGAAACCCCGGCCGGAGCGCTACAAGCCCCGTGGCCCCGCTCTCCTGGCTGTAGCCCCGGCCGGAGCGTGACAAGCCCTGTGGCCCCGCTCTCCCGGCTGGAGCTCCGGGCCTTTAAATAGCTTCCAGAGCCCTGGGGTAGTGAGAGGCTCTGGGGGCTATTTAAAAGGCCAGGGCTCCAGCTGCTTCTGCCACCCCGGTCCTTTAAATAGCAGCCAGAGCCTCGCCACCCCCATGCATTCCCCAGGGCTCCCGCAGCTATTTAAAAGGTCCAGGGCTGGGTAGAAGCTGGGGAGCCCTGGGCCCTTTAAATAGCCCCCAAAGCCCTGGGATAGCAGGGAGCTTGGGGGCTATTTAAAGGGCTGGGGCTCCAACTGCCTCTGCTGCACCCCCTGCCCTACCCACACCAACCCCGCTCCCCCTGCCTGCAGCCAGTCCCTGTCAAACCCCCTGCCATGTCTCTAGTCAACCCCTGCCACATACCCCTGTGGCCCTGCCCAAAGCCAGCCAGCCCCACACACACTGCTGCCCGCACCAGCCCTGCACACCTTGCCCTGTCTCCAGCCGACCCCTGCTGCACCCCACTGCCTGAAGCCAGCCAGTCTCACACTCCTCTGTCTCCAGCCCTGCCAACCCCTGCTGCACCCCGCTGCGGCCCTGCCTGAAGCCAGCCTACCCCACACATCCCCTATCTCCAACCAGCCCCGCACCCCTTGCCCTGCCTGCAGCCAGACCCTACCTCCAGTCAGCCCCTGCCCTGCCTCCAGTCAGCCCCATGTCCATTTGTGCCCTGCAGTTCCCAGGGCAGTAACCTTGCACACCTGCCTCATTGAGGGGGGCAGGGAGCAGCTGGGACCCACACATGTGAAACGGCAGTCATTAATAACCAATCAACAGCATATATGATGCAATGTACATGATATATAATTTTATTAATTATATAGTTATGGAAAGTAAATAACACATGAAAGAAATGAAAGGCTTTATTTTCCACTTTTTTTTTTAAGTCATCCCTGCCAGGGCTCCGCCGAAAATGTTCGAATTGGGCCCCGCACTTCCTAAAGCCGGCCCTGATCTCAATATTTAAGTCAGATTTGGGGGAGTAAAGGGCTGTAACATACACATACAGCTATCAGGAGGCTGGATGACAAATATAGTAATTCCTTTTCAGAATACACAAACCTCTCTCTCATTCTCTCTCTCTCACACACACACTCTCTTACACACACACATATGCACACACACATGGTGGGAACAGGGAGAGGAGGGCATGAATAAGAAGAAGACAAGTGGGAACAGGAAGAACAATACCAAAAGTGTAAGCAGGGCACAGAGAGTGAGGTTGCAGCAGGAGCGAGGAAGATGATGGAATTGAAGAGAACCATCACACATTCCAAGATGATAAAAATGTCCAGAAATAAAACATGAAAAATTGGACTGTGTCATGAAGTTCCAAAAATTGCTTCCTTGGTTCACAGCTCCTTCCCTTTTAAGCTTTGTCCATTACTAGGTTGTGCCAATAAAAGACTGTAGAAATGAATACAAAATGCAGATACCATATATCTATAGTAAAATGTGTGATAAAACCAAATAGCTACTCACGCAGAGTTTATCTCTGATTTTATACTGGCAAATCCTGAGCCATTGACATCAGTGGGAGTTTTGCTGTGGATCGAGGGAAGTAACACAGCCCATTGTATGAGACTGATAGAAGAAGCAGTCAAAATGCTATTTAACCACAGGAGGGTATGCTTGTTATCTGAGAAGAAATAGCAATACAGGAAACAAGAGATACACGGGAACTATGTTTATAAAATAAAATTGTTTATATGTAACACTTTATCAATCATTTTAAAAATGGGATAGAAACTGGTTTCTGCTGAGTCTATTTGGGAAAAAAAAAATATTTAAATATTTATTGAGAAGTTGATCCAAGATCCATATTGTTTTAATTAAGAAATGAACAAATTCAATGGTGTGCTTATGCAGCTATATCCTCCCATGCAAGGACTCTTGATAATGTTACAATCTACCATGACTAAGGAGCAGCACATAGCTGTACTGCCCCAGCACAGACCCAGGAATGAATTGTGTCCCTCTGAAGTCATAGTTTCTCCCCTGCTCACTACTCTGAAAAGGGATAGGAAGGAAATCACTTTACTCTTATTCCCAAAGCAAGTTATTCCCTCTGTGTGCTTGACCAGCTGCATAGCCAGGACTCCTATTTCCTACCCCTTCGCTATACATTTCCACACAGGGACAGTTATCAGGCGAGCTGCGCAGCTATCCCTCTCGTGGCTGGAGTCACTAGCTCAACAAGGCCACGCAGCCAGGTAATCAGTCTTACTCCTCCTTACTCTCCCTACTGAGAGTAAAGGCTGTGACACTGGAGCCCTTAAAGAACTACAAGAGTCCTGCAGAAGTGTTCACACACACACAGTCCACCAGATGCTGAACCTGGCAAGGATCCCTTCAGTGAAAAGTCTGCTGGTGGAGCAGCCAAAATGAGCCAGTACTGCCCAAAACCTGGGTGGTGATGGCTGGGTGTCCTATGCCCAGGGTAGCTGTAGAAAGTATGACTTCACAGTCAAAAGCCAGAGACTCACAACTGAAGTGTCAGATATCTAACACAGACCACTGCCTTGTGTATTGAATACATCGCTTTGCTATGGAAATGAAGCCATTGTTAATACAGTTTTTTTTTCTTTTCCTTTCGTTCCACACCTGCTGGTTCAACTCCTTCCTATGGCCTTTTTCTCTTTTCAGTTTATTTCTCCACATAACAGACTCTGTCAAGAGGGGCACTCCTGTCAATGAAACACCATTTTAGCTTTTCTGAGTGTGTAATGTTGATGATGATTAATGTCTATATTTGTGAGAAGGAACGAGCTGAATTTGTTGTCTACACTGTATACTGTGCTATCATAAAGACAGCCCCAGCTGCCACATGATTGAAAATCTATCTTCTTAAGTGAGTAATGTGAGTATTGATGCACTCATAAGTGCCAAGGAGAGGCTAAATGACTCTGAGACAAAGTAGTTCAAAAGACAAGCACACCCTGTCCCTGTCCACTGCTTTCCTTACTACACTTTCCTAGGCCTACAGTAACCAATTATGGCAAGAAAGCAACTTTTTCATCAGCAAAACGCTGCAGAATCTGCAAACAACCAATAACCTCCCACACTGAGAACCGTCTCAGCTTCAGTTGCAGGGGAAAGTGAAAAGTGACAGGGAACTGTAACTGAAAAGCAATTAGGAAGCCTGCCCTAACTGAAAAACTGGGGTGCAACTACTATAAGTATACAATGATAAACACTGTATCACCAGGCGAAACATGACAGCAATGTTTTCAATAGGTGTTCTGATTAATTAAAAACACCTCCAGCTATATATAAAATTATAAGCATACACACACTGGCACGCACATACACGCTACACTTCATCTCTGGATTCCTAGATTTAAATTCTACCTAAGCCACAAATAGAATTTAGTAATCTTAGGTTAAGAGATATTTGTGAACAGCTTAAAAACCCTGAAGGACTAAAGGAGTCTGAAAAGTAACTCTAAGAGAGAACAGAGAACCCCAACTGCAGAGTCTGGCCACAAACCATACGGCATGATGACGTCTCCTCATTATTACCCATTCTACATCCTTCTTTCACTTTCCTATAAATCTGTAGGTTCTGGAAAGCGACATATGGGATGCATTTTGGAAGTTATCACCAGAATTTCCTCAGAGGTCAATATAAAACAATGACAAACTCACTCTTCATATGGGGTTCAGCACATCTAATTCCTGGCACTCTTAACAAGTGCCAGTCCAGGGACTGGGAATAAAAATGAAAACTGAAGAAACCAGTTTAGGTCTTCTTCAGGGACATTAACAGAATTATTACAAGACGAGTTCCCAATCTTAATTCAAAGCTATTCTGGAGGGGAAAAAAAAACCCTAGACATTCCCTTAGTACGTCTATTTATTTGCTCCAGGAATCTGTTCTTGCCAGTTCAGTTATTCAGCAAGAATCTAAAATAAGTCAGATACAAGGTTTGACTTTTCTATTTAGTTGAAACAACTGTGAACAGCCCAATAACATAAAAAAAACCCCACTCTCAGTCCTACACCTATTGCTTTACTATGCCTGGAAGTACAAGCTGGTGAGGGCTTGGCCATTGTTTTACCTGCTGCAGTACCAGCAGTCTCAGTGACAATAGCAGTAATCATAAAAGGAAGAGGACAGAAATAATTTACTCTTTCATCTATTTGTGGTCATCAGCTTGCCTTATCAGTGTTTTCTGGTGACTGTGCTGTCAATATAGCACTAAGCATGTCATTTTAGGGACATAATGTACTGTATTTTGAAACAAATGTTAAATACCTGTATTTCAGCCACCAATTTTTTCCGTATAGCAAGCTCACTGAATACGTCCCTTCACAACATCATCTGAAAGCCAGTGCGTGTAACTGACCTGAGCGTCCCAGCACTAGTACCCCCTCCACACCATCAGTCACAGCGTAACAAATTTTATATATATATATATATATATATATATATATATATCCTGAGTGAATTCAGATAAGGTACTTTACAGGGCATTTTTTTTTCTTATTTCCCTGCTGACAGCTGTTTGGTGATAACAATATTAGGAAGACCATATTTCCCAAAGAGAAAATTGGATACCGCACTGGGTGGCCCGAGCCCTCTCCCAGTGTGCGTGGTTGGCGTCACCACTTGCACCCCTCCAACTCCAGGAAGTTCCTCCACAGCGCACCTCCTTTTTTGACAAAAGTGGGCTTTTGTCCCATTTGCTCAGCCCACACCACTTCCAGCAGCTCCCATTGGCCCGGAGCAGAGAACCACATCTAGTGGGAGCCGTGATCGGCCAGACTTGCGGATGTGGCAGGTAAACAAATCGGCCCGGCCCACCAGGTGCTTTCCCTAAATAGGCGGCATCCCAAGTTTGGTAAACACTGCTTTCAGGAAATATGCTTATGATATGAAGATGGCATAACTGAAACATAATTTATGCAAGATGAGTCTTGTAAAGTATCATTGGAAAGGTTCTAATTTACTAAATGTGATTATCCAATTTGTATGCATGTATCATTTCTGAATCTAAAGTTAGTAATATTGACTATGTAAAAATTACAACTGGTTGTGTACTTCGGAAACACCACCCAGACAACAGGCCATCAGCCACGATGGGACATTAGGAAGAAACAATAAGACTTTGGAGATACTAATCTCTCTCATTCCTGAGAGGCATCCGGGGACGATGCTGTGACACACAAGGTCATGTGGTCATGTCACTTGGTACTAAACACCATCTTGGACTTCTGATAATTTTCCACTAAGGGCATGGCTACATTTGCAAATGTAGAGTGCTTTGAGTTAAACCAGCCTTTGTAGAGTGCAGATGGAAAAGCGCTGCAGTCTGTCCACACTGACAGCTGCAAGTGCACTGGCGTGTCCACATTTGCAGCACTTGCAGTGGCATTGGGAGTGGTGCATTGTGGGCAGCTATCCCAGAGTGCACTTCTTCCCATTCTGGTGTTGTGGCTTGTGGGACAGGGGTGGGGCTGTTATAACCTTAGTCCCAGATTTGGACCTTAGCGTCCAAAATATGGGGGTTAGCATGAAAACCTCCAAGCTTAGTTACCAGCTTGGACCTGGTACCTGCTGCCACCACCCAAAAAATTAGAGTGTTTTGGGGCACTCTGGTCCCTCTGAAAAACCTTCCCTGGGGACCCCAAGACCCAAATCCCTTGAGTCTCACAACAAAGGGAAATAATCCTTTTTCCCTTCCCCCCTCCAGGTGCTCCTGGAGAGATACACAGACACAAGCTCTGTGAAACTACACAGAGAGACTCCCCCTCTCTGTTCCCAATCCTGAAAACAAAAAGTACTTTCCTATTCCCCCAGAGGGAATGCAAAATCAGGCTAGCAAATCCAACACACAGATCTCCCCATTTCTTCCTCCCACCAATTCCCTGGTGAGTACAGACTCAATTTCCCTGAAGTAAAGAAAAAACTCCAACAGGTCTTAAAAGAAAGCTTTATATAAAAAGAAAGAAAAATACATACAAATGTTCTCTCTGTATTAAGATGATACAACACAGGGTCGATTGCTTAAAAGAATATTGAATAAACAGCCTTATTCAAAAAGAATACAAATCAAAGCACTCCAGCACTTATATTCATGCAAATACCAAAGAAAAGAAACCATATAACTTACTATCTGATCTCTTTGTCCTTACACTTAGAAACAGAAGACTAGAAGGTAGAAACTGCTTCTCCAAAGCTCAGAGAAAGCAGGCAGGCAGACAAAAGACTTAGACACTCAATTCCCTCCACCCAAAGTTGAAAAAATCCGGTTTCCTGATTGGTCCTCTGGTCAGGTGCTTCAGGTGAAAGAGACATTAACCCTTAGCTATCTGTTTATGACACGCCCCCCAAATTGCAGACAGTGGGGAAGCTCACTGGCGGCGATTTCCTTCTAGAACTTTAAAATAAACAGATTACTACAACACATGCACCTTTACATATACTCCTAAGTATTTAACTAACAGACTTCTACATTTTAAGAAAACTTTTTAACTACTGAATTCTGGGAAACTCTCACGGGAGAGTGCATCAGCTACTTTGTTAGAAGCTCCTGTGATGTGCTGAATTTCAAAATCAAAATCTTGGAGAGCTAAACTCCAACGAAGAAGTTTCTTGTTGTTCCCCTTGGCAGTATGAAGCCACTTTAGTGCAGCATGGTCAGTTTGTAGTTGGAACCGCCGTCCCCAAACATATGGGCGTAGCTTTTCCAGGGCGTACACAATGGCATAGCATTCCTTTTCACTGACTGACCAGTGACTTTCCCTCTCAGACAGTTTCTTGCTGAGAAACACGACAGGATGGAAGTTGTGATCTGTTGCTTCCTGCATGAGCACTGCTCCTATACCACGCTCAGATGCATCGGTGGTTACTAGGAATGGCTTGTCAAAGTCCGGGGCCCTGAGCACAGGGTCAGACATGAGCGTTGCCTTAAGTTGGGTAAAGGCCTTTTGACACTCATCAGTCCACTTAACTGCATTTAGCTGGGTCTTTTTGGTCAGGTCGGTCAATGGGGCAGCGATTTGGCTGTAGTGTGGTACAAATCGCCTGTAGTATCCGGCCAAGCCTAAGAAGGATTGGACCTGCTTCTTGGACCGTGGGACAGGCCACTTTTGGATAGCATCCACCTTGGCCTGTAGGGGGTTTATGGTTCCTCGACCCACCTGGTGCCCCAGGTAAGTCACTCTGTTTTGGCCTATTTGACACTTTTTGGCCTTAACAGTTAGTCCTGCCTGCCTGATGCGCTCAAAGACCTTTTCCAGGTGTAGTAGGTGTTCGGGCCAGGAGTCTGAAAAAATGGCCACATCATTGAGGTAGGCAACTGCAAATTCTCCCAGTCCAGCTAGTAGACCATCTACCAGCCTCTGGAAGGTGGCGGGTGCATTTCGAAGGCCGAAAGGAAGGACATTGAATTCATACACCCCCGCATGGGTGACGAATGCTGACCTCTCCTTGGCAGGTTCATCTAGCGGTACTTGCCAGTACCCCTTGGTTAAGTCTATTGTAGAGATGAACTGGGCACGTCCCAACTTTTCCAATAGCTCATCGGTACGTGGCATTGGATAGTTGTCCGGACGAGTTACAGCATTTAGCTTACGGTAGTCCACACAAAAGCGTATTTCCCCATCTGGTTTGGGTACCAGAACCACTGGAGATGCCCATGCACTGGTAGATGGGCGGATTATACCCATCTGTAGCATGTTCTGGATCTCCCGTTCTATAGCAACTTGGGCATGAGGAGACACCCGGTAGGGTGGGGTTCTGATTGGGTGAGCATTACCTGTATCAATGGAATGGTATGCCCGTTCAGTCCGTCCTGGGGTGGCTGAGAACAATGGGGCGAAGTTAGTGCACAGCTCCTTGATTTGTTGCCGCTGCAGACGTTCCAGGGTGGTTGAGAGGTTCACCTCTTCCACGCCACCGTCTTTTTTCCCGTCGTAGTAGACACCGTCAGGCCACTCAGCATCATCTCCCTGGACTGTAAACTGACAAACCTGTAAGTCTCTGGAATAGAAAGGCTTGAGAGAATTAACATGGTACACTTTAGGCTTTAGTGAGGAATTGGGAAATGCTATGAGGTAGTTTACAGCTCCCAGGCGCTCTTGGACTGTGAATGGCCCTTCCCATGATGCTTCCATCTTATGGGCCTGTTGTGCCTTCAAGACCATAACCTGGTCTCCTACCTTGAAGGACCGATCTCTGGCATGTCTGTCATACCAGGCCTTTTGCTCTTCTTGAGCATCCTTTAGGTTCTCTTTAGCAAGGGCTAAAGAGTGTCGGAGGGTGCTTTGTAGGTTGCTTACAAAGTCCAGAATGTTAGTTCCTGGAGAAGGCGTAAACCCCTCCCATTGCTGCTTCACCAACTGTAATGGCCCCTTAACCTCGTGACCATACACAAGTTCAAATGGTGAAAACCCTAAACTGGGATGTGGTACAGCCCTGTAGGCAAACAGCAACTGCTGCAACACTAGGTCCCAATTATTGGAGAATTCGTTGATGAATTTTCGTATCATGGCCCCCAAAGTTCCATTGAACCTTTCCACCAGGCCATTGGTTTGATGGTGGTACGGGGTGGCAACCAAGTGATTCACCCCATGAGTTTCCCACAGTTTTTCCATGGTCCCTGCCAGGAAATTAGACCCTGAATCTGTAAGGATGTCAGAGGGCCAACCTACCCTGGCAAAGATGTCTGTTAGGGCCAGGCACACAGTGTTAGCCCTGGTGTTGCCTAGAGCGACTGCTTCCGGCCATCGGGTAGCAAAGTCCACTAAAGTCAGTACGTACTGCTTTCCTCTGGGTGTCTTTTTTTGGGAAAGGGCCCAGAATATCCACAGCTACTCGCTGAAATGGGACCTCAATTATGGGGAGTGGCTGGAGAGGGGCCTGGACCTGGTCTTGAGGCTTTCCCACTCTTTGGCATACCTCACAAGACCGGACATACTTGGCAACGTCCTTGCCCATCCCCTCCCAGTGGAAGGACTTCCCCAACCGGTCCTTGGTTCTGTTCACCCCAGCATGGCCACTGGGATGATCATGGGCTAAGCTTAAGAGCTTCCCCCGGTACTTAGTTGGAACCACCAACTGTTTTTGCGGCTGCCATTCTTCCCGGTGTCCACCAGAAAGAATTTCCTTGTATAAAAGTCCTTGGTCTATAACAAACCGGGATCGATTAGAAGAGCTGAGAGGCGGTGGGGTGCTCCGTGCCGCCGCCCAAGCTTTCTGAAGGCTGTCATCTGCTTCCTGCTCAGTCTGGAACTGTTTCCTTGAGGCTGGGGTCACCAGTTCTTCCTCAGACTGTGGACTTGGGCTTGGTCCCTCTAGAAGCGATGTAGGTGATGGGGTTGTTTCCGTTGCTGGTGAACCGCTCTCCGCTGGTGCACCTGAGGGTATTTCAGGCTCTGGCTTTGAGGTTGAAGATGTGGTTGCACTTGCTGGTGCTGGTTGCTGTTCCAGTTCCGGGCCTGGGACTGGCGATGCTGTGGCTGTTTCAGTGGTAGGCATGGAATCCGGGTCCACTACCTCTGTCTGGGTCTCTGGTAACACAGACGGGGCCTCTGTGGACGGTTCAGGAACAGGAATGGGTCTGGAAGCTTGCCTGGTTTGGCTACGTGTAACCATTCCCACTCTCTTGGCCCGCCTCACCTGGTTGGCCAAGTCTTCCCCCAGTAGCATGGGGATAGGATAATTGTCATAGACTGCAAAAGTCCACATTCCTGACCAGCCTTTGTACTGGACAGGCAGTTGAGCTGTAGGCAAGTCTACAGCTTGTGACATGAAGGGGTAAATTGTAACTTTGGCCTTTGGGTTGATGAATTTGGGGTCAACGAAGGATTGGTGGATAGCTGACACTTGTGCCCCCGTGTCTCTCCACGCAGTAACCTTCTTTCCGCTCACTCTCAAATTTTCCCTTCACTCCAAGGGTATTTGAGAGGCATCCGGGCCTGGGGATCTTTGGTGTGATGGTGGTGTAATGAATTGCACTCGCATGGTGTTCTTGGGACACTTGGCCTTGATATGTCCCAGTTCATTACACTGAAAGCATCTTCCATCTGATGGGTCACTGGGCCGAGGTGAGTTACTGGAGACTGGTGAGGTTGAAGGGTAGGGTATCTGTGGCTTTACTTGGGTGGTATGTGGGGTCTTTGGCTGTCCTCGGTTGTAGGGTTTATGGTCTGTGTGCCCCCTGGGGTAATCGTTCCCCTTGACAGTAGCTTTCTTGCTTTCTGCCAGTTCCATCCATTTGGCTCCAATCTCCCCCGCCTCAGCGATATCTTTGGGGTTTCCATCTTGTATGTACCGTGTGATGTCTTCAGGAACACCATCCAAGAACTGCTCCATTTGTATGAGGAGGTTCAGTTCTTCCAAGGTTTGAATGTTGTTTCCTGTTATCCAGGCCTCATAGTTTTTTGCAATGTAGTAGGCGTGTTTGGGAAATGACACCTCGGGTTTCCACTTTTGGGTTCTGAAGCGCCGACGGGCATGATCTGGGGTTATCCCCATTCGGTATCTGGCCTTGGTTTGAAAAAGTTTATAGTCATTCATTTGCAGCTTAGGCATTTCAGCTGCCACCTCTGCTAAAGGTCCACTGAGCTGTGACCTCAATTCTACCATGTACTGGTCTTCGGGGATGTTGTACCCAAGACAGGCTCTTTCAAAATTTTCCAAGAAGGCCTCGGTGTCATCACCTGCCTTGTAGGTGGGAAATTTCCTGTGCTGTGGAGCAATATTTGGCGCCGGGTTGTTAGGGTTGGCTGGCACAGGCAGCCCAGCTTTTGCCAACTCCAGTTCATGTTTTCTCTGTTTTTCCTTCTCTTCATTCTCTTTTTGTTGTTTTTCTATTTCTTTTTGGTGCTTTTCCATTTCTCGGCGGTGGGCCAACTCTTCTTCTTCTTGTTTCCTTCGGTGGGCGAACTCTTCTTCTTCTAGTTTTCTTTTGTGTGCTGCCTCTTGGGCTGCCTGTTCTCTTTGGAAGGCTGCCAGTTTCATGCTTTCTTCCTTTTCTTTCATCTCCATCTCTTTTTGTTTTATTTCCAGTTCCTGTTTGTGTTTTTCCATCTCTCGCCTGTGTTCAGCTTCTTTGATTTGTTCTTCGGCCTCAATTTTTGCCTCAGAAGTCATGGTTCCTGTTTTCTTGTGTTGGGGTGCCCTCCGGTGTTTATCTTCTGAACTGCAGGTTCTCTGTTGCCTCCTGGAGTCAGCCTAGCAACAGTGCCTTTTTTCCCTTTCTCTCTCTAGCTAATGTTCAATGAAGGGAAACCAGAAAAACCACTTTATTTGCATGCATATAAGTGCTGGTACTTGCCTCCTAATGGGAGGGCTATTGCATGACAAAAGACCCTCAACAGTCTCTTAATGGCTTCTCGCTTAACATGCAAGCCACAAACTGCCAGAGAGAGCAGAAAAAAAAATTCTCTCTGGTTCCCTTTTAAAACCAACTGTTTCTCTCTGCTAAAAAGCCCTTAGCAGAGAAAAGAAAAATATAATATTCCTACTGGCTTCTGGATTCTGTCTATATCCCACCCACTGCCACCATGTTATAACCTTAGTCCCAGATTTGGACCTTAGCGTCCAAAATATGGGGGTTAGCATGAAAACCTCCAAGCTTAGTTACCAGCTTGGACCTGGTACCTGCTGCCACCACCCAAAAAATTAGAGTGTTTTGGGGCACTCTGGTCCCTCTGAAAAACCTTCCCTGGGGACCCCAAGACCCAAATCCCTTGAGTCTCACAACAAAGGGAAATAATCCTTTTTCCCTTCCCCCCTCCAGGTGCTCCTGGAGAGATACACAGACACAAGCTCTGTGAAACTACACAGAGAGACTCCCCCTCTCTGTTCCCAATCCTGAAAACAAAAAGTACTTTCCTATTCCCCCAGAGGGAATGCAAAATCAGGCTAGCAAATCCAACACACAGATCTCCCCATTTCTTCCTCCCACCAATTCCCTGGTGAGTACAGACTCAATTTCCCTGAAGTAAAGAAAAAACTCCAACAGGTCTTAAAAGAAAGCTTTATATAAAAAGAAAGAAAAATACATACAAATATTCTCTCTGTATTAAGATGATACAACACAGGGTCGATTGCTTAAAAGAATATTGAATAAACAGCCTTATTCAAAAAGAATACAAATCAAAGCACTCCAGCACTTATATTCATGCAAATACCAAAGAAAAGAAACCATATAACTTACTATCTGATCTCTTTGTCCTTACACTTAGAAACAGAAGACTAGAAGGTAGAAACTGCTTCTCCAAAGCTCAGAGAAAGCAGGCAGGCAGACAAAAGACTTAGACACTCAATTCCCTCCACCCAAAGTTGAAAAAATCCGGTTTCCTGATTGGTCCTCTGGTCAGGTGCTTCAGGTGAAAGAGACATTAACCCTTAGCTATCTGTTTATGACAGGGGCATTCTGAGTCCTGTCCCAATGCGTCGTGATGCTTCAGTTCGCATCCCAGCAATCCCTCTACTTCTGTCCACAATTGGAGCAATCTTTCAATGCTTTTTGTACTGCATGATCTGTCTTCCCGTTCGGTGTGTGGGAATGGAGCCTGAACTGCTGAGGAATATGCTGACAAGTCTCGCCAGCACATCACCTTTGGCAGTCCAGTTATTCCTTAAGATCCAAAGCAACAGCGAGGACTTCGACGATGATATCAACTTGAGTAATGCATGCAACATGAGATTGCTTGTGGCATTCACAGACATGCTCACCACCATGGAACGGCACTTTTGCGCTCAGGAACCAAGCACTGAGTGATGAGATCACATCGTCATGCAAGTCTGGGATGATGAGCAGTGGCTGCAGAACTTTTGCATGAGAAAAGCCACTTTCATGGGACTATGAAAGGAGCTTTCCCCCCACCCTGTGGCGCAAGAACACGATCTTGAGAGCTGCCCTGATGGTGGAGAAGCAGGTGGTTTTTGCAGTCTGGAAGCTGCCAACTCCAGACAGCTACTGATTGTTCGCTAACCAGTTTGGAGTGGGGAAGTTGACTGTTGGAATCGTGTTGATACAAGTTTGCAGGGCCGTTGATCGCATCCTGCTCAGAAGAACTGTGACTCTGGGGAACATGCATGACATTGTGGCTGGCTTTGCATAAATGGGTTTCCCTACTGGGATGTATATTTGAATTCTGGCACCACCCCACCTAGCCTCCAAGTACATTAATCAGAAGAGCTATTTCTCTATGGTTCTCCAGGCACTTGTGGATCACTGTGGGCATTTCATTGACATTAACACAGGCTGGCCCGGAAAGGTGCATGATGCACACATCCTTCAGACCACTGGCCTGTTCAGGAAGCTGGAATCCGGGACTTTTTTCCCGGACCAGAAGATCACCATGGGGAAGTCGAAATGCCCATTGTTATCCTTGGAGACCCCGCTTACCCTTTAATGCCGTGGCTCATGAAACCCTACACAGGGAGCTTTGACAGCAGGAAGGAATGGTTCAACAACAGACTGAGCTGGTGCAGAATGACTGTGGAGTGTGCTTTTGGCCGTTTAAAGGGCCACTGGCACTCTCTGTATGGGAAGCTAGACCTGGCTGATAACAGCATCCCTGCAGTTATATCCACGTGCTGTACACTCCATAACATTTGTGAAGGAAAAGGTGAAAGATTCAGTCAGGTGTGGGACTTGGAGGTTCAACACCTGGAGGCTGAATTTGAACAGCCAGAGATCAGGGCTATTAGAGGGACCCAGCTCGGGGCTGCAAGGATTAGGGATAACTTGAGGGAGAAAATTGAGGCTGAAAACCACCAGTAATGTCTGGTGCCCTGCACAGGAGTGAACTGCAGTGGTTCCAATGTGAGTATTAATCTGTGTTTGCTAAGTATGATACACTGACTTGCAGTGCCTGTTGCTTTCCTGGGTTAAGGTATCTTTTACTTTATGTAATAATAAAGAATGTTTTCAAAGCCAAAAAATCCATTTATTGAAAAGAAACACAACTGCTTGGGAAACAGAAAGGGCAAGGGGGTGGAATGGGGAATGGTGCAATCATACTCAGCCTTCCTGTCTGGAGTGCTGTGCAATGACTGCTGCACTTCAGGATGGCTATACTGCATGGTGTTGGGGGTTGAGTGCAGTGGGTAAGGGTTGTAGTTTTCAGGGCTGGGTGGTGAAGCTACAGGTTTTGGAGGCAGCTGGTGGTGATAAGAATCTGGATGTTGGGGAAAATGGGTTGGAGGTGACATGGGGGCACAAGGGAAAGAGTTTTGGGACAAGGGCTTTGGGGGGAAGGCGGGGGGGGCAGGCGCAGTAGTGCTCCACCTGCATGGCTACAAGCACCTGGACCGAGTCTCTTTGGTGCTCCATGATGCTTAGCAGCCTCTCTATGCTTTGGTGCTGGTGATCCGCATTCTGCTGGTGGACCCTCCTTTCACTCTCCCACCACTCCTGCACTTTTTGATTTTCATTAAGGGAGTGCTGCATGACTTCATGCAGCATGTCCTCTTTGCTTCTACGTGGTCTCTTTCTGATTCTTTTCAGCCTCTCGGCCAGTGATAACATGGATGGCTGAGATCTCAAGATTGCATCTGTAAAGGCAAAATGCAACACTTAACAGAGGCAGCATTGTTCACAGCAGACAGAGCAATGATTCCCCCATACTTAAGGAGGGAAAGCACAGTCTACGCAATAGCATAATTTGCCCATCCCAAAGCGAGCACACGTAACCCCCAGGAGCCCCAAAATGGTGAGTAAGCACAGGGTCAAGGGGGACGGATTCTTTCATGGCTGTACTGTTCTCTGGGTTTCTGTGTCTTGGGGAGAGCCAACAGCTGGAGGGGGCGCCTATACTGAACACTGTCCCCACATTTTCCACTGGAGTTCTTTCTGGGAGATATCTCAAGCTGACGGTGACCTGGGAAGCAAGGGAGGATCTTCTACTGCAATGCAGCTTCTGCCCTGGCCCATATGCAGCTTGCCTGTGTGTAGCAATGGTCCCCCCGCCCCTCATGGCACAGTGGCGCATATATGTTAGTCTGACTGGGACAAGGACCACAGTGGCTCTCTCATGAAACCTGCGCAAGAGCATTACCGAACTTCTGGATGAGACATTTGAAGGGATTACTGAGGCCAATTACCGCGATGTGAGAGAACACATCAACGCCCTATTCCGCATCTAGGCATGCATGCAGCCCTAACCCTCCTTGCCCCAAGAGCCTGCACTGAATAACTTCCTTCTCAAAATAAAAGCCACTTACTGGGAACCTCCTCTGGTGTTTGTCCTTCCCTAAGCACCGGCCGCCATGACTGGCTACCTTCCCCCGGCTCGAGAATAGCTCCTGGCTTCATGCATCTAGGGATGCCAGAGTGTCATCCTCCTCCTCAGCACCCTTGCTCCCACTTTGCTCCTCTTCCTCCTCCTCCTGCCTTGTTGAACTGGGCTCTGAAGTGTCCATGATGGTACTCAGAGTGGAGGTGGAGTCTCCCCCAAGTATCGCATCCAGCTCTTTGTAAAAATGGCAGGTCGCGGGGGCAGAACCAGAGTGGCTGTTTGCCTCACGGGCTTTGTGGTAGGCATTTTGCAGCACCTTCACTTTTATCCTGCACTGGGCCATGGCCTCTTTCCATCATGTCCCTTGATATCTGCCCAAAGGTAACATAATTCCTATGGCTTGAACGCAGCTGGGACTGGACAGCTTCCTCTCCCCAAACACTGATGAGGTCCAGCACCTCGCCATTGCTCCATACTGGGAATTGCCTGCAACGTGGAGGCATGATCACCTGGAAAGATTCACTGAGAGCACACCACACCTGGCTGAGCAAACAGGAAGGGGATTTTCAAAATTCCCAGAGAATTTAAAGGGCAGGTCTGACGGTTGGTCAACCAAGGGCAGGGCAGTAGAGTTCAAACTTGATGACCAGAGTGGCTAGAAAAGGCATTGTGGGATACGTCTGGAGGCCGATCAGACCAGGGCATCCACACTGGTGCTGCGGCGCTCCAGCGGGGGCACATCAAACTTTATTCCATTCACTGAGGTGGAGTACCAGGAGTGTTCTACATGCCTTGCCAGTGTGGACGCATTGTGAGTTAGAGTGCACTGGGCTGCTTTAATGTGCTCTAACTCGAAAGTGTAACCATGACCTAAAAGGAGAATGAGGTCAAGACCAGGAAACAAAAGATTCCCACCTTATGTAAATCTTATTTAAGACTGGGGACTAAGTTGATCTTGGTTCACTCTTCACTGAATCCTCACCCAGGATGATTGCTGGAAACACCTAAGGAACAAGGACAAAGGAAAAGAGAGAGGAGTACTGAACCCAGGCTAGAAAAGGGATCTGGTCTCTGAATGACTAACTAGACTATGGTAGGCCTGAAGGCTCCATGCCATAGCAGGACATATGTAGCATTTGGCCTTGAATGTCTCCCCCACAGTCCCATAAGGCTAACAACAATCATTCCCCAATATGTTCCAATATGTTTTGTAGTATAAAGTTTAGACATGTCATCGTAGCCCCATTGAAGTCAATGGCAAAAGTCCCATTCATTTCAGTGACATGAGGATTTCACCATAGCTGTATTATAATTTTTTATTCCAGGTGTACTTAACAGAATTATAGTTAACCCTCTTCTTATTGAATCCCTCTATGAATAATGATGCATCACAAACCATGACATTTTCACGAATGGCCTCAGAGACAGCTATTATAAGTAATCCATCCTTAGGCAATCCACTTTTACAGATTGCCAACGCTTCCTTGCTTCACAAAAGAAACCCATTTACATAACTCTTGTTCTAATAGGAATAAGGTAATAGACACATGGAATAGGATTTTAAAAGCACTTACCATTGGCCTAATTCTTCTCCTTTTGAAGTCAGTGAGAGTTTTATCATTGACTTTAATGAAGGCAGAGTTAGGCCAAGGCTGAGTGCTTTAAAAATCCCACCCATGCTGTTTGTAATATCAGTGGAACTACATTGCATTCAATGTTGAGTGTAATAAGCGTTTAACATTATTATAATGCAAGTCTTCAAAAGCAGCTAGCAATAGTGCCCTTAGGGACCAGTTGTGTTTCTCCTCTAAATGACAACAATGGGACTTCTACATACAGAGCACTTGTAAAAGTGGGTCCTTGATCCACAGTATGGTCAGAACGTTTGTCATCCATGTGGCACTGAAAGATGGAACATACATTTAGTGTTAAAAAGCCTTGTCAGATGGGCTAATGGCCCAACTATTTCTCAATATCTATAGACATTTTCTTTATGACATGAACTCTAATTTTGCATAATCTGGAGAGAATCAGATAAAGTGTTTTGAAATCACATGCACAGCCTGTTTCTTATATCAGATGGATTTGAAAGGTGCAGAAACCAGTGGCAATGCTGGCATTTGATCCAGTCATTTATTAAGGCCACCAGTTCCTTTTACAGTTAAGCACTGAACATGATCTCTGCAGAGGCAGAACAGAAGAAAGGCAATGTAAACAATAAAAGATGTACAGAGCAAACATTTAAATACTCAGATACATTAAAATCTGTCCAATAAGTAACCATAATTATAAAAATCAAAGGACAAAGGGCCTACATCCAAAGACCACTGAAGTCAATTGATCTCCTTCCATTAACTTCAGTTGGCTTGTGATCAGCCCCGAAAGAGAGTAATGATTGTGCTTGTTCTTAGAACTGGGCCAGGAGCCCCATTTGGAGAGCAACATGTTCAAAAATGGGATAAAAGATTTTGATGGATTTAAAATTCTATAAATTTGAGATTCAGCCCAGTCAAACAGATTAGGTCTAGTCAACAAAGCAAACTTGAACACAATTACAACTGTACCAAAGTTTTGACTCTTTTATAAGCAGTTTTAATTTGTCCTGCAAAAGCTCCTTCATTCATTCTATCATCACTAGGCCAGCAATGTGAAGAGCATGCAACATTAGTCATGTACAATGGGAAAAAGGAGTTGTAATAGAGGCATGCATGGAAGAATTACTCTGGGCTCAATTTTATTGCAAAAAGCAAATGTTACTGGAGTACTTATTCAAACTACCCACTGTTAAATCTCGGTAGGGAGCAGAGCTCAGACAGATTAACATCAGATCCTTGTACACGCTACTGTACATGATAATCCAGTGCCAGCAATACCCTTGAAAATGCCCCTACACACTATTTTTCCTTCATCCCCTGCTCATTAACCTGCAGAGTTGATACAGAATCCTCCTCAGGATTTGTAAGAATGAGGAATGTTGCAGGTAGCAGTTTACTGTAAACATAGACTTCTCTGAAGATGTAAATGTACCATAATGCTTTATGATTGTATCTCAAGGTATTTCCAGTGCATTAAGAGGTTTCCTAGTAATCCACCTAAACCTGTGAGCACATCTCAGGAGCAGGAAGGTGGCTGTTTGGCAGACTTCAGGCAAAGTCTACTTCTTTCATAGGACAGAGTGGCTCTCAACCTGTCCAGACTACTGCACCCCTTTCAGGGGTCTGATTTGTCTTGCGTATCCCGAGTTTTCACCTCACTTGAAAACTACTTGCCTACAAAATCAGACATAAAAATACAAAGGTGTCACAGCATTCTATTATTGAAAAAATGCTTACTTTCTCATTTTTACCATATGATTATAACATAAATCAATTGGAATATAAATATTGTACTTACATTTCAATGAATAGTATATAGAGCAGTATAAACAAGTCATCGTCAGTATGAAATTTTAGTCTGTACTGACTTCACAGATTCTTTTCATGTAGCCTGTTGTGAAACTAGGCAAATATCTGGATGAGTTGATGTACCTCTGGAAGACCTCTGTGTACCCCCAGGGGTACATGTACCCATGGTTGAGACCCACTGGAATAGACAGATGACAGGAGTGGGATCACTTAGCTAGGCATGTTGCTCCAATCCCTTCTTTGGGTGGAGGGGATCTAGTCAGTGATATCATCAATATTTTGCTGTTGTCCAAACGGGGGAAACAGAGGAAGGAGACTCTCATGTCACAGCAGCAGTGATATTTTATTTGTAATTTTACATTCACCCACAAAGGGTGAAGGTGTGGTGTTGTATTCTGAATTAGAAACAGATTCAGTGGGTAAAGTTTAGGGAAGGGGGAGAGACCCAACATTCAGCAAAATCAAACCTGCCAACTTTCGTTGGGTCTTTTGCTCAACATATGTATCCCCAGTCTGGGTCTATGCTGGTTAAATGATATGAATGTATCTTGTGACCCTTGTAACTGATACCTGTAATCCCTCATAACTCAAGCCTGGCTCCAGATGTACAGTACCTTCCCTCTTAACTTGTGTATGTTTAATTTTAAACATTAACTTTAATAAAATTTTTAAAGGAAACACATGGGCACACAGGGGTCAAAATAACCATGTTTACTAACTAGTACACACAAGGCCTAGCCCAGGAGTTGTCAAACTTCATTGCACCATGACCCCCTCTGACAACAAAAATTACTACATGACCTCAGGAGGGGAGACTGAAGCCTGAGTCCACCCAAGGCCCAGCCCTACCACTCTGGGGCCAGGGAAGGGGGCAAAGTCGAAGCCCAATGGCTTCAGCCCCAGTGACGGGGCCTGAAACCTGAGCCCTGCCGCCCGGGACTCGTGCTTTGACTTTGGCTCTGGGTTTCAGCAAGTCTAAGTCAGCCCTGATGACCCCGTAAAAATGGGGTTGCAACCCACTTTGGGATCCTGACCCACAGCTGGAGAACCGCTGGCTAGCTATATCTACATGCTTCTGCACTGGCAGGTATCTTTTGGCTTCTGATCCACAGAAGACAGTGAGGACCACTCCAGGGCTTATTAAAAGTGATACTACACAATTCCTATATACTACATCATTAGAAAGCTGTAATTAGGGACAACTATGAAAGGAGAAAAAAAAAGACCATACATTTTAATACTGTAGGATGTGTGTAAAAAATAGATAAAGGCTAACATATTGCTAACAAGAATTAAATATTGTCCTTATTATACTGAGCATGTACTGTTGACATATATGGAAACTATTCCTTTCTGGCACTATGCTATGAAATGACATGAGAGAAGGTGGTGAAGGGAACAGGATGATGCAAGAGGAAGCAGTAGATTCTCTTAGTGGGTAGGCTGGTTAGAGAAAGCATTAGGTATTTTCCCCCACTCCGGTGATCAGAGTTCTCTAAAGAGCACGGTGCTCTACTTAAATTTTAGATATGAGCCCAACTCACAATTATAACTAGATATAAACATCCCAAAACTTTATGTAGGATCTGAATTTTTCCACTTAGATTTCTACTTCTTTGCTGTCAGCATAAGAACAAGTATCCCATGTATGCTATGATCAACAATTTACAATCTCCTGATAATAACGTTTCACCTTCTATCCAGTATCACCACATACACGGACACTGGTAGCAATTAAATTTAGTGAGGATAATGAAGAAATTTGTGAGAAAGCTATGAGAACACCTATGAGCTCACAAGTGGACCCACGGCACTGGGAAATAGACGCTCATCAACAAAGTTCTCTGAGACAGAGTTTGGCTTGATACGCTGTCAGTCACCTTCCAACCAGTCTTAGGCTGTCCTCGACTATGGAACAGTGGCAGAATTATTTAATATATGTTTTTGAGGAATAAAGTTGAACTTTTAATATGTTGCACAGTAACCGGAACACCCCAATAAGAAGAAAGAAGGATTGTTTTTAAAAAAGTCAAATTAACTATTATTTATTACTAATTATCATGGCTATTATCCCAGGATGTTATTAGACATTGCAAGATGTCTCTGTCTTGTTCTCACTTTTGACAAAATACACAGTAGAGAATGACAGAAAACTATTAGTTGGTTAAACTCGTGAAAGATGATGGGTCCCTTTTCAAAATGCACATGATCTGAAGCCTATTGAAGTCATTGGAAAGACTCTCATTTGCTTCAGTGAACTCTGGCTCAGGCACCATAACACATACTCATTCCTGTCCACTATTTTTACAAAATGGAGGACGTGAGGGCTTTGAGGACCAAAGCCATCTCTGATGCTTCTGATCATTCCGTGACATACACACAACTCAGTACACATTTACTTTCATCCAACTATTTGAGGAAGGAATTTGAATATTTACTGCCCCCCTCAGCTATTCTTACAAGCTTATTGACAACACCAGGGAAGCTATTTCAATATGTTCTCACATTTCCTTGCCACTCTGAACTTTTATCATCTGGCTTCCTCATTACTGGTTCAATTGCCAAGTTTTGCATCTTGCTTTTAAAAACCTCCCACTCATTGTCCTCATTCCATTGTAATGGGGTGTTAATCTTTCAAATGCAGCTTCTCTGATGTCATACTCACTGGGTATAAGTTGCTCCAGGGATTCCTTGGATGTGTATTCCTTTATTGTGTTAATGTCACCATTAGTTCTGATTGCCTCCTTAAGTGCCTTCTTGTGTTCTGCTGAGGGTGTTACAGATTCTCATTGTTGTCTTCTTTTGGGCAATTTTACTTTAATGCTTTGTTTGTTTGCAATCTTTCTCTGATTTGTACAGGAGTTTTTGCCTCAATTTTCCTTCAAAGTGGATTCCAGTTGTGCTACTGGGTGGTGTTCAAAGTAGTTTTCCATCATTTGGGGATAGTTTTATACTTGCTTAATGAAGTTAAGTGTTTCTGTTTTGGGGATGTTTCTTGCCTTCTTTACTAGGTTTCAGTCATGCACACAACAAATGACTTTTGTCTGCTGAATCTTTTCTGTTTTTTTTCTGTGTATTTGATATTTCATGTAATATTGTTCAGAGTTATGGCTGAGGACTGTAGACAATTCTCCTTACCAATACTTTTTTTGGAAGTCCACCGAGCTACTTTCATTGTTGTATCTTATTAGGTAACAAAGTTCACTAAATCCCCAATATTAATGACTTTCACTTCAATATAACTTACCTGTGCATGCATGGGTAAATGCCATTAAGTGCGAACTGTATGTAGGACTAGGAATTTTGAATTTATTCTATCTACTTTATTGCTTAGTTGGAAATTATCCTATACATTTACATAAACTCATAATAAACTGTCATCCATTTTGTACAATCCTACATTTTAGATCACTGGATTGTCCATGCTTGAAGAACCTCGTTATTTGAAACATTACACTTCGTCCTCTGAAAAGGAAAAAAAAAATTTCAATATCCTGAATCTGCTGAATTTTCCTCTTAGATGTGCTGTGAGAGATGTAGTGTTAAAGCTGGGGTTGTGACTTTAAAAACGTGGGGCTAGATCTTAAGACACAGTGGACAGACATATCCCTTTTGTATTCAATGAAGCCTCATTTCCATATCATGACCCCAACTGGCTGCCCCAGAAATGCATGGCTTTGCAGGACTGAACCAAATATGGGAACATTACTACTTGTTGCTTGGTGTGACTCCACCAGCTGTGGTCACTCTGGCTAATGCAACAGTCCTCGTTAGACTATGTATGTTTTATGATGATGAGTAGTCAGTGAAACTATGCTGATTTGTACTAGCCGAGAACCTGGCCCATGGTTTTCTTAAAGTGCCACTGACCCTCCCGAACAGTCTCCCAAATACTATTAAAGAATAATGGACCTGATTCACTCTTAGATTATGTATCAGAGGGGTAGCCGTGTTAGTCTGGATCTGTAAAAGCAGCAAAGAATCCTGTGGCACCTTATAGACTAACAGACGTTTTGGAGCATGAGCTTTCGTGGGTGAATACCCACTTCTTCAGATGCATGTGGTGGAAATATCCAGGGGCAGGTATATATATGCTAGCAAGCAAGCTAGAGATAACGAGGTCAGTTCAATCAGGGAGGATGAGGCCCTGTTCTAGCAGTTGAGGTGTGAAAACCAAGAGAGGAGAAACTGGTTCTGTAGTTGGCAAGCCATTCACAGTCTTTGTTCAATCCTGAGCTGATGGTGTCAAATTTGCAGATGAACTGAAGCTCAGCAGTTTCTCTTTGAAGTCTGGTCCTGAAGTCTTTTTTGCTGCAGGATGGCCACCTTAAGGTCTGCTATAGTGTGGCCAGGGAGGTTGAAGTGCTTTCCTACAGGTTTTTGTATATTGCCATTCCTAATGTCTGATTTGTGTCCATTTATCCTTTTCCGTAGAGACTGCCACAACACAACTGGCTGCTGCTACAGCACAACTGGCTGCTGAACTCTGTGCCTGCTGAGCTCTGTGCCTGCTGAGCTGTGCACAACTGGCTGCTGAGCTCTGGCTGCTGAGCTCTGTGCCTTTATACTTACACACAACTATTTCAAATTTGATGACAATATATATCTCCAGATCAGTGACACTGCTATGGGCACCCGCATGCCCCACAATATGCCAATATCTTTATGGCCGACCTGGAACAACGCTTCCTCAGCTCTCGTCCACTCACGCCCCTTCTCTACCTACGCTACATTGATGACATCTTCATCATCTGGACCCATGGGAAGGAGACTCTGGAAAAATTCCACCATGATTTCAACAGCTTCCACCCCACCATCAACCTCAGCCTGGACCAATCTACACGGGAGGTCCACTTTCTTGACACCACGGTGCAAATAAGTGATGGTCATATTAACACCACCCTATATCGAAAACCTACCGACCGCTATGCCTACCTTCATGCCTCCAGCTTCCATCCCGGACACATCACACGATCCATTGTCTACAGCCAAGCACTGAGGTACAACCGCATCTGCTCTAACCCCTCAGACAGAGACCAACACCTACAAAATCTCCACCAAGCATTCTCAAAACTACAATACCCGCACGAGGAAATAAGGAAACAGATCAACAGAGCCAGACGTGTACCCAGAAGCCTCCTACTGCAAGACAAACCCAAGAAAGAAACCAACAGGACTCCACTGGCCATCACATACAGCCCCCAGCTGAAACCCCTCCAACGCATCATCAAGGATCTACAACCCATCCTGGACAATGATCCCACACTTTCACAGGCCTTGGGTGGCAGGCCAGTCCTTGCCCACAGACAACCTGCCAACCTGAAACATATTCTCACCAGTAACTGCACACTGCACCATAATAACTCTAGCTCAGGAACCAATCCATGCAACAAACCTCGATGCCAACTCTGCCCACATATCTACACCAGTGACACCATCACAGGACCTAACCAGATCAGCCATACCATCACTGGTTCATTCACCTGCACATCCACCAATGTAATATACGCCATCATATGCCAGCAATGCCCCTCTGCTATGTACATCGGCCAAACTGGACAGTCTCTACGGAAAAGGATAAATGGACACAAATCAGACATTAGGAATGGCAATATACGAAAACCTGTAGGAGAGCACTTCAACCTCCCTGGCCACACTATAGCAGACCTTAAGGTGGCCATCCTGCAGCAAAAAAAGTTCAGGACTATACTTCAAAGAGAAACTGCTGAGCTTCAGTTCATCTGCAAATTTGACACCATCAGCTCAGGATTGAACAAAGACTGTGAATGGCTTGCCAACTACAGAACCAGTTTCTCCTCTCTTGGTTTTCACACCTCAACTGCTAGAACAGGGCCTCATCCTCCCTGATTGAACTGACCTCGTTATCTCTAGCTTGCTTGCTAGCATATATATACCTGCCCCTGAATATTTCCACCACATGCATATGAAGAAGTGGGTATTCACCCACAAAAGCTCATGCTCCAAAACATCTGTTAGTCTATAAGGTGCCACAGGATTCTTTGCTGCTTATGCTGGTTTCCAGCAGCAGAAAACTGGGCTCATATCCCCTAGGAAAAAAGTGGGCAAAGTATCCACCATTCCTGCTCTGCCACAAGGCTTGGAACCGGCTAATGCTAGATCATGAGACTAGAGAGTTCAGAACTAGTGTATCCCCCAAATAGCTCTTCCATAGGTGCCCAACCATGTTGTATAGATGAATGGCATCAGAAAGGCGGACAGGGAAGGGGAGAGCTTGTACCCTTTTTGGCTTCTTTGTGGTTTATAAACAGGACTGAAGAGGTTTATTTGTTTAAAACAAACCGTGAGATTGGCCACTAAAAACATTAAAAATTGGTGTTCTTTTATTTCCCTTCTGAAATTTGAGCCTTTGGGTTGCACTTGAATCATGTTTTCAAGCTTTCCTTGGCAACCGTGAAGGCTAGAAACTTATTTTTAAATGAAAACCGAGAGCTCACATAATCACATGATTCCAGCAGGGTGGAACTTCAAGAAAAGCATCAAACAGCAGGAGAGCAGGCAACGCTATTGTAATGGTGTTCCCCTCCCTTGGGTTGCAGGAGGGTGTGATTTGAGAAAGAGGCTTGGGAAATGGGAATTGAAAATATTCTTATGTAGGTGGGGCTGCCTTTCATCCCTAGTGGAGATAAGCACTGTTGTATGTAAGGGTCCTGGCTGACCAAAGAATTCCAATAAACTTTAATGCAATCTGGTCTTGCCTCATTCCTTTGGATACCCCCAGTGTTAAAATAAAGTCATAAACTTTAAGGCTAGATGGGACCACTGGATTGTTTAGTCTGGCTTCCTGCATAATGTTGCAGACCACCGGCAGCACGCATGCATGCACACACACACACATGCACACACACTCTCTCTCTCTCTCAACAACCACAATTAGACCAAGTATTACAGTTCACAGTGACTAAGCTATTTTGTGCCACAGGCAGTGAAAAGTTGGGATTTAGGTGCACCAATGCCTGAGGCTCCTACAATGACAGGGAATTGATTAAGTATGGTATACCCAGTTGATCCCAGCAAGTGATTCTTACCTCATGCTGCAGAGGAAAGTGAAAAAAAACAATCTCCAAGGTCATTGACAATCTGACCTGAGGGATGAAAATACTTCCCAACCACATATATGGTGAACAGTTAGACCTTAAGCCTGTGCACAAAAAACAGCTAGGTAAGCACAACAGAGAGACAATGCTCAATTGCACCTGAAAGCACCATCTCAATTCATCCAGTGTCTCATCTCTAGCTGTGGCCATCTCTGATACATCAAAGGAAGGGGGAGAGGAACAACAAAAATCTCAATATATTGGGTGAAAAATTTTCTTTCCTGATCACTGCAGGCAACCAGCTGAAGCCCTGAAGCAAGAGATTTTTGAAATATCTGACATGAACCAGGAGAGGACTCCCCAGATCAACATGAAAGATTCTTTCAGACAGTTTGAGAGCACTTTAGACAAACACATAAGAATGGCCATACTGGGTCAGACCAAAGGTCCAGCTAGCCCAGTATCCTGTCTTCTGACAGTGGCCAATGGGAATGAACAGAACAGGTAATCATCAAGTGATCCATCCCCTGCTGCTCATTCCCAGCTTCTGGCAAACAGAGACTAGGGATACCATCCCTGCCCATCCTGGCTAATAGCCATTGATGGACCTATCCTCCATTAATTTATCTATTTCTTTTTGAACAGTGTTATAGTCTTGTCCTTTACAACATCTTCTAGCAAAGGGTTCCATAGGTTGACTGTATATTATGTGAAGAAATTATTTTTGTTTCTTTTAAATCGGCTGCCTATTAATTTCATTTGGTGGCCCCTAGTTCTTGTGTTATGAGAAGGCATAAATAACACTTCATTATTTACTTTCTCCACATGAGTCATGATTTTATAGACCTCAATAATACTCCCCTTTAGTCATCTCTTTTCCAAGCTGAAAAATCCCAGCTGTAGTAATCTCTCCTCATACGGCAGCAATTCCATACCCCAATCATTTTGTTGCCCTTTTCTGAACCTTTTCCAAGTCCAATATATCTTGCTAGAGGATTCTCTGCAGCTTGAGGTCTTCAAACCACAATTTGAGGACTTCAATAACTCAGACATAGGTTAGGGGTTTGTTATAGAAGTGGATGGGTGAGATTCTGTGGCCTGCATTGTGCAGGAGGTCAGACTAGGTGATCGTAATGGTCCCTTCTGATCTTAAAGTCTATGAGTCTATATCTTTTTTGAGCTGGGGGTCATCATATCTGCACACAGTATTCAAGATGCGGGTATACCATGGATTTATATAGAGGCAATATGATATTTTCTGTTTTATTATTTATCCCTTTAATGATGCCCAACATTCTGTTTGCTTTTTTGACTGCCGCTGCACATTGAGGGGACGTTTTCAGAAAACTATCCACAATGACTCCAAGATCTCCTTTCTGAATGTAACAGCTAATTTAGACCCATCATTTTATATGCGTAGTTGGGATTATGTTTTCCAATTGGCAGTACTTTACATTTAGCAACGTTGAATTTCATCTGCCATTTTGTTGCCCAGTCACCTAGTTTTGAGAGATCTTTTTGTAGCTCTTTTCAGTCTGCCTGGGACTTAACTATCTTGAGTAGTTTTGTATCATCTACAAATTTTTCTACCTCACTGTTTACACCTTTTTCCAGATAATTTGTGAATATGTTGAATAGGACTGGTCCCAGTACAGACCCCTTAGGGACACCACTATTTACCTCTCTCCATTCTGAAAACTGACCATTTATTCCTACCCTTTTTTTTCATCTTGTAACCAGTTACCAATCCATGAGACGACCTTCCTGCTTATCCCATGACTGCTTACTTTTCTTAAGAGCTTTTGCTGATGGACTTTGTCAAAGGCTTTCTGAAAATATAAGTACACGATATCCACTGGATACCCCTTGTCCACATGCTTATTGACACCTTCGAAGAATCTAGTAGTTTTGTGAGGCAAGATTTCCCTTTACAAAAACCATTTTGACTCTTCCTCAACAAATTATGTTCATCTATGTGTCTGACAATTTTGTCCTTTACTATAGTTTTAACCAGTTTGCCCAGTACTGAAGTCAGGCTTACTGGCCTGTAATTGCTGGGATCACCTCTAGAGACCTTTTTAAAAATTGGCATCACATTAGCTATCCTCTAGTCATTTGGTATAGAAGCTGATTTAAATGATAGGTTACAGACTTCAGTTAGTAATTCTGCAATTTCACATTTGAGTTCCTTCAGAACTCTTGGGTGAATACCATCTGGTCCTGGTGACTTATTACTGTTTAGTTTATCAATTTGTTCCAAAATCTCCTCTAATGACACCTCAATCTGGGACAGTTCCTCAGATTTGTCACCTAAAAAGAATGGCTCAGGTTTGGGAATCTCCCTCACATCCTCAGCCAGGGCCGCCCTGAGGATTCAGGGAGCCTGGAGCAAAGCAATTTTGGGGGCCCCTTCCATAAAACAAAAGTTGCAATATTATAGAATACTATATTCTTGTGGGGGCCTGGGGCAAATTGCCCCCCCAGGCAGCCCTGTCCTCAGCCATGAAGACCGATGCAAAGAATTCATTTAGTTTTTCCGCAATGGCCTTATCATCCTTGAGTGCTCCTTTAGCATCTTGATCGTGCAGTGGCCCCATTGCTTCCTGCTTCTGATGTACTTAAATTTCTTTTTGCTATAACTTTTTGAGTCTTTGTGTAGCTGTTCTTCAAATTCTTTTTTGGCCTTCCTAATTATATTTTTACACTTCATTTGCCAGAGTTTATGCTTCTTTCTATTTTCCTCACTAGGATTTAAATTCCACTTTTGAAAAGGAATGCTTTTTTGCCTCTAGCTGCTTCTTTTACTTTGTTGTTTAGCCACAGTGGCATATGGTGTCTATTATGGTGTCCTACGGCTTGCAGGAATTTTACTTTTTGTGCTGTACTTTTTAATTTCTGTATCACTAACTTCCTCATTTTTGTATAGTCCCCCTTTCTGAAATTAAGTGCTACTGTATTGGGCTGCTGTGGTATTTTCCCCACCACAGGGATGTTAAATTTAATTATATTATGGTCACTATTACCAAGCAGTTCAGCTATATTTACCTCTTGGACCTGATCCTGTGCTCCACTTAGGACTAAATTAAGAATTACCTCTCTTCTTGTGGGTTCCAGGACATTTAAGGTGTCAAGAAACTTTATCTCTGCATCCTGTCCTGAGACAACATGTACTCTGTCGATATGGGAGAGCTGAAATCCCATATTATTATTGAGTTTTTTATTTTAATGGCCCCTCTAAACTCCCTGAAGATTCACAGTCACTATCACCATCCTGGTCAGGTGGTTGGCAATAACTGCTATATTCTTATTATTCGAGCATGTAATTACTATCCATAGAGATTATATGGTACAGTTTGGTTCATTTAAGACTTTTACTTCATTTGATTCTACTCTTTCACATATAGTGCCACTCCCCCGCCAGTATGACCTGTTATGTCCTTCTGATATATTTCATACCCTGATATTATTGTGTCTCATTGATTATTCTTATTCCACCAAGTTTCTGCGATGCCTATTATATCAATATCCTCATTTAATATGAGGCATGGTAGTTCATATACCTTATTATTTAGACTCCTTGCACTGGTATAAAAAGCACTTTAAAAACTTATAACTTTTTACCTGTCTGCCATTACATGATGTAATCTAATGGGATTTATTTTCATTTGACTGTTTCTTATCAGATCTTACCTGTATTTTATCATCTTCCTTCCTCTCCTCCTTACTGGAACATAGAGAATATCCATTAATATATCCTCCCCAAAGGGATGTCACTGTGAACCATGTGCTCCTCTGCACCTGTCAGCTTTCCCCCAGCCCTTAGTTTAAAAAATGCTCAATGACCTTTTTAATTTTACATGCCAACAATCTGGTTCCATTTGGTTTAGGTGGAGCCCATCCTTCCTGTATAGGCTCCCTTTTTTCCAAAAGTTTTCCAGTTCCTAATAAATCCAAACCCCTCCTCCCCACACCATCATCTCATCTGTACATTGAAGCCCTGTAGTTCTGCCTAACTGGCGCTGTGCATGGAACTGGAAGCATTTCAGAGAATGCTCCCACTGTAATCAATGTCTGTCCCCACATACAACACAGAGTGGACTATTTAAAGTCACCACCTGAGTTAAATTTTGTGGGCCAGGTTGTAGACTCTTTTTTGGAAGCATTATAAAGAGAAGTTTTTGTAATAGATGACAGTAAGGATTCTACCATCCCCATTCCTTGTCCCCACCCACCTTTCCAAAGTTGGTCCATCAATCAATGAGAACAACAAAGAAAGTGGCCTTATTTTTAACTCTTGTTGGGGTGTGTGCCTGAAATTTTGAAATCCCAGCTGTTATCCAGAGACATGGTTTGACTCTTGGACTGAGATTTTCAAAGCTGCCTGAGAAATGTGGATGCATGAGATTAATTTGCATGAAAATTGGGTATTCCAAACTGCCAGATTTTTTAGAAAATCTCAGACTTACGGAATGAAAGGTCACGATGTATGAGGTTACCAAATCAGGCTGAGAGGTTAGGGTACGAAGACCTCTGTGTCAGTTTCTCACATTCCAGGGTGCAAATCCAGACCAGTCAGAAATTGTGTCACTGCCTACCCCATAACCTTGGTTGCCTCACAATGCTTTGCTGCTGTAGCTCCCAACCTGGGCTGCTCACAAACAGTCTAACAACATGGAGGTCACACCCTGAGTGTCTATGTGTAGCTTCAGGCCTGGTCCAACAACTCTGATCTCAGCAGCCTGTCAGCAACACACCAGATACACACTGGCTTCCTCCAGCCTTGGTTACTATTTGCAGGGTAGCCCCCAACACACTGCCAGTCCTGAATTTCCCCCCAAATGCACATTCTGCACTGTCTAGTCCTTGCCTGGGCAGTTCAGATATTAGTGGTCTGTTGCCCCATAAGGGGTCAATATTCAACAGTGTTCAAGCAATTTTATTTGTTGCTGTTCATCTTACTGTAATTAGATTGGAGTTACTTTGGACTGGAGGGTTAGGTCATTTCATAACATTTTAATATATTTGTTCAAGATCTCTGTGCACAAGCTGTGTTGATTTTTTTATTGTTGTTATACTTGTTTACATTAGCCAGAGAGAAAGTGTGATACTTGATCTATTGGGAATGTCACACCCACCATTTTAAATTGTTCTCACCTGCTTTGGAAACAAAACCACAAAATCTTGCTAGCCGTAATCTGAAAGCACCCATGCAACTTCTTAGAAAAACAATGTAACCTGCCACACATAATTTTAATAATAGAATAAAATTTTCACATATCCAATTGCTGATGGTATTGAAACACCTCAAGAGGTCAAATAATAAATTGTAGATTCTGCTGGAGTAAGCATAGGCTTGGATAGGATTGTTAAATCTAACACTTCTTATGGATAGCTTCACCCAGTTGCCACAATGCAAGGCCACTACATTCTGAAAAGCAGGAGATGCGAGTCTACTGGGACTCTCATCAAGCTTATGATATTTAGACTAATATAAAGATGTTTGTATCATTTTAAAGGCAGAAGGGACCATTAGATCATGTATTCTGGAGTTGCCCCAAATGATAAAATTTACTGGGATCTTGCCCTCTTTGAAGTACCTATTGATTATTAGTGTTTCTGTGACAAACAAGAGAGGTGTTCCAGCCTGCCAGAGATTACTGGGTACCCACCTATCATGTGGCTGATCTGGGGAGATTACAAAAAGGAAAGGAGAAGATGGTGGAAAGAAGGCCATCTTCTGGGAACGGGGTTCCTCTCTCCTACAATGTGGTTGAAGAGGAAGGATCTTGGCTAGGTAATAGTTTGTTCTGGGCTCCAGCTTGTAATTTTGTAAATGAAGCAAGTCCCGACTAAGGGGCTATGACTGTAGGTGGGATGTATTTTTTTTAACCTGGCTGATTAATCTAGCATAGGGGCATTGTAAACTAAACCCAGATTTTGGATCTGTTGCCAGATTTGCCCATTAGTTCGGGGTACTCTCATTTATTAGGGTTACTCTTCTGGGGTGGGGAGGGTTTCTGAAGCTATATCTATCAAAGTACTGCTTGTATCACTTGTGTTTTCATATGGAGGTCTACTTCTTCCTTCTGCAAGTTCTCTCTCAATGGAACTATCCTGTAGGGCCTAGGTTCCCCAGGGCTGGGTTCATCCATCCCCAGAATTAGATGAATGAAGACACACACACACACACACACACACACACACACACACACACACTAACAGAGTGAGTCCAAGAGGACAGGGTCAATCAGCACTCCCAAGCTGACCTCTTATATGCCCATGGACACAGCAGGCTGGGGCGAGCAGCACTTCCAAACTGCCACCCTCATATATGCCACAGGCACCATACCGGAATAGAGTATGCCTGAGTAGGCTGGGTCGAGCAGCAAGTCCCAGCTGCCATCCTTCTATGCCACAGGTTCATCAGGTCCTTATCCCCACTTTCACATTATAATTATTCTGGTAGTAACCCATTTGATGAGCAAACTCCATTTTGGGGCACTACAGGGATCTTTATCTTAGGTAAGAAGAGTGTTGCTGCAGAGCAAATGGGAAAGCTAAAAACATATGAGAGAGAGCGAGAGGGAGGGGGATGGTATTGCCAAGTAATAATCATACAAGGGGAGCCAAACTAACAAAACAGTGATAATATTAAATGTAGCTTAAATTTGATTACAAAAGTCAGGTTTAGAAAACTATAACAGATCACACAAGTCTGGGTTAGAAAGCTATAGCTGGAGTAGAAAAAAAAAAGAGAGATAGAGAGTTGAGTTCTCACCACTCTGTGAAGCTTGACCCAGTTGGAATTCCCAGGTGGTGGTGGTAGCTGAGTGTCCAGAGTGCTGGAGTCTGGGAGAGCCCTCAGCATGATCAGTCAGGAGAAGATGAAGTCCCAATGGAACTGATACAGATTTTGGGATCCAGGCACCAGAACCCTTACTTGAGCATGGGTAGGGGTTTTTGTAGGGAAACAACAATGGTTCAAAGGGAACACTAGATTTGTGTATGGGTAAACTGATGACTCAAGGGTTTTCTTTAGGCTAGACAATAGGACCTGATCATTCTTGGCTATGGGTGGTGTTCCTCAAGGGAGCTCACAATGCAATGAGGAAGCTTCAGTATTTTGGATACCAACAAAGGATTTATAAGTAGAATTGGTCTGATAACTATTGAGCTGGGTGTGTGCAGATGTGGGTTCATTAACCTCTGGAGTAGAAATCCCCCATCATGCAGTGCTTCCCTGCTTTTCTTGTCGCAGAGCTCACTGCGGTTCTTGCCTTGGAATCTCTGTTCTCCATTCTGTATGCTAATGGAGATGCCTCCTTGTCACATCTCTGATGCAAATGAGGTTAGGGGAGCTGCTTAATCCTGTCACCCTTGATGACAGGGGTTTAGGTGTGTCTCCCATTGCCTTTTCATTGCTTTTTGTAGGTCTTTCTTCTGATCAGTTTGGTTCAAGCAGAGTCCTGGGGAGGAGGGACCTTTCTGAGTCAGACAGGCTGGTTACTGTGCCCTGGTTCTCCAAGAACACAGAGCTGACAGGTAACAGATCAGGAAATAAAATAGTGAATTTCCTCTAACCAGATGCAAAAAGTTTTATCCAAACCCATCTTTTCTTTAGTCAACCAAAAGTGTGCTGCTGCTATGCAGGATCTTGTAATAGGTACATTGCATTCCATCAAGATGTTTTGATATTCAGTTTAAGAAATATCTAGGTGCTTACTGCCTTAGACTATGGCAGTGAAAGAGTTAGTAAGATTCCCCTCTTCCCCCGACAATGAAATACATAAAATATGTGGCAGCACAGCTTTAAAAAAAGCTAGATCATGCCCTTGCTCTCTATTTATCTCCTCACCATTCTTGAAGCCATTAATAAAGACAGCACTGACAGATTTCCTGCTGAGTAGGCAGATCTTGACATAGAGAACTGAGTTGGAGATTTAATACAGTGCTTAAAAGTTCTGTATATGTTTTGGTCACAAGAATGATCACAGAGATTGCAAAAGTAACTTTTTGAAATAGGAAAGAATGACCCTTCAAGGAGTTGAGGAAATAGTTAGGGATACTCCAACCATGGTGAAAAATCTCAGTATCTCAAATCAAGATCAGCCAGTTGCAATTTAGAGGGAGGAAGGAATGTAACACTGCAATTTTTCAGGACTCAGAATTGATAGGCTCCTTAAACTAGGACAAACTGTACACATTTGTATGGCTACACAGCTGTGATGGATAACTGTTAATTGATACTATAGCTCACTTCAAGAGTCAAACTTTATATTAACTTTACTCTTGTACAGGAAGATCAACTGCCTATTAAACAAGTGTAAGCTGGCGGTTGCCTACTGCAATTGAAGTTATGGAGCACACTGAGATTATACTGGTATTTTGAACCATATTAATCTTGACCTACTCTTTTCATAACAGTTGTAAAATGAACTCATACTGACAGTAATCAAGCGTGATTTCCCTATGAAGATTTAGTGGTGATAATGGCAAAAAGCATGAATAGCAGTATACTTAATGATGAATACTCTACATCAGGAACAGAATTAGGATGATCCTTAACTCCTCTTGGTGACTGTTAATTTGGAGCACAGATGTGTCCAGCTGCAGAGTAATTTTATGTTTGAAATACATCACTTACCCAAGTTGTACAACCTGTAGTAAGCTCAAAAATGCAAGGTCTGTATAAGGTAAGGTCAAAATAAAGTAGGCAGTAGTGATCCAGGGCCTATAGTTCTAAAAATAATGTTAATATTAATTCAACAATGGTTATACTATCTGAAAGGCTTATGTAGAAGTAATAAAATACATTGCATTGACATAGCACCTTTATTCCAAAGTTTCAAAGCACTTTATAAAATGTGGGCAAGTATAATTATTCACTATTTACAGGCAAGAATACTGAAGTTTTAATTGACTTGTCAAAGCTAATTAGCGGCAGATTATGAAATAGAACTAAGTACTAGTCCCCTCTTCTAGTCACTAGACAATTCTGCCAAATGGAGATTTGTCCTTGAACAAGAAGGGAAGTGAGGAACTGAATGTAGGTACAGTAGGAAATTCTTATTGGTAGGATCAATTGATGCTTTATCTGTTTACAACGATTATGCAGTAATAAAAAACTGAAGTTATACTTTTCAGTTTACTACCACAAAACATTTGTAAAACAAACCTTTAAAGAGTTTTTTTCAAAACAAACCTTTAAAGAGTTTTTTCAAAACCTAAAATGATGTCTTGAAGACAATGGAGATCAGAAGGAAAACAAGTGTTAGATTAAAAAATAAATTTTAAAGCATTAAATCTAACAAACCCCAATTCAATCTTTTCTCAATGAAAACTCTCACCAAAGCCTATTCTGAGTACATGCTTTATGCAAACTCAAATACTGTAACCTTGTTGGGAAAGTTTGTGAACTCTGACTAATAAAGATCAGGTGAGTTGGTATGGAAATATCCAGCTACAGTAGCAATCACCTGAAAATCCATGCCCTTACCAGAAGAAAACATTATGGACTAGTTTAAGGAAATGACTTAGACTAGAAATGTTATGTGACAACCTTTTCAACTTGCAGTCTGCACCACAGGGAGAAGGTACAATTCTGGAAGCTCAACACTTACAGGTGCAAGGGGTATTGACCTTGCTATTGTGATGACTGATGTTCAGAAAGTAGCCACATACTCCTGGAATCAAAAGCCATCCCTGTTAGAACTGAATTCACTAGCTGATAGTGAGCACGGGTGGGAAACCTGTCTTCTCTTTAGAACACTTTGGGAGTCTCGGCTTTGAACTCCTCATAGCAGCTGCAGCCTGCCTTTGTTCATTTGGATCAGTGCATCCAAGGCAAGAGAAGGCTGACCAGTCAAGAAGACCTTCATGCACTTGGACACTGACCCTGAAGCCTGGGGAGGAGAAACAGTTTTTTCTGTGCTGAAAGTCTATTCCAAAACACATTCCCAAACTCAGGCAGAATGTAAGGTTTGCTGAATTTTGTTTTCCCTGGAATTTTTTCATGGCTAGAGTAGTTTCTCCACTACAGCTCTATTGTCTTGTATATTTTACATTGGCTCAAATATGGTGATTTATTTTCTTCTTTGGTCTGACATATTAGAGAAATATCATTTTCTATAGACTCAGATTGACCAATGGGTGAATATACTGGCCAACTGAAACATTCCCTTTTTTTGCTGATGTTCTTTCTCCAAAGAAAACGACAATCATGATAAATGTTTATACAGTAGAGTAAACTGGTACTTTAGTATTCAACAAAACAATAAGTCAGATTACAGTTAAAGTACTAATCAAAATGTGACTCGGGTAGAATTTTCTTTACAGAAAGGGAAGTTAAGAAACTTTAAATAAATTGCCAAGAAGGACATAGTAGTAATATTGATATTAAACCTAATATATGCCACTTCTCACAACTCAGAAACAATCTCAAAGCAAAATTCATCTTCAGTATGACTCAATTGACTTCACTATGTTTATAAACCAGAAATGAATTTGGGCCAGAGCCCTTATTAATGTAAAGTTTAATAATCAAGTACAGTTGAGAGATATAGCCATATATATACACAGATCAGATGTGGGTTCATATTGTCACATGATCAACTACAATTAGCTACTGTGCACATCATGGTACTCAGAGATAAGGATCAAGATCCTTGACTAATATTCATTTTTTTAAAAATTATTTACCAGTACAGTCTGAAAAGATAAGACTTAATTGCATTTTTTTTAAATCCACTATAAACTTCAAAATATTCTCTTATTACAGTATTTGCAGAAGACACCATCCAGGTCACGCTTTCATGAGCTCAGCTTTTTTCTTGGCAAACAGCATGACAAGCCGGTTAATGGATGAATTACTCCCTTAATAATTGGGTATACTCAGCTTCAATACATCAGCATTCTAATTTTAGAAACACTTAGCAGAAGTCACCTTCTTGATGTTACTTTTATAGCAAATACAACCTACTAACCATCCAGTACATCACAGAACATTTTTTAGAAAACCTGTATGAAACTGGTTCCTGTCTCTGAATGCTGTATGTTACTGAAATCTGAAGCTATATCAATGCCAATTCTAGTCAGCCCTTTCATGGACACACACTTGGGCGGCAGGGGGGAGGAAAGGGAAGGGAAAGGAAAGCATTCCAAAGCCTAGTACATTTTCACAGCCAGGAGCAAAATTGTAGCAATTCACTCAGGTTCAAGGTTGCTTCTGAGATAGTCCAAGGACATACAATATCCCAAATGGGGCAGCGAGATGGGTAAAGCAGACGGAGTTATTGCTCTGCTTTGCGGAGGGGCAAGGAGGAAGTCATGACAGTCTGTACGAATATGTTCACCCCTTTTATAGGACTACGATATATTTTGTACAAAGCGTGCCTTGTGAGGTATAATTTGAAAACTCCATTTATTGAACATTATTGTACTGGTAAAATATGTGTGGCAACATTGTAAGTAAAGTTACGATATTCTGCTGTATGATATCACGAAGACATTGTGCGGCCAGCACATCCCTTACCCGCACCACTTTCCGCCACCCCCATTGGCCTGGGATGGCAAACCGCGGCCAGTGGGAGCCACGATTGGCCAAACCTGCTACACGGCAGATAAACAAACAGGCCCGGTTCACCAGGGTACTTACCTTGGCGAGCCACATGCCAGAGGTTGCTGACCCCTGGCTTAAACTTTGTGAAACTATGATTGAGAAAGTAAGAACAAGGGAAAGTTAACTCACAAGCTGAGCTAGTTGAAAGTCTGAGTTTCCTCAGAAAGTGCTGATTTGCCAAATCCAAAATGTTTTATGAAAACATCTTGGGTTCTGTCAATTTTGAGAAAAACCCACAAGAAAACTATGTCTGGTTACTTGGTAGACTACTAGGTAGCTCAGGATTCCAGGGTCTACAATTCCAGTTAGGCCTGCCAAGTGAACTGTCTTGGGAACAGGGACCCCAGGAATTCTGGGCTCCCTGCCACAGAGCTGGGATCCATGGAGAAGTATTCCTTTCAGAAACACCAATGTCCGTGCACTAGCAGCTGAATTTGTCATGGTTCTTGTCAGTTTTGTGGCTGCCGACCACTGAATATTAGTGGTAAAACTGTCAGATTGCCTGGACATCAGTGAAACAGAAGAATCATGTCAATTTCATAGAACTGAAGGAGGAGAATGGAGAATTATTCCTTCCAGAAATACCATGTTTCTGTGTTCCTGAAATTAACTTTTTTAGAAATTCTTCTAAGAAATTTCAAAATGTCAACATTTTTTGCAAACCTGAAATTTTGAGTTTCATGAGGTTCTACTCAGAAGCTTTCTTGATCCAGCATTAGTTCACAGAACAGGTTCACAGCTGTTTATATTTCAGGAAAGCAGATTGCTTAATTCCTCAATGTTGATCCTCTCTTGTAGCCACTAGTATCAATGACTGAACTCCCATTGACTTCATTGGGAGCAGGTTTGCCCATATTTTAACAAACGGAATTTACTTAATATGCTTTATTTAAGGTGCAATAGATTATAATTGCTCTAAATAAGAGGAATGAAAGGGGCAAAAAGGAGCCAGTGTGATTTAACAAGAGACTGCTGAACAATCTGAGGTTTTGAATACCCTGTATTGCAAATAGAAAAGCCAGGAGTCAACCAAACAAGAATGCACAGATTAAGTTAAGGATTGTTGAGGAAAAAAGAGAAATAGCTCAGAAAGTATAATGAGAAAGTACTATTCAAAGGCTCACATGGAATAAGATCAGCTTGTATAGCTATGTTAGAGGAAAACTAAACAGAAAATAAGTTTATTAATAAAGGAGGAAGGGATTGAAATTAGTGATTCAACAATGGCTCAGAAAATAGATTTTTACAAAGTAGTTCATCTTCAAGATAAATAAATAAAAGCAGTTTGGATCATCAGAAAGCACTAAGGTTCTATATAAATAGTTATTTCTTTATAAAACAGGTAAAGGAATTCTTGCAAAATCTGAACATATTCAAATCAATGACATTCTTTCTAGGATACAGAAGAAATTAGCAAGTGTGCTCACTAAGATTATTTTGATAGTTATAATAAACTGAGTAGTGAGTAGATGGAGAGAAACAAGTATGGTACCAGTATTCAGCATGGAAAGAAGAGTGATCCTGGTAATTGCCATCTCTAGTAAGAAAGTTGAACAAGGGAGTTGAGCAAGGGCTGCAAGATCACTAGTAAGGGATTGAGATCAACTAGGTCTGTTATTTATATGTTATGTAGAAGTAATAATACCATGAAATAAGTAGTAATAATAAATTTTCTGTTTCTAGAGTACCTTTTATCCAAGGATTTCACTGTGGTGGGTTGAATTATTTAAAAAAGCCATCAGGCTACTATCGAAGAAGAACTGGGAGCTACAATTAGAATGTTTAGGAAGAAAAATTGCAACAAAGATATTTCTGGGTAGAACTTCACAATGTTATTAATCATGATGAAAACATTAGTTATATAGTAGGTAGTTTAAGATGAAATGATACAACTATACATCTTAACTCTAATTACAAAAAGTCATGCAATTGTGACTTATTTTCCATTGTAATAAGCACTTGCAATTCATTTTCCATCACTTTTGGAAATCAGCTCTAAATGGTTCCAGTTAAGGTATGCACAATGAGATATGAATCACCTGTAAAAAAAAGTCACCCCATACAAAGAATACTAGCTACAGCATTATAAATACATCCACTGAGGCTGCCACAAGGTAAAAATTATTCTATACTGCATAAGGTGCAGAATTTGAGCAGCAGAAATAATGTCATCAGCATTCTTTATTTGAAGTTTAAAATGTAACCTTGGGGTAACAAGCAAGGATTACTGCTTGCCTGAGGAAAAATACATAAGATGTTATCCTACTGATTACAAGGGAGTATAGAAAATAGTACTGACGAACAGAAAGGAATGGTAGAATCAGGTGTTGAATTTTAAAGGGAAGGACAAGCTGAAGCTGAGAAGCAGGTTCTTGTCTTGAGCTATAAGTAGTATATAGGAATATGGTCCCAGAATACAGAGAAGTAACAGTCCCAGAAATATTTCAGTAATTGTAAGACATTCAATTTCTACAAAAGATTTGAAAAGTTAACTCTGGAGAGAAGCTAACAGATATTGAAAACAATCTGGAATATACATAGAAATGATAAAGGACATATGAACAGATGGATTTTCCTCCCCACCTCCAACTTTCTCAGCAATCCACCCTGGAATAATGGCACATCAATGGACATCAATGTTAAGGAAAGAAAAAGAAAACGCCACCAGACATACTAAAAAAGTTCTGTCTTACAAAATTAGTCTGTATTTAATGAAAATCTCTTTTAAAATTGTTGAGACCACCAGGAAATAAACTAAGTGTATTTTTCCAATATGTTTTGAATGTATGTAGTTATTGGCATGAACCAGAATGAAATGCAATGAATCTGAGCTAGGTCCAAGTGAAGTGGAAGTACATGCCGATTGGCAGTGGGAAGGCTTTTCAATAAATGGCAAGAGCTATGATTTCTCACTCAGCTGTTCTTCATTTATTAAGGTAGGTTACATTTTAGGGGTTCTACCTTGTTCACTTATGCTCCCGGATACACAGATATGAGCAGTGGGCAGGAATATTCCCCCCCACACCCAGATCTTTGGCTAGCCGAGAGACTTTCCTTTCTGTTATAGACTTATTTATGTGAGCTATGAGCCTCTAGGCTAGACTTTTGGAGTGTATTCTACACCACGATGGCCCTGGAGGCCATCTGGAAACTCCCATTGGTTCATAATTCTGTTCAATTTACCTAGCTCTCTGGTCCCTGATGGAGATTCCATCACTGACTATTTTCGTGGGTGTCTGACGAGGTGCTATCAGCAGCACCCTGATCACTGACATTGCTGCAGCCTGAAGACAACTGCAGGCCCAGCTGGAAGCAATTTCTGTTGGGGGGATTGTGAGCACATGGGTGGCAATGATTGGACTAACAAGGTAATTGTGAGGATATAAATGAGAGGAACAGAAAACAAGTGATAGCTCAGAAGGTAAGCATGGGCTAAGGTGTGAATATGGTATAGAAATCTGCATTATACTGTTACTTTGTAAGAAAAAAACTAAACATCCTTTCATGAAGTGTGTAATAAGCTGGTGTATGTTTGACACAATGATACCATGTGAACCTACTAGGCACTGGAGTACACTGGGTAGTGACAAAAGCCCTGTGATGGTATTCAACAGGGCTAGTCAAAATTTTGCCATATAAATGAAAATGATTAATAGAATGCATTTTCTGCAGAAAATTCGATTGTTCTTTGAAGAAAAAAAATCAACTGACTAAAACCCCATTTTTATACAATTTGGATATGCTGCCATAGTGTCTCAGGTCTCATTCTCCTTTATTGGCTAGGGTCTCTTGTTAGACTATATAACCCATGACATACCAAGAACAGGGCCTCTCATAAACCCAAACCTTATTATCTTTAAGGTGCACAGCAAAACCTTAGGCCTTCTCCCAAAGAACTTTGAAAATCACCTCAGCAATTTCCCCATTTGATTCTAAGTATATTCTTTTTTGTTGGGTGTTTGGGACCACTTTTCATTTAGGATTAATGTTAAGACATGAATGAAATAATAGCAGTCTCCAAGCATATAATAGGAATATGTGTCTGACAAAAAACAAAAGCAAATGCAAAGCTGCTCAGAAATTTAAATGACAAGGGTGGAAGTTTACTTGTATTGCTGACCATACGTAACTCCATCAGAACTAGCATGGGTATGTTTACCTGAGCTGAAAATTACATCTTCCAGCTCCAATGTAGTTGAACCCAGAGATAGCACACAGGAATTAGAGATACACAGCCTGGACAAGCATAGTGTTTGACCCTGAGAGAAGCATAGAGATAGGGCTTTTAGGTCTGGTGCTGGCTAATGAGGCTTGGGGCTGTAAACAAAGAAACCATCTTCTGTTCCTCCTGTGTTCAGGGAAACAGGACTTTGCACATTGCTTGTAAATAAAAAAAATTGCAACAAAGACAACACCAGACTCATTAATTTCTCCTGCTAAACAGAACAAACCACAACAGCCTAAATTTGGCTAATCACTTGTATCAAAAAGGGTAACACTGTATAAAGATGTCAGTATTAGAAATGGATCAGCCATTTAGGTTTCAGGTCTGGCGGTCCTTAAGCAAAACTGGCACTGAAATAAATAGGTGTTTAGGTAGGAAACTTCAAAGGAGCCCAAGGAATTCTGGTCAGTGCCCAAATCCTATTGAAATCCAATGGGAGTAAGGCACTGAACTCCCTAAAACTCCTTTGAAAAGCTCAGCCTTAGGTTGAGTGACAACTGAAAAATTGGCTGTAAATGGTTAAGCTGACATTGTTAAGATATATTGATTCTTTAAAAAAAGTATTAAAACAAAATATGCACTATATAGTGTCTATATAGAAAGGTTCACCCTTTGAAATGAAAAAGGATTTTTATTTCATATTGTGACAAAGTTCCTCCTCTACCTAAGTCCTGCGCTTATGGGCAGATTTGCACATCTCAGTGATCTTCCCCTCTGGTGGAACCCACAGTCTGGGTCAACTTCTCCTGTGTCTGATCAGGAGTTGAGAGGTTTGGGGGGAACCCAGACCCGCCCTCTACTCCGAGCTCCAGCCCAGGGCCCTGTGGATTGCAGCTGTCTGTAGTGCCTCCTGTAACAGCTGCATGACAGCTACAACTCCCTGGGCTACTTCCCCATGGCCTCCTCCAAACACCTTCTTTATCCTCACCACAGACTTTCCTTCTGGTATCTGATAACACTTGTACTCCTTAGTCCTCCAGAAGCATTCCCATTCCGTCTCCCTCTCCCTCTCCCTCTCCCTCTCCCTCTCCCTCTCCCTCTCCCTCTCCCTCTCCCTCTCCCTCTCAGCTCCTTGCGCCTCTTGCTCCCAGCTCCTCACATGCCTATCACAAACTGAAGTGAGCTCCTTTTTAAACCCAGGTGCCCTGATTAGCCTGCCTTGATTGGCTGCAGGTGTTCCAATCAGCCTGTCTGCCTTAATTGGTTTTAGCAGGTTCCTGATTACTCTAGTGCAGCCCCTGCTCTGGTCATTCAGGGAACAGAAAACTACTCATCCAGTGACCAGTATATTTGCCCTCTACCAGACTCCTGTATCCCACTGCTCTGGGTCTGTCACAATATCAATTTAAATAGCACATACAATTCTCATTAAAAGTCATAAGGTTAGAATTATTCAGCTACTTGAAGGATCTAACTATCCATGTCTCAAGTTCTCTCTCTGTAGTGGAGTATATTATTTGCTATTTCATTAATTTGTCAATACCATTTTGAAGATCTTACAAAATTAATTTCAAAGCCATTATCTTTATTTTATTGTGTCTATAGTTTTAGCATGGTTTGTTGTTTGCTTGCAGTTGTGTTACAGTAAATTTATATGGCAAAAAAATAATTGGATGATTCTGACAAATAACTGAGGGAAAGGAACTCTAATTGTTGATAATGCATTACTCCTGTACTGTCAGGTTGCATTAGTGGCTCTGCTTAGTTAGTATGCTCCAGAATTGGAGCTGAAAGAAACATGCACACACAAAGAGGTTAAAAACCAACATCCTTTACTGTTAAAAAGTACTTCAGACTGACTTACAGTAATGCTCATGTGCTTGTTCTATTCCCTACACAACATGTCTCTTATCAGATTGCTTAAAATGAAGACAATAGATTTCCCAATACAAGTTGCTTGTATTCAGTACATATTTGTAAACAGTTAATGGAGTTATTAGTTGAACCATTTCCTATATAAATTGATGGAAATACATACATATCACACAACAACTACATAGAAATCCATGTGTGTAACTAGGTTAGCTATTCTTGAGAATGCTTAGTTAGTGAACTAATTGTTTTCAAAAGTTATGTGTTGGGTTTTGGATCCTGTTCACTTTTACAGAGCTGTGTTAGGAGCTGATTTTTCTTTATTCCTACAGGGATGTGCTTGCTAAAAAGGGAATAAATCAGGGTTTACTCTACAATTACAGTTAGGATTGAATTAAGAATGGATCCTGATATTGAATGATGATTCAATAGCAGTGCTAATCTGAACAAAAAGATAATTGTAGAGGATGTCTTCCAAAAACACGTGGTAAATGTAAACAAAAAAGCACAAGGATATTGATTCAAATATCTTCCATATACATGTATTCAGAGAACTTGGAAATACCATGTCACCATGAAGTTATGCTAATACGCTACTTGGATCGAAAGAGAGAAACTAAACATTATTTAAATAGAGGAGGACTTTTAAAAAATAATATTAAATGAGCTTTGAGACTGTGTATTAAATCTTAACATTGTAAAATATTTCTTCTTGAGGGCTAGATTCTGACACCCTTACCCAGATCAAGTAACACTGCATAAGTGGCCCCATAGCAATAAGTGTATGAGAAGTTGGACTTCAGCAGCCTATAAAGGTCAACAATTTAAAATGTGTGGAAACAAACTGATTCCTGTTTCAGGTTCACAGGATTCAAAACAGACATCACTGAAGTCATTGCAACATCAGCTGAATAAGTGTTTGTAGGATCAGAGCCTAATTAGTTAGTTTGTTGACTATTTTGAAGATGAGAAGTGTTACACCAGTGCTATCAATATTTGAATCCCATAGTCTTTAATGCACATTGGATCAAACCCTAGGATTTGCTGAGTTCCGTCTACATCAGAATATGGTTACACGCAGGGCCGTAGCAACTAAGAATGTGGCCCCCTCCGAACATATGTCCGGGGCCCCTTACAATGCAGAAACTGGAATGCGGTATTTATTTTATACAATACACAGGGTTCATATTATGTATACATAGGCCTACAGTGTACATGTATTCCATATTTACGCAAAGTGCTTCTTTCGAGCCTTGTTCTCCGAAAATTGGTTAATCAATGCGTTATAGTCCAGAGATCTGGCAATCTTGTTTTCGATTGAGATAACTGCAAGCGCAGAAAGCCTGTCATCTGTCATGGCTGAGCGCAGGATATTCTTGATCAGTTTCATTCTGCTGAAGCTCCTTTCAGCACCAGCGACAGTAACTGGTGTGGTCAGAAGAATTCTGATGCAAATGCAAAGATTCAGATATATCTCCTGAAGGCTGTTCTTGTATATGTACGTTAAAAAATTGTTTGTCGTGACAAGTCCTCTCTCTTTCTCGATGACATAAATAAAATGATTCAATTCCATTATGAGTTCATTGGCATCAATGTCTCCCATTTTTCTTTCAATTTTTTTGCTGTGATTCTCCAGTTCATTTTCTCTGTGACACTGCTTCAGGCTGTTAGCGTTGTACAGAAATCCAAACAACTTATACCACTCCACGAGTTGGTCAAATCGCGACCAAACAGAAGATATGGCCTGATCAGTGAGAACAAGAAAGAACTGCGATTTGAATTTTTCTTCGGCAGAAAGACGACTCGAATCATCAGCACATTCGTAATCAAACATTCTCTTCTTACGTCGCACCCTGGTTTCTGGAAACACTTGCTCAATACCCATATGCTCTGCTATTTCACGTGCATTTGTGACCATAGAGTTATATCCTGTATTTCGATAGTCTTCCAAAAACTTCATTGTAGCACCGACTTCTGCCTGCAGTACGTCAATTGACACATCTGGTGACTGAATTAATTTGCTGGTTTTATTCACGTGAAATAGTACATCGTACCACGTGTATACAGTCAGAACAAAAGGCCACGTAGTAACATGGTCTAAAAGTGCACCAGGTTCTGTTGCTGTATTGCCATCTTTCTTTTCGAGCACAAATTCTCGCAAAGATGACAAAGCATTGCACAATTCTTCAAGGTGATAACACAATGGCTTCACAGCATCAATTCTCGACTCCCAACGAGTGTCCGATAACCCTTTAACAGATATTGGCATATGTTCTTCAAGTATATCCCAACGTGAAGGTGAAGAAGAAAAGATAATGTATATTCTGTTAATCAGACCGAAAAAATCAACAGCATATTTCGATGACTTTGCCACGTCTGAGATCACAAGATTCCAAGTGTGAGCTCCACATGGTACATACAAGGCACGGTCATTTATTTCTAGCATGCGGGCTTGAACTCCTTTATTCTTTCCTCTCATATTTGCGCCTTTATCATAAGCTTGGCCTCTCATGTCAGCAATATCTATTCCTAAGTTGTTTGCCTTTTCAAGAAACGCTTCCAATAGGCCCTCGCCAGTTGTATCATGAACATTAAGAAAACCAAAAAACGCTTCACGAATATTGACACCATCTTCACCGTTGCATTCAACAAAGCGTAACACCACAGACATCTGTTCTTCATGTGACACATCAGGAGTACAGTCCAAAATAACTGAATAATATTTTGCTTTTTTAAGCTGCGCTATGTTGGCCTCTTGAATGTTACTGGCAACAAGTTGAATCAGCTCGTTTTGGATCTGTGGACTGAGGTACTGAACATGTGTCTCTGCCTTCTTAATCCTCTGTAAAAGTTCGCTGAGGAGAGTATCATACTTTGCAAGCAATTCAAAGAGTCCCAAAAAGTTGCCATTCGAAGGATCGCCAAGCTTTTCATTACTTCCTCGAAATGCCAAGTTTCTTTCGGACAAGAAAATAACGACATCAACCATGAGTTTGACAATATTTCTCCAGAAATCTCTTGCTTTCAGAAAAGCCTGCAATTCAAGTTGGTCAATAGATGTACGGTTTACTATGCCTGACCGAAGGTCAAACCATTTCACCATACAGTCTTGATGACCTTTGCCTGTTTCATGCTGCTGAAGTCTTTTTGACAGTGCTTTCCAAGCAGATGTTCCACGACGTAGTGATATGTCACCAGTGCCAAATAATTTACAACAAAAACAAAAAATGGCATCTTTCTGAACTGAGTACATTAACCATGAACGTCTTATTTTCTCGCCATTTGCCATGGTTCGATAGAAATGAGCACTTGTGAACCTCCGTCTTTCCTCGTTAAATGGAAATTCGTAACTTTCATTCTGCTGCGGTGGGCCACGTGCAACAATGTCACACACTTGCCTGTCCGATATTATAGATGGCCAATCTCCTGGATCATCAGTCAGTGGTTCAGATTCAGATACTTCTTTCCCGGCAGCAGCTGGATTATCTGTCATAGTTTGTTTGGTAGAACAACTGGCTTCACCTTCGACCTCACTTGAAGCACTTCTGGATACTTCTGGATACGATTCGTCGCTGCTAGCACTGTCCGTTTCATATGCCTGTACCTGTACTTTGGATTACAGCGCAAAATACGTTGACAACTTTGGAATTTTCTCAAGTTCCTTCTCGGCATCTTTTGCTGCCTTTCGTTTACTAGCTCCGCTCTTATATATTCTCTTAGACATCACAAAGCACACTTCTGCATTGGAAACAATAAAAAACTAAACAACTAAATTAATAACATTTATCCGCCGACCGCCATTATGAACGCAAATACACATTCTTTGAATGGGTCCAACTAAAATTCGAAACTGACCGACAGACAACTGATGTAGCCAATAGCATTATGATGTATCATAATGACTTCACGGTTTTGTCAGTAAAACCGACATGGATTGTGCAATAGCATCAATAAATGTCACTTACCTAGTTATACCTTACATTTTTTTTGCCACTTTTAGGGGCCTCCTTCCTTGTGTGGCCCCCTCCGGTCGGAGGGTACGGAGGGCGCTCGCTATGCCTCTGGTTACACGGAGGTCTAAGTAGTAACAAAAATATAAGTGGCATACTAACATTTAGGCAAGATCATTGCAAGCCTTGCAATGGTGAATGGGAGATGAGAGAGTACAAGAAACCCTTCCTTCTTACATAGGGATCAGATAAAACATAGACTTTGCTCTGCCCTGAACATACAACAAGAATATAATGGCAGGGTGACCAGATGTCCTGATTTGACAGGGCCAGTTTCAATTTTGGGGTCTTTTTCTTATATAAACTCCTATTACCCTCCCACCTCCTGTCTCAATTTTTCACATTTGCTGTCTGGTCACCCTGTATGACTGTGGTGCTTGCCTTTTGGAAAATTACCTGAGAGTCAGGAAAATTACCTGAGCAAAAGAGAGGTCAATAGAGCTCACCAAGTGAATGCTATACCTTCTGCCATGGGGTCCACTCATCACAGGTAGCACCTCCTCCTGGTCACTTTGGTGTGCACCCTGCTACCATTCTCTCTTTCACTTTCTGTGACTCAGGGTGCTCCCTCTTCATGACTTCACCCTCCAGCCAGGTCACTATGCATGTTTCCCCCTTCCAGGGTGTCAGAGTCTTTCTTTAACATCAGTCCTCTCATTCACTGCCCCATGTCCCACTTCCCCAGTGGCTGGTAGTGAAACCCAGGCCCACTCTCTACTCTGGTTTCCAGCTTAGAGACCCTCTAATCAGTGGCCAAGGTTTGCACCCTCCTGAACCTTGCTGTCTTTTCCCTGAATTTTTCCTACTCCTTCTGGCTCCCCAGTTTTGCCAGCCCAAACTCCCTCCTGCTAAGGAGTAACTGTTGCCTACTTTCTATAGCCTCAAAACACACTTCCATTCCCCCAGGGAATGACTGACCACTACTTCCCTGCAACCTCCTTTCTGCTATCATCTCCCTGGCTTTATAGAAGCCCTACTTGTTCTTGCATAGGTGAGCTTCTGCTAATTGGGGCTTTCCTCTCGGCCTTAATTCCCTCAATTTGCAGCTTAATGAATTAATTGGCCCCTTTGCCCTATGTTAATCCCTTCAGGGTGAGCATGAGGCTCATACCCTATCACACCTTCTCAAAGGCCAAAATGCATCCCAAAGCTCCATATGGGGGAGGAGTGCATTGCCACATTACCCTTAGCAAAGGATGCTTTAAATTACAAAAAAAATATTAATATGACCTACAATAATCTACTATATATTTTCACATCCACAATATAGCCCCATAGATCATGTGCCCTCATTTTGGCTCTCCTACACTACTGTGTATTGTGAAACCTGGTAAGCAAACTTTTCCACACATATGTTGGACATTTTTATTAGTTTTTTAGTTTTTCCATTGCTGAAACAACTTATAAGGTATGAAGTGACCACAACTGATTAACTAATTTGCCACAGATAATTTATCCAAAAAAGATAGGGCTTTTATTGGTTCATGAAAAGACTGAAAAATTCTCAAATGTGTTTGTTAATCAAAAATCATTTGTGCATTTCCTCCTCAGATAGTTTTTGGTCTGCATGTCGTTCATTAACTTGGAAATTAGCAGTATTTCCAATTAAAAAATTGTGCTGTATTGGTTAGTTACTTTCATAAGTCACATGGTATTCCTGCTATTGTCTAACTTGATGATTTATGTAACTAAACTGCATAGTGCATATTGCAATTACTTCTACTGAATATGTGATTCAAAATTAACTCTGAATCAGTGAACTACATTAATCACCCAGTCATGACCCGTGGGCCTTGGTTTATTTCTCATAACTTCCATAACCTATTTCCTTCTCAATTGCATATCTGTTGCCTATTGAAAGCACTCAAGGGTCCAGAATGAGGGAGCACAGTGTTTTTGGATGCAGACTCCCATCCATTCTGTCCCAGCCTCAGCATGAGGAGGGAGGGAAATCTACATGTTTCATCCCCCCTTGAGATTATCATGATTTTTATTTTATAGTAGGTAATGCCCATGAAAAAATGTGTAAAAACTGTAGAAGGCAACAAAAACAAATTAATGGAGTGAAATCTTCACTATGTCCTATGATGGCGAGTTCAATAGGATGTCTCTGAACTGCTTTCTTTATGCATTCTGGTATAATTATAGAGAGAAGATAAACACTACATTGATTATATCCTTACCTGTGGATTACCACCTATCACTGTTCGTTTTTTTTTATTTTTTTTTTTTTTATTTTGGTCATCAGAATCTTAATATTCTCTTATAGAGATTTAGTTCTTTGTTTTGTTAGAACATTTTGTCACTCTCATACAACTTCAGCAGGCAGCTGTCACATGACACTATATAAGACAGATTTTTAAAATAATTTAGGTCTAAATGTATATTATATTTTGAAAGGTAGAGCAATTTCAACATTCTGTACCATCTCTTGCACTATGCACTTGGCAACATATGTCTATAGTTGACAAGTGCATCCTTCACAAAGTTTTACATTAAAGACAGAATATTTCAAAAGAGGCTTTACCAATGTCTTTATTTACTGCAAGACACCTAAATAACAACACATTTATTTTCAACAATACACTTTTTTTTTACTGCAAGTGCACATTATTTGACACAAAGTGTTTCTGCAAGGTTGCAGAAGCAAAAGCCTGCTTTTTCTAACCTTCAAATACATAAAGAAAAAAATACTAAGAAATTCTCTAAAGAAAATAATTACTTTGATAAACAACCTATTGAAAATACTTGGAGGAATTTTTCTTCAGGGTACATTGCATTTGAGGAATAATTCAATGAAATTCATTAAAGCCCTGCTCAAACCACCTTTCTTTATTCACTAACTGAGTCATTTGTTGGCCAAAATAAAATCAAATTGAGTGTAAAACAGAATCAATTTATCTGTCAATGAAATCGTAAAAAACATAGTTAATTGAGGAAACTTATTTTTTTATCTTGGATAAAGGACATGGTGGGTATGATGCAATAAATTGGCTAAGCAGAAAATGTCTGGAAACTTTGATTCAGATTTGAGCTAACGCACAATGAAATAGGTTGTTTTCATTTCCTTTGACATAGGTTAAAATATTTTATGTCTCTTTGTGCACTCTGTGCTCACATTAATTGCAACAGAAAGAATTGTTTGACCACAAATACTTGAACACCATTGGAGCACAATATCAAGCAAAACAACTTCAACACCTTGGAATTTAAAATTCAGTTCAGTAGAGTTGCATACTAATATAGCTCTTTTCCAATGAAATAACTGAAAACAAAAAAAAGGTATATCATGTCATATTTGAATGCACTATATTTTATTAAATTGATATCAAAGTAATATGAACCTGGGAGAAAATATACTGGTTAACATAATATTTAACACATAGTATTCCAACTGCACATTTGAGGACAACCAAGTCCATAAAGTTGATGAAGTTACAGACCTGCCAAAATAAATGGGATATCGAAAGAAAATAGTTGGATAGATACTAATGTAGCATTTATGTAGTAACATGCTTGATATGATGAAAATCAATATAAAATAATTCAAAAATCTCAGCATTAAAGAGAATGGGTTCCAGAGCTATGTTCTAGTCACTTTGGCCCAGAAGATCATCAAAGGTTTGTTGGAGCTTAACTCCCAATGGGAGAATCTCAGCCAGTATCTTCCCCTGGCCATGACCTCAGGAGCAATGATAGCATAGAGCCACTATACTGGCATTATACTGCCTAGGGATTTCCCTCATGCAAGGTAAATCTTCAGGAGGCTATTAAAATTGGTTTGTTATTGTTTTTTGTTTTTTTGTTTGCCTCAAACTACTGCCATATTGAACAAAACAAAATTTTGATAAAACGAACTTGGCTTTAGAAAAAACTCCATACCCAGGAAAGAAAGATTCCTCCCTCACAGGCCTGGCATAAAGAAATCCTACTTGGCTTTAGAGGACTCTCCACAAGCCCTGGCATAGGAAATGTTTGCTGTGATAGGAGGAGAGGAGATGCATGCCTGTAACACATAACTACATTTCCAGCAGCATCACCATGTACAGTGCAACTTGGGGAGCCCCTCATGTCCATCACTGTCTAAATTATGCCAGGGGCCACTCCAGTCCTCAGAGCAGCCTAGAAACCCGGACACCTAAAGGTGGCTTAAAGGCCCCTCCCTCGTGTCTTGACTGCAAGAGGCACATCCCAGAATCTAACATCTTATAATTTTCTGACATAGCATTTTCTCATGTGTGTTCTCAGATCACAGCTGAATTCTAGGGGGCAAAGTTTGGTAAAATTCCATTTGACTGCTCTTGAGATATCCAAAAGTGACCAATCAGTGTTTTCTATCTGCCAAGACATTTTTTTACACTCATTTTACTGAATCATTACGTTGTCACAAAGTATTGTAATATATGTCCATAAAATATTTTTAAAAATGCAGTGCCCCTGGAAAGGCCATACTCCAAGTATTCTCAGACACCAGCACACACACATCTAGAGCATCTCTGGATGAAAAAAAAAATGCAAGATGACAGACATTTATATAGCACTTGCCAGCTGAAAATGTCAAAGCAATTTATAATAATTAATTTAGTCTCATAGCCCTGACATAAGGTAGGTAAGCAAATACTCATTTGCAGATGGATAAACTGAGGGTAAATGAATTGCCTAAAGTTTCATAGTGAGTTACTGGAAAATCCAAGATTAGAAGCTAGGCCTTTCACTCCCAAATCCTTGCCAGAAAATGCTTCCATTATGACCTGAGTACAGACTTAGTTTGCATTCTAGAAAACCATCCCATTCTTACACACACTTGAATTCCCTCTATCACATTAGCTGAATTTGTGACCACTGTATTCTATAGGTTCCCGGTTATTTTTTTTTACCCTGAAGTTTACTATTATAAGTAGTTAAGGGTCCCCAACATTTCCCATTATAACATTCTATTTTCAATTCCTCATAACTTTGCCAGACTTTAATCATTTGAACTGAAATTTTCTATTCCACCTGTCTGTCTCAGTCTGATTCCTGCCCCCACCCCCCACCTGTGGAAAATTTCAGCCAAAATGATTCCGTGGTTTCCAAGAACAAGTCTCGGGAAAAATACGTTGTTTTGCTCCTCTTAAAAAAAAAATCTGGTAACCTTTTTTTTTTTTTAACAGTGCTAGAGAACAGCACTATGCAGGGAGGGAGAGCTCAGTGGTTTAAGCATTGGCCTGCTAAATCCAGGTTTCTAAGTTCAATCCTTGAGGGGGCCACTTAGGGATCTGGGGTAAAAATCAGTACTTGGTCCTGCTAGTGAAGGTAGGGGGCTGGAATCAATGACCCTTTGGGGTCCTTTCCAGTTCTAGGAGATAGGTATATCTCCATTAATTAACTAAAATTAATCCCAGGCTTTTGAGCAAAGATTCAACAAGGATGTGCCTTTTGCAGTCCCCATAACAATCACAGAAACGCCCTTGGGAACTGTCAACTGATGTGCCAAGACTACTTCTGCCCCTGCTTTCCCTGCCAGCCTGGGACTCCAGTACCCTGTCTTGTTGAGCCAGACACGCCCATCTGCTCCAACACAGACCCAGGGTCTGAACCATGTGCCCCAAAGCTGCAGGCTTAACTGAACGCAACTTACAGAAGTGTTCCTGTCTTTAACACTCAGATGGCCAACTCTCAATGGGGTCTAAACCCGAAATAAATCCGTTTTACCCTGTATAAAGCTTATACAGCATAAACTCATAAATTGTTCACCCGCTATAACACTGATAGAGAGATATGCACAGCTGTTTGCCCCCACCAGGTATTAATATACACTCTAGGTTAATTAATAAGTAAAAAGTGATTTTATTAAATACAGAAAGTAGGATTTAAGTGGTTCCAAGTAGTGACAGACAGAACAAAGTGAATTACCAAGTAAAATAAAATAGAACATGTAAATCTATGTCGAAGAAAACTGAATACAGTTAAAACCTCACCAGTTCCAGTAAGCTTCCTTCTACAGAATAGTCTCCTGCTAGTCTGGGTCCAGCAATCACTCACCCCCCCTGTAGTTATTGTCCTTTGTTCCAGTCTCTTTCAGGTATCCTTGGAGATGGAGAGATTATCTCTTTAGCCAGCTGAAGACAAAATGGAGGGGCATCTCAGAGGTTTAAGTAGACTTCCTCTTCTGGGTAGAGACCCCCTCCTCTCCCCTTTGCAAAGTCCAGCTCCAAGATGGAGTTTAGGAGTCATATGGGCAAGTCACATGTCCACACATGACTGAGTTTTTTACATGCAACAGCCATTGCTTACCTGCTCCCTTGAACGTCCTCATGTAGACTTTTTATGTGGATTGGAGCCTCCCAAGAGCCATTGTCCCTTAAGTGCTTCCTGGCTGGTTACTTAATTTGCACAGTCCTTTCTCAAGAAGCTGACCAAATGCTTTACAAAGGCTATTTAAAAATCAAGCCAGTGCCCAGCCAATATTCATAACTTCGAATACAAAAATGATACATGCATACGAATAGGATGATTAGATTCAGTAGATCATAACCTTTACAGAGATATGTTACATGGCATATGTAGCATAAAACATGTTCCAGTTATATATACATTCATGAGCATATTCCCATGAAGCCTTATGGGGTACGTAATCACATACTGTACAAACACATAACAAAAGGATGGACCCTATCGAAAAAGTCTGTGCTCTAACTAAGTTTAAGATGAAAGACCATAGGTGTATATGACAGACAGTGGGAGAAGAGTGGGGCATTTATGAACAATGGAAAAAAAGAAGCAGTTACAAGTTATCTGCTTCCCAGCCATATCAAATGTTTTGTAGGCATCATGGCATGGGTGGATTACTCCCAAGCTCTGAAGATTGGATATAGCTCCAGAATTCACATTTGGAACTTCATTACTCTCTAAGAGACTAAATCAGACAACCCACAGTCTACGGGTGTCATAAACAGATAGCTAAGGGTTAATGTTCTTTTACCTGTAAAGGGTTAACACAGGGAACCAAAAACCTGACCAGAGGACCAATCAGGAAACGAGACTTTTTCAAATCTGGGTGGAGGGAAGTTTTGGGTGTGAGTTTTTTATCCTTTGTCTTGTGTCTGTGCCCTCTCGGCTCTGAGAGTGATTTTTCTATCTCCTGGCTTTCTAATCTTCTATTTCCAAGTTGTAAGTACAAGGATAGTAAGACAATAGGTTTATATTGTTTTCTTTTGTATTTACATGTGTGTAGTTGCTGGAATGTTTTAAATTGTATTCTTTTTGGATAAGGCTGTTTATTCATTTTTCTTTTAAGCAATTGACCCTGTATATTGTCAACTTGATACAGAGCCTATTTTTAATGTCCTTTTTTCTTTCTTTTTATATAAAGCTTTCTTTTTAAGACCTGTTGGAGTTTTTCTTTAGTGGGACTCCAGGGAATTGAGTCTGCAGCTCACCAGGGAATTGGTGGGAGGAAGAAGTCAAGGGGAAAATCTCTTTGTGTTAGATTTACTAAGCCTGACTTTGCATACCCTCTGGGTGAGGGAGAGAGATTAGATCTCTCGGTACTTGTGTTTCCAGGACTGGAAGCAGGGAATCTCCTAGGGTCGTCCAGGGAGGGGAGCCTGGGAGGAAGTAACAAGGAAACAAGGGGAGGGGGTTATTTCCCTTTGTTGTAAGACTCAAGGCATCTGAGTTTGGGGGTCCCCCAGGGAAGGTTTTGGGGAGACCACAGTGAGCTAGGCACTGTATAATTCTTAGCTGGTGGCAGCGGTACCAGGTCCAAGCTGGTAACTAAGCTTGGAGGTTTTCATGTTAACACCCATATTTTGGATGCTAAGGTCCAGATCTGGGAAGAAATGTTATGACAACGGGAAAAATCAATTCTTACAGGAATTACCACAAAAAAACGTATATTTATGGTTTTGATTCTCTAGCATGGTCAGGCAGCATTACATTAATCCATTCTGGTTACATGAAATGAAAAAAAAATCCATTTTATTTCTAGATCTTATGCTACACTATCCCTTCTCTTTAGGTGTAGGAAGCATGGCCAGTAATCCCCAGTCAGCAGGATGACACTGTTTCTATCAGTGTAACTTGCAGCTGCTCCAAGTTATGCCTGTGGAAAAATCTGCACCCCTAGCCAGCCTTAGAATTGCAGGAGTGCCTTAGAACCACCTTCCACATACTTCTTCCCACTTCTAACCTAGGCTCCTGGGCTAAGCACAGCTCAGCCAGCTTTAGGGATCCAGCTTTAGAGTAGAGGCATCACATACCAGAGCCAGGGTCTAATGGTTTTAATTCATAATTTGTTTTGATTTGTCATGGGATATGAAGCCAGTATGCCCCCAACCTGAGTCCCCCATCTCTAGGGGAATACCAACAAGAAAGTAGTAAGATAATATTGTCAGATTATGGTATACCATGAACCAAGACCATAAAACCAAAGAACAAGCAACATTCATCTTAGTGCATCTCAGGACTCCTGGATGTTCAAGATCCATGGTTCTATTTCTGCAGAAAGCTAGGGAATATACTTACTAGCTATAATGTGCTGTATTTCACTTAAATTTTACACTTGCTCCATAATTTGAAAAAGTTTTCTTTAGCCAGGAACATTAAAGTGCCTTCATGTTAAAATCTTTTTCGCTGGCCCAGATATCCAATGATCCCAAAAGATAAGTGACCAGATACTCAAGTGATCTAGAAAGAGAAGATACTTATGATGGATGACATGATGGATATTATTTTGAAATATATATTCTTGAAATATGCATTTCTCATATAGAGCTGTGTTAAAAAGTTTGTGGGAAGGTGATACTCCAGTTCCTCTCTTTCATGAGCGCTGGTCAAATCATGTGAGCCATCCGAAATCACCTCTATTTGGAGATGATCTCTTTGAGATACACTTCACATTGTTTTGGTTGTGTTTGTTTCCACCCACATAGTTCCATACACATAACTTACATCTAAATCTCTCATGCATCATTGCATGCTTCAGCTGTGAGAATCCTAAACAAAATTTGTTTTTATGCTTTATATATGGAGTTGATCAACATCCAGAGATATGGCAAAATTTGGATGAGTCTTAAATGAATTATTTTCTAATGATCAATACATTGTTACATGTCAGCACAAATGTACAGTCTGTATTTTTTATTGTAACGCATGTAATTACTCCATAGACACAATGTTCCAAATTTACTTCTGATGTATAACTATACTGAGTTGTATGGAGGCACACCGGAAGTGGATTTTAACATCTGGACTATAACAACAGCCACCCACTGATTGTAGGGCATTGTGGAAAGAAGCATCCCCACAGAATGACTTTTTTTTTGTTTTTGGAATAGGAAATGGGAGAGACCTCTATTAGCAATGTTTGACTTTAATTGCTTAATTGCACTTTTTTGTCTTCTTATTTCCATTATGTTCTGATTTCAGTGTAGACAATGGATTTACATTGCAGTTATTAAAATTTGCTGTTTTTTAGTAATTTCATACTTTTGTTCTACAGAACTCAATTTCCAAATGTTTTTTTTTTCATTTCCAGATTGCAGATTTAAATCCATGAAAAATTAGAAATCACCAAATTGCTATAATCCGTTGGCCAACATTAAATTAAGTAATGGTCTCTGTCCATCAGCCAGTGAACAGGCATCTATATCACAAAACCATCACCACAAGTGGTGCATATATGGGAAGAGAGGATATGTACCCTCCTAGAAATGACACTGCTATGTCTGAGTTAAGGTAATTTGGATCTCCTTCTTATAATCTAGAAATGATTTTGCAGAACACATGTCTCCCGTAGTCAGCCATTTTCCTATGTGTCCAGTCCTCTCCTGCCAATCAAGGGTGTCAGAACCTTTGATGAAGTGGTGGCGTGGGGAGCAAAGCCAAAGTGCCCCCCTCCCTCTCCATGTCTGGCTGCTCCGCCAGTGAGCAGATGTCCTCTCCTCTGGTGCAGCAGCAGCCTCTGATGGGAGATAAGTATAATTGCAGCACTTCCCCAGCAGAATCTATTAATCTGCCAGGGGGAAAAAGATCTGCGGGGGACATGAATTCTGCTCTTATGTTTCTTTTGTTAAAAAATGGGATGGGGCATGTCCTTCCTACTTTTAAAAGTGGGGGGTATGGCCACATAACTCCCCCAGTTCCAGCACCAGTGCTGCTAATTATATTCAAGAAATGGATTCCCAGAAAGGAGGGTGCTGCAGATTTGTCACTGGGATGTCGTGTTGTGACACTGAGTCCATTGCAACGGAATGTATAACAGGTCAGGATTGTTGATGACATCTGAAAACAGTTGGTATGGAGAAGATCCATTTCTGCTAGACCTGTCCACTTGTGCCTACAGCAAAGAAACAGTCTTCTTCAGTAGCTCTATCCTGTCCCCACTCATGAAGGAGTTTTTTATGTGTTCTAAAGTGTACAAACCCAATTAATGAGACTGCAGCTGTGTTTTGCAAACCAAACCACCCACCATAATCTTTGTGCTGTCATCTAAAGAATAAGCAATTATATTGCTGTCACCTGGGATGAACATTTTTGACAGCTGACCCAGCTTCATTTTTATTTTTTATGGCTGCATTTTAAAACTTGCATTCAATTCATTGATATTTCAGAATTGTTCTCGTTTAGAATGCATTATAAAATAACAATCACAGTAAAATATTATATAGAGTTACCATGTAACTCAGTTTTTTCCTATTACTAATGTGATTGAAATTCTACAAAATTCAGCATAAGAGGTATGCTTTGCAGAAGGATCAAATCTTTACATGTGGACAGAATCTATTGTCTAGCTCCCAAAAATGCCAAGAGTTAACTCCAATGAACAAATTATTCTGAACTTAAAATTAGTAGACATAGAAGAAAAAGATTATACAAAATATCTCAATTAGAAAGACTACAGTTATCACCCAAAGCCCATACTTACCCACTTGCTTATTAGTTCATATTAAAGATTAAAAAATAAATGGAATCTATTCATTGCAGAAAGTTCTATCATTTTTGTTTTATTTTTAAATCTGCTTCAACAGACTGCAAGTGGTCCTCTGAAGTACACTATCCTTTTAGCAGGTATTGGTGGTACTGGGAAAACATTAGGTAGGTTCTGATAAGTTACTGAGGTGGGTAACTCATTACACCTCCTGGATATGAAGGAGGAAGTTACTTTCTAGAGAGGCTCTACGATGTGGACTAAACACCGTCTTAAGGGAGGAACTGTAACAACAACCAAGTCTGTGGAGAAGATCTGAACTGCTCTTTGTTAATAAATCCAAACCCAGGAAGGACTTGGCTTTATCAACAAAGACATAACTAAAGAACAGAACTTGTGTGTGTTGTTTTAGTAGGGCAATGGGAAAGGTGTCTGTGTGTACTTGTATTAATTTTCACTTTCCTGGAATAATTCTTAAGGTCATAGGAAAAATGCATTCATGCTAGGGGCCCGAAAAGGGCGTAGCTCCCATCTTTTGTATTCCCAGCAAAAACTAATTAGAGATAGCCATAAAATATTTGTCCCTTCTCATTTAAGGCCCATACCTGTTACCAGTATTATTAAATACTAGGGTCTCTGTCAGAAATATGCCTTTATGGCTCCACAAAAAAAAAATTCACTGTGACTAATTTAACATACAGTTATTATTACATTAATTTTAAAGATGTGCATCACTTTACCATCTGGGCACTATTAATACAATTAAGAAGATTCAAAAATGGGGAAATATTGTAACAATACTCTGCCTTTTCTTTCAAGCCGCGTCAACCAATATTGCTTTCTTAAAGACATCTTGTAGGGTTCACAAAGCATATGGCAGAGAGAAACAGATGATAAAAGTCCATATGCAATCATTTCTGTGTAAAGCTTTTAACATAGATTCCACATTGTGGAATAGTATTCTCCTCTTACCACATGGTACCCGTGAATCAGAAGGTGATTGAACATCATTGAGTTGATTGTACTCAGGTAATGAAAATGCTGGGTTTAAACCAGTATTTTGCAAAGTGTGGGGCATACCCTACTGGGGAGGCATATGAGACTAGCTAGAACTTTGTCCACACATACCCACAAATTGTTCTCCAGAGTCTCCACTTTTTTTTTTTTTTTTGGTTGGTAAATGAAAGTCATGTTGTAGCCTCATAGACTTTAAGGCCAGAAGGGACCATCATGATAATCTAGTCTGGCCTCCCCCTCTTAAACATGGGAAACCAGAATTGGACACTATATTCCAGATAAGGTCTCACTAGTGCCTTGTATAATGTTATTAACTCTTCCTTATCTCTACTGGAAATACCTCATCTGAGGCATCATAGGATTGTATTAGACTTGTGCATGGCCACATCACATTGGCAGCTCATAGGCATTCTGTGATCAACCAATATACCCAGGTCTTTCTCCTCCTACTTCCTACTAAGCCTCCAGCTTATAGCAAAAATTCTTGCATTTGTCCCTAAGTGCACAACCTTGCATGTTGCACTATTATAGGGATAGGCAACCTATGGCACGGGTATGGAAGGCGGCACGCGAGCTGATTTTCAATGGCACTCATACTGCCCGGGTCCTGTCCATCGGTCTCGGGGGCTCTGCATTTTAATTTAATTTTAAATGAAGGTTCTTAATCATTTTAAAACCCTTATTTACTTTACATACAACAATAGTTTAGTTATACATTAGAAACCTATAGAAAGAGACCTTCTAAGAACGTTACAATGTATTACTGGCACGTGGAACCTTAAATTAGAGTGACTAAATGAAAACTCAGCACACCGCTTCCGAAAGGTTGCTGACCCCTGCACTATTACATTTCATCCCATTTCTATTACTCCAGTTTTCAAGCATCCAGATCTTCTTGTAGGATATTCTGGTCCTCCTCCATTTGTCAGTACCTCCCAACTTTGTGTCATCCACAAATTTTATTAGCACACTTCCACATCTTGTGCCAAGGTCATTAATGAAAATGTTAAATAAGATTGGTCCAGCCTGATGGTTCATTTTTCAGTATGACCCGTTTTAGTCTCCCCTTTAACCAGTTCCTTATTCATCTTTCAATTCTCATATTAATCTTCATTTTCTCCAATTTAACTAAAGTTTACCACGTGGAAATGTATCAAATGCCTTACTGAAATCTAGACAGGTTAGATATACTGCATTTCCTTTCTCTAAAAATATCAAAGAAACAGATCAAGTTGGTTTGGCACCATGTAGCTTTTGTAAAACTATGTTCTATTTTATCCCAGCTACCATTTACCTCTATGTCCTTAATTTCTTTCTCTTTCAATATTTGTTCCAAAAACCTTGCATACAATTGAGGTCAAACTGACAAGCCTGTGGTCTCCCAGATCACTTCCTCACCCCTCCTTAGAAATAGTATTTGTTGCAGCCCTAAAGCCTATGCTCAAACATGGCGTCTGTTTGGCCAATTGTCAGTCAAAAGGTCACATTGGTACCATGTGCAACACCGTAGTGCCATGTGCCTATTCCCGCTCTTTTCCCTGGTCACCTAAGGGTCAGGCTAGTGCCGTGTGCAAAAATACCAGTGTGCCTGTTCTCGAACCTTCTGTCCGTCAAAAGGTCAAGTTGGTGCTGTGTGCAAAAGCATAGGGCTATGTGCAAGAATAGTGTGCCGGGTGCAGCTCCTATTCACATAGAGGGCACCAGCTCGGAACGTGGTTGGTGAAGGAGCTAGGGACCAATCAGATGCTGACACGAGTAAGAGTGTCCAAATAAAACTATCTCGCGTCAAAATCTGCAGGAGTATCCGCGTGTTAGCGGGAAGGCCTGATCACCCTTCCAGCCAAGGCCTCCTCCGGATTTAGCCAGCTCGTGTCGTGTCATTTTTTCTTTGTATTATTTCCCCTCCCCAATTCGCCATGTCCTTGGTGTCTGTACTGCTGGTCAGCTGCGCCTGGAGTGTGGTATGTGCATTGTAATTTCTGTAAATACTCTGTTTGTTTAACTTCTCCCCTTTTTCCCTTCCCTTACTTGGTACCAAGTTGTGTATATAGTATATGAGAGTCAAATTGTTGTATCAATTGCTGTTGTGGTTAGTTGGTGTATTTTTATAGTATTCAGTTAATGCGTGTACAGTTTACTTGGTTTGTGTATTTGCCCTGGTTTTTAGTGAGCAGTTGATTATAGACTGCTTGGTTTCCTGTTGTTGGATGTAACTAGACTGTTTCAAGTTGTGTGTATATTCTTGTTCTGATAGTATTGTTAGTTGGTAAAAGTGCTCCTCCCCAGCCCAAGTTGCAAGTCATTCCCCATTAATAAATAACCACTTGGTTTTGAATTGCAATCTGTTTTCGTTTTGATTTTCCTCTCTCAATCAAATCCTTACTCGAATCTGCATTGGTCTCGGACAGTATTACGTTAGCAATTCTCCAGTCATAGGGCAGGACCCCTACATTTATGGATTCAGTAAAAATCTTTGCTATTGGATTTGCAATTTCATGTGCCACTTCCTTTAATATTCCTGGATGGAGATTATCCACATTCCATGATTTGGTCCCATCAAGCTGTTTGAGTTTGACTTCCACCTCAGATGTTTGTTAAAAAAAAATATGTAAAACATGAAGCAAGAATGACCATTGTGCTGATATCTGCCTGAGTTTGCAGAGTGTTTAAAACAATAGCCCTGAGGTACAACATGTTCCATTTATTTCAATGAGTGTTGACTCAGATGTCTTAAATTCTCAATATTGTTAACTATTTCATGAAAACACTAGATCAAAGCATGAGCGAAATGTGAGGAATTCTCATATTATGAAACTACACAAAAGGTTATCAGAGTGGAAGGGTGTGTGATTGATTAACCGTGGGTAGGGTGTGGTGTGGCAATGCCAAAGGGATATACAGTAAAAGCTATGTTATCTGGCACTTTACTAACTAGAAAATTCTATTAACCAGCATTTCTGATATCTCCCAATACAAAGCTTCAATCTAGTAACTGGGATTACTGTACTGCCCAGGAGATTATGCAATTGCACATTCTGCATTATAGACTCATAGACTCATAGACTCATAGGTCAGAAGGGACCAATCTGATCATCTAGTCTGACCTCCTGCACAAGGCAGGCCACAGAACCCCACCCATCCAATTTTATAACAACCCCTATCCCAGGACCGAGTTATTGAAATCCTCAAAAATGGTTTGAAGACCTCAAGCTGCAGAGAAACCACCAGCAAGCGACCCGTGCCCCACGCTGCAGGGGAAGGCGAAAAACCTCCAGGGCACCTGCCAATCCGCCCTGGAGGAAAATTCCTTCCCGACCCCAAATATGGCGATCAGCTAAACCCTGAGCATGTGGGCAAGAGTCACCAGCTAGCACCCAAGAAGGAATTCTCTGCAGCAACTCAGTACCCATCGCATCCAACATCTCCCAGCAGACCATTGAGCAGACCTGTCTGGTGGTAATTCAAGATCAATTGCCCAAATTAACGATCCTATCATAACATCCCCTCCATATACTTATCAAGCTTTGTCTTAAAGCCAGGAAAGTCTTTTGCCCCTACTACTTCCCTCAGAAGGCTATTCCAGAACTTCACTCCCCTAATGGTCAGAAACCTTCGTCTAATTTCTACTCTTATGCAAAAGAGGCAGAAGACAAATAAGCAAGCTGACATCAAGGATGTATTAAAAAAAAAAAGCTTCCAGGGTGTGTCACAGGGTCATTACAGATTCAGCCCAATCTCCTACACCTTCTAGATCTACAATGATAATTGATGTTGCTAATGATGATCCTGAGGCACTGCAAGATCCAGAAGTGCCTTCTGAATCATCAAAGAGATTAAATTATGTTCAGTATAGTTTTAGTGTTAAGTGTAGATCTAGTGACTTGGGTGTACGCCATGCGCTGCCCATAGTGATATGTAGTGTCATAAGATAACCTACTGTATAGAAAACTTTACCTAGATACACCTAAGTGCTTCAAGAAACCAACCACTCTGCAGTGCAGTACTGGATTGGTGAGTATCTGTATACTATTTTATACTTCATTCATTTTATTGTATTCTAATTCTTTGAAAATTGGTATTCCATTGGTAAGTGTAACTCCTAATTAACCAAAAACAATGAGGAGACCTTGTGGCACCTTAGAGACTAACACATTTATTTGGGCATAAGCTTTCATGGGCTATAACCCACTCCATCAGATACATGAAGTGAAAAAAAGTAGGCAGGTATAAATATACAGCACATGAAAAGATGGGAGTTGCCTTACCAAGTTGGGGGGTCAGTCTAACGAGGCCAATTCAATTAGGGTGAATGTGGCCCATTCTCAACAGTTGACAAGAAGGGATGAATATCAGCTGTGAGGGAAAATATGGTGGGCTTACAACTTTGGTCAGACTTTTAGGCCTAAACTTTGGATAAGCTTGTTTCTAGGCTGTGTTGAACTTTGGTTCAACTTGTCTCTGTGTATAAGGGGTAGAGAGGATGGGGACAGAGTGATGAAAGACTGGTGCAAAGTTGCTTCTGTGTGTCAAGGGGTAAAAGAAGTCACAGTGGAAAGTTCCCAAAATGGAACAATGGCTTTGTGTGTATAAAGGGCATGAGGGGGCAGAGTGATAAAGTCCCCAAGTAGCATAATTTGCAATGGCCAGGCTTATGAAATATATAACCACAATAGTTCTGTTAGAAAGGTCGCTGACTGCAAAAGAACAGACAGTGAGTAACGGTGGGGGGGGGCCTAGTGGGAAAAACGCTTGTTTTTGCTTTTGTCCTATATTAATTTTGTAATGTATTCCAAATAAGGTAATTAATACAGAAGTATGTATAATTTGTCTGTGGTTTTAATCTTTATAAGCTAGCTAAAATTTAAGGAGGGCAGAGCAGCTTGCCACTTTGCATGGGGCCATGCTGACTCTCCTTGCATATATGCTCGTATTAAATAAAGAAGCCTCAGGCTGTCCAATCCAAAATCAACCATGTGGTCAATTTTCCACAACACAACAGAGGGAAAATTGCTTTTTGTACTGCGAATGAGGCCAATTCAATCATGGCGCATTCCTAACTTCCCAGCAGTTGACAAGAAGGTGTGAGTATTAATTAATTAACCGGAATATTTGATTAATCATCATCCCTCATTCCCCCAGCATGCCAGATAACAGAGCTTTTATTTTACATTAAGTTGTGATGGTCTTTAACATATAGTGGAATTAAAGAAACGGAGAGGATCCTGGGGCAAAAAGTTTCATTTTCCTGAAGCAGCAGGCAACTTTCAAAAACTTGGTAAGTGCTTGTTGAAATGAATTCAGATACTCACAGCTGGAGGAAATGCAAGTTCCTTGAATGTACTTTACAAACATCTGGAGTCAAGTCTTGTATGATATACCATAGACGCCGACTTCTAATGGTGCCAGTGGATGCTCAACCCCACTCTGCCCCCGCCCCGACTCCACTCCTGCCCCGCTCCCTCCTGCCCTCATGCCAACCCCTTCCCCAAAGTCCCTGCCCCAACTCCGCCTCCTCCCTGCTCCTATTCGACTCCTTCCCCAAATCCCCACCTTGGCCCCACTGGGAGGTGGAGGAGCGGGGACATGGCGCACTCAGGGGAGGAGGAGGTGAGGCAGGAGAGGTGGGGCAGGGAGCTTGGCTGCTGGTGGGTGCAGAGTACCCACTAATTTTTCCCCATGGGTGCTCCAGCCCCAGGGCACCCACAGAGTCGGCACCTATGTGATATTCATGCAAATTCCTCACTGTGCAGGCCCTACTTGTTTCTTATGGTTCCTACTGTTATTTCCCTCACAAGGTAGCAAGAGGAGTCTGCATGTATACAAGCTCCACTGATTCCAACCTGTATCTCGGTTCAATATCTACTTCACAATATTTTCTTTATTGGGGCTGACCTCTTTCCACTAGGTGGGGTAATAGAGCTTAGCTTCCTTAAAGTCACAATGCCCTTCCTAAGGGAAAAAAGACTTGTCACAGTATGTGCATAACTTCCATTAGCATTAATGTGAGTACCCCAGGCACACCAAAAGGACAATGTACCCTCATACCCATATTAGCAAGCATCATCACTGCTCCACACAGATTGAGGCAATGCACCATAATGGCTCTGAAGGAGATGTTAAGATGAATCACATCAAATATTTTGTATTATTAATGCTTTCACTTTTTAAACACTGGCCAGTGATTCAAGGACATATTGAGGTGCCCTTTGCCATACATTGAAGCATCCTTGAAACTCCCATTTCATGGACTGACATGTACTATAGATGCCTGGAAGTAAAACAGAGTACAGAACAGCTATCAGTGGTCAGACTGTTTCCTTTTATATTAGACTTATGCATAAAAGGGAATTGCATACAAAATAGTGACTGTGATTTAATATAACAATGTTTCTGCCTGACACAAGCAACGTGACAGAGTCAAGTAGGACTAATAGCATTCCTAACATTTTTATTAGTATTTCTGGTAATTCCTTCCAATCTTCATCATTTATAGAAAACTAAACAGTAAATATAAAAAAATGGAGCTAAAGAAATGCAATATGGCCAAGCTACATTTTTTTTTTGTAAATAACATATCCTCATATTTCAATACTTTATATTAGAAGATGTAACTGTGCCTATATTTTCAGTTTGTTAATCTCTACAGTGGACCTAGTCAGCTAGACTACTGAACTTGAAGGAAAACTGCAGTCTTCTGTGTGCTCATAATCTTGTACCCAGGTAGTAACCTATATCATTCTCAAAGCACTTCATTTTCTTGGAATTGCTTGGAATTACTTGAGTATGTTCTCTCATGCACTGCTAGAAGCTTACATATGAGCAGCAAGTTTAATTTAGCTATCAATTAGATAAGACATATCAAGCAGCATTTTAAAAAGTGGAAGAGGTGGAGATCCTTGAGACAAATATAAATAAATATGGAGTCAGATTGTGATATACCTACACACATTGAAAGGTACCTCTTACTTCCTATGGGTTCCCATAGATTTCATTGTGGTTACTTATGGAATAAGATACTAATCCATGTGAGTAAGGGTGCCACAATCCAACCATAATCATTGGAAGTGTCAAGTATCAGGAAGTCCTTTGATGAATTAAGTCCATGCATTGCATACCAGAGATGAGTCAAGATCCTTTAGGATAAGTTACCATTATTTCTTTATAATTAATGGTGTTCTAGTAATCTAGCCAGAATTTCTAATAAAATGATATAATTAAAATTTAAACAATTTAAAACAGCAAAATACCTTGCTAGGAAGTAAGGGTAAGCAGCTCAGTGCCGATAACCAGTCATAAACTGAGATAAAAAAATAAAATGAGGACCTTGGGAATACATTGGTAATTCTTTATATATAGTATCAAAGCCATGTTAGTCTGGATCTGTAAAAAGCAGCATAAGAGTCCTGTAGCACCTTAAAGACTAACAGATGTATTGGAGCATAAGCTTTTGTGTGTGAATACCCACCTTACATGCATCTGACAAAGTGGGTATTCACCGATGAAAGCTTATGCTCCAATACATCTGTTAGTCTTTAAGATGCCACAGGGCTCTTTGTTGCTCTTTATGTATATTGTTTATTATATAAATAAAAGCAGGAACTAATTATCTTAGAAAATAAAAATGGAACAGTGATTTTTAGGGCTAGCTTCAGTATTCACTACTACTCAACCATAAGGCTATGAGTCAGTGCAGAATAATACTGTCTTATATTACTATGCTCTGTTAATAAGCCAATTATTTTATTCTAGATAATATAGTTGTGGGGATTAAATAAGTTTCTTTAATGAACAGTTAAGAAGTTAAACAAAAATTAAACATTTACATTATTCATCCCCTAGTGTGTGTGTTTAATTTTTCTTTCCCCTCCCCCCTTTTATTTTTTAAAAAGAAGCCTCCCTCGGGGATAACACATCAATGTAAGTAATTTCTTTAAAATTCTGAGCTTAAGAGTGATAAGGTTATTAGGGCAGGGTACTGCAGGAGATGTAGGAAGAATTACATATTTGGGCAGCATTTTGCTCTTTCATCAGGTCTTCTCAGCTCTGCTCTGTAGTACCAAGTGGTGAATGCAATCATAGCCCCTCCTTGTGCCTCTCCCTACACCTTTTGCTGATACTTAGCATTTCCAGTGGCACTAGCTCTATAAAGCCACTGTGCATCTCTGCAAAAGGGACATAAAGGGAAGCAGGGGTACTTGAAGCAAAGCCAAGGCCGCTGCAAAGCCATTTGTCTGTATTGCCAGTTGCAAACCTCAAGAGTTGGTTTTCAATCTTCTTATTCAACCTGCGATGCACTACTATTTGACAGGGGATAATCTAGTCCAATAGAGAATAGCATTAATGAGCATTTTACTCAGAAGGAATGAAAGCAAATTTTGAAATGTTTAATTTCCCACACAATAGAAATTCTATTTTCCAAGCAGCTCTAATGAGCACTTATTTTCCATTTCATTCTTCTTGGAAACCAGGCACATTAAAGCTGGCTAATTTAAAATAAACAAACAAATTACCTTTTTTAAAGAAAGCAAAAATAATTGCTAAAAGCTTTCTGTTTTTCAAAATCTTTTTCCAACCAAAACTGAAAATTTCCAATTCCTGTGCTGCCACACTCTTCCCCTCTCTCTCCAACCCCCAAAAGATACAATAGAATGAATTGTGTCTGGTTCCCTCTCCCACACTTTTCTCTTTCTTTTCCTTTTTTTTACCTCTCATCTTTTCCAAATCCTCGGCTTTGCAAACATTACAGAGTGGCAAAAGAAAAGAAAAAAGGAGCTGGGACATCACTGAATGAACCTATTGGAAAGTGCGGGGGTGAGGGAGAAGGGGAAAGAGTTGTGAAACCTCTGACTCAAAATTTACAAAATGTGAAAATTTAAAAACAAATTTCATAAAATGTTTGTTTTTTCACTTTGAACCTTATGAAAGAGAAAAAACATCAACATTTCTCAATATATTGTTTTCCCACTTTTTGATCGACTATAATGTGCATTGCCAACAACAAACAAACAAATCAATCAATGTTACTGTATGTGTATAAGGATCCCTAAAAAGATGGAGCATTTACTCCCACTCATTTAGAGTTGGCCAATCCAGTAGTTCTATGGTTAGTATTCTTTGCTACTGAAGACCTGGGTCCTGTAGCATGCATATGAAATATTAGCAGGTTAGTTACTCCACTTCCTCTGTTTTAAAATGTGTTTCAGAATCTCATCTAGCATTGAGATAGTTTTAAGATAATGAAAATAGGGATTTACCATGTTAATGCTGACACAGTATTAGGTCTATTTATGTTAGTAGGGGTCACTAGTCTTCCGATAGCTGAAGTCAGAAGAATAAAGTGTTCCCAAAATAGCAGCAGTGTTGAATTTATTTCAGTGAAATTGCTGCCAAGCATCATAACAGAAATTGCACAATGTACTATACTTCATGTCTTGTGCTGTGGGACTGATTATTTAACATATCGCCACAACAATATAAGAGAACAACTTTTCAATTTCCCCACAGTAGTCTCCTGGAAGGCTCTCACTACAGTACTTGGCTTAACAGCAGTTTAATTTAAAGTAGTAAGACAAGGGGTGTCAGGTGTTAGTCAAACATTATGGGTAAAATAGTGCTAGAAGTTACATGCAAAAGGAAGGGAGAGGGTACATAGTTCCCTTCATCTCTTTATTCCCTCAAACAGACAGGAGTTCAGGTCAGTAGGAGTATTTGCACTCAGAATAATGTTCCAGAGGGCTAAAACTGCTACTGGTGGTAGCATCTATGAAGGGGATGCACAGGAGCTTGACTCTAGTCCCTCTGGCCATGGACCTTTCCACAGAGCTGGCAATCAGGAGAAACTATAAAGTACGTGCTAAACATGCTTTTGGAAGATACAACAGCTGCACCTCCAGGATTTTCCAGAGGGTGTTGTGCTTCAGTAAGGTACAATGCTTCCCAGAGCTCCAGCTGGAGCCTTCTACCAGGGCAGAACAAAGATCATTCTGGAATATTTGCAACCAACTAGACATGCCCATTCTGACTCAAGACTTATAGGAGGATTACTATTTAATATGGCTTTTTTAAGTTGTTTGGTCTAAATCTGAGACATTAGATGCAGCCTTTTTAGTTTGCCAAAGTGAGAATAAGATTACCCATTACTAAATAAAATAAATAATAATAATAATAATAATAATAATAATAATAATAATAATAATAATAATAATAATAATAATACCATTAGGAAGTATTTTTATACCAGTCACTATTCTACATGTCTGCCAAATCTCTTGTATCTTCAAGATTTCTTTCTTTTTAAGTTGCAGGGCATGTCATTTTAAGAGCAGTAGGGCATAATAGAATAAGACTTCCTGCTACTCTGCTGAATAAATAGGATTCTAACTCTACTTGCTTGAGTATGTATCTGGCTTTGGAGAAAGTGATGTGTTTACTGTTCCCCTATCTGTCATAGCACGCATGCCTCTTCTGTCTGCAGCTTTACTAATGAATTACTAATTTTAGTAATACACTGCAATGTATTTTTAGCGCAGCTTCAAATATTAATAACATACACTAAGGATAAATCGTAAGACTATCATTATACATTTAATAAATTTGAAGAAATAAACCAGAAAAGTAAATGTCTGCTTCATTGCAGCTAGGATATGGTAAACTGGAAGGTCAAGCAAAGCAGATGTGCTTTAACCCTCTGGTCCTTAACACATGTCTCTGGCTTGGGGTCACATCTGCCTGGTGAGTTCTAGTGTCCTTTCACGAGTCTTCCTTTATGCTGCTATGATACAATGGAGTGCAGTTAATTCTAAGGCTGGTCAAGCTTGGAACTGTCTATACACATCATAGTGAAGAAGCAGAACAAAGAAATAAACAAAGACAAAGACACCCCGACATTTGAGCACACCAGAATCCATCAGGATGCACCTCTGTGACATGTTTAGAAGGGACATAGCCAATCACCATTGTCACCATCTCTTTAAATCAATCAAGACCATTCCTGAGGATCTAAATAGAGGTATTTATTTCCATTTCAAGGAATTTATGGTCTATCATTATGTCTACTTGTAACCTAATGAGAGCCTTAGAGCGTTATTTCAGCATCACATTTTAGCCTAAATACATTAAATTCACCCAATTAATTTGACTCCATTGGGCTTCTTTGGGGTTGTGCTTATCAACAACTGTAAATTATTCATTTATAGGTCAAGAGAAAATACTGTAACTTTTCAGGCCTTTTACAAATTCTGTCTGCAAAATTTTGGGAAAAACCTCAGGGTCTAATTTTTAAAGCACAGGTCTTTGCTGAATGCATTCTTAGCTGGAACAGATTTCTGCTGACTTTGCTAGCTCATTCATCACATTAGATATGTCTCCCTACACAAATAAAATTATCCCATGTTTTTTATGTATAGTCCTTTCTTAGGAACCAATTTTCATAACAGTTATATTTTCTAGAGCTGCTCAAAAATATCAATACTCTTTTACAGGAGACTTTTTTGAAAGACTTGTGGTTTTCTTTATTTGTCCCCCCCCAAAAAAAAAAATTCCCACAAAAATTCTCCTGTTTAACCCAAATTAATATTGGTTTTCAAAAACTAGTTTTGGTAAAACTATTGAAAAAAAAACTCCAAACGACATTACTGAAACCCAAACCAACCTCCAGCAATTTATACTATTTTTTTTTTGGCTTTCAGTGTCCAGGTTTTTGTATAAAAATAAAAGTTTCAACCAGTGACAACAGTTTCCACAAAAAAACATTTAAAAAAAATTGTGAGGAAGAGATTCCAACCAGCTCTGATGTTTCCTTTTATATATTCACTGTTTCAGCATCTGACATACTCTGCCTTTCAGCAATTTCAGCCCCCATAACTGAAATGAGCAGTTTGTTCACAGAAGTATTAGCTCTATCCCTTATGGAAGATGTGCTAGGCTATTGCACTGTATTCTGTTTAGTTTCTTTTAGCATGCTCGTCACTGAATATCTAAGCATCCATAGTAACTCTCAATTGCATATTTTTGCAGAATTAGAAAGCATTGATGTTTGCACTTCACTTTTACAACCCTAGTGGATTTAATTTTACAATATCAAGAAGACTGGAAATGTACAAACAGCAGAAATACATATTTTGTCCTTTTTTGTTGCCTGTGTAATGCCTACCAATGTAAAAAAGAAAAGGGAACAGAAGAAACATGCTTTCTAGTCTAGTATATTCTATTTCCCTCCATTTTCCAGAACTCCTAACTTGCTGTGGTACCAAATACATTGTCATGGAATTTTCTCTATGTTTAAGCATATCCTTGACCATGATAAAGTTGCTTTGGTGGTGCAAAGCAGCCTTGATGCTAGCAAAAGTGGCAGCTGGGGGATTCATATGATATAAGGGAATCCCCAAGTGCTCTTCGCTATGCCACTTCCCAGATTGGGGAGGTGTGCCGCAATGGGGTTCAGGGTCTGGCCAAAGCACAATACATTCCAGCAAATCCCAGCTGCCACAGCAGCTCCTGCAGCTTTGCTGCAGATAGCCCTAATTTAGAACAGCCTGGATGCTGTGCTAATCCTTGACAGGAGCTACATTAGCCCTTAGGAATTAGATAAACCCGAGCATGGCATGTATCTATATTCTCTCTCTCACTCTTCACTCATGTGAAAAGGGCAATTTAGCTGGACCCAAGATCAAGGCTGTAAGCCAGTGATACTCAGACTGACACTTGCGAACCACAAGTGGCTTTTTAATGTCTCCTGCAGCTCATGATGTTAAAACACTGTCTGATGTAATTATTAGCCAATCTAAGTTATTAACCAATTAGAATGCTTTCACTGTGTTATTAATCAATTGTAGTTGATAAAATAATAATACATTTTGCTGTGAGAATAATATATAAATAAACAAAATATTTCCCTCATACTGATTAAATATCAATATAGAGTACTATAGTAAATGAAACAATGAATTCACACTACTGGGGCTCTTTTGCAGGGCTGGATTAATGCAGAGGCTTTAGCGGCTGCAGCCCAGGGCCTCAGGCTAAGGGTGGGGGCCCAAAAAATAAATCCATAATTATATACAATTCAGTGGTCACCACTGATCCGTCGATCGCGATCGACTGGTTGATCCAGGAACCTCTGCCAGTCGATCTGTTAAAAGTCCCAACAGCGCAGCAGGGCTCAAGCAGGATGCCTTCATGCCATGGCCCCACACTGCTCTTGGAAGTGGCTAGCTGCCGGCACATCTCTGTGGCCCCTGACTGGGGAGGTGGCTCTGCATGCTGCTCCTGTCTCCAGTGGGAGCTTCAGGGGCAGCGCTTCCTGGCACAGGCATTGCATAGAGACACGCTGTCCCCCTCCCCCCAGGGGTGCGCAGAGATGTGCCAGCAGCCAGCCACTTCTAGGAGCTGCATGGGGCTATGACAGGAAGGCAAGCAGCTTGCCTGAGCCCTGCTGCGCCGCTGGTTGGGAGCCGCCTGTGGTAAGCGCCTCCTAGCTGGAGCCTATACCTCACACCCGCTCCTGAACCCCAACCCCCTGCTCCAGGTCAGAATCCCCTTCCTGCAGCCAAATTCTCCCAGACCACACATCCATCCCTGCACCCCAACCCTCTGCCTCAAGTCAGAATCTCCTCCTGCATCAAACTCCCTCCCAGAAAGAAACTAATATAACAGCTGTTCTAAGGTAAGAAGTAGGCTACTTTGAATTAACTTGACTATATTCTACATGTTTTAAGACTGAAATGTAACCACAGAATGGCTTTATGTTAATTAAAAGGCAAGCTTAGTATAGCATTAATAGCCTCAAAGCCATAATTGTGGTAATTTTGTTTTAAATTAGGAAAAAGACTTATATACAGGGGCCCAACAAAATCTAATAACTCTGAACCCACAGGAGAGTTAATCTGGCCCTGCACTTTTGGGTAATGCTGATCACTAGTTAATGTTTTTGGCTGCTGAACCACTGAAGTCTGGTTACCACTGCTCTAAGCTATAACATAAAGCAAGAGAATAGACTTAAATGTATAGTAATAGTAATTTTTTCTTGTGTAAGATATTTACTCCTTTTAGTAGAATAGGTATGACTTCAGGGCTAGAGCTGGGTGAAATTTTCTGGGCAAATAATCTATTTGCTGCAAAGATGCAATTTCAGGTCTACCAAAACAGTTAGGGAACACAATATAAATTTGCTGAATAGTTTCAGTGGGGAAAAAAACTGGGTGAGGTTCAGTTAGGTGTCATTTACAAAACCAGAGGATGAAGATGTAGTAGTGGTGGTGTTGTCTTCCTTACTCTGCTTATATCCTACAGGGCTGTGGTTACCGCACTCAGCAGAATGCAAGTAGACTCAGATTTAAGTCTCTGCCCCTGCCTGATTTGGAGCAGAGATTTGAGTAGCTGTGGCTATGCTGCTGTTTTATCACACTAGCTCAGATACTTCTACCTGGGCCTAAAATTACATCCCATGCTGCAGTGTGGCTGTATCCGTATTCATTCTCTATCTCTGCCCTAATAAATATTCAAGTATTTTATACAAAGTAGAACAGCCACTTCCAGGAGTGGCATGGGGCTATGACAGGAAGGCAAGCAGCTTGCCTGAGCCCTGCTGTGCCGTCGGTCGGGAGCTGCCTGTGGTAAGCGCCTCGTAGGAGCCTATACCTCACACCCCCTCCTGAACCCCAACCCCCTGCTCCAGGTCAGAATCCCTCTCCTGCAGCCAAATTCTGCCAGATCACACATCCCCTCTGCCCCAAGTGAGAATCTCCTCCTGCATCAAGCTCCGTCCCAGAAAGAAATTAATATAACAGCTGTTCTAAGGTAAGAAGTAGGCTACTTTGAATTAACTTGACTATATTCTACATGTTTTAAGACTGAAATGTAACCACAGAATGGCTTTATGTTAATTAAAAGGCAAGGGGATCTTGAGAGAAAACCAATATACTCACCTGAAATGCACACAAGTCAAACATGTTGCCCAACACTTCCTAGGAACTTGTCTTGTCAACCAGGATATTTTTTACTTCACAAATACAGTGAGATTTTTCTCCAAAATATTTGCAGATTCTCAATACTCTTGAATTTGGATATCTTATGAAGTATGTGGAGACAGAAGACGTTTTACAGTGAAGTCTGTGACAATTTAAAAATCCTCTCGCATATCAAATTTTGATATGGAGAATTAATAAGGGAGATAACAAAGCACCCAATTAAAGCCTGGTAGTTTGGCATGGAGAGTCAGCCACACTCCTTTGATGTTAAAGTAAAAAAAAAATATTTTGCCTGCCACTTGAAATCCATTTACATGTGTTTCCTAATAAATGCCAACTCTATGCTACAGTCCCTTCCTATATTAAGCCAGTGTCCAAATGAATCAGAGTGAACTGGTCTTCTTCCATCTCATCACTGATCAGACCCTTTAACAAAATGAAACCTACATTTTGGTACTTCAGATTAACTAAAATATTCCAACCAGAGCAGTGTTTGATAAGGGAAACAATGACAGGATGGCATTCTGTCCTGCACTGTTAAGAAAATGTCACCTGGATGGCAGGAGAAAATATAGAGATTTCTTTGGCACTTACTAAAGAATAGGTACAGCAAACACTCTTCTGATGCCAGGAGTTCATTGCTTCTTCCTCCTTTGGGGTTTCATTCCTCGTTAGAGCTCTCATGTGACAATACAAATTAGGGACACATAAGGTGCAGTGGAATATTCCAGTCCTTGCTGTTTGTGGTAACCATGTGTCTATAGCAAGTGGAAGAGTGTCAGTTTGAAAATGCTTTGTGAAGCACAGAAAGCATTTGGCTGAGTCATTTGACTGAATTGACGACTACCCGAGATCATATTTACTTTAATATGTGCTTTGTTCTTCCAAACACAGGATCCCATTAAGATTTGGGGGAGTTTAATTTTTTCATCCAAGATTTTGTTAAACACATTTGGCTATGTTTGGTGATGATTCACTCATACATCTTTTAGGCCAGGTCCACACTACAGCGTTAAATCGATTTAAACAGCATTAAATCGATTTAACGCTGTAACCGTCCACACTACAAGGCACTTAAAATCGATTTTAAGGGGTCTTAAAATCGATTTCTGTACTCCAGCTAAACGAAAGGAGTAACCCTAAAATCGATATTACTAAATCGATTTAGGGTTAGTGTGGATGGATATCGAAGTTATTGGTCTTATTCTTTTACTGAGCTACCCAGAGTGCATCGCTCCGGAAATCGATGGTACCCTGGGACCACCGAAGTAATGTGCCCTAGTGTGGACGCGTAAAATCGATTTTATAAAACCTGTTTTATAAAATCGATTTTACTAATATCGATTTAAAGCTGTAGTGTGGACGTAGGCTTAGTTACCTGTTCAATCTGTGCTGTAATACACTTCAGCTCTTCTGGAAAACTCAGAAAAGAGTCACTTTGTGTGTATGTGTGTGTGTATATAAGAAAAAGGTGCATTCTTACAAGGACTGATAGTAGAATGTAACTTGTATTTTCATTCCATATAAGCACAGAAGTATTTATTTATTAGTTTTATGTAAGGGGTGGCCCAGAGAGTTAGACGTGGATCATTGCCTCCTAAAGAGCAGCTTGCAGCCATCATCTGGTTCACTGTATCTCTGTGATATGGCCCTTAAAGACAATATCCATGTCTGTTGTTTCAAATCGCTCTGTGAATAATTTGTTTGTTTTTATGCAGGTCCTACTACAGGCAACTTCTTGCTTTGCAGGGTGTATACCACTCAATACATGGAGTTGTCCCACGTCCCAAAGCCCCCTCTCATTCCCCTCCACCTCACCCAAAACAAACAAACCAAAATTCCTTACAGCAGAAGTGTAATTTTAAAGCTCCAAGATGGTGTATGGTAAACCTAGCCAATGAGTAGTATCTTATTCACCTGTTCAGGGAGATATAAATATTGACTTATGCATACAGTACAAGTGTGTATGAAAGTTTGGTGTGGCCCAGAGACACTTCAGTGATTAAACCTATTGTTGCAAAGTTTGGATAGACCAATTCAAATCAAAACCAATACTGAAGATAGATTTGGAGAGTGAGCTGGGACAGTATTGCCAACTGCAAACATTCAAAAATCATTAGTCAGCCCTCCCCCCACAATCATGGGATTTTATAGAATAATAAATGCAGAGTTCTTTTTATTTTTCTCCTGATCTCTGAGCGTTTAGTAGTCATGTTGTCATGCTTTTCTCTGCAACTATGAAGGCTAGAAACATTTTTGAATGAAATCTGAGATTCGTGACTCCAAGAGTTGGGGCTTTAAGACATTTTAGGACTTAAGACTTGTGATAAAACAATTTTGAGGGGAAAGCTTCTGACACAAAGCAGATCAAGTATGTACTGCAATGACTATATATGTCGTACCAACTCAACAAATAACAACATAACACCAGTAACAAGATAGTATAGATCAGAAAATAAGAGCATATATGGGATATTTCTGTCAGCATTTAAAAAGTTACCCAGGGCATTATGTATGTGTGTACGTACCTACATGTGTGTTTGTGTAGATGTGTATTAGTGTCATGCCACCCAGTATATGGAGCTGTCATAAACAGATGGTTAAGGGTTAATGTCTCTTTTTCCTGTAAAGGGTAAACTAGCAGTAAACCTGGAACACCTGACCAGAGGACCAATCAGGAGACAAGATACTTTCAAATCTTGGTGGAGGGAAGCCTTTGTTCGTGCTTTCTGGTTTTTTTCTTTGTTCTCTCTGGGTTCTGAGAGGGACCAGACATGTAAGCAGATATCTCCAAGTTTCTGAAACAGCCTCTTCTGTTCAATTTAGTAAGTACCAGTTAGAAAGGCGGTTTAGTCTTTTAATTGTTTTCTTATTTTGCAAATGTGTATTTTGCTGGAAGGATTGTATTTGTGCTGGGGGGAGGATTCTCTCTAGTGTCTATAAGCTGAAAGACCCTGTAACATTTTCCATCTTGATTTTACAGAGACAATTTTTACTTTTTTCTTTCTTTTATTAAAAGTTTTCCTTTGTAAGAAACTGATTTTTTTTTATTCTTGTGTGAGACCCAGGGGTTGGGAGTCTGCACTCACCAGAGAATTGGTGGGAGAAAGGAGAGAAGTGGGGAAGGAAAAACCTGATTTCTCTCAGTGTTAGTATCACTGTCTCTCTCTCAGGGAGAGTCTGGGAGGGGAGGTGAAGAAGGCGGGAAAGGTAGATTTCCTCTCTGTTTTAAGATTCAAGGAGTTGAATCACAGCAATCTCCTAGAGTAACCTAGGGAAGGGAGGATCTGAGAGGAAGAGAAGAGGGGAATGGTTTATTTCCCTTTGTTTTGAAACCCAAGGGGCTTTGGGTCTTGGGGTCCCCAGGGAAGGGTTTGGGGGCCAAAAAGTGCCCCAAAACACTATATTTTTGTGTGGTGGCAGCTCTACCATTTCTAAGCTAGTAATTAAGCTAAGGGGGATTCATGCAGGTACCCCAACTTTTGGACGCTAAGGTTCAGAGTGGAGGTTCATACCTTGACAGGAGCCTCAAGTGTGCATGGTATTCAGCAAGTTAAAAGAATCACGGAACTATTACTGTTTAGCCAGATAAAGTTGATATGTAGTACCACTAACTGATGTTACATATTTGATGGAGAAAAAAAACCTCTCTTCAGTCCCTTGCCAAGCACTGCCTGTTCATTTGTTACCTAATCACTTCATTCCCCTCACTGAATCTCTCATGGGTATTCTGGGCTGGGTAAAAAGAACATGTTTTACTCATTTCTGAATCATATTTATCTTGCAATGATTTTCTGTCCTTCCATACAAGTGAAAAGGATACAGGTGCTTCTGTGGATTAGAATATCACTGAGGTTGTGTTCAAGTGTTGTGTCTAGTGATTAGACCAGTGGACTTGGAAGTAAGAGTCCTGGGCCTACTACTGTTTCCTTTGTGACCTTGAACAAGTCACTTTGGACAAGTTTTTCAGAAGCGAGACCTTAAAACTTCCACTGTAGTCTATTGGAAGTTGCAGCTACTCAGCACTTCTGAACGTGAAGTCCTTAGCCCATCTATTTCTCAGTTTACTTACATACCTTGCAGGGGCAATATTTAATGTGTGTAAAGTTCTTTGAGACTTTAACTTGAAGGCACTATTATAAGGACTAAATCCTGCAAACTTAAGTTATCCTCTGCATAACTACTAATTTACTATTCCCATGGGTTTCAGTGGGCTACTGCCATGAGTAAAAGTAGGTATGTATACTCATGATTGCAGGATCAAGCCCTGAACACCAAGATTATTTATATCACTATTGTAATTGATAATACTGTTAAATCATCAGAACTATGATTACTATTATGTTTTAGCTATGTGATTCCCATTGGCAAATTGTCTCCCTCTTCCTTTCAGCTCTTTGTATTTATTACCTAATTCAAAATATTTCACGAGTTTATGCAATTTAAGAGTGTGTATTCGGGGGAACACCATGTTTCTTTCTATTGCTACATGTGCTCTCTCTCACCAGTCGCTCTTTCTGGAGAGGTACATGTTTGTCAGTTGCATTACAATAGTTGATTTTCTTTTTTCTTAGCCTTCCTCCTTATTTCCTGCCTTGTTGATACTAGTGTTGTCATGATGTTTGTTTCCTTGAAGAGCTTAAGAGGGTTTCACATCTCAGTTAAAAGAGTATTTTTCTCTGTCCTCCCTTTGCAACAAAATACGTCTTGAAAGTATATATTCTTTTGTAAATGTAATTTAACTGGTGATGGGCCTCAGCTGCAAATTTCAGAACTGATCCTGATTTTTCTCAAAGAATGTAAGACATAGGTTTTTCATTTGGGCCAAGCAATAATTAAAACAAAATGTTGAATAGTGCTTGCTGAAATGAAATACACTGGAGTTACTTGATTAAAACCTTCAGGGTCAGAAAACAATTCATTGGACTATAAATGATGTTCATGTTTACTCCTATATTTCATGCTCTTTAATTATCACTTGTCTGTAAAGAGCTGGGAAAATATTGTGTGAATAGTTTTATCCACTGAAAAATGCAGAAACAGGTCAACCAAAACTATTAATTATCAAATTGGCAAATCATTTTGGCCAAAAAAAAAGGAGGGGGGGAATACTTTTAAAAAAAAATGTTGAAACATTTTGTTTTGGCATTTCCAAAAGAAAATATTTTGACTTTTCATTTCAGAAAGTCTTTCTGTTACAGAATATTCCTATATTTAATTTTGAAAAGCCATTGAAAAACTATTTAAAACACTCTGAAAAAATATTTCAAATTAAATACATTGTTTTGTTTGGGCTAAAAACATATTTTCCAGTTTTTATTTAGTTGAAAAAAATAATTTTGGTTCAATCTAAGACAATTACCCCTACCCAATTTTTCAGCTCAACCACTAAACCACAAAACTTGTTATTCATCCTGCCTATATATGTAAAAAAATCCATTGATATGCTGTCAAAATTTTAACACGAAGTTTGCTCAGAACATTTCTGCCTCAGTCAGTGATTCATGCAACTTTCCGTAGATAAAATATTCTCCCTCAACCCACTCTAAAACAAATTAATCAGTTCCACAATCTCCCTTCTTCATGTCACTCCCAACTAAATTCATCAATCTCTTTATCCCGCTTGACTCCTCCCAGCTCAGTACCTCTCAACCCAGCATGTTTCTCTATCCATAGAAATTTCCCTAATAACCACTCCTTCTTGGTAGCTGCTTCCTAGAGCAGCAAAAGCAGGTAGGCTCATCCTAGGGCCTGTGTTGGCTGAATTAGTGGCAAGCTGGCCATTCTGTCATCTTTGACTCCCAAACTGGTCTTGTCTAATTCCCTTCCAGTAGTGGGTGGTATCAAAGTTGGGGAAATGGGTTCCCTGTGGTTCTTGAGGTGGTAGGTCTTTCCTTATTGCTGGAGCTCTTCCCTAGTTGGCATAGGGATAGACCTCCCCAGGCTGACTGGAAATGGGATGAAGAGGTAGAAATTAGCTGGCAGAGCATATTTGTCCTGGTTGGAAGGTGGGGGAACAGGACTCCAGGTTCCCTCCCAGTACCAGCTATTCAGACTCTGGGATGCAGCCACTAGTAGAGAACTCCCACACATTACAGAAGCAGCTTTGTTCTGCATGCTCTACTTCTTCTCATACTCTGTTGGAAGGATGGGCAAGCAAAAGGCTTTGGGGATTACACAGTTAATACCATGTACACTTAGCAGCACTGTTGAGGGCATAAAGGGGGAACTGCCCTTGTACTAACTGTGATGGTTTTGTCAGTAATGGATAGATTGAGAGAGGGATGACAGTGTTAATAACTAGGCCTGGCCTTAGCATTTTTGGGTGGATATAAAACTAAGGAATTTGTGGGATATTTCTTTTGCCACTTTATGTCCACCATTAACACTCCATGATGCACATGACTAATCTATGGAATTTGAGGACGATCCTTTGGGATAAATCCTAGACTGTGTATGTATCCCAGACTGTGTGCTCAAGCTTTCTGTCCTCCCTTGTCTTCAGTCTCCTGCTGCAAAATACAAATATCAAGAGATTGACTATTTTGCTAAAGAATGTGTGCATCCCTTTAAAGGGCAGGGGGGTAAGTGGATAGAAGAGGATTGCCTTGTTACTTTAATCATTATCCCCTGGCTATTGTTAGCAACAAGAAAGGGAAGAATTTAGGATTTTGTCCCTCGAACTCAATCTCTCTCACAATGATGGTTTATTTCATTCCAAGAAAAGATAGTCATTAGCTTCTATCTGTCCTCTGAAGCAGAATCTATTCACAAAAGACAACAATATATTGATGAAAGCATCTCTATATGGAGATATATTTTTTCCTGTGGTGAAAAGCATTTTGCACCTGTGCAGTCAAAGGCAATAGTTTCTCCCATCTAAAATGGCACATTACATAATGATAATAGTGATGCTGCTATGACTCAACTGCTGTAGTATTTCAATAGTGTGTGACTTATTGAGTTCCAGGCCAGTAAATTGCATTCCTGGTCTAGATTTATGAAATACAGAAGATATTAAGCACTGGAGAAATGCCTACTGAGTTACCTGTAAAATGAATTAAGAAAAAAAGGACAGGCTATAGTGTATGCATTTAAAGTAAAAGGCCTCAATATTTTGTGTTTTTAATAACACCTGGAATTTGGTCACTTGTTTCTCTTTCCTACTGCAGATGGGCATCTCTTTGAGAAAAAAGTAACCCCTTTCTAGTGTCTAATAAGTGATAAATTTACACATGCTTTAGCTCCAAATAGTCCTGAACAAGGACTCTGAAAGTTTGTGTACTTATATTTACTGTTATACTGCCAAGATATTGGCCCACATCTTGAGCTATAGCCAAAGAGCACTCAGAAGATGGTAAAGGGTGCCCCTCTGGTCCCTAAAATAAATTAGAAGCCATGCATGCTCCTTTTGCTAGCAAGGTAGTCTTCAGCTAGCTTCGTGTTAGTGGATTAGTACTCAACTGACTTCATGCATGACAGGATCTGGGTCAGTGTATTATCTACTCAGCCATTTTTATAAGATGATTAAAGTGCATGATTTTGCAATTCCACATTATTTGGGAAACAAATTTAAAAGTCAGTTATGATCTTTTTTATTAATTCCCATCCAAAATCCATGTCACATGAGATTTGATCTTGTAGAATTATCTCAACTAAAAGACAGAAAGACTATTTAAATTCTCCTTCATTACTGCTTTGACACTACACATTGATAAAGGAAAATAACACCTTGGCCTTAAGCACACAATTTCTTTTTTTTAAATAAAGTTATTTTTGCATTATTGTCAGTATAACTAGCTGCAAATCAAAGTAACAACACTATATTTTTCTATCTACTTATCACTTTTCTAAAATAAAACTCCGGGTTTCCTGTAACAAAAGTATTGGTCTCTTGGTATTTGTATTCGTAGCAGACATGACTCAAAGTCACTATAAACCTATTGTTAGCTGTATGATTTAAAATGTAATAACAAGAAAACACTGGGACTCTGAGTATGTTGTGCATGTGTTACAGAAAAGCAAATGGCATTGGTATAGCCCTCACAGTTGCACCCTCACAGTAATGGAATTGGCTGATTGCTTATTGTTATGCTCACAGCTGCACATGGAATCCAATTATCTGTACAGAACTTTTGGGATTTGAAGGTGCAAGCAGAATAGCTAATATTTTATAGGAAGAAGTTATTGAACTCATTGGCAAAAATTTTTAGCACCCACTTTTCAAGAGAGTTGGAGTTCACTTTCTAAAAGAAATCAGACTGCATTGTTTTTCTCTCTATTACAATGATAAGCCTCAGTAACAGAGAAAATAGGAAAAGGAAATCTAAGATTCTCCAACAAATGTTCAGCATTTATTCTGTCATAGCATATTAGGAAAGCACAACAAACCAGTGAGAGAGTAAAAGAATGGGAGATTCCCCTGTCCAGGCTTTTAGTTTATTCATCAATAGTTTGATCCAAAGTCCACTAAAGTTAAAGGGACTATTTCCACTGACTTCAGGGTGTTGGGGTCAGGCCTCAGTAATGTGCAACTTGACACACTGAGGTTTGCCTACCATAGTGTGGACACTTACAATTTGTATTCCCTAAAACTGCTCCTGCCCTACAAGGGATTTCACTCAACACGCAATTAGCCTACAGACCTTGCTGCCACAGAATGATGTTGAGCCAAGAAGAGGTCAAAGTATAAACCACAAGTAGTATCTGGTATGGCAATTCCTATAAACCTATGATTTCTTGCTGTGCAGGGTTCTATTTAAAGAGAGAAATAGAAAGAAAGAATAATTTTCTGCAGGATAGGAAGAAATGCATAGCTCCAGAACTGTACTTTCCTAAGTATCTCATTTTCCATTCTCTTCCTGTCCCCCACTATAATGTTCAACTCCCCTGTCCCTAACAGAAAAAGTGACCCCTGCTGCCTCCCAAGCACTAATGTAAGAACTAGAAGCAGCTCAGCTCTGGCCTGTTAAGTGAGCAATCACACTGTCTCTCTGCACGGAGTTTCAGTAGAGCTGGCTCTGAGTATTCCCTCATCTCAGCCTGACCCACTGAATGTAGCCTACTGACCCATTACTGGTGGCCACTCCTTCAGGCAGGGCAATGTCAGAAGGAAGTGGGTTTCTTAGATGTAGAGAAGGACCAGTCAAAACTTGATTTTGGACTGAAATCCTGACCTGCCACCATCCCACACAGACCTTGATAGATCTTCTCTCCTTCAGGCCACAGTGCCCTCCCTTGTCCAACAATCTCCTTCCTGACCATTAACCACCACCTACATGTTAAATATATACCAAAGAGTCCAAGGAATATTGTGCTATGAGAGCTATTCTGATCACTGCCTCTACAATAGTAAATAACTAAAAATAAAATGTTAAAAATGTCTTACATATAATAAAAATGGCAATGAATAATAAAACAGAGAACTGTAGAAAATATAGCACAACATTTGGAAGCATGGCAAAAGTAGAAGACCTGCAAAACTGTGGAAAAGTTTTATCATTTCAAGCTATTTTTTAAAGAACATAATTCTTATTTATACTAAGATCCCTTTACACAGTTCTTAAAATATACATAATTTCCTTTACACTCATATCAAAGACTCCTTTCACTTCCAGAATTGTGTAAAGTGACCTTACAACTTTTATCTGTCTGTATGAGTTTTTATAATGGTACCCATCATCACATATCCTCTGAAAGTCTTTCAAATGCATCCAAATGTTGTTCTACATTTTTGTTGCGTTTTAGAGGATCAGAGAGGACTCTTTATTGGGAGTATCAGTAAATTGACATTTCTCACTGAATGAGAGACAAGCACAATTCACACACATGGAGATAAACAGTGAGAGATATTTCTAAAAATGCTTTCAAAATTCCAGACCTGAAGGCTGCTTCTTCAGCCCATCTCTACACAAAAATTCCAGACCTGAATACTGCTTCTTCAGCTCATCTCTACACATAGTACAGCACAGAAAGGTCCATTGAGATTGGTTGTGGCAGTTAGAGACATGCAGTTAAAAAATAGTGCTGTTCATCCAAGCCTTTGGTGCTATATTACATTCTATCACTTACAGTATTGTACTGTCAAAACAAGTGTATTGACAGGATCTGGTGTAACATGATAGGAAGAGCTGTGATAGATGCAGTGTGACACAACATAATTACAATGAAAGCCATCAAAAGAATATTACATTCCTGAAAACACCAGCCTCTCACACATACCATCCCTAATCAGCTAAAAGCAGATATTTCAAACTCTCCAGATATTCTGAGTGCAGATAAATGAAAATCTGCTGAATATTGCTCCAAAAGTACTAGCAACTGAAAACAGGGAAAATTTGCTAGTGGAATTGCTCATGTCAGGTAAACCTCAAAGTTGAGAGGGTTTTTTTTTAATAAATTGAAAACTTTGGATGTTTAACCCTATCTATTTAGTTCAGAAAATCTCATTGGAACAACAAATCCTGTAGCATTTTGTAATTTTTCTTCCTAGTCCAGACCAACTGCAGAATCTGTAAATATATATAAATGTGTTTTTTTAAAGTTATCATATTTAATTTGAGTATAAAAAAAGATTCAGTTTGGATTTCATTTGGGGTGGAAGTTTACTTCTTGTTGTATCAGCACCAATTTATGAAGCCATAACACACTTGGCACTGTATAAAATCACCATCGCTAATAGTTGTGTGTTCTCAGAACAACTACTAGAACAGTTTACTTGTCCATCCACAATATTCTAAATGCTTCATTTGACTGACAAGAAACAAGAAGATTTTCATCCCAGGTCAGATCATTAACAAGACTCTTGTTTCCAAAAAGACAGATGTCCTTGCACTGCTCCTCAAAAAAAACATCTATAACAACTGGATGCTTTTCAGTGCTGCCTTTTTATGATGAAGAAATCTATAGCTAAAATTATAGAGAATTCTATTGTTCAACTTCTAATTTTCAAAGATTAACATCCCCCTTGAAGTGGAGTTTTGATATTAATGAAAGATCACATTTTTTAGGGTCTCTATTTTGGACACCAGGCTATACACTAGTTAGCCATACGGTTAAAATATTTTTATTAGTTATAAATAGGTATTGTTATCTAGTTAACTATCCCACTGCAATTATAACTGCAGAACCTTTCCAGCTGCAGTTCTATACTTGGATCCAGTTTAATATGTTTATTCTGAATCAAAATGGCAATGGAGGTTTGCAACTGAGACCAGGTGTACAGGAACCTGTACAGCAACATTGTCCAATGTAGTGCTTAGCCGTCTGTTTGTTGTTATTACCTGATGAATGAGTTTACCGCTGGCTATTTCAGCAAGTATTAGCAGATTTTTTTTACACCTAGTGAATGCATACTGTGACAAAGTTTCTCCTCTGCCTTGGTGGGTCCTGTGCTTATTGAAGGATTTGCTTGCCTCGGAGATTCATGGCAGCCCTCAGTTTGACCACTTTTGCTAGTGGCTCAAACCTGCCATCCACTCAACTAACCTCATCACTGGTCACCATGGGGGAAACTGAGTACAATCCCCACAGTCTTTGTGTCTCACCTAGAGGGTCGGGAACAGGCCAGATCCCTTTCCAATTTAGACCTTCCCTTCTAATATTTCTCACAGGCCAGGTCAACTCCTCCTGTGTCCGATCAAGAGTTGAAGGGATGGGGGAAACCCAGGCCTACCCTTGACACTGGGTTCCAGCCCAGGGCCCTGTGGATAGCAGCTGTCTACAACGTTCCCTGTATCAGCTGCATGACAGCTACAACTCCCTGGGCTACTTCCCCATGGCCTTCCCCCAGAACCATTTTTATCTTCAGTGCAGGATCTTTCTTCTGAAGACTGATCATGCTTGAACTCTTCACTCCTCCAGCAGGCCTTCTCACTCCCTGCTCCTTGCATGCCCCCTGTCATAAACGGATAGTTAAGGGTTAATGTCTCTTTTACCTATAAAGGGTTAACAAACAGGGAATGGGACACCTGACCAGGGGACCAATCAGGAGACAGGATACTTTCAAATCTCAGTGGAGGGAAGCCTTTGTTTGTGTTTTTTGGGTTTTGCTTTGTTCTCTCTGGGCTCTGAGAGTGACCACACGTACCTACAGGCTCTCTAATATTCTATTCCAATTTAGTAAGTACAAAAGGTAGAAAGGCGGTTTAGTCTTTTTGATTGTTTTTGCTTTATTTGCAAATGTGTATCTGGCTGGTAGGGGTCTAATGTGTATTTGGCTAAAAGTATTTTAAATTGTATTTCTGCTGGAGGAGGCTTTTTTCTCCAGTTTCTATAAGCTGACAGACCCTGTAATATTCCATCTTAAATTTACAGTGATTTTCTTTATTCTTTTTTTCTTTTATTAAAAGTTTTGCTTTTAAGACCTGTTTGATTTTTTTCTCCTAGTTAAGGCTCAAAGGAATTGAGTCTGTACTTAACAGGGAAGGAGAAGGGAGGGGGAGAGAAAGGTGGGGGAACCCACTTGATTTCTCTGTGTTGTGATTCAAGGAGTTTGAATCACGGTGATCTCCTAGTGTACCCAGGGCAGGAAAGATCTGGGAGGAAGAAAGGAGAAGGGGGAATCCCTTTGTTTAGATTCACGGAGCTTGAATCTGTATCTCTCTCCAGGAGCCCAGGGAGGGAACACCTGGAGGGGAGGAGGGGGAAGGGAAATGGTTTATTCCCCTTTGTTGTGAGACTCAAGTAATTTGGGTCTTGGGGGTCCCCAGGGAAGATTTTGGGGGAGACCAGAGTTTATCAGGCACTCTACTCTAAGTCCTGATTGGTGGCAGCACTACAGGATCTAAGCTGGTAATTAAGCTTAGGGGAATTCATGCTAGTAGCCATATTTTGGACACTAAGGTTCAGAATTGGGAATTATACTATGACACCCCTCTTATTAACTGATGGGAGATCCTTTTTAAACCAGGTGTCCTGATTAGCCTGCCTGCTATAATTGATTCTAGAAAGTTCTTAATTGGCTCCAGATGTCTTGATTAGCTTGCCTGTTTTAATTGGTTCTAGCAGGTTCCTGATTGCTCTAGGGCAGCCCCTGCTCTGGTCAGTCAGGGAACAGAAAACTGTTCATCCAGTGGCCAGTATATTTGCCTTCTACCAGACTTCTGTACTCCACTGGTCTGGATCTGTCAAAATACTAAACAAATGAATAGAAGAACAAGTTTAAAATGGTCTAAAATGACAGATTTTCCAATTTGTTAATCTATTTAGAACCTCCTTTCTCCTTACTATCTTTCTACTGAATAATTGGGGCTGCCATATTGTTAATCATAAGAACATAACATAAGAACGGCCGTACCGGGTCAGACCAAAGGTCCCTCTCGCCCTGTATCCTGTCTACCGAGTGTGGCCAATGCCAGGTGCCCCAGAGGGAATGAACCTAGCAGGCAATGATCAAGTGATCTCTCTCGTGCCATCCATCTCCATCTCCATCTTCTGACAAACAGAAGTTGGGGACACTATTCCTTACCCATCCTGGCTAATAGCCATTTATGGACAGAATTTATCTTTTAAATCCAATCTGAGATATTAACACATCTGAAAGTTAGCAATAAAAATAGTGCAATGTCATACCTGGAATTACCACCTATTTCTTTAACTACATAAAAAAAGGTTTGATGTCCTACCTATGGATTTCCAAATACAGAACAACCACATTTGTGCAAAACCAAGTATTATTTAGGAAACAATATACAGTTAAATTCTAACTTATAGCAACCTGATCTAGCTGTGTAAATTCGTATACCATGTCCATACTATTACTATATATCCGAGCATATCACAACAATTCATTTTATCTGCAAGAACTAGATTTAGTTCATAGATTAGATGATTTGACTATAAATCTAGATGGGATCACTGTGTTTATCTGGTCTAGTCTCTACACAGGCCACAGGCTTTTCCTGAATTAATTCCTGTTTGGAGTAGAACACATCTTTTAGAAAAATATCCAAACTTCATTTAAAAATTGCCAGTGATGAGGAATCTACCACAATCCTTGCTAAATTATTCCAATGATTAATTACCTTCACTATTAAAAAATGTGCCTAATTGCCAGTCTGAATTTGTCCAGCTTCAACTTCCAGCCATTAGATCTGTTATACCTTTGTCTGCTAGACTGAAGAGCCCTGTATTATAAAATGTGTTGTTTGCAGGTATTTTTTAACAGGTGAAAGCCTGGGTCATAAAGGTAGGGTTTGCTTGGGTATTTTTTGTTTTTGTTTTTGTTTTTGGAGGTGCTGTGGTCTGTGATCATCTTGAATTTCAATTTGTTGAGTAGTGATCGAGAAATCACCAACTCTTGCCCAGCTTTTTGTGCAAAGTTCTGATTTTGTTCAGTCAGACTGTCCCCTGATAATTTGAGCCCTTTGAGAATAAGGATCAAAACCTTCAGTTTGATCTGCTGCGCAACAGAGAACCAGTGGAAAGAGTGGAGCATTGAAGTGATGTGCTTTTCACAGTCCGTGTTGCTGTGCAGATGAGCTGCTGTATTGAGAGCTAATCATACCTTTTTCTAAAGTTGGTAGCTTCATTTTGAGGACCACATGATTATAATAATCAAACTTGTAGGCCATAAGTGGGTAGATCACTGAGGCAACTGATTCCAACAAGAAAGATGCTTTTCAGAGCTAGTCAGACATTTTCCAACAAATATTTTCCCATTGGAGAACGCCAAGTTGTTGAAAGCTAGACATATTTTGGAAATCAGTCACTTGACAAAAAATTGTTTAGAAAGAAAAATAAAGAATGTTTCAGCATTTTAAAAACAGAATGTTTTGATTTTCCAATGTAAAAAAACTTTTTCAATGTTTTAAATTATGATATATGTATTTTTAAAAAAAAGCAGAAATCAGAATGAAACATTTTGATTTTGTTCAGGCAAAAAGTTTCAAATAAACCCAAATCATTTATTTTTCAGAATTTTCTTTCACAGGGAATTTCCAAAGATTTTGAAATGAAAGAAATTTAAGATTACAGAATTCCCCATGAAATAGAAAATCCAGTTCTTGGACAGCTCTAATGCTTCACATGCTTATGGGTATTTGGTATCCAGAAACAGTGAAAAGTCTAGAAAAGAACGGAGGCCATGGATAATTTCAACAATATAAGGCTATATAACCTCAATGTAAGGTAATGAAGATGGTGGGTTTTTTTTCTAATACATCCCCCATAATCAGTTTTGGTCATCTGCTCTTCATCCAGCTGATCTCTCAGCAAATTCCTAGATAACTGGGAGATGATGCAGTTTGAATCTGATGTGAAGGTCACATAATGCTGGGTGTCATCTAATTTATTGTTGACATTTGAGTCCCTATTGTTTTGAAATCTATCCTGATTGCTTCATATAAAAATTTGAACCAAGATGGAGATTTTAAGGATGAGGGCTGTAGTTACTTAGGCCTGGTCTACACTGGGAGAGGGGGGGAATCGATCTAAGTTATGCAACTTCAGCTACGTGAATAACGTGGCTGAAGTCAACGTACTTAGATCAACTTACTGCGGTGTCTTCACTGCGGTAAGTCAATGGCTGACACCCTCTCATCGGCTCAGACTGAGCCTCTCGCCCCGGAGGAGTACTGGAGTTGATGGCGAGAGTTCGGCGGTTGATTTATCGTGTCTAGACTAGACACAATAAATTGACCCCCGCTGGATTGACGAGCAGCGATGGATCCATATAGACACGCCCATAGGATTCCCAACTGTCTGGGTGTAGTCAGAAAGGGCTAACTGGAGCCCTCTGTACCATCCCACTAATCCTCTGATGTCTCTGAAGTGGGACAGCAGCATTCTGTGGCCAGCTATATCAAATGCTGTGAAATAACCCTTGTCTATATCCAGGAAGAAATTGGTCAGTCAGTCAGTCCTGTCTAGGCCTCACATGCTGGAGCAGTCACAGGTGGTGACAGAGTTTTCCTATGGAACTGCTGCTATCAAATTTCTAAGTTCTACTGCCTGACATACCTGGTTCAAGGAGAAAGAAATAATCTCTGTAGTAAAAAGCTACGACACTCTATGCCATTCTCTATGCCACATCAGAAGCAATAATATGCCATGGAATAGCAACAGTTAAAATAATAGTACAGAGAAGCTGCAGCGGTGTGTGTGGCAAAGGAGTTAGACAGTAGTCATTGCTGAATGTATTATTGACTCTTTTTGAATCCACTTACATGCTGTGAATTGTAATATTTACTTTAACATTGAATATAATTGGGTTTACTTTCCACTCAGGCACAGGGAGATAAAAGGAGGGATAGAGAAAAATTTAAATGCCAAAAAAAAAAAATGTAATATAGTCCTTAAAGTGTATAACGGGAGCTTACCTTCTGAGAGTTGTTCATGTATTTTTAATAGGTAGCACAGCTTCCCTTGCTCCTTATTCTACTAAGGTCAGGTAACAATATGATTTGTTTTTTTGAGTGGCTGCTTATGTCTACATGAGATAACACACACAACTGATGTTGAAATGCCTTGACTGCAACACGAGAAGGCACAGTAAGTATCCATAATAACAATGCCACTCTACTCGAACTACAGCTTCTGTATGGGCTTGTAACCATTGTTTTGGTAGTAACTTCACCTATTATTTTTGTAAGGCATATTGTTTCTGGAAATACTAGTTTTGTTATGTAAGTGTACATTGGAAACCCCAATAAACTATGATATTTAGACTTTGGTTAAATTATTCCAGGAAAGACAGATTCTTTAATATCATTTAAATTTCTGCTTGATGAAATACAATGATAATCCTTGGATAGGAGTGATTCTGGTTTAGGCTTTTTTCCAGACTACCCTGAAATTGCCTCTACCACAATCAAACTAGTCCCAGATATGATCCAACTACATAGTTTGCATTTCATAATATTGCTAAATGATTGGTAGGTTATCAATTGACTAAGGAAGATTTTCAGAAGATTCATAGGTAAGGATGAATACAGTAGGCAACATTATTCACATTCAACTACATAGCAGACATGAATGGGACTTCTTAAATATTTTGGTTTAAAGAGTGAGGGCTTATTAATAAGACAAAATGCTGGCCTTCTCTCTCTGGCTGTGACAATGACCTTTAAGGTACATTTTCTGTTTGTTTTGGTAGATGGGTATTCATTTTAAACTTTACATCAGGACAGCCTAAAACTGAAGCCATTTGTTAAAACATCCATTTGCATAGTTTTTGATAAGAAACTACAAGTTATGAGTGCCACAGAAGTGCTTGCATGTATTTATTTCTATGTACACAATGTTGCTTTGTATATACACAATGTTCAGGTCTAGGCCCCTTTGACAAATATTTTTTAAACGACAGTTTTTATAAGTTATAAATCCAGCAATTCAACCTAACACAATTTGCCCCTGACTTGTCAACACCAAGCAATGAAGAACTCTTTTCTTCCCTCCTCATCACCCACACAGAATATATGGGGTTTGGAAAAGGACCTTAAAGTCAACCCCATTTCAGATGAAATGGGTGAATGACAAGGTTCCCACAGAAAGAATGCCCTCTTATTAGCTCCCTGTCTATTAAACCAAAGAAGCTCCAGCTCAGGCATCATTGCTGGTCACAGTTTTATATTATCGCATGAAGAGATAGGTAGAGTCACAAGCAAGTGGGTCCAAAGACACTTAGTCAAGATTTTTAAAGGCACAAAGGGCAATTATACACCCAATTTCCACTGAAAGTCAATGGGTACCTAATTCACATTGGAGGTTTTGAAAATATCACCCATTTAGGTCTTTGAAGGTGAAAAACAATTATTTTAACTCAATGTAGAAACAAAAGAATGTGTGTGGAACATGGAGTGCAGGTGTAATATGCCACTGTCAAATAAAGCACTTAATAAGCCAGATGTAGAATTCTGCACATGTTGTATTTTCTAGATAGATTTAAGAAGTAACCCCATCTGGGGTGCATCACAGCAATAGAAGGTAGAGGTGACAAAGGCATGCAAATTTAAGGAATAAACTGACCCTTTGCCAGGTCTAGTTATCATTCATGCCTCTATCTCTACCAGATGATAGGTAAGGTGGTCAGATGAAATGGAAATATCTCAACCATATCAGAATCCACATCTCCCCACTTATTCCCCAAAAGCCAAGACACAGTGGAAACCCACATGAGAGGACCCTTAGACGGGAAAGTATTTGCCATTGTATATGCCTATGAAGGAATATGGGAATATGAAGAATTCCCACTTTTAAAGTAAATAAAGCTTTTGAATCTTGGTTATGCAGAAGTGAGATGGATAGATAAATGCTATTTCCGCTGTCATGGGCATTGCTGAATCATTTTCATTGCCTATTATTAGTTAAAAGTAAAATATCAGGGTTTTCCCATTGGCCAAAATTCTGACAACCAATGAGTCATCTGCCATGAATTTTAACTGTGATTGATGTCAAAGGACCAAAATTCAAATGATCATTTAATGTTGTCTGACATGAGAGAAAACATAATTGAATTCCACACAAGCAATGTCAGATTCTGCAAAATGATGATGTCTGCCTGGCTGGCAGCAATAACTCCCCAAAGAGCTGCTGGATTTCACATAGAGAAAGGGTTTGAAGAATAAATCAGCAGCAGTTTTGTGTAAATATTGCATAAAACCTTCTCCCCATCCCCACTCCCACCCCCAAGGCAAAAATATAGATTGCAGGCAAGGGAGAAAACAAACAAACACAAAGACTTCTGAAATACCACAAAGTAAAGAATATGCTACCAGGAGGATAAGACAATTTTAATTTACACTAGGACTTCAGGTAATAGCAATATCTTTTCTCATGCTGCATTGTAGTATTACATAAAGTGACTGAGAATGTGCAAGCCTGAATGAATATGAAAAGTAACATCAACTGAGAGCTTGATGGCTTGACGGTAAACAGACTACTGTGGCCTTTTGCTCTATTCCCTCACTGCTAAAATACAGAAATTTATACTGAACTCCCTATTGCTTATGGTTGAGTCTTTATACATAAATACTATATTCAGTTTTTCCGAGTGGCTGCTGATTTTGGAATCATTCATTTTTGCATTCCCAACTTGAGACAGCTGGTACCTAGTTTTTAGATTTGCTGAGCACCCACAACTCCAACTGAGGAAATGAGAGGTTCAGGGAACATTCGAAAAAAATAAAGCCCTAAGTGAGGGTACTTGAATATAAAGTCATTCACATTAGACCACACAAGAGGTCACTTTTGAATATTATTTGAATAATTACTGAGTCCTTCATTTTTCCTGCTGTAAAATGGGCACAAACATATTCACCTGCCTCATAAGGGTGTTCATTAAACAATGTATGGAAATACTATATACAAAGTATTAAGACTACTCAGAAATGGGAACAGAACTCAGGAATTCCCAACTCCCACCTCTGTGCTCAGTCCACTATGCTATTCTACCCATGTGACTGTAGATATATATATATAAATTACAAACTTTTTGCATATTTCAGATTCTCCGTATAATCTGGATCTGATTGACTATTACAAAGTTATCAGGCCACAGTCTCAGCATAGGTCTATTAAAGTCAGATCTGTTAAAGCTATGCTGTTTTACACCAGAATGTTTCCTGACCCTTGCATAGTACCCTGCCATGATTTATACTGTATTTTTACATGCTTATTTATGCGTGGCTAATGAGACCATATAAAATACAATCTAAATAACTCAAAATATTGCCAGTGAATTATTGTTCAATCCAATCTGAATTGGGTATTTGTCACTTCCTTATATCAATCATATGGCGTATATCTGATCAAATATAATTTCAGTCACTATTAAGTTCTTTGATTAACCCAGTCTATTAGGACATTTGATATTACAATGCCATAACATGCCATAGGATGTTCTGTTCTTTATAACAGCTTTAAAAGGATATTTCGGGTGAATGCGACAGAATATATTTTAAAGCATTATCCTCATTTTATTTTTAGATGTATACAGACAGAACTGCTTGTATGGCAGCAAATCTTTACAACTGAGATTTTTCTGTCACTCATCATTCTTTGACCCTTGAATTTGAGCACTGAGATTCTGTGTCAATACATCTTAGTATTGATCTCAATTAAAGTTAATATGTCCTTATTACGCTTAAAATTGTCGCAAACAGTTTGTTGTATACAAAGATAGAATGAATTTAAGCATTTTGCCTGATACAGAAGTTAGTTGCCATCTATGTCAGATAGTACATTTGCTGCTTATTTGAAGCCATAGTATTGTCTCCAGCTAAATTAGAGAAGAATGCTTTGTATTTCTACAGGTTCCTTTCATCTGAGGATTTGAAAGCATTGTGGTCCTGAGTCAGGAAAGCACTCAAACAATGTGTAAATCCATCCTATTCCAGACAGAACTTAAGCACATGCCTAACAGCCAGAGCCCAAATCAGGAGCCAAGTTACCAAGCCCAGGTAGTGAGCCAGGGCCAAGATCCAGGAGGTTAGAGCATCAGCTGTACGGGGAGATCTTGGCAAAGCAGTAAAGTGCCCAAAGCACTACTGCTTATTGCTAAAATAGCCAAGCTAGCAGGCGGTGGGCCTATGAAGCAGCCATTGCATGATCGAGTCAAGAAGTCAGGGCTTTGGGTGCCACAGAGAAGGCAGCTTGACCCCACATCCTTCCTGATGAGATCTCTGTTGAAATTGCTGAGGTATTGTCATAAACAGATAGTTAAGGGTTAATGTCTCTTTTACCTATAAAGGGTTAACAAACAGTGAACGGGACACCTGACTAGAGGACCAATCAGGAAACAAGATACTTTCAAATCTCAGTGGAGGGAAGCCTTTGTTTTTGTTTTTTGGGTTTGGCTTTGTTCTCTCTGGGATCTGAGGGGGACCGGACATACTACAGGCTCTAATTTTCTATTCAAGTAAGTGCAAGTAGAAAGGCGGTTTAGTCTTTTTTAATTGGTTTTCTTTATTTGCAAACGTGTATCTGGCTGGTAGAGTTCTAATGTGTATTTGGCTAGAAGTATTTTAAATTGTATTTCTGCTGGAGGAGGCTTTTTCCCCAGTTTCTATAAGCTGACAGACCCTGTAACATTTACCATCTATATTACAGAAATAACTTTTACCTTTTTCTTTCTTTTTTTATTAAAAGTTTTGTTTTAAGACCTGTTTGATTTTTTCCCCTTGTTGAGGCTCAAGGGAATTGAGTCTGTACTTAACAGGGAAGGGGAAGGGAGGAGAGAAGGGTGGAATCCCTTTGTTTTAGATTCACAGAGCGTGAATCTGTCTATCTTTCCAGGAGCCCAGGGAGGGAACACCTGGAGGGGAAGAGAAGGGAGGGGAAGTCTGGGAGAGGCAACGGTGAGGAAAGGGGTTTACTTTCCTTGTGTTAAGATCCAGGGGGGTCTGGGTCTTGGAGGTCCCCAGGGAAGGTTTTGAGGGGACCAGAGTGTATCAGGCACTGGAATTCCTGATTGGTGGCAGCTTATCAGATCTAAGCAGGTAATTAAGCTTAGAGGAATTCATGCTGGTACCCCAACTTTTGGACTCTAAGGTTCAGATTGGGGAAAGATACTATGACAGGTATGCATTAGGAAAAACAGGAAGCTTGTCTATATGTGCCCACAGTCCTAGACCACCAACAGAAAAAAAGCATGTGTGCTGAACACCCGCTGATGGCCTCACCGATCAGCTCCTCCATCTCATCCCCAGCGCTTCCTGACGACTGCTGTTCAGCTGTTTAGCAACAGGCAGAAGATGCTGGAGCTGGGGAGAGGAGCAGGAGCAGGAAGAGGTGAGGTGGGGACTTGGGGGAAGGTGTGGGGTGGGGCCAGGGCCTGGGCTAGAGCATGGGGTCAAGGATCCCTGAGGAAATCAGAAGTCGGTGCCTCTGTAACACCCCATCCCCGGGCCCCTATGGCCAGTGCTCCCCCCCAACCCTCACGTAAATGCACAGTATCTTGCAAACACACCCCTGCTCAGCACCCCCCGACCACAGCTCCACCACTACTTCCTAGAACCCCATACAGAACCCTGACTCCCAACCCACACAGATCTTCCCCGCCCCCCCTCACAGCCCAGCACCCACCCCAGACGCAATGGAGACCCACTCCCCTACGCCCTGCCTCCCAACTACACTTACCAGCCCTGCTGGGAGGCAACTGTGTCGGCCGGGCTGAGCTGGCAGCACAGCCAGGACTGGTCCTGGGGCAGGGAATCGCTCCAGCCCCTTGGGAGTGGCATGATCAGCCAGACCAGAGTGTGCCCTGGTTGGGTTCCCTCAGGACCCACTTGCCTGGAGGGGCTCAGCCAAGCCCCCCACATTGTCATCCCCTACAATTGGCCAAGACTGGCCAGGCTTCTGCACCGGTCCTAGATGGCTCAGCTCCAGGGAGACAGGCGGGGGCCTACAGCTGGTGGGCAACTGAGACTGCCTAGTGCCAGAGCTGTGCTGGGATCCAGCCGGGGCAGAGAGGAGCTGGTGGGTGGAGCCAGGGGGCAGATAGGAGCCCTTGGCCAGCTGGCAGGCCCAGAGGAGCAAGTGGTGGGCAGGAGAGGAGCCAATGGGCTGGTGGGGTCTCGGGGCACAGTGCAAGCAGAGTAGGCCAGGGCCCCTTCTGAGTATGGGCCCAGGTCCATGACACTATTGTAAACCCTGTATGGCCAGAAACATGGCTGCAAACATGGACCACTATTGAGAAGGTGGGGACCTAACCCTGCTGTAGGATTTAAGACTCTTCAGCCAATCAGGAGGCCAGGTTTATTAGCTGAATCATCTGAGGGCAATGAGATGGGTCTGTGCTCAGCTGTGGGTCCCTGATAATAAGGATGTGTTTCTGAAGCAGGATATATATTAATATGAACTTATCTGAGTCTCATAAGAACCCTTTTGAGGTAAGTCAGGGTGAAAGGGGAGGGGGGAGGGATAGCTTAGATGGTTTGAGCATTAGCCTGTTAAACTTAGGGCTGTGAGTTCAATCCTTAATGGGGTCATTTAGAGAGATGGGGGAAAAATTGGTTGGCTGATTTAATTGGGGATTGGTCCTGCTTTGAGCAGCAGGTTGGACTGGATGATGTTCTGAGGTCCCTTCCAACCCTGACATTCTATGAGCCAGTACAGCATGCTGGTAAGAACCCACACAGGCCCTTATACAGCCCACGTTAAAGCATTGCCACAGCAGTACTTACAACATCAGTGCCCCTTTAGGGTCTATACCAGCAGGGCTACCAATGGGGGGGGGGGCACAGCAACATTAAAGCACTGCTGCAACAAAGGAGCCTGCAGATCTTTAACATCCCTGCCTCTTTTGCCAACCTTCAGCCACCAACAGACAGGAGAGGCAAAGGGAGCAACGGCCCCAGGGCCAGCTGTTTAAAAGGGCCCAGGGCACCGGACACCACTGCCACAGTCTGGAGCCCTGGGCCCTTTAAATCATCACTGGAGTCCCAGGTGGTGCAAGCCAGCCCTGGTCTCATACTGTCATAGTATATTTCCCCAATCTGAATCTTAGAGTCCAAAAAATTGGGGTACCAGCATGAATTTCTCTAAGCTTAATTACCTGCTTAGATCTGATATGTTGCCACCAACCAGGAATTCCAGTGCCTGGTACACTCAGATCCCCCCAAAACCTTGCCCAGGGACCCCCAAGACCCAGACCCTCTGGATCTTAACACAAGGAAAGTAAACCCTTTCCCTCACCATTGCCTCTCCCAGGCTTCCCCTCCCTGGGTTACCCTGGAAGATCACTGTGATTCAAACTCCTTGAATCACAACATAGAGAAATCAGGTTGGTTCCCCCGCCTTCTCTCCCCCTCCCAGGCGTTGCCTCCCTGGGTTATCCTGGAGAGATAGATAGATTCAAGCTCTGTGAATCTAAACAAAGGGATTCCCCCTTTCCTCCTCCCTTCTTTCTCCCTATCTCCCACCACTTTCCCAGTAAGTACAGACTCAATTCCCTTGAGCCTCAACAAGGGGAAAAAAATCAAACAGGTCTTAAAAAGCAAAACTTTTAATAAAAAGAAAGAAAAAAGTAAAAGTTGTCTCTGTAATTTAGATGGTAAAAGTTACAGGGTCTTACAGCTTATAGACACTAGAGAGAAGGCCCCCCGCAGCAAAATACAATTTAAAATACTTCCAGCAAACTACACATTTGCAAATACAGAAAACAATCGAAAGACTATAACCGCCTTTCTACTTAATACTCACTATTCTGAATATATAAGAGACTGTAGCAGGGAGATTGTCAAGAATCTGGTTGCACGTCTAGTCCCTTTCAGGACCCAGAGAACAAAGCAAAACCCAAAAAAACACAAACAAAGGCTTCCCTCCACCGAGATTTGAAAGTATCTTGTTTTCTGATTGGTCCTCTGGTCAGGTGGTTTTGGTTCCCTGTTTGTTAACCCTTTACAGGTAAAGGAGACATTAACCCTTAACTATCTGTTTATGACACATATCCGTAAGTGTCCAGAATTACTTTCACCCCTGAGATAAGCCAGGAAATTACTATGAGCTTTGCTATGTCTACAGGCTCAGGCTAAGGCCTGAGTCTTTGACTTCAGTGGAACTACTCACTTGCATAAAACTAAACACATTACTAAATGTTTGCATGACTGGGGCCCTGGTGAGTGATTTGTTGTGTGCCCTTATAAGCATTAGAAATATCATTCAGTGTGTTTTTGCATATAGGCACTCTGTCACACCCTGCTCCAAATTATTTAAAATGTCTGCCTTATTACTGAGAAATGTAGAGCTTGGTCTTTTCTTTCTACATCACTTTTTCCCAACTTTTTAAAAGATGCCAAACCCAGTAGAAAATTTTTGGCTTTTCATAAAATGTTGGATGCATGTAGATTGTTGTATAAAAGAGAATGGAATTTGTTTGATCTCTGTATATTTGATCATCTTCACCTTTGGAATTCTCAATATACTTCTGTTGCATTTACATGGCTAATTTTCCATGTGTAAACTCCAACAGATTATAAACAAAACCTTTCAGTATATTGGATAAAGTGTGTGCCTCATATTTCAAAGATAGGAGTTGAAGGCAGTGATATGTTATACATTTATTAACATACCCATTTGTTATTTTTGCCTACTGAAATTGACCAACTGATTCTTACGACTTTACTAAAGCAAATATATGATCCAAAATATCGTTTCAGGTGAGACAAAGAACATAGAAAAAGTCTGAAAGCTCACAGGTGGTAGGACCACAAACATTATTAAGCTAATCTTTTACTCTCTCAAACATAAAAAAAAAACGAATACAATATCTTCCTGTCTAACGTGGGAGGGTTTTTTTATAATAAAAATAAACTCCTCAGTTTCACCTACACCCGCCCACCACCCACTGCTTTCTCAGCAGTTCACAGATACAATGAATGAAACTCCTAAAAGCAAGAAGAGGGTGAAGCCCCAGCTTTATATCATTTATTTCAAACATTCAATTAGTGACCCGGTCAGCTTTATTTAAAGCAAAACACAAACTGTTGCATACCCAATTAATGGTTGCTATGGCAAATATAGGGCCACTCAGTCCCATCTTATTGCAAAAGATATAGCATTTGCTAATAGTATTTCTCTAATGATGTTATCCAGGCTGTCCAGTGCCAGATATCTGATTTTCTTAAACATCAAGTGCTAAATATTTATCCTCATAAAAGAACACAAACATTCACATCGTACAGAAATACCTCCCTTTACATATCACCATCCTAGTTTATTCAGGTTGTACACTCAGTAATTTTTAATCCCAGAGATCTGGTTAGGAAGTGAAGTGGGTCCTGGATCATGAGACTTTTCATGAGACTGTTTTTAATGGCTATGTAGAATTTCATTTTAAAATGTGGTGGTTTCATACCATATTTTGAAGCTTGCCCTTAAAAATTCTGTCTCCCTCTACTGCTTGATAGTTTCACCGCTCCAATAGAACGTAGCTGTACATGGGAGATCATGGTGGAAAATATGATCTCTGAGGTATCTTGGACCAAACCATGGAGGTTATGGAGCATCGGGACAATCATGAAATGGACTCTGTATTCAATAGGGACTAAATAATATATACAGAAATATACGTAAGACTAGGACCTAATGAGAGAATCCTAATCCGATTAAAACAAATACAAAGAAATATTATTTGATTTCAAGACAACTTTATAATATATAGTAGAAGCTGTCTGTTTGCAAAATAATTTTAGACCAGCCAAAAAAAAAATTCAAAAACACCTACACTAAAAATACAAAAGCTCAGAGGGGATACAGACATAGCTAGTTCAGAGAAGCTGAGAAATCAGTTGTCACTATCATCATTCTCAACATAAAATTCCGTAAGGCTTTAGTTTTGGATTTTCTGACACACGTGTTCATCAATGATGGCTTCCTTCAGCGATATCCTGCAGTATAATGAATTAGATTATTTTTTAAATAAATGAAACTAATTTAGCTTGCAGTAACTTGTACAACACCAGCTGTTATAGTTATTATCACCATCATCAACAGAAACATAATTACATTTACAAAGACAAATCAGAGGAAATGTGGCAGAAATAGGCTCTAGTACTAGAGCTTGGTGGTGTTCTTTGTCTCTGACTCTTGATACCACTGCTCTAATGTAGGAGGAGCCCTACCAAATTCACGGCTGTGAAAAACGTGTCATAGACCATGAAATCTGATCTTTTGTGTACTTTTATCTGTACTATACAGATTTCATGGGGGAGGCCAGTGTTTCTGAAACTGAGGATCCCAACCCAAAACTGGGTCTCAAGGCTACTGTAGGGGAGTAGCAGTATTGTCTTCCTTACTTCCGTACTGCGGCTGGTGGCAGTGCAGACTTCAGAGACAGGCATCTGGAGAATGGTGGTTGCTTGCTGGGCACTCAGCTCTGAAGGCAGTGCTGCTGCCAGCGGCAGCACAACAGTAAGGGTGGACATAGCGCTATCCCCCTACAATAGCCTTGTGCCCCTTCCATGACTCCTTTTTGGGTCAGAACCCCAGAAACTCCAGATTTAAATATCTGAAATCATTAAATAATTTTTCATGATTTTTTTATAACCTGTGACTGTGAAATTTCCCAAAATGGACTATAAATGTGGTCATCTGTACTGCGTGTTGTTTAATTATTTTTTATTTGGTCATTAGAAATTGTAGTGACAAATCATAATCCTCCTATAAAGATATAAGCAGACAAACAATATTAAATTACGTGGTGATATTTTTTACATTAAGTATAGGCTATATAAATTATATGAAACATGCTTTATTGAACCATTTTCTATAATTAAATATTAGACCACCTGTATTTAACAGCTACTTGTATTACCATGTACACACTATTTGCCTGAACAAGAAACAAAACAGGAAATGGGGAAAACCTAACCCCACCTATTTATTTGAATAGTATTTGGCTGGATATTCCTGAAATGCTCTATTCATCAATTAATAGAACCAAAGTTAATTTATGTGATTAATTGCTCACTAATTTTTCACAAAGTGGTATTATGTTTATGATTATAATGGACTTCACAGAAAACATGATCTTGACTATTTGCAACAAAATTCATTAAAAACAGCATAAAATTCGCAAAATTCGGGATTACTGTTGGGTTTTTTCTTACTGTGAACGCTCATTAAGATTTGGTTCCTGCAGAGCTATTAAATAACAGGAAACACATTAGCTTTGCAAAGTAAAACAAAAAACAAACAAAAACCTGTTCAAACAATTTGCAAAAGCTCAGCTTCTACAAAATCCTACCATCTCTAATGAAAATCATTTCTGATAAGATTAGTTTGTTACAAATCTCATCTGCCATTACCATATACAGTACTTTTAACAAAATCAGGAGAGGAGCCTAAAATACTTAACAGATCCTTTATTATAGTCTAGATTGTACCTTGGACTATGTGCTTCCTTTACACAGGCTACCCATATCTTGGGTCTGTCCATACAGGAGTCAATAGAGCCTCTTACATGCTTACTCCATCTCTGGGGCAAGTGTTTGAGAAGTGGGTGGAAAACAATAAATTAAGGATGGAGAATGTTCATACTTTTGGCTCTAAAGCCATCTACTACTCAGATTAGAATAGCTCAGTTAGCCAAGTGAATAGAGAGTAATTTGCTACTGGTATAGGTCAGCAACATGTTCTTATCATTCTACCCTTTCCCCAAGAACAAGAAGGAACCACAGGTATGTCTGTAAGTCACAATGCCTCTCAGAGATACTCCTGGGAGATCTTGTGACTCAGTCTTAACCCTGAATCCAAATTCTTCCCTTATTCAGAGCTGTGCCTAAAACTACATTCTGAGCTACAAGGGATTTAAAAAAAAATCCCTTACAGAGGTAAATATTTTACTCCTCTCCTGAAAAATCATCAATTTTAAGTGATGTAATATATTTATGTAGTATGAATAATGTGTCAGTGAAGTTACTTGTGAGCAGAAACATTGTACCTACTGAATCTTAGACATATTTGGATCATTTAATTGTAAAATAATAGTTGCTCATCCATAACATTATTGTGAAAATTGAATCTGCAATTTTCTGATCCAGTTACCCACTGAGATGTTACAAATGTGCAACAGAGTTGCCATAGGTACAGAATGAGCATAGTTTCCCCATAACAAAAATAACTTTTTAACCAGTGAGGTGTGGTACAATAACAGTAACCACTTATTTTAATTTATTTTTTCCACTGTCTGACACTGCAGCAGTTGCATGGCTATTAGAATCTGTATTGTGACAAAAACCATAGACACCTGTTTTGTGAATTAGGTTAACAAAGCTGCAAGATGCTATTTTTGTTAAAGCCATGTGCATCTGACTGTGACTCAATGATGGCAAACCTTTTGCATAGTTAGGCTTCAGTTCAACAGAGCACTGAAGTATGTACTTAACTTTATCCATGTAGTTAAATGCCAGTGGGATATTAGCATACGATTAAGAGTGGGAACCATGAAGATACTTAGGTGCCTAAATCCTGTTTTTTGGCACCACTATAATCCACAAAACTCCCATTTGGTTTGCTGCCTAACTATGTAGGCACTTAAACTTACTCAGCACCTAAGTTTTTTTCCTCTGAGCATGCCCACTGCAGCCTCTCTCTTGGCACTTGGCTGTCTACCTCCCACCTGAACATGTACACTGCTGCCTCATGATAGGCATCCAGTTGCGGCTTATCTCCTGCCATAGCCTCTAAGCAATTCACAAAATGGGAAAGTTGGCATTCGGCTGCCCTAGTCATATGCCGGGATCTGATCCAGTAGATGGTCTCTGAGCCCTCCTACCAGATATTGTGCCTCAGGTAAGTGAACGTAGAACAGCTGAGAAAGTGGTGGCTGCCCTTATAATCTCAATGCCTAGGGTACTCACCCACCATGTGGGAGACTTTCAGTTCACCTCCACCACTCCTCCTGAAATGGAAAACATATTTGAACAGGGATCAGTCCTTCTCACCCTAACCATAGGCTAGAGAATAGTCTGATGTACGGTTCCCTCAATCTCACCTGTTGAACTTGTTCCACTTTAATTAAACAATTGAATATTGAAATACTAGGTGGGCCAAAAAAAGAGTGAGAATGATTCTGTAGCTCAGTGGTTAGGGCATTCACCCAAGTGATCACTGATTCCTGTTCAAATCACAATCCCTCTGTCAGAAGGAGAGGAACTTGAACCAGGGGCCTCCTGCATTCTGGGTGAGTACCCTAGCCACTAGGCTCAAGATTAGATGGGTGTACCTGTCCCCATTTTTCTTCCATGTCCATTTCACAATTTAGGCAGCTGAGCACCTACCTTGCCCCAGTTCATGCATCATTAGCAGAGCTAGGTACCTCCCTGCAGATTGGATTTAGGTACCTATCTCAGAGAGGAGTGGGGCTCCTCACAGACACCTCTGGTTGGCAGCTCGCATAATCTAGTTGAGGCAGCTCTCCACTTAGCATGCTGGCTATGTGCAGTGGTTCTCAACCAAGGGTCCAGGGTCCCCTGGGGAACCGCGAGCAGATTTCAGGGGGTCCGCCAAGCCAGAACAGTGTTAGACTTGCTGGGGCCCAGGGCAGAAAACCTAAGCCTTGCTGTGCATGTCTGAAGCCCAGGGCCCTGAGCCTCACCATCTGGGGCTGAAGTGGAGCTTGCCTGAGCAACTTGGGGCGTGGCCCCCAGGCAATTGCCCAGCTTGCTACTCCATAACATCACCCCTGGCTTTTATATGCAGACAACCAGTTGTTGTGGCACAGGTGGGCCGTGGAATTATTATAATGCGTGTGTGTGTGTGTGTGTGTGTGTGTGTGGTGGGGAAGGGCAGGGCGACTCAGAAAGAAAAAGGTTGAGGACCCCTGATATAGGGAACCTAGGTGCCTCACTCAGGCTTTATGCAACTCTGAGCATCATGGTGTTCCAACACTTAAAGACCCGTTGTGGATCACACCCTAAGTGCTTTGCTGAAGAGAGATGGACTTGAGCATTTGCTTAAGTAATTCATGTAGTCAGGGCAGTGAGCCTGTCCCCCTTTCCTGGCATACCATGAAGAATTACCATTAGAAACTACCTTACTCTGTTTAGAGAAGAGTGATATTACAACAGTGCACAGCCTATACTCTGGTTATGAGATGTTTTGTGAAACTTAAAGTTATCTATTACTATCTGAAGCATAATAAATGAAAAATGCTCATGGTTCTTCTCACTGACTATCAGGAAAGTCCTCCTCCAGTTCTTTTTAATTTCTTCCTTGCCCTTTTTCATTATCCCCTCACAGCCATTAGGGCTTTTCCTGCTATGGAAAAATTAAAATATATCAGTATTTATAGCACTGAAAAAAATGAGATAGGACTGCTGAGCATATTAACACATTTTCTCTTTTTGTTTAAGCCTGTTTAGACCATTCCCTGAAATCAAATTTAGCTACATGAATTCATGTCTCAGTTATATGAAAAATGTCTTCTACATCACTATGACCTCAGCCCATGGCAATTTGTCCAGGCTTTGGGGGAACTTTGTTGAGGACCCCTTTTCATTGTGTGCTTAGTTAATGAGTTAATGTTGATAGGCACTTAAATCACTTAAATATGACTTACAAATAATGCGGGCAGAATCTACTTTAAAGGAACTAAATGGAAAGATGTGTTTTTGTTGTTGTTGTTTGTTTGTTTGTTTTAGTAATCAGTAGAAGGTGGCTGGCCTGAGAGGATCATTCATATATTAACATCTGGAAAATGTCAAAAATGGGTCCACAAATTGATTTGCCAGCAATGACTTCCCAAAGTAGTCTGACTGAATTGAAAGATGGAAAAATTAAAATGAATGAAAGAAGAAGTGAACTATTGTGTTTAATCTCCAATTTCATCAGAAATCGATTAACTTGCTGACTTGGGGTCCAAAAGAATTAATTATACTCAGTCTCTGGCATAATTAACAACACTATAGCCATCTCCCAAAATATTCATTAAACAGTCAGGAACAATATGAAATTCAAATTCAAATTGGAAAAGAGATTAAATAGAAGTAGTCATCTCTAAAAAGAATCATACTACATCTCAGATGAAATCATTTGAGCAATACAAAATATGGAAATACATTTTGTGTTACATTTAATTATCATTAATTCCAGCACTGCAAGCTGGCAGCTATTTTAGGTTCATTACAAAGACTAAAATGGGCTGGAATTTTAATATGAATCAATTCTCATTGGAATAATGGGAATATGATTCAGACTTTCAGGAAGTTTAGTCTTAAAAATCCAAGTTTCTATTTTCAGTTCCTAAGTTCAGCTGAGGGGATCTGCATTCTGTAGCATGCCTGCCTGAGCATTTTTCATTACTGTAGGAAAACGCTGAAAAACAGAGACTTAACAGGGTGGTGAGTAGGGGGAAGATAGATGAAGCCTGAATGCACTTCATAGAATTTTCAATTTCAGGTTTCCCAATTAAATGTGTGTTTCTGTGGAGCAGGAGAAAAACAAATAAAACAAATCTCTACAACATTTACTGAACGGGACAAACATATATGTCATATAAGCTGATACTGTATTTTTACCTATAAATTTCCACAGAGCTACATTTAGGAATTAGACGGTGGGATTGGATTTCCATGTCATTCACTAAGTAAAATGCAAGTTTGCTGTTTAAATACAAGTATCATAAACCCCTTTGTATGAAGTGGGTCTTTTATCCCTTTCTCCAGCAATTATTTTGCTGCACAACAAGGGTAAATGTAAATTCAAAATTAATCATCTCAGGGTTTCTTTTAATGTCTTATAACATTGATTGCATAGAATGCACAACATCAAATCAACTAGGAAACAAAATATCCAACTATGCAGCTCATTAATGATCAGAATTGGGTCATTTATTCACTCGTCATTTTCATTTCTAAATTATAAAATTGAGGGGTTTTGTTTGTGTGTTTTCAAACACAACATCCCAATTTTTTGAATTTTTGATGGGTCAAAATAAAAATACTTCAGTTTCCTAAACTGTATTCAATTCTCTTGAAGTCTCCCCTAGTTCTAATTATATCCCCACTCAGTTATATACTTCAGGAAGGACAGGTGAGAAAGACGTTTCTTTGTTAGTGTTTTGTGAGCAGACTCCAGCCTGGTCTGCACAGGGAAGTTACATCAACATAGCTACATCACTCAGGGCTGTGAAAAAACACATTTGACTGACGTAGCTGTGCCAATATAACACCCAGCTTAGACATAGCTATGCTTATGGACGAGGGCTTCCATTGACACAGTTAACAGTTTGGGAAGGAGGTATTCTTACACCAACATAAAACCCCCTTCTGTTGGTGTAGGCTTCATCTTCACTACGGTACTATGCCAGCATATCTATTGCTGACAGCTATGCTGGTATAGTCTTTGTAGTTTAGACATACCCTTATAAAGCCTTATAAAGGACTTAAATATGGAGGAAACTTGGAATTTCTTCAAATCAACTATGCAAAAACTATCTGAAATTTGCATCCCAAATATGGGGAAAAAGTTAGGCAAGAAAGGCTTTAGTCCCAGCTGGATGAATGATCACCCAAAAAATGTTATTACAAGAAAGTAGAGAGCATACAAGGAATGGGAAAATTTGACTAATCAACATGGAAACATAGATCTTGGAGGTTAGAAAATGTGGGAGTAAAGTGAGAATTGTTAAAAGTCAAGCTGAATTAGTTCTTGCCAAGGAAATTAAAATAGTAAGAGGGTTTTGATTTTATATAACTGAAAAAAGAATAAGGAAGGATGTGGTTGGGCCACTATGCAGTGTCGATGGCAAGAAGATTAAAGATAATCTAGGTATGGCCCAAAAATTAAATGAATACTCTGCCTCATTTTTCAATATGGATGATAATATGGAGCATGGGCATGAAGGTAGGGTGGATGTTGAAAATGAGTGTATAGAAAAGGAAATTACCATGGCTGAGGTGGAAGAAAATCTTAACAAGATCAATGAAACCAAGCCAGGGGTGTGGGGGAGTGGATAATTTCCATCCCAGATTACTGAAAGGACAGGCACATGAGATTGCTAGACCAGTACCAAGATTTTTCATAAATCTATCAATTTGGGGTTAGTACTACACCTCTACCTCAATATAATGCTGTCCTTGGGAGCCAAAAAATCTTATCGCATTATAGGTGAAACTGCGTTATACTGAACTTGCTTTGATCCACCAGAGTGCGCAGCCCCCACCCCCTGGGAGCACTGCTTTATTGCATTATATCCAAATTTGTGTTATATTGGGTCATGTTATATAGACATATAGGTAGAGGTGTATATGAGTGGAGAATAGCTAATGTCATACCTATATTTAAGAAAGGGGAAAAAAAGTAAGCTGGGTAATTACAAACCTGTTTGTCAGACCTCAGTAGTATGCAAAGCTTTCAAACAAATTGTGAAGGAAAAAATAATTACATTAATGGAAGTAAACAGTAAAAGGGATGTAATTAAACATGGATTTAGCAAAGGTAGATCATTCCAGACTTACCTGATTTTCTTCTTTGAGAGGTTAACTGGTTTTTCAGATAAAAGAAGTTCAGTAGAGCTAATATATTTGGACTTCAGTAAAGAATTTGACACGGTACCACACAGGAAATTAGTAGTTAAATTAGAGAAGATGGGGATTAGTACAAGTATGGTAAAATGGGTAAGGGACTGGTTAATGGGGAGAAGGCAGTAGGTTCTGCTAAAAAGGGAGCTGTTGGACTGGAGGGAGGCTACTCGTGGAGTTCCTCGAGGATCAGTCTTGGGACCAAAATGATTCAATATTTTTAATAATGACCTTAGGACAAAAATGAAATTTGCAGATGACACAAAATTGTGAGGCATCATCAATACAGCAGAGGATCAGATTATTAAACAAAAAGGTCTGGATGACCTTGGAGACTGGAGTTAGAGGAATTCAATCGTTCAAAGTGCAAGATCATACATTATTAGGATCGGATAATAAGAATTTCTGCTACATGCTAGAGGCACATTAGCTGGAATCAGAGGGTAGAGACCAGGGTGTATGGTTGATCACAGGATGAGTGTGAATCATCCATGTGATGTGGCTGTGGAAAAGATAAATATGATCCTAGGAGATATCAGGTAAGGCATTTTCAGTAGAGATAGAGAAGTATTAATGCCCTTATACACAACACAGGTAAACCCTCATCTGGAATACTGGGGGCTTTAATACTTTGGTGTAATTTCAGTTGCTGGATTTCAGTTGCTGGTGTGTCTCTGGTGATGGTGGCCTGAGATATACAGGAGGTCAGACTAGATGATCTGGTGGTCCTCTCTGGCCTTAAACTCTGTGACTGTATAAGAGCCAGATTCTCTGGTCCAGGGTGATGTGGCCACTATGAGTAGCAAAACCGCGTTGTGGCCCTAAAGCTGGTTTAATTCACTCAGAGAAGATTACCCCAATGTATACAACATACAGCCAACACAGTAACTCTGGCCATCTTTTCTGTACCAGGAGTCTAAAATTGGGCTCCTATAGCTGCTGGGTGCTCCAAAGATTTGAAAACAAGGCTAATTATATATGTGCTTAAATATGCATTAAGGAGCCTAACATTAAAATTGTGGCTTTGAAAATGTTGCCTTCTGACATAATTCCTTCCTCTACCCTTCACTTAGAGTACTACCAGTATGTGGCATGGAAAAGAGGGCACATATGGAATAAAGGCAGTGTAGCCAGGATACTCTTGCACCGAAGTGATGTGTGACTTGGGGTGAGCGACCATTAGGTTCTTCTAACATAGTTCATGGGGACCTGCCTTGCACTGTGCTATGGCAGAATTAGGGCAGTGCCAAGGTGAGTTACAGGCCTGCCCTGTACACACCAGCCCTAACACTTCTCTGATGAAGCTGGAGCTACTCTGCCATAATTTATGAATGTTTTATGGTGGCCTGGTTATGGAGGTGCTTTCAGTATGAGAATATTGATTTCACTCAAGAAAAGTCTGTCTGAAAGGAAAATAGTGGCTCAAACTAAGCCACTCCTCAGCAGATACTTGTATTTAAGGGACAATTCCAGAACCATTGACTGAGGGTTCTGGCCCTGGCTCTTGCTGAGCTTACAAGACTGGTTTTGATCAAAAGGGCCAAAACCAAGGAATACAGAAGAAGAACAACAATAACAAAGCTATAGCAGGGTATAAAAGGGAAGTTGTCAAGACAGAGGTAGTAAGAAAACAAAAATGAGACATTGGATCCCACTTTGTGGGTATCTGAATGTAGGCCTGGCCCATTTACCTTCAAGGAATGGTAAGATATTCGGTAAAACAGACATGCAGGTTGATGGTTTGTTGTTTTAAAATCTCTTTTCTCTTAATATTTTATTCCTACTGCTAAAATAAAAATGACTTTTGTTTTAAGAAGGCTGTTTTGGGTCATTATATTCACCTATGTTCACAGGCTCTTGAAGATGTTTAACTCAGTCAGACCTGTGGGGTAAGAATGGCTGATACACAGGGTACGATAGCCCACTGCTTGGTCTAAGAGTAGAAAAATTGTGGACCTCCACACTGGCATAGATAAAGGCATGATGTCAGGTCTCTAAAGGGTGCACTCAGAGAGACCAGAAAGGGGTCAGAAGAGCAGGAAGTCCTGTAAAGTACCTCTGCTCTGTGCACCTCAGTTATTCTTCCCAGCGTAGCATGGCTGTTTTCTTCAACTCTTCTAAATAATTTTCCTTATGCCATTACGAATCTTATAAAGGGCTAGTTGGCATTTCCCTCACCCCCAACCTTCAAGTGTTAGAAGATGTGTGTTATGTTCATGAACACAAAAAGAAATTAGTTAAAAACATATAAGCACTCTTTCTGGAGAGCTGTAACATCCCACTACTACATTACTTAGAATTCAGAAAGATAATACACAAGAACCTGAAAACAGAGAGACACAAAGCTGGCTGCTCCATAAGGCATCATCCCATCTGTTTCTAGGCTGGACCAGGGAACCTCCCACTCCTGCTCCCCACACACACTCTTAAAGTGATATCATGCAATTCCAGCATTGGACTGGTATACACTATCCCCTAGTTTAGACTATGGGGGTGTGAACAGAAAAGTGCTGAGCTGTAACTCTGCCATGTAGACTTTGTAGGCACAAACAAAAAGGTTCCTAGTTCATGTTAACAAAGGCCTCTTCAAAGAGGACTACATAAATGCAAATTAGGAACCTTTTCATTCACACTTGCAGCATCCACCTGGAGGTGTTAGAGAACAGCACTTTTGTGCCCCTGTTATTCACCCCTGTACTCCAAACTACAAGGCAGTGTATACATAGCCACAGTACTCAATACGCCACATTATGAAGGTCTCTTGCAACTATCCTTTAGACTAATAAGCCTACAGTACAAAGGTTCATGGGGAGCTGAGGATAATGCCCACAGAGTCTCCTAAAACTTAAAGTGTCCAGTAGGGCCAACAAGCCTAAGGCTTGTATGTGGTGAGGTTCTCAAGAAAACTCCTGGATGTTTCCTATACAGAGGATGAATTCCCTGAGGGCCACATCTGCTGACTTTTATAGTCCTTTTGTGCAAGTGGAAAGGGTGGTAAGGGAGGAAGAATACCCTGGGGAACATAGAGCTCTACATTCAAAATATGTGATCTAGTTCAAACAGGAATTATTTTGGGGAAGGTGTATGGCTTGTGTCATACAGGAGGTCAGAATAGAGGATCACAATGGTTCCTGTGGGTCTAGAACAGGGGTGGGAAAACTTTTTAGTCCAAGTGCCACATCTGGGTGGGGAAATTGCTTGCAGAACATGAATGTAGGGCTGAGGCAGGCGGTTGGGGTGTGGGAGGAAATGCAGGATGTGGGAGGGGGTGCAGAGTGCAGGAAGGGGCTCAGGGCAAGGGGTTGGGGTGCAGGGTGCAGGAGGGAGCTCAGGGTAGGGGATTTGGTGCAGGGAGGGGTGCGGAGTGCATCAGGGGCTCAGGGCAACAGATTGGGGTGCAGGAGGGGTGCAGGGTGCAGCAGGGAGCTCAAGGTAGGGGTTTATGATGCAGGAGGGGTTTGGGGTGCAGGCTCTGTCCCAGCACCATTTACCTCAAGCAGCTCCAGGGTGGTAGCATTGCATAGCGGGGCTAAGGCAGGCTCCCTGCCTGCCCTAGCCCCGCACCGCTCACGGAAGTGGCCGGCACCACATCACTGCAGCCCCTGGGAGAGGGGAGCAGAGGGCTCCGCGTGCAGTGCTCTCCTGCTGGTACCTCCCCCAAAGTTCCCATTGGCCACGGTTCCCCATTCCCAGCCAATGGGAGCTGTGGGGGGCAATGCCTGCAGGCGAGGGCAGCGCATAGAGCCCTCTGCCCTCCCTCTCCCCATGAGGCCACAGGGACATGGTGCCAGCTGCTTCTGGGAGCGGCATGGGGCTGGCAATCCTACAGGACGGATACAAAGCCCTGACAGGCCGAATCCAGGCTGCAGGCCATTTTTTGTCCATCCCTGGCCTAGAATCTATGAATAAAGCTGAATGGAACCTCATGCTGGGGAGTTTCTGGTTTTGTGTTCTGTTTATATTAACCATAACACATCCTCTACCGAGTAGGGAAGGAGAGCCAATAACTGATAGCTTTGAGAAGGTTGAGGTGTTTAATGCTTATTTTGCTTCAGTCTTCATTAAAAGATTAATGTTGACCAGATACTCAACATAATTAATATTAACATCTATGGGGAAAAGTATGCAAGCCAGGGAAATGTGGTCTAGATTAAATGACTATAAATTGGGTTCACAACTAGTTGAAAGACCATAGTCAAAGAGTAGTTATCAGTGGTTTAGGGTGAAAGTGAGAAGACTTATCTAGTGCGGTTCCTCATGGGTCAGTCCTAAGTCTGATACTATTTAATATTTTCATTAATTACTTGGATAATGAAGTATGCTTGTAACATTTGCAGATGACACCAAGCTGGGAGGGGCTAAAATCACTTTGGAGGATACAATTAGAATTCAAAACAACCATAACAAATTGGAGAATTGGTCTTAACTCATCTAGATGAAATTCAGTAAAGGCAAGTGCAAAGTACTTTATTTAGGAAGGAAAAATCAAATGCACAACTACAAAATGCGGAATAACTGGCTAGGTGGTAGGTGGGATAGCTGTTAGGGCAGCACTATTTTCTGTGTTGCTTCAGGGTGTGGTTGCCCCTGCCAACGTGAGCCTCAGTTCGGGCTCGCTTTGGCTGGTTGCATCTGATAAGGGCCCTGCTCAGGGTTACAAGTGAAGGCCGATGGAGGTCCCTAGCAGAGAAGAGAAAATATTTCCCAAATGGTGTTGAAGGTGAATGAACTATGACCTCACAACCATCTGCTTCACACAGAAGGGATTCTGGGAAGAAGGCTGGCGGTCCCCCCAAAAATCACCATTCTACATTTACCAGGGAGATACAGTGAACCAAAGGGGCAGTCGATAAAATAAGGTCTGCATTTTAGGCCAAACTTCATAATGACTATCGCATCCATGTGTGATTTGACAACATTCATTGCCATGCGATCATCCACCATTGACCTAGCTGCACCAGGATCTTTTAGACTCATGGAATAACCCCATACAATGTGGCCATTGACATTTGGTGCTACAGACCCTTGTTGTCTAAGTGTTGTTGTTGTGGTAGTACTGCTAAAAAGGATCTGGGATTTATAGTGGATCACAATTTGAATCTGCAAGAAAAATATAATACAGTTGCAAAAAAAAAAGATTAACATCATACTGGGATGTATTAATATCAGTGTTGTATGTAAGACATGGGAGGTAATTGCACTAGTTTACTCAGCACTGGTGAGGCCTCACCTGGAGTATTGTGTCCAATTCTGTCTATCACACTCAAAAATATGTGGACTAATTGGAAAAAGAATTCAGAAGAGAACAACAGAAATGATAAAAGGTTTAGAAAACCTGACCTATGTGGAAAAATTTATAACACTGGGCATATTTAGTCCAGAGAAAATTAGAATAAGAGGGAGCAGATAACAGTCTTGAAATATGTTAGTTCTTCCTGTCCACTGAAGACCGGATAAGAAATAAAGGGCTTAATCTTCACCAAGGGAGATTTAGGTTAGATATTGGGAAAAACTTTCCTGCTCTGAGGGTAATTAAACTCCGGAATAGGCTTCAAAGGGAGGTTGTGGAATCCCCATCACTGGACTTTTTTAACAACAGGTTGGACAAACACTTGTCAGGGATAATCTAGGTTTACTTGATCCTGCCACAGTGCAGGGGGCTGGATTTAATGACTTATCAATGTCCTTTCCAGCCCTATATTTCTAGGATTCTATAAAACTGTTATTTTCTTGTTATAAATTCTTCTCCCTAGTTTTCAAGAATAAATCTAGAGGCAACTGACAAATTAATTATGTACATTTAATTGATAACCTAAGCAGGCCGTGGTCTAGTACAATTACAATATCTCCATTTTAAAATCATTACGACTACTAGAGAATTAATTGAAGAGTTTGTTATTTAGGCCTGCATCAGTTTTGTACACTGCAACAAAATGACTGAGCCTTGTGTCCATAGCACAATTATTGTACTTTGTCAGAATCCCGGAGAAAATACAGTTGTGGGTTAACATTCATACAATATGAGAATCCTCTCTGACTAAAGAAAAAAATGGAGAGATTATCATCTCTCTATCCAACTGAATTAACCTTTTGGAGAGGGCCAAAGCAATAGATTTCCCACTTGCTGTTTCTGTCTTAACCCTCATTCCAGAATGTGAATGAGTTGTGAGACGATGCAGTAATAGACAAGAGTTCTATGGAATGCCCCTGTTGTCAAGCAGGCTCAAGAGTAAAAGAAAATTGAGATTCCTACTGTGTTTGTACACAGAGACATTAGGTTTCTGTTCTTTCATGTTCTTTTCTTTCAGAGATGCTTTGAAAAGGTTTTAGAGATCATTGTGTTCCTTAACTACTAAAATTGTGATCAAATGATAATTATAACATTAAGTGATGATATTGAAATGTGAGTACAGTACACTCAGCTGGAACGCTATAGAGAAGTCTAGATGAAAGTATATATTATCTTTAAAGAAACAATGCCAAAATGAAATCTACCCTGTCTAGGTTTTAAATTACAAGTTCATGCTTTCACATTACACAGGGACCTGTGCAAATAATTTCTCCCAGTCTGTGCTCACTCAACTTTTTTGTTTCTTGTGTTTGTGAAAACAGCCTGTTGACATTTACAAGAATCCTATAATTTGTGTAGTTTGGACATTCAGGAACAGAAAATTATAGCACGCAGTCCACTCACAAGAAGAGTAAAGATTGACCCTCCAAAAGAAAAGTATGCTATGCATTGCATGACTATGGTGCACAACATTGTAAAAGGACTTTCCCAGTTAAAAGGGAGTATAATTCATCACAATATTCAGGACCCCTCTATAGATTTAAGAATATGTTCCACAAAATTAGAGAGGACTCCAAGAGAATATTGCATCCCCACTCCCAAGTCTTTATTGTATTTTACCACACTGATGTATGGTAGAATTGTAATAACAGCAGGGGTATCTATTATATCCTGTGTGGGATTACCTTCATATAATTGCCAGAAGGGCTGATCTTTAACACTATGACAGGACAATCAAGTGGATCTTTTAATTGTCACGCATTAGCCAACTAGTGGGAATAGAAAAATTACAAGACTTTTTTTCAGAGCCACATGAGCAGCAAAATTACTTAAAATATGTTCTTTGGAAAAGTGAGGGGACCTCAAAGGTAGATAAATGGACCAAACTCTTTTGAAGATTGCAAAGCCTGAGAAAAATCTCCTTTATCAGATACAGTATGCTCTATGTATAGGAATGACTCTGACAGAACTCTCCTCCTATGGTGAGTCTACAATGGCTACAGTGATGAAAGAGATGGCAGAGGAAACTAACCCCTTTCCCACCAAGTCAGACAAAGCTAACTAAAAAAGGTATTTCAGGCCTGATTCCAGAGGCCACAAAGCAAGTTTACCTGGCCCCAGGGAATATCTCCAGCACTGGGAAGGTATAAGGCTAGTGTAGGCAGCTTTACAACTGTTTCCGACAACATTGTCTGGCCTTTCTGGTCTGAGGAGCATCCCACTGGTGGTTGTAGGCTGCCCCTGTAGAGTAGAGCAACTGTGTGTGTGTGCTCATGCGTACAGGAGAAGAGCTTGCTGAGACAAAGCCAAACCAAAGAGCTGCATTTTCCATTTAGTTCTGGAAATGATAAGGTCCATAGTCACTTATCTCTTTGATGGTGAGTTCCATTGTCTAAGTGTCTCTCCCGTGAAAGTTAAGTCTCTTGTGCTTAAGAGCCTCCATGTATTTGGTGATAATGTTATAGTTCTTATGGAATGTAGCTGTCATGAAAGGTCTCAAATCTCATCAGCCATCACCTCCCCACATACAGAAGGAGAGGGAGAAGGAGAAGGAGAAGACCTTGCCTAAAGTGGGAGCGGGAGGTGCTACAGCTAGTCACATAGAGAGCTTTGATATCAGTACAAAGACTTGAAATTGGATTCTGTGTTTGATGGGGAACAGAACAGGAGATTGATGTGATTCTGTTAAGCAGATGGGCTATTTTTCATGAGTTAGAGTTTATTCAGGGAGTGGGTCATGAATGACCATCATGAAGGCATGGATCTGTGTGTCTAGGTTAGAATCCCATTTGAAATGGGACAATATTCCTGCTAGCTGGCAGATGAAAGTGGGAAGTTTGGCAGCCATGGCTCTTAGTGCAGACAGTAAGATTGGTGAGTTCAAAAGGACCCTATAACTGAACTCCTTAGCGAACACTGCAGATGAAGTAAGTTCTTCTAAACATTCCTTTTCTCCCAGCATCACCTCAGTTTTCCCTGGCTTCAGCTTTACTCAACTGCCCTTGGTCCAGATGTTGGTTTCCTCTCAGAAGCATAGCACTGAATTAGTTTAGAATAATAAAAACAAAAACAAAAGACAATACAGTTTTAGGTGAATTCAAGTATAAGAGATGAAGTTAGAAATGGTTACAGCCAAATAAAATTGAACACACACATCTAAGAGTCTGAAATGTAATCTAAAAAATTTTAGTTCAAGGCTTTGTTTAAGATGGCCTTTCTTACCCACAGTGTTCCAGCAAGATGGTGACTGACCCTTTTCTTGGTCAGGATCTCTCCCAGAGGCTGAAAGGTGCTGGTTTCAGTGTTTTCCCCAAGATTTGAAATTGGGGTGTTGTTGTTTTTTTCCAAATATATGGGGGGTGTGATGGCTGATGAGAGTTGAGACCATGAGGATGAAGGTGAGCTGTATTGCATGACAGTAAACACTGAAAAGTGTTTCATGACCATTTTATTAGATTTAATTCATGTTTTAAAATCATCACACAAATTAAAGTTGGCTACTCAAGCCTACTATGAAGCATTACATCTACATTCTTCTTGATTTCTTGTAATTTTGCACAACTCTATTTATGAAGTTCTCGAATGCAGTGCATTCCTCTTTGGTGGCTTCTCATGTGTCCGGTACTTCCAGTCCTTCATAATATGCTCATGATCAGGCAGAAGGCGACTTCTTTCAGAACACAAAATTCTGTTCAATGAGGAAAAAGAATGCTCAACTGTAGCTGTTGTGACTGGGAGTAGCAAGGGATGAATTTCCACTTCTTTCATCCGGGGAAACATAGCACAAAGATTGGGTTGAAACACTAGTGATTATAAAGGAGAAGTTGAAGTCAAATATTCATTTGTTCATTGTATGATATTCCACTCTATGTTCAAATTCTCTATTCTGTCCTAATCACATAGCAGCCCCGTTGTTGGTAGTGCCTCATTCCACTCAACTGTAGGTGTTTTATAAGACAAGCATCTGTAAAAGCTATGTAGAGGTTGACTACAATCCAGAAATTGCTGTTGTCGATTTGTAAGTATCAAGTCTGTGTACTTTTTTCAGCTGTATTAACAGACACTTCTTGTCCTCTTCACTTAAGGAATCAATACAAGTGCCTTAATTATTCAACTTCTGAACTGAAGTCTTTGTTTTTTCCAGTACATTTTCAATTGATCTCTGATTGATCCAAGTGTAGCTTCTATTGCTGGACAAAGATCTACTACTGTTGTAGCAGATGCCTGGATGGCATTGTTTAATGACCCAAGTGGTTTCAAAAGTAGACTTACAAGAGTCTTCTCTGAACTTAGTAGCAAAAGTAGTCCACCAGCTGCGCTACTTACATCTGTCCCATCTTGGTAGATACTTTAGTGCACCCATTATTATTGGCTTAGAATTTTAAGACAACAGCCAAGGATCACTTGGTTGGACTCATTTGAACTTAAGTCCCAGAGTATCTTCTATTTTTTCCAACATTCAGTCCTTTTGGACTCTTGATGGAAAAAAAAAGAGAGAATAACAAAGACATAACATTTATGGCTTTTTAATTGTCTTTTGAAGATTCTGCAGCACATACTAGTGTTGGTTGAAGTACATGGCTTCTGCAGTGTGTATAGGAGAGGTTAGAGTTAAACACTTTTCTCTGAGCAAAGCTTGTACTCCACTATGTCTTCCAGAGAAATTTGCAACTCCATCAAATATATAAGCAGCCATCTCTTTGTCTTTCAATTTACAAGCATTTAACTCTAAGATGTGGACTGTCACAGATACAGCTGATGTGTTTCTATAACCTGAACATCTAGAAATGCATCTACTGACCTACCAAGATAACATACTTGATGCCCATTTGAACCAGTGCATTTATCGACCATGTATGCATATTTTCTGAATGTGCTGAGAGTTCTTCACTTTTTCAACTGCTGAAGCTTTCACTGTTGCACCACATGCTTCTAACCAGTCAGATGAGTTTCTTGCAGAAAGATAGTGAGCATTTCCTGGTCTTGGTCATAACCAATGTCCAACTTCAGGATTAACAAGTGAGAATGCACTTAACATTGGTCTCCAGTTTGTAGCGTGAGGTATCTCTTGCTTAAATAGAAAGTATGATGCAACAGCCATATTTGTTTGCATATACTGTGTTGCCTCTCCAGCATTCTTAACAGCCTCAATAAGTTCTTCTAACATTGGCTTTGACAGTGACTGGCTCATAAGTTTTTATGCTTATCAATTCAATCCAGACACTTGGTATTTTGCAGCCTTTTCATGTAGCTTGTCAGCATTGGTTGGCTGATAAATCTGGCAAACCAAGCTCCTCCACTTCTACTATATAAATCCATGGTACACCACATCTTAAATACTGAGTGTAGTTCTGGTTGCCCCATCTCAAAATATATATATTAGAATTGGAAAAGGTGCAGAGCAGGGCAACTAAAAAGATTAGGGGTATGGAACAGCTTCCATATGAGGTGAGATTAATAAGACTGGGACTTTTCAGTTTGGAAAAGAGATGACTAAGAAAGGATATGATAGAGGTCTATAAAATCTTGACTCGAGAAAAAAGTGAATAAGGAAATGTTATTCACTCCTTCACATAATAAAAAAACTAAGGGTCACCCAATGAAATAAATACCCAGAAGATTTAAAACAAACAAAAGGAAGTATTTTTCACACAACACACATTCAACCTGTGGAACTTTTTGCCAGGGGATGCTGTGAAGGCCAAAACTATAACAAGGTTTAAAAAAGAACCAGATGGCAATTAGCAGGATGGGCAGGGATGCCCAATCTCTCGAGGTTCCATCCAGCTCTCTGCGGGAAACCTCACTGTTAGTGCAGGCTGGGCAGTTTCTTACAGAAACACTGTCCCACAGCAGATCTAAGTATTTAGACCTGATAATCAGTGATTTCAGTTCTACTGGTCACTTAACAATATAAAAAGTGTTCATTGGAGCCTAATCAGCTTTATCTTTAAACACCACCGAGCAAAACACCAATCTCCACCCTCTCTCTCTCCCTGCCCACTGGTATCTGACATCAGAAATCTCTTGCTTAGTGAGTACAGTTCAGCTGAGGGTTACCAGTGCTTAATTTGTAATGAAAGAAGTGCCGGGGCTCAAGCAAGTTATTTATTTTCATAATTGATGTGGGAAGCCCAGAGGTCCTGGGGCTATGAACTACCAAGCCTAGATGTAGCAG